>NC_090021.1:269203456-269823264 GCF_037176765.1 Anolis sagrei | reverse complement strand
ACACACCAAATCTTAGCAGCACCCTCTCAAATTCATCCTCTTGGAATCCAAATACCTGGAAGGTATGTCTGGCCACTGTGACCAGGGCTTTATACAAAAAAGGGGACTGGAAAAAATGGTGCAACTTGGAAATCTGCTCTTTGCCTAAATTTGAAGGTATAGTAGTTGAAAAGACTATATCGGTGACACTAAGCAGTGGTAGGTATATAGAAGACCAATGGGAGAAACCCAAACGGGTAACCCTCTATTGCAATGGTTCTCAACCTGGGGTCCCCAGATGTTTTTTGCCTACAACTCCCAGAAATCCCAGCCAGTTCACCAGCTGTTAGGATTTCTGGGAGTTGAAGGCCAAAAACATCTGGGGACCCCAGGTTGAGAACCAATGCTCTATTGGATGATGGAAGAAAACCAAAATATGATACTTGCATGAACAGGTAAGCCAGGAAAAAAATACTAAGACCCAAAACTCACAATTGGAGGCACAGCAGTGATTTCAACCAAAGATTGATGTGCAGTAGCTTGCCACATGGATCACGTGGCTACTTAACTTCCCCCAATGCTGCAAATATTCTTAGATGCATGAAGCAAGAAACAGCAGAAATGTCCTGAGGCATGAAGCATTTATTCAAAATGAAACTCTCATCCGTGCCTACTTGCTTCAGATAGTCTAGGTCACAAGTGAATGTAGTCTGGCTGCTTAGGTATCTCCTAATGAATCTTAATCCTGTGCCACTCATCTCTGAACATGAAATGAAATATAATATTTCAAGTAGTTGTTTGGGCATCAGACTAAGACTCTGGAGACCAGGGTTCAATTCCTGACTCAGCCATGGAAACCCGCTGGGTGACCTTGGGCTCTCAGACCTAGAAAATCCCATAATAAGGTCACCTTAGCATTACCATAACTCATAAATGACTTCAAAGGCGCACAACAACAAATAAATTTAAACAGCATTCAGAAAGCAGGATAACAATATTCTTTAACTTCACAATCTAATTCAAAAAATTCTCAGTTACAATTACAATACAAATTACAATTCACAGACTCTGGCTTTCCTGTCTGTAAGCCAATCAAAGAGAAAGGCTCTTCAAAGAGCACAAGTCAAGAATCTTCATAAAGAAACAAAAGCTAAAGACTGGATGCATATAATCCATAGCGTAGAAACTGGAATTTATTGCTTTCACAATCCTCTTACAAAATTGCTAAGTCTGCATTTTACTGATGTGCATAGCAATGTAAGCAGTAGGCCAGAGCATTAGCTAGAAATCCACTACTGAACAAACTGGCATACAGAGTGGAAAATGATGCCTAGTTATCACTCATATAAGGAAGATTCACATTTTTCAATAGAAAGACAAAGGAAATTGAGGAGAAAATCACAATATACAGAAAGAGATCTGCTTTGGTCTCAAAGATTAACTAATTTTATTACTATATGCAATGTATTGTACAGTGGCAAAGCAATGTTAAGTCCTTCTCAGATGGATTTCAAATGGGATTACAATGGGATGTTCCCGTACAAACAGAAATGAACTTTGCTGATGGGGCATATGCCTATCATAGCCTACACCTGAGTAAAGTCCTGTGGTCACATCAGTAACACTGACTAGATAATTCTGATGGTTGGACCAGAAAAGCAGCATTCTAGATGGATAAAGGGACCAGTTTCAACTCTTTGGATCCAAAGCTCGCTTGCTCATTTGCACATTCCTTTGAGAGACCCAGGAATTGGACCTGTAATGAACCTCCGCCACTGGTAATGAAGCTGCCACCCAATTGTAGAGAGACGCTACCAACTAGTGAGGAAGCGCCTAGGTTTAGGAGAGAGGAGCCACTGATTTGTAAAAGGCTCTGGTATTAAAGGCTCTGTTTGTGTTGTGAGGTAATTTTGGTAGAGTGGGTGCATAGAGCGTAAAATTAATGGAGATGAGGCAGTTTTAAAAACCAAAGAGAACAAGTTTATTTTTAAACAAAGAGTATGGTTGCAGTATGAAGATGTTAAGCTTGGCAAATACTTGATGGTTACATGTAACTTGGTTGCGATACAATTCAGACTTTCGATGTTACAACTTATGAACTCTTGCTGTGGTGAAGCACTTTATTAACCAGTGTTCCCTGCAATGAATAGTCTTTCTGTTTGATCTATACTTGATCAAATCACAGATCTCCAGTCTTCCTCCGACTAGCGATCCTAGCAAGCCTCTGTTAGTTCTTTCTAACTAAAGCAACTAACAAGGTTTTCCCCTTCAGCTTCCTAGCTGAAGAAATCTCTACTATTCACGAACACTAAAACCTGACTCTTCACCTCTTCACTCCTCAGAGTCTAAAACTGACTCTGCTGCTCTCTCAGAGTCTTTCTTCTCTGACTGACTCTAACTGTCACTTTTTTAAACCTTCACTCTCTAAGCTCCTCCCACCTCCTCTTCTGCCTCGTTTCCATGGTAACACATTTCTCACAGCTAGGCCGCTCCAGCCTTAGGGCAACCAATTCAAACATAAATACAGTTATAAGCATATTATTATAAACACTTCTGTACAGACCCATAACTATGTCAACTGGGAGCTAGTGCAGTTAATATGACTACTAAAATAATTTCAGGTAGAAGAATTGCAAGAAACACTGGAGAGCATGAATTTCCCCTCACTTTGTTTGGAGAAAGCTAGCTAACGAGTAGATATTTGGGAGGGATGGTTTATTTGATGTCAAATCTCAATTTATGAGCTACTAAGCAAATCTGTTGCCATTATGCATATTTAGATTTATACGATTTGAAGAGAAATGACAGTATGCTGTCACGTGCTGGGCCTATAGCAATTGGCTTTTGAACAGGACGTGCTCTTTGTGCCCAGCGGGGAGCCGAGGTGCCTCGAGTGAGAGGCCCTAAGGATTTTCCTGTACAGAGTCTTTAAAAGCTTGAAAAGTTTAACAAAGTCCTTTATTATTGCTTAGGTCTTCAACAAATTAAACAAATGCTTTTCAGATCTTTAACAGGTCAAGTAAATACTTCAAGGCTTTGAATCAACTGGTGGCTTTCTTAATCTTGTCCACAACTGGCTTCTTGAACTGTTTCTTTTCTTTAAGAGTAAAACCCTTTTTAACCCCTCCTCGAGCAATCTACTTTCTAAACTTTGCTGATGTGGGCTCTACTCCCGGCTCCAAACTGCTTCTTGGGTCCCGAGTAGACCTACCAGTCAAGGCTTTGTAGATTCTCCAGCTGGAGTCCTTTGGAACTGTTTTCCCCAGAATTTCGTAAGAAACGAAGCTTCTCTACAGGTGAAGCTGATTCACGTCCTGTAGCTAAGCTTTTAACTGTAAGACTGAGCTAAAATGGCTCCCTTTCTTTCCTGAACCCTGGGGAAAGGGGCAGAGCTAAAAAAACCCAACGATGATAGGCAGGTGGCTGCAAACCAAGGGAAGCCACCTTATTGCAAAATGCATGGAACTTTGGAATACATGCAAATACTCAAAAAAAGAAAAGGTTGGAGCTCCTGGTACAGCCGTACTAGCACAATCTGCG
Organism: Anolis sagrei; assembly: GCF_037176765.1. Lineage (NCBI taxonomy): Eukaryota > Metazoa > Chordata > Lepidosauria > Squamata > Anolidae > Anolis > Anolis sagrei. Next base: position 269,819,745 of record NC_090021.1, on the reverse strand, counting down.
ATATTTACAGATTTAAAACAACAACAATTGATAACACTGACCAACATACATTTTCCTATGTGAAATGTTAGATCTGATTCTGGGTATATTTGACCTGCTGATTCCAAAAATGATATCAATTTCCCCTTATCAGCTCTAGTTTTTGAGAAAGAGAACATATGTGCCAGCTACCAGTCAACATCTGCATGCCTATAGAAAACCATGATAACCATATCTAAGAAATTAGAGTGTATCCAATGCAAGTTTCTGAATCAGCACCCCAGATAACCCCAGGAACAGGCCTAAAGACCAAGACACCACGAAAAACATTTACTTTAATTTTGCTGTGTAATAATAAAGGCAAAAGTCTCTATATCTGTGGTAGTCATAAATCTTAGGGACATCATACTAGACACCTCAAATTTTGAGTGTATGTTGGCTTTCATCCAAGCTAAGTTTCTAATTGAAAATTCAAAGGAGATGGGACACTGTAGGAAGAAAGACAAATAGGAGAGAATACCAGTTAAAAGGCATCAGGAAAGCACAGTAGACTAGACACCTCACAATTTTCAAAATACTTTTTCATAATTGCCAAGTAAAATTCCAAAAGATGGGAGGGTTCCTTAGAAACAACAAAAAAGAGATTGAAGAGATGAAGATACGTTTTTTTTCTACAACTAAAACTACTTTTCCAACAATAAATCTTCAGTGTTGCTTGTTTTATCATTTAATTAAACTGAAGAAGCCAAGCTATATTCACTTGTATGCCTTCAAGTCATTTCTGACTTATAGCGACCAGCTGGATAATAGAGAAAGGCAGGGAGTTTCAGAAAAACATCTATTTCTGTTTTATTGACTATTCTAAAGTCTTTGACTGTGTGGGTCATAATAAATTGTGGAAAGTTCTTGGTGGTACGGGCATACCAAGCCACCTTGTCTCTCTCCTGAGGAATCTGTTTAAGGACCAAGCAGAAACAGTAAGAACTGACCATGGAACAACAGACTGGTTCAAGATTGTGAAAGGCATATGGCAGGGTTGTATGTTCTCACCCAACCTATTCAACTTGTATGCAGAACACATTATGCAATGTGCGGGGCTTGACAAATGCAAAGATGGAGTTACAAATTCTGGAAGAAACATTAACAACCTTAGATATGCAGATGACACCACTTTGATGGCCGAAAGCTGAGCAGCCTTCTAATCAAGGTGAAAGAAGAAAGCGCAAAAGCTGGGTTGCAGTTAAACATAAAAAAAAACAAGATTATGGCCACAGAATGATTGACAACAGGGAAATAGAGGGAGAAAACGTGGAAGCAGTGACAGACTTTGTATTTCTAGGTGCAAAGATTACCTCAGACACAGACTGCAGCCAGGAAATCAGAAGATGCTTCCTTCTTGGGAGGAGAGCAATGTCCAATCTCGATAAAATAGTGAAGAGTAGAGACATCACACTGGCAACGAAGATCCACATAGTTAAAGCAATGGTATTCCCCATAGTCACCTACCGATGTGAGAGCTGGAGCATAGGGAAGGCTGAGCGAAGGAAGATAGATGCTTTTGTGGTGTTGGAGGAAAGTTCTGAGAGTGCCTTGGACTGCAAGAAGATCCAACCAGTCCATACTTCAGGAAATAAAGCCTGACTGCTCATTGGAGGGATGGATATTAGAGACAAAGTTGAAGTACTTTGGCCACATAATGAGAAGACAATGATGCTGGGGAAAATGGAAGGAAAAAGGAAGAGGAGCCGACCAAGGGCAAGATGGATGGCATCCTTGAAGTGACTGGCTTGACTCTGAAGGAGCTGGGGGAGGTGATGGCCAACAGGGAGCTCTGGCGTGGGCTGGTCCATGAGGTCACGAAGAGTCGGAGACAACTGCACGAATGAACAACAACAACAGCGACCCTATGGTGAAACAATCCCAGTGCTTCCTTGATAGCATCTGTTACCTTCCTCTGATACAAAGGACCCTTCCACACAGCCATTTACCCATTATATCAAGGCATAAAATCCCACAATATCTGCTTTGAACTGGATTATCTGAGGCCACACTGCCATATAATCTAGTTCAATGTGGATTTTATACAGCTGTGATGAAGGGACCTGAGAGAATAGTACTTGATCCAGTGGATTTCCATGGCCAAGTGGGAATTTGAACCCTAGTTTCTAGTGTCCTAGGAACCAGTATGTCACTAATACCACATTTTCTTCTTGGATCTAAGAGTCTGCAGGAAAAAACCTGAGAATTGAAAGTATCCCTTCCAAAACAATCCCTCAAAGAAAACCTTGTTTTCACTGGTGTATATAGAAATGACACAAATTCAATTTTACAAAATGAAGGGATGAGTTTTAATGGCTGACACGTCTTCTGAGTCTTCATGTTTCTTAAGATAGTGGCTGTATGCATTTCAGGTTGCCAGAAAGAAAAATGCTGTTATAAATTTTGCCTGCTCTCCCTCTTTTGCCTGACTCTCTCTATATCCACACATATATATGGCACACAGAGAACCTATATGTGATGGAAAAGTCTAGGCTTGCCACATGACTGGAGAAAAAGGTGATAAAAAGGTTAAGCATACCACTACATCTAAAGTACTATCTACTACCATATCTACCCCAGGTCATTGAATGCTATGAAGCAAGTAAATGAACAAGAAATTAATTATGTTGCTCCCAAGCTAGGATTCATAACGTGGCTGTTTTTCAAACCAAATATGCTCATTTCTGTCCACTCTCTTTCGTCCAGACCTAGGAATTAGAATTCAAGCTGCACTTGCCAACCTTTTTCTAGCCTTGCTTATTCAAGTATAGCCTAAAGTAAATTTCACTGCCCCTAAATCCTCTTTTTCCAATTGCATTCCCTCAGGTGGGGATTTGTTCCCCAAGTTTCAAGAAGCACAAAAGCAAGATGAACACAAAGACTACTGAGAGATGGCATATGTGAATAAATAAAAAGGTCAAATAGATGTGAGTACTACCAAAGAAATGTCAACAATGAAGAAGAAAAAGTATTAGACTGTCTTCCTGTAAATCTTGTCTCTTTTGTTAGTTTACAAAGCGAGTCTACTGCTCTTCCCTCTTTTAAATGCTATCAAGAAAAACAACACTCAACTCTACTCTAATAAGGCTGCTCTCTCTCCTCCACCCTCAATCTGTTTAATTTACTTGTTGCGATCAAGCATAGCCTAGAAGAGCTAGTGTGAAATAGCAGTCCAAGAGGTGGATTAGGACTCTGGAGTTCAGAGTTCAAATTTCTGATCTTCCTTGGAAACTCTCATTGGGAAAATATTCATGCTGTGGAACAAAGATAGTAGGCAGCACTATTTATTTTATTATTTATTAATTATTTATTTCTCACATTTCTATCCCGTCCTTCTCAACCCCCGAAGGAGGACTCAGGACTGCTTACAATGGGCCCCATTCCGAAGCCATTACATAACAAATTACAAAATTAAAATCACAATTAGATATAAAGCATAATTAACAATACATAAGCCATCGTTAAAACAGTAAAACAGTCTCATCAGCCATATCATCATTCCAGTCACATTCCCTTAAAGTGCTCCTTGCATCTATTGTCCAAAAGCCTGGTCCCAAAACCATGCCTTTAGTTTCTTTTGAAAAACCAGGAGGGAGGTGGCCAATCTTACCTCAGTTGGGAGTGTGTTCCATAGGTGGAAGGCCACTGCCGAGAAGGCACTGTCTCTCATCCCCGCCAGGCGCATTTGTGCTGTTGATGGGAGCATGAGCAGGGCCTCCCCGGATGATCTTAGGTTTCGAGGTGGGACATAGGGGTGGATGCGTTCAGACAAGTAAGCTGAGCCAGAACCGTATAGAGCTTTATAGGTCAAAACCAGCACTTTGAATTGGGCTCAGAGGTGGACTGGCAGCCAGTGGAGCTGGCACAACAGGGGGGTGGTATGCTTCCTGTATGTCACCCCAGTTAGTAGTCTGGCTGCCAACCGTTTAACTAGCTGAAGTTTCCCAACTGTCTTCAAAGGCAGCCCCACGTAGAGCGCATTGCAGTAATCTATTCAGGATGTAACTAGAGTGTGGACCAAGTCAGACTTCCCAAGGTACGGGCGCAGCTGGCCACTGCCGAGACCTGGGGTTCCAGGCTCAGTGATGAATCCAGGATCACTCCCAAGCTGCGAACCCGTGTCTTCAGGGGGAGTGTAACTAGAAACCCCATAATGATTTTATGTTCCCACGGCTGTGCACCTAGAACAGCCATACCCCCTCCTCCTCCAGGAAGAAGGATGAACCTCTGGGTGGTGAGGCTCACCTCAGACTAGCTCACCCCAGACTAACTAACCACCCTTCCTTCTCAACAAGGAAAAATTATGTGATCCATACTTCAAATATTGGAGCCCAAATTCTCTTATGACTTAACTGTGATCCCTCAGTTTAGTTAATATCCTTTCACAAACAAATTCAGTTTTATATATATATACACAAAATTGATAGAAATACTATTTTCCATAACCAAAGATCTATTGTATCTACTATATACCTTTATCCTTCTACTACCCAATTTCTCTTCATTAATTCCATTCATCCTAATCTTGTGGAATTCTCTCCTTTTTGCATCTGTTTTTAAAATGTTCTGTTTTCTCCAAATGATATTGGAGATTAAGTTTGGTAACATCTTTGGGTTCCCTGTCAGTTCTGCATTTACTCTTAGCATTTGACATCCTCGTTGTTTCATCCACATTACTTATTTCTGGATCCCAACCTGGGGTCCATTCTGTACCTGCTTCTTCTTAACTCTAATTTTTCCTCTTCGTCTACCCACCTTCTTTTTACTGGGCTTAACTAGCTTCCTTTTTTCATATTTCCTCTCTTCCTTTTCCTTGACCAATTCAACCTTTCTCAAGTTGGAGTTTGTTTGTTTGTTTAGACTGGATGCTGACAATTTTGCTATTTTTTTCTGTGCACTTCTTGTTCTTAAGAGGTCGGGATTTTCCAGTTTAGTTTGATGTTTATTTGTTCCAGTTTGTTGTCAACTGCTGTAAGCATTAAATTTGTAAGTTCCATTTGTTTTAGGATCTCCAAACATTTGATCTTAGTTTTTCGCTTCATTTCTGAAATTGTACTCTAAGTTCAGTGCTGAGTTTATTATAGAAGCACTAGTGACCACTGAATGCTGTGTTTTTGCTAATTTTCAGATGTCTCATTTGTACTCTTGGTACATTTCAATCATTTTTTCTGTTAAATAGATTGTTATTGACAATATTCATCCATTAGATGGTGCTGTCATCAATTTTTAAGGCATAACAACAGATTGAAAATGGAAGGCAAGTCCAGTCCAGTCCAGTTCTTATACAATTGGGACCACAGTATTTTTTAAAAAAGCACTTTCCTTTACAAGCTTGCCATGGTTTTAAGATCTAAAAGAAGCACCTTTCAAACAGCATTGTATGGCTGAGAAGATCCAACTTCAGTGTCATCAAGCTTTGATGGAGACACAAGAGAAGTTTTCACTTGCTGGCAATTTCTAAGGACTAAAACTCCCTGCTGATGGAGGTCCAATTCTATTGTCCTTCTGCCATCAGGCAAATATTTTTATTCTGGTATGTCTTTAGTATCTGAGCTTGGTTATAGCTGAAGTGAGCTGTTTCTTTCTTAAGGTTTTGTTCTGAATCTGTTTTCATTTCAAACTGTATTTTCTTTTACAGGCAGTCCTTGAGACATCTGACTTACAAAAGACTCATAGCTAAGAACAGTGGTGAAGCAACAGAAAGTGAGAGAAATCACCCCTCAGAAGGTGATTTTCTGAAAGAGTTATCATGGGGAAAAGATGTCTCAACCAATTCTTGTTTCTACAACGAGCCAATTTTTTCAAAATCCAATTATTGCAGGGCCAAAAAAGTGAGGTGAAATCTTCTGAACAGGAACACAGACAGCAAAACAAACACCACAGGGGTGTTAAGCCTTCCCTATGATATACAAAACGTAAAACAATTCTTGACTGGAGTTACACTTAAAAATTGTACCTGTTCCGACTTAGATACAAATTCAACTTAAGAACAAACTTACAGAATCTATCTTGTTTGTACCTTGGGGACTGCCTGTATTTGTATTTTTTTGTTATTAGCTACTTTGAATGCCAATTTAGGCAGAAATAAATAAATTCATAAATAGCAGAATGTGAAGGCAGAGCCGCTCCCACTGTAGGCAACGGACAGGAATCCTGAAATGTATAGTCTAAAATGGCGGGGAAAACTAAGCTGCATAAGGCAAGGGTAAAGAAGATTATAAACCAAACAGAGGTAGATGAGAGAAAAGAGGATGCATGCTAATTTCGAATATCACAGCAAATTAATTCTTAAGGAATTTGTGACAAAAATAAATAACCCCTTTAAAATGGCACTCTACACAGAACGTATTTCTTTTGTACTAAAGCATTTTTCTTGTAAGAAAATAGGTTAAAGCTCATGGAATTTCCATTCTGAAAACCACATGTTAACAGAAGTTCTATTCTGATCCTAACACTTACAAAGAAGTGGCCTTTATAAAAATAATAACAGGTAAATTAAACTAAAGTCCCAAAAGATTATTGGACTTTACACTATTTGGACAACTTAAACTTCATTTTTCTATGGAATTATTTGAGTTTAAGTCTACAAAAGTTATTAAAATGCTGACTTGCTTTTAAATAAGATAACAAGAGTTTTGACTCTGGACTTAGGCCTGGGAAATTAGTAATAACCACTCACATTACCTGGTCTATGAAAAAGGAAGAATATTCCTCTGTTTTCAAGCTAAGAGATACTTACTACAGTTTTCTTCATCACTGCCATCTGGACAGTCTTCAAAACCATTGCATCGGAAGCGCCCAATGATACAGTGAATTCCACTTGCACAGGGAAAGAAGGTGGAGCCACATTTCGATTTGGCTTTTGCTGTGGGAAGAAAGAAATAAAAATGCATGGCTCAACAAAGAACTCTACATCAGACACAAGGACAACACGTTCACAACATTTTTCATCAGGATACCCATCTAAAATGTTTAGTAAAAAACAGAAAGAGTTTACACACAGTATTTACTCAGCTGGCTATGCTGATACCCACTTTCGAAAATAGCCACCATTATAGCACATTACTAGGTTATTGCTTTCTTGGTACTCCAGTCATTTCGTGTTTTTCCAACAATTCTAAATATAATCTATATGATTCTCAGGTATTAATGTAAATCTGGTTCTCAAAAACAAATCCAATAATTTCCATTTGCCTTGTTGAACATTGGAATCCTCTTTGATGACCATTCTCCACCAACGGCCCATCATCTAAGTGCAGTTATGGGTATATCTCATCCTGCCATTGTCTAGCCAGTATCGCACCACCCGTCATCCGCCGGGAAGTGACAGCCAATAGTGAAAGGACCAAGGCAGAGACATCTCCAGCTCATCCCCTGTCTGGGTATCCGCCAGCACGTCAACGACTTAAATCCAGACATAGTTTTCTAAGATCTACAGAGACACTCGCTGGAACACCTCAGCAAGTGAGAGTCCAAAAGTGGCAGGCTCAAACCCAGAACCTCAACCAATGGCTGATACCAAATGAGAAACTCCCCCCTGGGCACACAGAGGACTGGGCGACTTGGAAGAGAACAGACTGCGCTCTGGCACCACAAGATGCAGAACCAACCTTCAGAAATGGGGCTATAAAGTGGAATCCTCGACATGCGAGTGCGGAGAGGAGCAAACCACTGACCACTTGCTGCAATGCAACCTGAGCCCAGCCACATGCACAATGGGGGACCTTCTTGCAGCAACACCAGAAGCACTCCAAGTGGCCAGATACTGGTCAAAGGACATTTAATCAACTACCAAACTCACACATCTGTTTGCTTGCTTTGTTCTGTTAGAAATGTAATATAATTGACTGGCTGCCCTGACACGAGAAATAAAAAAAAATCCTGCCATTTCAGAAGAGTGTATTTTTCTGATGGAGCTCCCAACCTTGAGGCTAATAGTGGAGCAGAGACCTTTCTGGCCATTAATCAGAGATCACAGCCAACTCTACAAGTCAACAGATGGGTTATGTGATCAAATCTGCCTGAAGTCTCAGCATCCAACTTGCAATAGCTCTTCTGTCTTATTATCCATGAAAAAAGGCAGCAAGAGGGATGTGGGATGTTGTTCCTTGAACTGACTATTCTACCGGCTCACCAGAGGATACTCTGGGAAGAATATATATAAAAGGAAAGCAGGGAGAGGAGATGGACTGATGTGATAGAGCACCTCTCAATTAAGTGTGATTTCCTTTTAAAAAGAGAAAAAGTACAAAAGAAAAGAGTGAGCTTGTTTCTTTTACTAAGAAATAAATCCCCTGTGTTCAACAGGACTCACCCTTCTCATTGGGAATTAGAGAGAGAAGAGAGAAGAGCCTGAACATGATTGCATTTGTACATTCTATGGAGTGAAATCTTGGCTGTAGACACTACTGAACATCACAACTTGCACATAAACCAGTAAACAACATAGGATGAACAGAAGGTTTGTGCACAAATCACAGTAAGATACTATATTGCAAGTACTTGCTAGGATACCAGAATTTCAAGAAAAATATGTAACTAGCCTTAATCTTGTTCTAGCTCTGTGCTTAGCCATTGGTTTACTCTAGTAAAAAAAAAATGTCAGAAAGCACATACACATTTCTGCCTAACCAGGGGACCCATTTTCACCAATATTATACCAGTTTCATAGGACATGGCAGTAAGCTCTTACTCCATACTGATGAAATGAACACACACACACACACACACACACACATACTAAGGCTGCTTTTTCAGTGAAATGTGGGGGAAATCCCATCACAGAAAGTATCAAGAGGAACAGTTCTCTGATTATTGCCAGTGGTTCTGCGATTACTTCTGTCAGTTCTTAAATTACCCTTATCTGTCATTAATCTTGCTCTTGAACCTAAATTGATTGAGAGTATTTAGGAACTGCCTCTTTACCTATTCCGTGCTGCATTTTCCCTACTGCATCAATTTCCCCAGCAGTGTTGAGTATTGTTTTCCTTTTAGAAGGAAACTGAGTCAAAGATGGTGTAAAGTAGTTCTGCCTTCTCTCTGTTCCTTGTTTGCACTTCATGAGCTTTTCCATGAAGTGGCCCTACTATTTCCTCAATCTTTCTTTTACTACAAACAGAACCAAAAAGTTCTTATTATTGTTTTTAACTTTTCTAGCCTGAGGTCATTCTATGCTTTGGCATAGAACGGAAGACAAATAAAGTCTTATTATTATTATTATTATTATTATTATTATTATTTTCTTCCCATGTGTGTTGGCTATTTGTCTGAATTCCTCTTTGGTGATTTCTCCCTTTTTTCATTTCTTCTACATGTCGTCTTTAAATCTTAGCTTAGCTGAACGTTCTTCAGAATGGTGTTGAAAGAATGAAAATGGCAACAGGGAGTTTGACTGCTTTGGATATCTGCACAAGATGGGACAAAAATTGCCCCTAATAATAATACAACACATGCTAACCAGTGCAACTAAATCTTTCAGTGTGGATTTGTGACCTACATGGTTTGTTAATCAGAGATAATCTTGAACCATTAACTGCAGATCACCCTATGGAATCACCAAAGGACCCAACAGCTAACTCCACCTGGTTCTGGTACCATTTTGCCACTAGATTTGGAGGGGAAAGCAGAGAAAACACAGCTTGTCCATCTCTGAATTAACTGATGCAAAAGATGATTCAGAAAAATAAGACTTAGAAATCAGAGAAAAAATAACAAGCGCTAGGATCACTTGCGGGAGCTCTTAAATCACATACCAATCATTACTACATTGTTTTGTGGACAAGATACACTAATGAAACATCAGTAACAATACATTTTCATTCAAAAAAGTATTCTTTAAAAAGGCAAAATAGTGGCATTGGTTCACTTTTTATTATTCCATCAACTTCCAAGCTCATCATAAATCTTTTCCAATCTCCTAAGCGTGATATGTTCTGCACAGCTTCTGGCGTCTTTGGCAGTTTTCTCTTCCTTCGTAATTTAAAGTCACAGCTAGAAATTAATCCAGAAGTACACAGTTCAGATACTTAGTTTGTGAGTGATGAGCTGTAAAATGGAAACAAACCTGTGAAATTACAATATCATCTACCTAAAGTTCAGCTTTTAGCAGTAACAGGCAGATTGGCTTATTCTATTGCAAATTGTTTTCTCTCTATTGGGCCAGTTGAAATGAAATATAACTCTCAATGTAGATTTATTTATATTTTCTCACTTGCTGATTATCTACCCCACTTGCAGGGTAAATCCTTTCACAATGAATATCAAGCTTAAGAAATAATAATTTTGTATCATGAAGTCTTTCTTCATGATATAAACCCCAGACACATACCCCAGGGTTACAACTTGAAAGCACCCATCTGAATTGAAGAAGATGATTAAAGTGGGAGAGAGTATGATTATTAAATGTGTTCAGTGGTAAACAAGAAATCACTTCTCTCACCCATCTTTCAAAATCATAGTTTTTACTCCTTTCCTGTACATAGTACCTTCAAATTTGTGATCAAATTCAAATCAAACACACATCTGTGTTTTTCTGACTATGGCATATAGCACTCATAAACAAACAGTATAGAGAAAGAGATAATTAGAGAACCAGAGACAGAAAATATATTTATTGTATAGCCTATATCACAAACCTTCATTAGAAAGTGAAAGAATATTTACTGTCTTCAGAGTATTTATCCACTCATATATGACTCAATGGGAGAGAACTTTATCCTCATACTGAGTGCATATGTGGAGACGAATTTGTACTCCCAGCATACCTTCCATCCACAAAAAGTGTGTGACAGAATCCTGTTGCTCTTTTTATAAGTTTTGCAGCCATCTTCACCACAGTGTAACAATTATTATACTAAACTAGTCAGCCAGCTTACCAGACTAGTCACATGACACCCTCAAACACGACCAATTAGTATTCCTCCTACCCTCACTATATCCAACAAAAATGTAAGTGTGGAAACTTTTGAAGACCCTTTGTATATTTGTAATGTTGAAAAACATTGATGAGTCAAAGGTAGGTTTACTAGAAGATCTCAGAATTATTTGTGAAACATCTGCAAGGGTTTCTTTCTTCCAATTAACAATAAGAAAACAAAAATAAACACAGTTTCTATCCAAAATTTGGTTGCTAAAACCAAGAAAACCAAGATGGAATAGGCAAGGGTTGTGAGGTCTAGTTGTAGCACTAAAATGAACTCCCTGGGCTATCCACATGCTCTGAAATATCTTATTCCAAAATTCTGTACTTCCTTCCCTATTTTGCATCTGGTTCCAATTAGCTGGATTTCACCATTCACTTTTGATTCACTTACGAATCACGCAAACTTTTGGCTTATAATTTATGTGGCTGAACTGTCACTTATTTTTTTAAAAAACTTTTGTATGAATCATTTTAAACTACCATTTGTAAGCCATTTTCATTCCTGTATAAGGAAAAACTGAACAATTTAATTGATGCAATCCAATGTCTGACTACTATTTTCCTTACTCCACTACCCCATATTATTTGTTATTTCAGCATATATAGATTTCCATGCAACAGAAGCCCTGCTGGATCAACCAAACAGGGAAAATCCCATTGATCCCATTGCGCAATTCCAGACTTTCTCCCCCAGAAGAAAGCTTCCTCCCCAAAGGCTGACAAGATGTGCTGTCAGGGCAGTTCATGATTTTTTATGACTGCAGCCTTAGCTTTGTGTATAAAATAGATAGTATACCCAAGAACTATCTTTAAAATAATTTTGCTCATGTAAAAAATAAAAATACCCACAGACCTTCTGCTTTTCTTCAGTGCACACCCACATATTTCTATTTTTCCATTTGGTAAAATAGGAAAGATCCAGGAGGGAGAGAGAGATGGTAGTTTTCCAATTTCTTCCAGACCTCCACTTTTGCGGAGTACATACCTGCAAATTTGAGCCACCCGCATTTGCAGGAGAGTATCTTTCAGGTGCAATGCCTACATACCCCAAAGGCACCAGATCCCATCTGATTTCTGAGACTAAGCAGAGTCAGTCCTGGTTATTACTTGGAAGGGGGACCATCAACAAATACCAAGTGCTGTAGGCTATATTTTGGAGGAAAGAGTTAGCAAAAGCACCAAGAATTCCTTGTCTAAGAAAACCTGTTGAAATTCATAGGTCAACCATGAGTTGACAAGTGATTTAAAGGCACACATCTCTTTCAGATGGCATTTTGAATCCCCACATTTAATTGCATGCAAGAGTGTCAAAACTTGTATGATGCACGGGGAACAGAAGGAGGAAGAAATGAACAGGGACATTGTGAATGTGATTATTATTGTTTTGCCATCATTATATTGCTTCTCTGGTGTTCAATCCATGATGGCTCCACCAGAAACTGCCATGCAAACAAAAGTCAGTGTAAGTAACATGTAGTCACAGTATGAAGTGGGCAGCTGCTCTAGGAAATGAGCAGACTGGTTTGCCCCTACTTCTACTTTTCTTTCTCTGTTCTATCTTTTAATTGCATCACCACCACCACCACTTCTTTAATTATACTGCAGAGCAAGCCCTGAACCTGGTTTTGGTAATAGAGTCGGGTGTTAGAAAAGTCAGGTGTCCACCTCTTGTAACTGGATCCTGTATTTCACTACCCCCTACTCCCTATCAGAGAACTACAAGAAGATCAAATGCAGGATTGAGGGAAGGACTATGATGTGGTTATGCCAAACAACGAAATGTATGGATAAGGAACCTGTCAGAGCTAAACGAGTCCACCAAAGAACTGAATGCTTCCATTGTCTGAAGCAATCTATAAAGCTGCAGTAACTTTTGAACTGAGTTAGTATTTTTTATAAACAAAGTAGTGCAATTCTTTATGTTATAGACTTTGCAGATGCATTAGTTTGTTACTGGCATTGTAGAGCAGAAAATGAGATGTATCAATTAAGTGTCACTTCCACACCAGCAACAATAAGTTTTCAAGGCAGGATCCAAGGACAACTCAAAAATAGAGATTCATCATTCTGAATGAAAGAGAAAATAAATTGCCCAAGAGTTAATGCTGTGTGGCTCCATCTCTAGCAGTGATTCATAGTGAGAAATATTTGTAGAGACTCCAAATTTAAAATCAAACACCACAAGTACAAATATGTGGTTACAATGCATTCTGTGATCACATTCAGCAGCCTTGCTGTAGTAGATATATAAATACAGTGTTTAGATTTGATTTTAGGAACTTAAGACACTGACTCTTAGTGCCTTCAGAGTAGGATTTTCTTTGTCCCCATACATACATAATCTCATTTCTTAATAGATTCATTTTGTCATAGTTAAGAAGATCTGCTATGGAAGAGTATTCAAACATGTAAGCTCTCCAGAATGGTCTAGACCTCACTAAAATATGTTCTGCATCGTATTGCACTGCCTACCCCCCTTAAAGGAGCAAATGCATGTGCACAAAGAAATGCTGAACTTGGAAAATATATTTTAGACACATGCTATTACAAAATAAGATAAGAAGAAATACCATTCTATTGTCTACCATAGAAAAGGGCATGGAATAAAGTTTTTTCTAGAAGAGCAAACATAAATGCAAGCATTAATATGCAGTAAGTTGCAAATTCAAAAACCTAAAACAAGTAACAAGTTGTCCCTTTCTCAATAGCTGCTTTGAGCTCAGTCAGCCAATAAGTAGTCACAAGGCACAATTTAGTGGTGTACAGACATAATGAAAGTAATATAATTTAGAGTCCTTGGGATTCACATATGCTTAAGAACACCCTAAGGCAGCCTTCTGCAATTTCAGTGCCTTCAAATGGTTTGGACTACACAATTTCCGTCATTAACTACCGGGCATATTGACTAGATGCACAGTGTAGCTGATTGAGCCAATTTCTGTGCCAAAACTAATGTATAAAATCTGAAGCTGACATTCCAAGTTTGGGCTTCTTTTAACTCTTGGACTAAATCTATTAAATTTGGTTTGTAATGCCTGAAACATCTACATGAATGGCTGACACTGACTTCCTTGATGATGCAAGCGTACTGTGTAACAACAGAGAAAAGGCATCAGGAAAAATGGGACAAGGAACAGGGGGAGATTAAAGGCAAGCAACACAGAAGGACATGCAGCTTAACAACCGGCCCATTTGTGCAAAGACACATTCTGTCTCGAAAATATGTTCAGCACCTTGGATAGCTCCCTTAAAGTTCAGGTTAAAGCCTGAAGGGGATTCATTGCCCTGCTGACATCAGAGCCACCAGCCTCCACAGGATCCAGAGCAGCAACACTTGAAAAGCACCATCATAAACAAAGCACCACTATTTTCAGAGTTCTTTTTCTGCTTCAAGACAAAAATGACTATGCCATTCTGAATGCAATCTAATGATGAAGTGACCTTTTCCACTTGCAGTTTATTTTATGAGCTTTTGTGCAAGTCATCCTCTACCTGGGGGTAAAATTGTTCCACAATAAGCGGTCTGTTAGAAATGAATAGCTGTTCCAATACAGAAAACACAAACATTACTCGCCAACACGATTAGAAGTGGAACATATGAACACCTTTTTTTAAAACAAGAAATTATTGTTCCCCAGGTTTAGCTTATTTTATGGCTTTTCCCAACAACTTGTAAAATGTATGTCACAAGGTAGAAACATGCAAGGTAGAGCACACAGAGAATTGCAGATAATTCTTCTTGTATTTGAAAAAAACTGGAGAGCAACTCTTTGAAAACAGGTATTTCAAATCAGATATTGGAGTAGCATTTTTCTGTACTATAATTCCCAGAATCCTCCACAAAACAGAAATGTTGAACATTTGAACTACAACTCCCAGAATCCCCCAGTCAGCAAGGCCAGTAATCCTGGAAGTCATAATCTAAATAGTAAGCTTTCCAAGGTTTTTTCCAAAACAGAATAAATAATGCCAGAAAATTGTAAAGCATTTGCTGATACTCTCTTCCTCCAGTGACATCTACTATAGGACACGGAGAAGCATTCACTCAGTTTTAATTTTTCTTCATTCTCTCCAGTTTTGAGCTAGAACTGAAATTTATTTAATTGGCACTGTAACCCCTTGATCTACACTATACTCAACACTTAGAAAAAGCAAAATATTTTATTGTGGTGTAAAAAGTAAACAAATGCCAACTGGCACCTGTTTGATACATGGTCAGTCGTAGTAGATGCATATTTCACAGAAATTACTACTACAAGTCTTCTTCATTAAGTCTACATAGGCGTTTCTCATCTGAATCTTACAATTTTTGCCCATTCTTTATGGCAAACTGCCTTTTACTGGAATCATAGGTATTCACTCCTTATCTTTGACATGGCTACAGAAGCTCCAGTGTAACCCATTCCATCCAGAAGTCACATAAGCAACCGAATGATGGTCACCTGAGTACAATTCCAGTGCCAAATCTGTTTCTGGAAGGATTCAGAGTTTGCTGATGAGCATTTCCAAATACACAGCATCTAAAGAGCAAGAAGCAATCACATTTAGCCCCAAATAAAGTTGTACAAAATTTCAAATCAGGGTTAGGCTGTAAAAATACGTATTCCAAATTATTAATATTTCTTGAAATACCATAGGAACAAATCATACAAATTGGGAAAATGCATATGTTACCCATTAAAATTCATTGACTGCCATTTGTCAGAGAAGAAACCAAGAAGCTAATGGCAAATCTGAAATAGCTTGAAATGAGATAAATTGTCCTTGGGGCAACTGTGACTTGGACATGCCTCAAAGCTTGGATTTATGGGAAAGTAGCAAGATGAAATTAATTTCTGAAGAGAACCACTTAGAGGCTGCAAAAAGGCACATGGGAGGCACAGCCAACAAAAAGATTATCTGGTCCAGTAAGGTCAAAATGATTTTTTTGGCATTGCTACATAGGCTACACATGGTGCAAAGCCAACAATGCACTAAGAATACTATCGACATATAAAAAGATGCAAAGACAACTTAAAGTATGAGCTACATTGCCCATACTTCACAAGTCAAAAAAGTTATCTAGCAGGTTACTTGATATAATCTTAATTCAATGTAAAATTAGAACTCAATGGCAGGATTCTGCAACTTCTTTTATTCAACTCCTTTTATTCAACTCTTACTCTTCCCACAAACAGGGACCTTTTAAATTCACATACAACATGGCAGGAACTATGCATTCTGAACCAAGTAGCAGAAGTACAATAACTACCAGATACATATGCCAGGCAGTTATATATCTTTAATTTGACTTTTAAAGAATTCAAAGCCCCATGAAGATGTTATTTGATGTTTTTAAAAAGCCACTTAACACTTTCCACCAGATTTTCTCCTATTTTGAGCAGTATTTCATCAGCTGAAATTTATCTTTATGTATTTATTCACAATATTTTATGTGCTACTCAAGAAGAAATGTTCTCTGGATAATTTATAATCAAATTACTCTTCTGCTGATGCTTTGCTTTCATTATCATTGTTACACCTCCTCTGAGGAAAACTACAGTGTTGTGGGTTTTCTTCCTTTCTTTTTTAAGTATATCAACTGCTGAATGGAAAGCTTTAAGCAACCCCTTTTTGCCTTTATGATTCTTATGTTCAACTCACAGCCTACTAAGTTGCATGCAATTGCATGTCATGTCTAGTTTTAGCCCTAAGCAACACATTTCCTTCAATCTACTCAACTTTGTTAAAACAGAACTCTTATGAATTCTGAAAAATTCCAATGTGGTGACATGTGGAACCTAAAAAGGAGCCTGGAAGTTCTTGCATATCAGCGGAAAACTCATCCATTCTGTGCCAGTGTCACCATATCAAACTCTAATGCAGTTCATATGGACTCTTTCACATGAAAGTATTACAGCACAGGCAAGACTACAGCCAGATGATCAGACAGCTATTCCTCTTCCTAGGTCCCTTGGAAGTTGGAATTTGTCATGCACTACTTCCAAGTATTAGTGCAATTTTCAATAATACCATATGAACCAAACTGGGTTATTTTTGTCCAAATCCTGACACACTTACAGCTGTAATGTTACTCGGGACCCATCTACAGGGGCCAAGTTAGGGGGAGATGAGGGTTGAGTGGACTTTGTGGTGTCCACAAATGATACACAAGGCTGATTGGCCTATATGCCCAGAAAGGCCACAACGCAGGCTTGCTCTGTGATACTGCAAGTTGGGGGATGCTCCAAAGCTTCCCCGAAGCTCCAGAGCTCACCTGCACTTTAAAGATGTATAAACAATGTGCCACTATTTATATAGCCATCCCATTTTCCCTGGGGGTGGCCTGGGCACAGGGAATGGCACTTACCATTACTATCTTGTCCCCAAAAAACTAGTGACCATGGGGCGTGAAATTCCTGTGGCCATTACTCATTGTATGTACTCATGCTGGTTTCACCACCAGAGCAATCAATGAGAGCGTGGAGGAAAGGGCGGGGGGGAGGGGGGCATCCATCAGAACATTTCATGCCCTTTGATCACAGTTACACTCAGGACAGAACAATGGCAGTTAAGGATGGCTGGATTCAGTGCCACTGAGCTGCGCAAGCACCTTCCTGCCACCAAGCCAACTTGATGCCATGCAGTGACTACACTCTCCTGCTCCTGAGCTGGGCCCAAGGCTGGCTGTGCAGACTCCGATGATACTGATCAGAATACTCCACCCCAGGACAGCTCCTGCATATGTGGTATGAGTAGATGTTCCCTCAGTTTGCAAACCAGAAAGGTTTTGAATGGGATTCAGATTCTGTCTTGTAAACTGGGAGGGTTCTGTATTGAATAGGATCTCTGGAAACAAATGCAAGTCTCTTCTATGAATGATACAAACTGCACATCTCCCATTTATTATGTGTAAGAATGATCTGAAAATTGAACCAATTGCCTAGAGGTATGGTGGGATCTCCTTCTTTGGACATTTTCAAAATGAGCTGAACAGTTACCTGCTGGTGATAGTCTAGAATGGATGAAAATACTACACTGAGCAGAGGATTAGACCTTATAACCCATAGGACCCCTTCCAGCTCCATGATTCTACAATTCTGTGTACCTGCTGTTGCTAAGAGAGCCTCTGTCCAAGTTCATCAGGTATGCCACGTACATGAACAAAAAAAGACATTTGACTACAGTAATTTATGTCACGATTGTATGCTAATTAGATGTAATACATTCTACGTGGGGCTGCCTTTAGAATTTTTTGGAAGCTACATCAACTGTAAAAATGCAGAGACCAGACTGTTGTGAGGAAACCACAAAGCAACTGCAGTATCTTGTTTGCAAGCTCTATTCAAGGTGCTGACATATGTACAATGCCTTAAACAACTTGGGTCCAAAAATCTGAAGTTTAACTCCACCCACATGAACCTTCATTCAAGCCTTATCCCTGTTCAGCTTCCTACAAAACTGTCTTGTGGTATCTGGCCTTTATTATTTAATACTTCTTTTAAAAGTGACTTTTGGATATGGTTTTAAAAATCATTTTTAAAGACTGATGGCTTTTAAAAAGCATTTTCAAAATGTATATTTGAAGGCCATTTGAAATATTTTTAATGTTTATAACTAGAGGAGCCCCTTTTGGACATGCAAGTAGTAAAATAATGTTCTAGTAAAAATATCTTAAAGAGGAGATACATGTTTCTTCTAAGAAATATACTAACTGCACTTAAGTATTTGTGTGCCTGACAGTAAATTTCTCTAAACCAGAAATTCACAATGTTTTCAACCCAAAGGATCATAAACTGTATTAGCTGGTAGGTGCTGGGCATGTATGCACATGGATATTTTTCCTCCTTTTGTACACACCTCAGCACGAGTAGCAAGAAAACAGCTATCTTGAGAGCTTCCTCCCCTCCTGGCAGCTCAGCTAATTGGCTGTAGGAGAAAACAGACAAGCTTGAAATTGTCTTCAGAGTCTACACAGGGGAACAGAGAGCTACATGCTATAAACCCAGGCTGCTCCACATGGTGGTCCTGAAATCATTGGCTATCCATGCAGGAATGGAAGAAGAATTTTGAGCATATTGGAACCTCAGCCCTTTCAATTATCCATTATATTAAGTGCATTTATATTGGAGGGAGACAATGTGTCAACATGCACCACTATGGTACTGAGTCCTGGCACACTGGAAAAAACAACTGCATTATAATCAATGCCCTTCATCAGATAGTTTAAGAAGCACCTCCCAATAACTTATTTAACAATAACTAAACATTATTTTGAGATCCATCCTGGAACAAAAACAATGAGAATGTGACATTTAAAATGCTGCTACTTAATACTCTGGCTTAAAAGAAAAAGGCTACTGATGAAGTCTTTGAAAAATGAAAGTAGGAGCAAAATGAGGGTGACATTATGTCTTAAATCTATTTGTCTCACATCTTATGACTCAATCTAGTTACATGTATGCATTTTCAAATACTGAAAAACTAATCCTTTATGGCGAATAATAGTTATCTCCATGGAGAAGCCAAAATGCCATCATTTTATAAAGCAAGGGAAAAGTGCTTTTCTCCTTCCCCGGAAGCTATTATATGGTGCATTAAATACGTACAGTGTGTCACACCACAGGATAAGAACTGGGTTATATGGCAACAAACCTTCACAAGTCTTGAGGCCGCCCTGAGTCCCCCTTCGGGGGGAGAAGGGCGGGATAGAAATGCATGAAATAAACAAATAAATGTACAACAAAATAACAAACTAAAGACAGAAATGAAATGAACATAGCATAATTGACTATATTTAGTTAAAGCTTCATATTCACATTCTGTACCACAGATTGAACCATACACCGCAATGAGTCGCCCTGAAGGGCTGAGAATTGCGGTATATAAGCGCAGTAAATAAATAAATAAATAAATAAATATACAACTTGAAAATATCCCTCATACTCCTATCCAAAAAGCAAATCCTGATGTTACCATTTTATGAGCTACCATTTGGAATAGTAAATATTGGGGCTTGAGCACTCATGGATTTTGGCATCCACAGGGGAGTTTATGGAACAACCCATTTGATTTCAAAAGCCCAATTTATATCTTCCCATCTATATAGGCTATGAGAACCAGTATGGTGTAATGGTTTTAGCATTGACCTATGATTCTAGAGATGAGGTTTCAAATCCCTGCTCACTCTCTCCCAGTCACTGCCTCTCAGCCTCAAAGGATGACAAAGCCCCCACCCCCCAAATCAATTTTACCATGAAAACCCCAGGATAGGATTACCATAAAGCAGCTTGAAGGCACACAAACAACAATAGACTATACCAATATAAACAAGTGGTTGTCCCATTTTTAGTCCCATTTGGATACACTGCATATCTACTGTATCTGTTGTTTTTATGTTTAACTTACATATATATCTGTTGTAACGCATATTAAAGGAGACATTTAAGAAAATGTATAAATAACTGAAATAAAATGTTATGGTGACAAAAATTTAACTTTATTAAAACAGTTCAAGCTTCTACACAGCACAAGAGTAAATCAATACTGACAGAAGGTGTTAAATGGGAGCAAGAATTTTTAAGCAGAAGCTGTAAATTTTTGAGCCTCTGGTCTTTAGTTTGCCTTGTTTTTGTTTTGTAAATTTTTGTAAAACGCGTTTTACAAAACATTGTACAAATGTTTTGTAAAACGCAGCATTCATTACTGGAATAAAAATTCTGCACCAGCTCCATTATATTGACTTATTCATGTACTCTTCTACATGCAGAAGAACACTCCATCAGCTTCTAAAAGATTGCACTACTACTCATGTGAAATACTGCACAGTTCGATGCCTGTCTGGTAGCAGTGAGAAACACTCTTCAGAGGTTCTGTTCATCTTCCCAGCAAGTCACTCAAATCTACTTGCAGTGCTGCTTATCTAAAAATAGGGGAAATATTTTGGTATCTTAGGGGGGTTATTTATTTGTCGTGTCAGAACAACCTGTCTAACAGAACAAAGCAAACAAACAGAAAAATACACAACTTGTGGGTTTGGTAGCTGGTTAAATGTCCTTTGACCAGTATCTGGCCACTTGGATGTCCTTTGACCAGTATCTGGCCACTTGGATCTTAGGGGGGTGTCAATGTTTTAAATCTGTGGTATTTATAAAATACTTCCAGTACATCGTACCACCAACCACACAAATGCAATTTGAATTTCTTTAGAAAAAACTTCCTCAGTTGCATTGGTCACCAAAAGTGCACATAAAAAGAAATCTTCTTTGACAGATACCTCATGAGAAAGAAAGAAAACAGTATCACAAGTCCAGTGACATCTGTCCTGCTATCTAATTGTATTAAAAATGATATACAGTTTTTCACTCTCTTAATAATTCATCTTCAATATAGTTTTGAGATTTCATGAATGGGGTCAGACAGTGTTATGAGAACACTGGACTGCTTAAAGTTTTCATTGCCTCTCCTCCAAGGATACAGCTGACGACTGCTGCCCTACATTGGCAGTTCTGTAACTAAAGAGAAATGATGTTTCAGTTGTGTTTCCATTCTTTGCATATTACTGTAAGTAAGCCACAGCAGCATCTTTGACTTCCTTGTAGTTTTTTTAAACTGATGTTCTTTCTCTTTAGGTGTGCGTTGTTTGTTTCCAGGTGTCATTCAGTTGAGTAAGTGCTGAAGAACTGTTAAGGAAGATTTTATTGCAAATGACAGCATTGACCACTTGGATGTTCTGCACCACACAGGAACAAATCCTAAGAATAGATAAGATCCATCTTATTTCTCCCCCTTGCAAAGATTGTAAATCTTCACATTCAGTCCCATTACTAGTTTGTATGTTTGCTTGTTGACCATAGGAATGAGGGTCATATTCTATCACAGTTTTGACCCAAAACGAATAAAATAATAAAACAGAAGGATTAGATTTCAGGCTGACTTAATATGGGCAAAGAAAAAAAATCTAATATCCTTGGATTTTTTACTTACTGAACTGCAATTGAAGAGCATCTTCTTGAGTCTCATCAGATCCAGATGATAGTGTCTCAGTACAGCTTGAACTAGAAGTTGCACGTGTTATATTTTTGGCATCTAAAATCCTGTCTTGAGCTAATTATCCATGGTATTAATAGCTTCCTGAACTGCATTGCCAGTACTGCATACCTGAGAGCAATACTTGTAGCATAAAATATATATTACAGAGACTGTTACAGTGGATCATCTGTATAGCATCAGAACATACTGGCTGTAAGTTACACAGTTATAGCAAGCAGTGAACCACAAGCATGAATTTCAGTTGAAAGGATGAGGTCCCTAAGCAGAATTAAATAGTGTAGTGGTATGCCAATATTTATAAAGACAGAGAACCCTCTGAATATTGCTAGAAAAGCCAAGAGCATTCAAATTATCCATTCACTTTCTCGGAGAAATTGTATGGGGGTGAGATGCTAGGCTGTGACAAAATAACTTCCACTGGCACATATGTGCTTGGAGGGAAATAGTGTTTCTCCTTCCTTCACATTAGTTGGACTAATGTGGTTTTATTCTAAAATACATTTTAAATTTGTTTTTAAAGATTTTTTCATGGAATCTCTATGATGCTTTTGCAGGGATCTACAGAACAAAGTTTGGGAATCGCTGCTCTAGGTAGCTACACAATATGTTTACCAAATGACCATCATTTTATGTTAGATGCCCAAACTCTATAGGAAGTAATGGAATTTAAGTACCATATTTTAGCATTCCATTGTAAAAATATGAAATCTTGATCCAAATATCTTGAGTGAGAGAGAGGACTGTTAAAGATAGTTGTACTATGTGTTTTAGGTTTAAATCTCCACTTATTCATGAAGTTCAAGGGATGATTATTCAGTTAAAGTTTAATCTACCTCACTGCTTGTTTTCATGGCAAAATTTGTTAAAGGAAAAATACCGATGTTGTTTTGAGATCCTTGGAAGATGGATGATAATGAAAAAAATCTGGACAGTGCTTACCATTTCTCTGATTTTCTTTCTATACGAAGAAATTAGGTATCGATAAGACAGTCTAGAAGAGCTCGCATAATATAGCAATATGAGTGTTGGAATATTATCAGAGATAAGGGTTCAAATTCCTACTTGGATACTGAAACCCACTGTGTGATTGGGCATGCTGCAATATGTCATCCTTAGAAAAAGGCAAGGGTAACCCCCCCCCCCCCAAACAACTTTTGAAAAAATTACCCAATAGTGTCCCCTTGGGATCATCATAAGTTAGAAGGTGCACATTCTTAGAAAGAATACCTTCAGGTATTTACTAGGTCCTCTAACAAGGCTCTATGACAACTTCCGGCAGAACTGCATTACAGGATCCCCTGAAGAATGTAGAAAATTCCCAGAGAGGACATATTTCAATGGATGAGGATAGGTGAAATCATGGCTACTGGTCCCATTGTTATGGAAGTCATACTGTAAACCACTAAACCAAATAGAACAGGGTACACACATGTGAAAAAAAATATCAAAAACTGGGTATTATACATTTAATTATGGACAGAACTGTAGTGCCCCCAGCAAGACAACCACAACGCTTTCAGCCTTTTCAGTCTAATCAGACTGAAATATGAGAAGCATGCCAATATAGGTATAATATCCTAATAGTTTATGGTTATGATTGTTCTGTTTCTGGATTATATACTCGCACAGCCCTTAAAATAATTTGTTTGTTTCCTTTATGAGTTTCCCTATAGCTAAAGCTCTTAGGTTGATCTGCATGATGAAACATTGCAGTAAAAACAACAGCAAACACAATAAATATAATTTAAAAACACAGCAATAAAAACACACAACATATTAAAAGCTGAAGTTAAGTATCAGACCAGTTGAGAAGGGCAATTTTAAAACATATCCTTCAGAAAACATCATGGGGAGTTAAGCAGGCAATTTGACAGGAATGTGAAAGTGAAATTCCAGTTAGTTTAAATATATTTCAGTTAGCAAATGCTGTGAAGTCAGTTTTCATGTGATGTTCTGCCACATAAATCCCATGCTGGATACATCAAAGCATCATGCAAAGTTTTGCATTGTTGCCACTGCTTTCTATCAAGATAAGGAATAGAACATTTTTCTAAAAGATCAGCTTTGAAGTACTTACTGATCCAACTTTGTAATTTGAGACAAAATTGTGCCTTTTATCAGTTTAGGTTGATATACAATCTTTGAATCTACTTTGGACAACGGCAGCTTTATGTTTTTTAGTGACCCATGCTCTGACAACCTTCTATCTAGATCACTATAATAGTCAAAGGGCTGCTGTTTCGACTTTCTGACTAGCATCCAGTCTAGAATATCAGTCCAAACCTTTCAGTAAACATACAATATCAAGGCAAGACTTTAAATTATCTTTTCGCTTTGTTAAATTGTTTCACATGCTTACAACCCACATGTAAATCACTTTGTATAATTTTCAATCGACTCATTGATTATATTTTATGCCACCTTAAGATCCCATGATATAGGGCAAAGATACAGAATAGGGGATGCCTGGCTCGACAGCAGTACATGTGAAAAAGATGTTGAAGTCCTCATGGACAACAAGATAAACATGTGCCAACAATGCCATGCAACCAAGTCATGCAACCCCTTTATTCTATCTTGGTCAGACCACACCTGGAATCACACTATGTCCAATTCTGGCCACCACAATTGAAGGGAGATGTTGACAAGTTGGAATGTTTCCAGAGGAGGGTGACTAAAATGACCAAGGGTTTGGAGAAGAAGCCCTATGAGGAGCAGCTTAAAGAGTTGGGAATATTTAGCCTGAAGAAGAGAAGGCTGAGAGGAGACATGACAGCCATGCAGAAATATGTGAGGGGAAGTCATAGGGAGGAGGGAGCAAGCTCGTTTTCTGCTGCCCTGGAGACTAGGACGTGGAACAATGGTTTCAAATTACAGGAAAGGAGATTCCACCTGAATATTAGGAAGAACTTCCTGACTGTGAGGAGTGTGTCGGAGGCTCCTTCTTTGGAGGCTTTTAAATAGAGGCTGGATTGCCATCTGTCTTGAGTGCTTTGAATGCAATTTTCCTGCTTTTTGGCAGGGGGTTGGACTGGATGGTCCATGAGATCTCTTCCAACTCTGTGATTCTAGAATGTAAATATTTTAAATAAGCAATTACGTTGCATCATCCTGAATATCTCGCCAAAAAGACAATACTGTAGTATAATATCCTGTCCACAGACTCTCCAAGATCCCTATTTTGTTAATGCTTTGTGGCATAGCTGATTGACTCAATCCACATATAGTGAGGTTTCCCTCTTTATTTACTGCCTTTCATTTTATCAAGTATCAATATTAACATTTTTTTCATGTCAGGAGTTATTTGAGAAATTGCAAGTTGCTTCTGGTGTGAGAGAATTGTTGCCATGGGGATAACCGGATGTTTGATGCTTTACCATCCCTGTGGGAGGCTTCTCTAATGTCTCTGCATGGAGAGCTGGAGCTGACAGAGGGAGCTCAACATGCTCTTCCCTGATTTGAACCTCTGACCTATCAGTCTTCAGTCCTGCCAGCACAAGAGTTTAACCCATTGCGCCACTGGGGGGCTCCTAAAAATAAATCACATTGTCTCAGTTTGATTATCTTGGCTTCAAGTAAGAATTCAATCTGTATTTCCTCTGTTCACTGAGGGTCCCCTGTACAAACTACACTTTCTTCTTGGGATGCATTTACACTGCAGAATTAATGCAGTTTTATATCACTTTAAGACATAGGCCAAAATCTTCTATGGCATAGCACAGCATAACAGTTGTAGTTTTACAAGGGTTTTAGCCTTCTCTGCCAAGAAGTGTGGGTGCCTCACCAAACTACATTTCCAATGATTCCATAGCATTGAGCCATCGAAGTTAATGTGGTGTCAAACTGCATTAATTATACAGTGGAGATACATCCCTAGTATCTCCATCAGTTGTCCAATCAAAATTAATAGGGTTTGCTATTACCCATGGCTTCACATATCAACACAAAGTCTTTGGTATGTATTCCCTGAAGCTATAGGGATATGGGTACTATACCTTGCTTTCTGCAATTCTAAGTGCTTCAGCTTTAAACAAATAAGAACGATAAGGTCATGGAATGTAAGGGGGGAGGCCAGATGAGTTGTTAATTTTGTGTGGCATGATAGGAAAGGCTGCATATTCTCCTTGCTCCTTCCCTACTGCTGAATTAGTACAAGCCTAAATAGATCATTGGTTTGACTCAATTTCCAAATATAAGGCTTCATATGTTTATTGAAGTGACATCTGTTCCAGTGATCTGTTTCCTTGGAATTTAAAGTCATAGCGATTTGTATCAGTGGGGATAAAATCATTTTCTGTTTTTCTTCACTGTGTACTCTTAGGCAACACTAAGCACAGAAAATAATATTAACAAGAAAATCTACCCACAAAACACAAAGGCACAGAGACAGCATCTGGCTTGTAAAGGCCTTTCCGTCCTCCCCTACCCTGCAAAATAAAGGGCCCAGAGGAAAATCACCATAGAGGAGGAGGCACAGAAACAGAACAGGAATACATAATCCAGGTCAAAAATCATGGCATCTGGAGGCAGCACACGAAGTGTGTGTTTCCCATCCATATCTTAAAGCATTCCTCTATCCCTATTCCAAAGATCAGAGGTTTTACACATCAATGACTCATGTCTGACTCTGATTGATGATCTCTCCTAGAGGCTGGACTTTTTCCAGGCTAGAGATACAGGGCAAAGGGAGAGTAGACATAGGCCAAAATTCTATATGGCACAACACAACGTAACAGTATTGGGAGCAAAACCAAGTTACACCTCTTCTCTCAACAGTACCGAATGTTTGGCTGCTTATCCCATGTCCTCAGTCATTCAGAGGGTGATGAAGAGTGAGGGATAGGAGATCAGATATAGCCAGATGCAGACCAATGCAGATCTGACATAACTAGAAGCCAACAGTAAGCAGAGGTTGGATGGGCAACTTCCATTAGTGCAGTGGTTCTCAGTCTGTGGGTCCCCAGGTGTTTTGGCCCACAACTCCCAGAAATCCCAGCCAGTTTACCAGCTGTTAGGATTTCTGGTAGTTGAAACATCTGGGGACCCACAGGTTGAGAACCATTGTGTTAGTGTTTCAAAATGTATATTTCTGCATGATAAGGGACCATGAGTCTTCCAACCCATATATGAGAGTGTTTGAGGACAGGGACATCCATAGGAATACCAAGGTGCTTGTTTACAAAGCTATTGTCCTCCCAACCCTGCTATATGCCTGTGAGACATGGACTGTCTACAGATATCACATGAAACTCCTAGAATGATTCCATCAGCACTGCATCTGGAAAATCCTGCAAATCTCTTGGGTAGACAAGCGGACAAATGTCAGCATGCGGGAAGAAGCAAAGACCACCAGTACTGAAGCTATGGTCCTCCGCCATCAACTCTGCTGGACCGGCCACGTTGTCCAGCTGGAGGTCAGCTGCGACCAGCAGTGCTGTAGAATTTGAAGAGGCACGAATGGAGGGCGAAAGAGAGAAATGTGCCAAGCGGAAGGTGCATCAAGCCAACCCTGACTGGGACCGTCTTCCACCTGGAAACCAATGCCCTCACTGCGGGAGAAGATGCAGATCAAGAAAAGGGCTCCGTGGTCACCTATGGACCCACTGCCAGGACACTGACCCTGGAAGACTATCCTACTCAGACAACGAGGGATCACCTAAGTAAGTAAGTAATCTTCTCAGCAACATAAATTTCTTTGGAGATAAATGATAGACTATAACTAACATGACCAATGTTACTTTATTTGCAGGGCTTTTGAGCCTTTTTCCTCTGGCTGCCACCACCTCTGATATTCTAGTTACACAAGCAGAACATATCAGAAGGATTCTAGCCATTTTTAAAAATATTAAAAGATCCAGTTATTAAAAGATTCAGTTTCTAGAAATAAAGCCAACTAGATTTTCAGATTCCAAGTTCAATTTCCTGTGAGGACATGCTCAGATCCTTCCCTTCTCATACACCAAATACTGTAAAATGTACTAACAAGCAACTTTAAAATAATTGAAAGTACTCCAAACATTATTTTTTGTAGTTTAGCTGTAGTAACCTGTAAGTTCAGTGGACACAAAGAGCAAAGATAAATGAAGCCTGTCACTGGGTGTCACTCTTGATTTACTGAAATATTTATGAAAGCATGTAGAACTAGCAGGGAAAGAGTTTTTTTTTATTATTCCAAAGTTGGAGGAGGGGTAAGGATTACAATCCGAAATGTCTGGGTACTTGCTACAGCTTTAATTTTGGCTCTTGTCATGTTAGGCAGTAAGTCCACATGATGTGCCATACTTTGAAAATGCACCATCTGCTACTTGTTAGCTGATAAAAACAGCAACTTACCAATTCTCCAAGTAGCTGTTGCTCATTAGCTGACAAAAGCCACTTTCAATGCTCACATATTAGCAGATTATTTTGGACAGATGAATATTATATTTGACGAGAAAAGAGGGATTAAAGTGGAGAAAAACACAAAAAATAAAGCAAAATTAAATATGGCAGCATGATAACGATCCAACTCCCAGTGAAGCTAATGAAGAGATTCACTACCAAACAACTGTTGTAATCTGTGGCTGGGGCCCTGGTCTAAACAGCAAATAAATGATCTCTGCTGTTTCAAAGCCATAGCTAATAAATATTGAAAAATAAATGTATTTATTTATTTACTACATTTATATCTCTCCTTCTCATCCTGAAGGGGGCTCAGGGCGGCTCACAGAAGAGGCACAATTTGATGCCTTGAATACATATAAAAATAAAACGATATAAACTTTAAAATCACATAATTAAAACATATCACTTAAAATAATTACTTAAAATCACATAGTGCAAAAGCATATTACAGAAAGCTATTCCAATGATCATTGTTCATTACTGCACTGAGAAATCATTGTTGCAATGTATGTCACAATGCTGGGTGAATAATCCCTTAATCAGAAATCAAAAATGTTCCAAAATCTGAAACTGTCCACATGGATGGTTGATACTGTCATACCTTTGCTTTCTAAGGATTCAGTGTATATATACTTTGTTCCATACACAAAAATTATTGGAAATATTGTGTATAAAATCAGTTTCAGGTTATCTAGATATTGCATATATGCCCCCCCCCCCCCAATAAAAAGAGACAATATTAGCTGTAGAGACTGGACCTCATCTTAGACCAGTGGTTCTCAACCTGTGGCTCCCCAGGTGTTTTGGCCTACAACTCCCAGAAATCCCAGCCAGTTTACCAGTAGTTGGGATTTCTGGGAGTTGGAGACCAAAACATCTGGGGACTAACAGGTTGAGAACCACTGTCTTGGATCCTTCTTACTGCAAGCTTATCCTGCATGAATGAGCAGACCAGTGCCCAGGATGAACATGCCCAGAAAGAACTTTAGAACAGCAGAAAGATCACTGTCTCTTTAGTTTCTCATTCTATCCTACCAGTAATCTCAGCTTGTAGAAGAATAACAGCAAGCATTTCAGGTCAAGCCTTTCCTCCTCCCACATGCAGCTTTCATAAGATTAAAAAGAAAACCTAATCACCAGGGTTATACACTCTTCACAACTCTGTTGGCTATTAGAAGTAACCTCAATCTCTGCTTGATACAAAGGAGATCTAGATATATACAAGAGATGTCAAATTTACACAGGATCAAGGAAAAAGCAGATAATTCCACAGGGATTTAAAGAGACATACTCAGGACCATGTCATATGAACCAGCCACATGTACAGATACTATCAATTTTAATCATTCTTCGGGAGATTTGTTTGTTTCTTGTTGTCCTATGCTTTCTATTACATTAAGTTAAGGATAGTTAGCTACTCTGGATTATATAAAAATGTATACCCCAAAATTATTAATCTCTTCCTCACGTGACAAGAAATTGGGGAAATCCAATGAAACCGAATAGCGAGATTCCGAACACACACAAAAATAAATGCCTCTTGAAATGGTATACAATGAAAAACAATAGAAATCACTACTGAAAGAAGGAGGTAGTTTTAAAGGGGAATTAGAAAAAAATATGGAACAGAAGACCATCAGTTATCTCTAGAATCAAACTCAGAACACACCTCAGTATTGGTTGCTGTGGTGTACTAAAGTCATCTCATGCTTGTGGGATTCCAATAGACAACTGGTTGCCCACTGGGAGCAGGGAAAGTTGGAGTAGATAAGCCTTTGGTCAAATCCAGCAATTCAAAGATAAAACACTGGGTATATCCATTGCAAAATTTGACGATCCACTTGACTGCTTTATGCCAAAACCTTGACTCTAATTATACTAATGAACCAACCCTAAAAAGGAGAGAATTGCCAAAATTATGGTAGTGAAAGACTGTTCAGTATGATAATGAATACAAAAACAGAGTGTGTTCCCACTATGACATTATTGGAAAAACTACTAAAATCAAAGCATTGTTTAAGTAGCAAGAATGACTTGTTCTCTAGGCTGATCATTTTCTCAGTCCTGTTTATTTCCTTTTCTCTTCTATGAAAAAAATGTTTGTGAAAAATCTATTTGGAAAAACTATGAATAATTATGGGGTTTGCATACAGACCAAGGTGACATCTACACTGTAGATTTAATGTATTTTGATACCACTTTAACTTGCATGGCCCAATGCTACAGAATCCTGGCAGTTGTAGTTTTTGCAAGGTCTTCAGCTTTCCTTGCCAAAGTGTGCTAGTGCCTCACCAAATTACAACTCCCAGGATTCCATAACAATGAGCCTTAGTAGTTAAACTGCATTAAATCTGCAGTATAGATGTACCCAAGAACAAAGGAACTTTAAATTGCTTTAAGGGCACAGCAGGTTAACCACCAGCTGCAGTACTAAATCTTGCCAATCAAAAGGTTGACAGTTTATTTATTTTATTTATTTACTTTATTTCTATACCGCTTTTCTCAGCCCTTAGGCGACTCAAAGTGGTTTACATAGTACAAATTATCACAAGACAGTATCATAGGCAATTAAAACACATTATACATAACAATCAATATCAATAAACAATCATTATCATAACGCCTCAACACCAAATCAGAAACCATTCTCATAATCCTTGTCCCATGTTCCTATGTTCGATTGCACCATATTCCTATAATCAGTTGCACTGTTTAGCCAAACGCTTGTTCAAAGAGCCAGGTCTTCACTTTCCTCCGGAACGCCAACAGCGAAGGGCCTGTCTGATGTCTACAGGTAGGGCATTCCACAGCCGCGGCCACCACTGAGAAGGCCCTGTCCCTCGTCCCCGCCAGGCGCGCCTGGATTGGAGTGAGCTTCTGATTTTTAGTCCAGCTTCTGCCTACCTAGCAGTTTGAAAGCAAAATGTACCGCACTCATTTTCTACCATCTTTATTAACAATTCTTTTAATGATGTGAGTTTCTTATTTCATGAGTATGGACCAACTATCCCAACAATTATCATACCGACAAAATAAATCCCAAAAAGATATGGACTGGTTATCACTAACAAAATATATGAAACAAGAAAAAATGAAAATACTAATATGACTTTAAATAGAAGGTATTGACCCTTTGGAATAGAAAAGAGAAAGTAATAGAAATCAAGAAGCAAAATAGACAATATAGACTATAAATACCATGATACTGAAGATTGGAAGCACAACGCACAAACCCTCGGATTCCTCCCCCCCCCCATGATCCTACCAACCTTCCAATCCCCCAGGCCCCATATAACCCCACATACTGACCCCCATCCTCAACTCTCTTTTTGTTTTATTCTATTTCTCCCTTTCTGAAAAGAATCAATAAAAATATTAGGTTCTTGTGGGTTTTTTCGGGCTATAAAGCCATGTTCTAGAGGCATTTCTCCTGACGTTTCGCCTGCATCTATGGCAAGCATCCTCAGAGGTAGTGAGGTCTGTTGGAATTAAGACAATGGGTTTATATATCTGTGGAATGGCTGGGGTGGGGCAAGGAGCTCTTCCCTGCTGCAGTTAGGTGTGAATGTTTCAGCTGATCACCTTCATTAGCATTTAAAGGCCTGCCTGAGCCTGGGAAATTCTCTTGCTGGGAGGTGTTAATCTGTGCCTGGTTGTTTCCTCTCTGTTGTTTTGCTGTTGTAATTTTAGAGTTTTTTAATACTGGTAGCCAGATTTTGTTCATTTTCATGGTCTCTTCCTTTCTGTTGAAATTGTCCACATGCTTGTGGATTTCAATGGCTTCTCTGTGTAGTCTGACATGGTGGTTGTTGGTGTGGTCCAGCATTTCTGTGTTCTCAAATAATATGCTGTGTCCAGGCTGGTTCATCAGGTGCTCTGCTATGGCTGACTTCTCTGGTTGAAGTAGTCTGAAGTAGTATTTTTTAAAAAAAGATAAGTAGGTACCGCTTAAAAGTGGGGAGGTATTTAAGGCATCCATAAGGAAATGTCAGAAAAATGCCAGTGATTCGATCAAGGAGGAATTTTACAAACAAAGCTTTTCAGCAGGGAGATGGAGCGACAGCACCTCCCACCCCACTCCCATGGCCAAAATCGAACACAAGCCTCCAAGATGCCAAAGATGGGGGAAAGCCTATATATACTTCTATCAATGTACAATTGTCTGTCTTGTCAGTGTATAAAATGACATTGAATGTTTGCCTTATACTGTATGTGTGTTCTGTGATTTGCCCTAAGTCCCCTTCGGGGTGAGAAGGGAGGAATATAAATACTGTAAATAAATTATGCTACAGTTATCTGGAGTAATTTAGATTTTATCCTTGAATTCTAGGGAGGCTGATGTCTACAGAGGGAATTTCTTTCTTTTTCTTTTCCCACAAACCAGAAGTGTGTGCTACAAATGAGAAGATGTACCATTGCAATTGAGACATGTATGAGGAAAATGAAAATATGCAACATATTTTTTCTGCTTTTGCATAGTGCTCAAAGCTACTTCATTTGCAAAATAGTGTCCTGGGCACTTCAGTTCAACAGAATTGTCAGCCAAGGACCAATTAGTCCGCGCATTCAAACCAGGAATCTGTAGTTATGTTTCCTTTTTCAGCATGATGGTTAAAACTGCTTTCCTTTGGAGGTCATAGAGCACATTTCCAGCAGCCAATTACCTAAAGGGAGAAAAGTCTGCAGGGGATCAAGCCAGTTAATACGAAGATAATATCTGACTGGATTTCACATTGCCTTAAGTAGATACATGTAAAAACAAAGTGGAACAAGATTAAGAAGAATTATCCTAATTACCGTGTTAAGAACTATACAGTCTTCCAGATTTGTCTAGAACTGGTGAGCTTCATTAATCTCATAGCATCAGATTTTTTTTAAAAAAAAATACTGACAATAATATTTTTGGTGAAAAATCCATAATGTTGCATGTTGCAGATTTAGCCCTTGTGGTCATTACCTTACTTCTGCATTACACTATTGCAAAGCACTCATCTGCCTTTAAAAGGTGTTTGGAAGCTACAGCTATGCAAAATGAAGCAACCAGAGTGTATCACTGGTCCTATGCTAACTACACTGCCTTCAAATTTTTTCCAAGATCAATTCAAGGTTTGGCTTTGACATATGAAACATAAAAGATTGTGACCAGAACATCTGAAGTACCACTTTCTCCCATAATTTGGATCCTCAAGTAAGATTCTCATCACTACAAGAAGCTAGTAAGAGGGAATATGCATATCAGAGCTTTCGGTGGTAGTGGAATTCCTTCCCAGGGGAAATAAGATGACTATGTCCCTTTCGAACCTCTGTCAGGAAGGCCAGACTGCATTACTTTATAAGCCTTTTAGTACAGTGGGTCCTCAATCTCTGCTGTAGTTTGGTTCCAAGATCCCCAATAAATACCATAATCTGTGGATACTCAAGAGCCATTATACTCGTATACAATGATACAATAAAAGAGTGTCCTTTATATAAATTGGCAAAACTGAGGTTTGCTTTTTGTAGCACTTTAGGAATATTTTGAAGTCATGGATAGTGAAATCCACAGATGCAAAATCTGTGGATACAAAAAGCCAACTGTAATATACCATAAATACTCATGTATAAATTAATCTCATATCTGTAAAGAGCAGGTTTTGAAGGCAAAATTATGCATTTTGGTATCACCAGTGGATAAGTCAGGAAGGAAGGAGAAGCACAAGAACTAGCTAGAGGCACTAGCACTGACTCAGGGGGCAGCTGCCGCTTCACACTGCCAGAAGCAGTGCTACAGTGGAGAGAGTAGAGGGCCTGCTACCTGATTGCAATTCTCCCAGGATGGATGTCTACCACTCTACTCAGAGACTGATCCTTTTTTAAATTAATAAATAAATAAAAGTTAAGGCATAGTACTTACACTGCCCTGTGCTGACCCAGGTTTTTGGGGTCAATGTTTAGATGAAAATTTCAAAAACCTATAAATGATTATATACAGTAAATAAATACAAAACAGAGGGATGTCAACACTGACTGAACTTTGATTAGGAAAGCCCAGTCATCCCTATTTCTCTGATCAGTTCAGGACAATGTTCTTCTAGGATTCATACAGAGCACCACTGGGCTTTACACTATCACATGCCAACTTGACCCTTGCCAAGCCTGACTGGGGAAATTAGACCCTTTCTTTTGCTGAAACATTGGTTTAAAACTATAAGAAGGATGATACCACTCCTGCCACCTCTGCAGAAGCCTATCATATACCATGCAGCTGTGGACAAGTCTACATAAGGACCACCAAACACAGCACCCAAACACGAATCAAGGAACATGAAAGGCAATGCAGGCTAATTCAGAGAAGTCAGCCATAGCTGAGCACCTGATGAACCAACCTGGACACATCATATTATTTGAAAACACAGAAATGCTGGACCACTCTAACAACTACCATGTCAGACTACACAGAGAAGATACAGATATATAAACCTCTCTTGCCTGATTTCCAACAGACCTCACAACCTCTGTGTATGCCTGCCATAGATGTGGGTGAAACATCATGAGATAATGCTTCTGGAACATGGACATACTGCCCAGCAAACTCACACCAACCTGATAATACCACTCTCTATGAAAATTGTGGTTTCTTATAATAAACTAACCACCTTCCTAATTTTGAATATTTTAAAATTATAAGCAAGTCTTAAATCTGACACACTTAAGTAAGTTAACTGTAGGCACTGTAGCATTCTAAAGTGAAATCATCTGTGGGCATGGAACATAGAATTATTAAGCTCCATTTCTGTCCAAAATATGATACAGAGGCTAAAATCCTAAACTTGCAGCTAGAACTGATAAGGAAATGAATATCCCAAATCTCTTGAATTCATAAATGCATAGGTGGCACATGAGAACTGTGCTTAAGATTCTAGTAACAGGTCTCTTTATTTGAAAAACTAGTTACTGGATCTGATACTTATTTTGGAAAAACAAGTGACATGAATGGTACAAAATAACGGCTGTGTGACATGTGGTAATATCCAAAATATCGACTATTCTTACCCAATGGAGCCCCATCACAAAGATTTCTAATTTTACAGGCATCTGGGTTTCTTTGTTTTGTTTTGTAGTATGTTCCATTGGATTGATTTAGTTGATGTTACTATTTGTGTCACTTTTCTCCCTTTTGGAACGCAAGAAAAGCTCTTGTTTTACACTGGGGGAAGAAATTCTATAAAGGGAACAAAAAGAAATATTCATCCTTTCAGAGATATTTGCAGCTCGAAACATATCAGCAGAGGCTCTTCTGTTTTCTTTGCCACACCTATCAACTACAAGGCAGTACAGGAAATGAATCACCTGCTCCCAAGTTGTTCTTTTTTCAACTCAGTTTTAAATTTATTCATGAGACCTGCTAAGTTAGCCGACCAAGATAGGGAAAGACAGAAAGAAAAGATGATTATCACTGTGGGGTGAAGAAAAGGTGACCTAGCTAAAACCGTTTATAATCTAGTCCAACTAGAAAAGAAAGTGGGGAAGGGTACATCATTCTGCTGAAATGCCAGCTGACAATCCCAAGACTTAATCCAATACAACCGAAGAAAAAAGTTTTATTAACACAGGCTTTGAAGCTCTTTAAATTTTATTGACAGTTACTACATTCATTACCACCCGAATCTTACTGGATTGATTTTATTTGCCATGACAAAAAAAAATCCTAAACAGAGACTGTGGTCATTTACTGACTACTGCCATCACATTCATAAGTCCTGCCAAGTAACACTTCATTAATCGCCCCTTTTCAACTTGTAAGAGATGGAGAATGGCAGATATTGAAATCAAAAAGAGAATAACAACAATATATCAAAATGAATAGAGGAGTCTCTTTAGTGATAATTTTTATTTACATGTATAATTTTATTCAATTAGGAGACTTTGGTGTTGACGAGGAAAAATAAAATTGCACCTAATTTTGGACAGAGCTGATCATCTCTGGTTCCATAATGACAATTCCAGCACAGCTAATTCAAGATGCAATTATGAGCTGAAAAGGAAATTCAAGCCACTCTTGGCTGCTAATGTTTATTCTTTGTTGTCAAACTGTGAGACTACACAACTTTAGGCAATTAAAATTAGAACAGAGGAGTGTTTTAATGTCATTGTTTTGATGTAAATGCTAAGTAGCCAGTACAGACATTAAAGAAAAGATCTTTGCAAGGCATATCACATTTGTTGAGTCTGTGGCTGCCTCTTGCAAAAATGAAATTAAAGGGTTAACACACAATATTTATGAAAATTAAATGTAGGAAACTCTAAATTGAAATTGCACTTCATATGGGAATATTTTTAAACTCTTAAATTCAGTCGTCACATGTTCAGATAATTTGCTCCTAGTGAGAACTGCAGGCAGCTTACGCTTTATGGCTTGATTGTAAAGTTTGCTGTGCCAGCAAACAAGAGTTCTAAGAATAGCAGAATATTATTGGCTATGCCAGTGCAATTTCACAAGAACTTGATGTTATACTGGTAGCTCACATATAAATTACAGTTGGCAGAACATGTCAACCAAATATTCAGAACAGATTTTTCTAATTTAAAAAAAAATCAGTTCCTTTGCTATGAAGTGGTATTATAATACACTTATTATTATTTTTTAAGGGGAGATTATGTCTGAGCAGAAAAAGCAAGAGACTTCTCTCAACATATGGAAGCTGTCAATCAAGACTTCACTCTTCATTAAACAGATTCATGATGTCCTTGTCACAGAAGAATAAACAGATGCCAGAGGATGGAGGGAGGGAGGGAGGGAGATGATGATGATGAAATTCTCTGCTTCATAGAGTCTCTGAATCAGAGAATCTTACAACTGTAGAATAATGGAAGTCCAACCCTTTGCTCAGTGCATGATCTCCAGATAAAGTATTCCCAGCAGGTAGCTATCCAAGCAAGGGAATTCAACAGTTACATTATAACTTTCCTACTTAATATAATGTAATTTAATAATATAAACATAGACGGTATATTCTATATTAGATCAGTGGAACAGGACTGAAAGGGAAGAAAAATGTGAAGACCCAAACTGATGCAAGTTACAGAATCCATTTATCTTTCTGTAATAAGTAAAACTTGAAAACACACACACACACACAGCAGCAGCAGCAGCAGCAGCAACAACAACAACAACAACAGGTCAGCTAGAGTTTGAGGTTTATATCAATGATGAGTCAAATTCAAGTGTTATTCCCTTCCCATGCATCCAGTTGCTGAGCAATTGTTTGATTTTGAACACACTTCTGAAATTTAGAACACACACTGACTGATTCTTCCCTCAGCTCCATCAGCTTCCCTTCTCCCTTATCTGACTGCAGCAGAAGCTGAAAGTTTCAGTACAAAGTTTGCCTGGTGCCTTGAGCATTTCATTGGAAGCATGCCAGAAACCAAGAGGATGGAATTTTGAAGATAGATGAATCTTAATTTTACCCAGCAGACATTGTAAAAACTCTTGAGCCAAGGCTCTTTTATGCCAGCAACATACCTGAGTCACATCTAAGATAGAAGAACAGTACTCATTTTGTAATGGCAAGCAAGAAATTTTATTCAAATAAAGTCTAGGTTATCCAAAGGCTGGATCTATGCTACCATATAAACCAGTATATGATATTATATTATCTGCTATGAACTGGATTATATGAGTCTACATTGCCATATAATCAAGTTCAAATCAGATAATCTGGGATCAGAAACTGGATTATATGGCAGATGGAGCCAAAGAATAAGTGAAGAACTACTAATGGAACATTCTTCTTTGATGTTTAGTTTATTCAATCTGCAGTGCTACTATGTATTTTTGACATTAATATTGAATTCTGAAACATTTACAGAAAGTCTTTACTCTCTGTAAAGGATGTGCAGATATGCTCAAGTAGTATCTGCACATCAAGTAACCCAGAAAAAATGCCAACTCCCAAATTAATTTTGGAAATTAAAATGGAAAACAGGTTGAGTGGAAAGAAAAGCATATTTACTGAAAATAACCCAGAGCATGGTGTATCTCATGCTTTCGTATCTGAATAAGCCAGACATAGACTGGATCTACACTGCCATATAATGCATATAATGCCATATAATGCAGTTTCAGAATGCAGATTAACTGCAGTGTAGACTCATATAATCCAGTTCGCTGCAGTTCATCTGCATTCTAAAACTTCATTATATGGCAGTGTAGATAAAACCATAGTTATAACTACAGTTTAACCATGATATTGATCCTGAACATGAGCAAATTATACATGTTTTTAAATTACAAAACTCTCATTGAATTGTTAGAATATACAACATTTTATGTTACTTGCGGGAAAGGAAAAAGATAAATAGAACAACATGTCCTACCACGAATGAAGAAATAAACAGTCAATGGAATTAAATAAGCCATTGCCAAGGGACATATATTGGAATATCCATCTCCAAAACTGATTTTGACTTATGCTCCTAAGGCTTTCTCTTCAGGGTGTGAAATAAAAAGTAAGGACACTCACGGCATTCCTTCTCGTCACTTTTGTCAAAGCAGTCTGGTAGCCCATCACACTGCCATGCACCTGGGATGCAACGTCCATTGCTACACATAAAGTTTCCAGGAATATTGCATTCATTTGTAAAGTTATTCCAAGGCAGCAGTTGGCACTCTGCAATTACAAACAAATTACACAATGTTTACATCTGCAGAAATTGTTTTCATTGATGAAACAACATTACAGAGTGCAAAGAGTTAGCAATACAAACAAACTCAACACTATGAAAAGATTAGTTTGGCTTAGTTTCAACCAATATTGAAATATTTTTCCTTTCTTCTATGTTCTAGAGGATGCTTTTACATACAGATAAAACAGAATTGTCCCATTTCTATTATCAGAGGTCTTGGTTGGATCAAAAGCTTTTGCACAAACAGAAAGACGCCCATAAGGCCAACTATGTTTGTCTTTAATTCTGTTCTCTGCCTTACTGGGGACCAAGGAGTTCTGATTAAAGCCGAAGGCATGTCTGAATACCTGATGACTTCTGTGTTTTCAAAGGGAAAGTTGCCACTGCCTTGACATGCCTTGCTGCAACCAAAGTAATGGGACAGCAAAAAGCAGACTCTCCTCCAAGGGAGTTTCTTTCAAAAGGAGAAAATCAAACAAGTCTAGCAACCTTACTCTTTTGTATGTGGAAACTGCTTTGTGTATGTGGAAACTGCTTATCTCACCCTTCAGGGTGAGATAAGCGGTATACAAATACTGTAAATAAATATTCTACAAGGGCACTGTTTTAATTGTTCACTAGGTTCAAGTAGAAGGATAACTGAATAATCCAATTTGGATGTAAACACTCAAAATGTTCTTTTGTGTAACAACAACCCAAGGTTCAACTATATCTCCAGTTAATAGCATCTTAAGGAAGAAAGCATGGAAAGCCTATTAGCTGAAGTACCAGAAAGATAATGCCAGCTAGAATAGCCTAGATCAGTGGTTCCCAAGCTTCCTAATACCATGACCCCTTAATATAGTTCCTCATGCTGTGGTGACCCCCAACCATAAAATTATTTTCACTGCTACTTCATAACTGTAATTTTGCTACTCTTATGAATCATAATGTAAATATCTGATATGCAAGATGTATTTTCATTCACTGGACCAAATTTGGCACAAATACCGAATATACCCATATTTGAATACTGGTGGGGTTGGGGGGGGGGGTTGATTTTGTCATTTGGGAGTTGTAGTTGATGGGATTTATATTTCACTTACAATCAAAGAGCATTTTGAACTCCAACAACGCAATTGAACCAATCTTGGCACACAGAACTCCCATGACCAACAGAAAATACTGGAAGGGTTTGGTTGGTATTGACCTTGAGTTTTGGAGTTGTACTTCACCTACATCCTGAGAGCACTGTGGACTCAAACAATAATAGATCTGGACCAAACTTGGTGTGAATACTCAATATGCACAAATGTAAACACTGGTAGAGTTTGGGGGAAAATAGACCTTGACATTTGGGAAGTGTAGTTGCTGTGATTTATATTTATAACCTACAACCAAGGAGCATTCTGAATCCCACCAATGATAGAACTGGGCCAAATTTCCCACACAGAATCCCCATGATCAACAGAAAATACTACATTTTCTGATGGTCTTTGGTGACCCCTCTGACACCCCCTCGCAACCCCCTCCCCCCGGGGTCCTGACACCCAGGTTGAGAAATGCTGACCTAGATGATCTTAGATCATTTGCAAGGCCCTTTCCTGAATCAAGAGTTACAACCCCTTCTACTTCAAAGTGGATCATGATGGTAAGCATTAGAAAAGACTTCAATGTTAAACTTCTAAACAAGTTCTCCAAAGTTTATTTATAGTTTTTATGCTAATTGTATAGTTACATAAATGTTTAATGCCTGTTAAATCAGCTTTGAGTTAGCAGAAAAAAACACACCAATTCCAGAAATAGCAGGGTCAACAAGTTTATTTAAGAGATGAAGTGAGTTTCCAGCACTCAAAACACTTTGGACACTGGAACCAGATGAAGTGGACTACATTTGTAACAGCAAATGTTATTTGTAAAATGGGCTTTTCCCTTCAATGTCTTCAAGTTGCAATACCTTTCAGTTAGTAACTGCAAAGTTTCGATCAATTCCTTTGTTTCTTTTCCACAGATTTAAGACTGCTATACACACAACATTTTTTCCTCATACGGAGACAGTGTATACCTTAGTGCAAACAATATACAAATGCTTATTTCATCACAATGTTCCATTAACTAGTGATAAAAGTAGAACATCCAATTTTATTTACAACAGTCACATTTAGTTCTACAACTTCTTTCCAATGATTCTCATTGCTGAAACTTAGTATGAATGCACTTCAGAGATCTTACGAAATATTGCTTTGAAATCTCACATCAGAATATCTAGGCTTTAAAAAAATCTTGAAAATCACTACATTCTGTGGTTTTTCATAGCAACTGCAAAACCTCATTCAGTGTAATGCAAAACTCACCATCAAGTACTGTATGCTGTTGCTATCATTATCATCATCTATAGAATTAAAACCACTTAAAATAGATCAATTAAAAAGACAAAAGACAAGATCAGCAGAGTGTCGCACTATTAAAAGCCCTAGCAATAAGTTCTCCAAAACATGGAGATGTTTCTATCTGTCAATGAAAGGACACCAAGAAAGAAGCCATCCTAGCCTTGCTGTGGTTGAAGAGCCCACCTTCAGCCATATTTCCACCATATCCAATGGAGATGGTAGGAGAAAGAGAAGTGCTCAGAATTCAAGCAGGATCATAAAAGAGGATACTACAACCAATGGACGTTTCCTTCAATTGCATCAACTTCATTCTTAAATTGTTGTCAACAAAACAACCTTCGAAGCTTTGAACTAGATATAAAACACCCAGAAATACTATAATCATTTAGTGCTTCTGTTGAATTTGCTTACCCCTTATAACCTATCAGATTTCATCCAGAAATCTGGATACAAAAAGATATTTAATGGACTTTTTTACCCTCTGCAAATAATTTACTACAATGCAGACCATCTGTTAGAAACAAAGGATAGCTTCTGGGTTTTATCTGATGACTTCCATAATCCTTTAGACTAATGGAAATCCTCCTGACAATAATAATTGAAATTGTGGGTTGACTACACTAGATGAACTTCAAATGCAACAATGTTTGCTTGTAAAACCAGTAAGCAGAAACCAACATAATTCACACTTGTTCAGACAATAGAGAGATGACTCCATTTTTGCCTTAATATAGTGGTTCCCAGCCTCTAGTCCTGCAGATGTTTTGGATCCACTCCCAGAAACCCAAACCAACATAGTTAATAGGCAAACATTTTGACAACCAAGTCCAACACATCTGAAGGACCAAAGGTTCAGAATCGATACCTTAATATATCTAATTAAATGTTGAGTTCCACAAACAAGAAATGGAGAGTCATTTATTATAAATCTTTTAACTCCCTATAAAATTTCTCTTCCTTAACATTAAGGCTTGGTTCTCAAGAAATGTTTCAAACTTTTCCATGGCTCTTTATTGGCAACTTCTAGTTCACTTCACATTGCAATTAACGATACTGGTACAACAGAAGTACATTTGTTTAAATCAAACTTTTCCACTGTGCCGATGGATAAGTTTGCATTATGTAGTTCTTTTTGAGACATAGTAAAATTTGGCTACAACTGCTTGCAACTTTTCATACTAGAAGATCCAGTAGTTGGAAAGACATTTTGAGTTCTTAAAATCCCCAGTTCTCAAGGAAGTGGGCAGCCAAGTCTTTCCAGACATTACCCAGATATTGTGAAGAGGTCAGTGTCATGTTATATTTATACAGATACTATGGTGAAGTCAGTGTCTCTTTAGTTATTCAGATATCATGGTGACATGGACATCTAGAAGAACTAATCAGAAGGCTGAAGTAGAAAAAATTCCCCAGTAAAAAGAGATTCAGCAGGCACGCACTATTTTTCTATTACGTTTTCCACATATTGCCGCTATGCCACATTTAGTTTGTCTAGCTGATCAACCGCAGTTAGGATTCTGAGCATGAGTGCTGTTCTCTAAAAGCCGTCATAGTGTGACGAATAAAATGTAAGACTCTACAATCACCTCAAATGCAACACATTTTAGTGAAGTCCCTGAATTCATTCAACTGTGAATCAACAAGTGCTGAGTAATCATGTGGCATGACATTATGCATTTGTACTGGCCCTTTATTTCTTTGAAATAAATGGGGCATAAGTTACAAACTCCATTTTATTTCAAAGGCGTTTTGCAACTATTTCTAATTCTTTTTTAAAAGTTTTTATCAATTGTGAAAACAATAACACATCTGTTTTAAATAAATCTTCTTGGAAGTTAGCCTGAAAGAAAAAAATATAAAGGATTAAAATAATCAAGCATGCAAAGATGAACATACATTGGCTGCAGCAAACCTGTTGAAATAATTTGATTAGGCAGAAGCACGCCAATAATAAATACCCTATGTAGAATCTATAGCACATTTTACAGATGGATCAAGAATAGGTCTCTACAGTCACCTACAGACCCACCACCAACACTTGGAAGACAATTATTCCCAATCGTGAGTGATAGTCCATGATGATGATGATGATGATGATGGTGGTGGTAGTGGTGGTGATGAAGATTCATGAAACACAAATCAAGCTCATTGTTCTCCCAGAATTTTACT
Source organism: Anolis sagrei (assembly GCF_037176765.1). Classification (NCBI taxonomy): domain Eukaryota; kingdom Metazoa; phylum Chordata; class Lepidosauria; order Squamata; family Anolidae; genus Anolis; species Anolis sagrei. Next base: position 269,776,185 of record NC_090021.1, on the reverse strand, counting down.
GTACTTCTAGATTGTACTGTATGTTCTTTACTGCATGTGTTATATGACTCATATTTTATTTAAGAGCCTGCTTCAGTTCAAATTCTGGCTATGGACGCACACATTTTATAAGAACTCCAAAATATATAATAGAATTCAATAAATCCAAACTAGATTCTTCCTTGTTTAGTCCCACTAAGCATGTCATGATTAGACTTCACTGTTGGAAGTTCTTGATGAAATCCCCAGCCTGATGTTTTCACTGTCTTTACAGCAGCTGTTGCTTCTGCTTGGAGAGAGACAAAAATAAATATTGCAAAGCTCACAAGGCCTTTAAATGGCTAAGAAAAAATAGGGAATATACCCAGGTCAAAATGACTGCAGTAGTACCGAACGCCAGTAATCTCTTGTTTATACAAGCTATTTCTCTTTATGATTGACCAAGAATAGTATTAGAATCATGGCCAGAAAACAGGACCAGGACAAGAGGTGTTCAACATGTGATTAGCTGAAGAGATAAAATAAAGCGAACCTGCGTGGTTGTGGTAAAGCTGAATGTTTGAAGGAGCTGTTTGGAAGTGTCATCTTGTATGTTGTGTGTTTTGGGCCATGCACTCTGCCTAAATGCATGCTGCAGCACCACAAAATCCATGGGCTGCATTATGCCTCCTGAGGCTGTTCTTCTATCCCTCTACAGGACTACTCAGAACCAACAATGTTTATTTTGGCAAAAATATATGTTTCATTTTTTTCCCACTGGAAATGCCCCCAAATGCATAGATGGTCCAGGGGCCATTTCCATCACATTTGGAATTCCAGTGGGTTCCCAAAATATTTACTTAGAGGTGTGCATTCTAATCACATTCTTCAGTCTTCCTCATACAATTTACATTCAAAGAGACCTTGTCTGAAACTCATAATGAAAATGCCCCCAAACTTCCTAGAGTGATTTGAGAGCAAAAACAATTTTTATTTTTTTAAATAGAAGATATGGCCCTTTAAAGCCTCCTAAGTGGCTAACTAATGTGGCTCCTTACCTTTCCTCCAAGAGAGCAGGGCTAGGACTGTCTTCTAGGGAAAAAGATTGATAGCCTAACTGAGATGTTCATAAAATCCAGTAAACCCATTAGCCCTTGATCAGACATGGAAGAGTAAGCAGAAAGTGAACTGTATTCACAATTGGGTTGTTGTAGATTTTTCAGGCTGTATGGTCATATTCTAAAAACATTCTCTCCTGACGTTTCGCCTGCATCTACGGCAGGCATCCTCAGAGGTTGTGACATATTCACAAACAATGCTATTAAGAGAGATATGATTTTGGGGCTGTGGTCTGCACTTTCATTAAGAACTTCTGAAAAAAGATGAGTTGCAACTCACAAAAGTTGTTAAGAACATATACCTAATGAGGAGGTTTTTAAACTGAGTTATGTGTGAGATAAAGACAGTATTTCAGAGGCCAAGGAACACCCCATACCGGAAAGTAGCCTCGACCATACAGAAGAGTGATAGTACAAGAGGCCACCAATTGGTAGAAAAAAACATGGTAGATGTATTTACATTACTGCACAGAACATGGGTAATAAGATGAATGTGAATGCAAGACAAATAACATTTATTAGGCATCACTGAAATCTGGTGACATAAATCTCATCAATGCAATGTAGTAAAGAAAAAAGAAAAACTACTCCAAAACACAAATCTGAAACAATTATATCTTGTAAGAGACACTCTGAGTCCCCTTCGGGTGGCATATAAATGTAGTAAATAATAATAATAATAATAATAATAATAATAATAATAATAAACACAAAAAATCAGAGGATGAATACCATTTTATGTCAAGGATGGGCATACCTATAAGGAGATCTATGACTTAAAGAATTGGAGGGGGAGGGAGGTTGAAAGCATCTGGGTAAAAAAATAAAGGGGAAACAAATGTGATATCACCGCAGAGTCTACCACAGACTCCCAAACCAGACTGAATATTTGGATGGTGCCTTCTGAAAACAAATTCAAGGGCTTATATAGTAACAGGAAACTTCAACTACCCTGATATTTGTTGACAGCCAAACTCTGCCAAAATGTAAGATTCAACAAATTCTCAGTTGGCTTGCTAACAATTTCATTCTATAGAAAGTGAAAGAAGTAAGAAGAGGATCAGATATCTTGGACTTTTTAAAATTATGTCAGAAGCTACTTGAGGAAGTTCAAGTTGCTTCTGGTGTGAGAGAATTGGCTGTTTGCAGAGACGTTGCCCGGGGATGCTGGTGGGAAGTTTCTCTCATGTCCCCTCATGAGAAGCTGGAACTGACAGACGGGAGCTCACCCCATCTCACGAATTTGAACCGCTGACCTTCAGGTCAGCAGTTCAGCCAGCACAAGAGTTTAACCCATTGCGCCATCGTAGCTCCCTTGATCCTTACCAACAAGAAAAAACTAGTAAATGGAGTAAAAGTAGGATCCTTGTGTGATAGTGGTCATGTAGTCTTGAGGGTTGCTATATAGAGAAAAGGGGAGGACATAATATTGTTGGAACCTGAATGTATTTTATGTGAAAACTACACTTGATTCATGTGCAACACTGTGCATTCTGTATACAACAGTTGTGCACATATTGCCCAGGATGGTGTATTATAAGAGCCATCATGGTATAACAGATTGTTCAGTTATGGCTCCAGAAGACCAGGATTCATAGCCTCACTCAACCTTAGAAAACCATTGAGTGACCTTGGACAAGTCACACTCTCTCACCCATAGAAGAAGGCAGTGGCATTGCGCGTTTGAATGAAACTTGCCAAGAAAAATATAGCATAGGGTCACTATAAGTAGAATCAATTCAAAGGCACGTAGAAACAACAGATCAACTGCATTCCCAAGTCAGTTTGTTGTATGCAATTCATAATTTGCATGGAATTTTTTTAAAAGGCTTTGAACTCTACACAACTGCAGGATATTTTGTCATGGAGGATTTCCTTGTTAAGCAACACAATCTAACATTTGTTTCAATCCAAGTTTATTTCGAGATGCAATCTTCCTAGCTCATAATTCATTTATTACTATCCACCGCAATTCATAACAACAGATAATAAATGCTAAAAATATGGAAACTAACAACCTTAATTGTGCCCCTTTGCGTACTTAAATCCTAAAGTGAGAGCTTCCAGGGATTAACTTTTCTGAAAAGTAAGTATTTTAACAGCCTCCACCCTTACTACCTGTGTGGGCTCCTGGTAGGTTTCCAATGATAAAAATATAAGTGTTCTGGATTTTGCTAAATATCAGTGTGGTGAACATATTGTTTTTGTCAGAATCAGGGCACGAATAGTTAAACTTCTTCAAAACATCAGCTTGTGGGTGGCTCAGGCTCTCTCGTTGTACTATTCCCATAATAAAAAGCAAACAAAACACTAACCTTAATTGCAAGCATGCAAGGATAATCCCATTTAGCTCGGTGTTAATTTATTTCATTTAAAAAGAAAACATTAAAAAGTCAGCATTTTTTAAAGTCACTTTTCAAATATAAACCATATTTGATGCTAAAAAAACATGGACCAAAGGTTTCCCACTAATGCTCATACTCCTCAGTTTTGTTCTTCCGTTAGATAACTACTAAGTAGTAGTACCATACTGAAGGTTTTGAATAGGTAAACCCACAGAGGTACCTCTGAATCTGGGAGTTTCAGTTTCAAAGCCATTTAAGTTAATGACTATCACTAAATCTCATGACACAGAATTTTGGCTCTTTAACTTCAGGACAAAAATGTTCATAGGGTCTGGAAAAACTTTTCATTTTCTATTTATAGTTTATTTTTGTATTTATGACTGGCTGTGGCTACTTATCTTTCTCTCAGGAAACAAAACCTCTAATGTTTTTATGGCAAGAGAATACTTCAGACCAGTATTACAAGTTTATATAAACAGGTAGTGGTATAAAAAAAACATTAGAAGTTTATCTTTTTGGTAAGAAGGCCAACAAAGTAACTTATATCCATATACTTTTATAAAGAATCATGCTTGGACTTTTGGTCACGACATGTAGGCTGATCAGTGCCTAGAAGGGGAGACATACGTATTAATATTCCATATATGCAACATGTGGGCAGGTCCTTGTTACACACCTGAGTCAAGGGCAATGAAGCAAGAAGGGGGACAGCTGGAATGCAAGTAAAGAAAGACTTGTGCCAAATCCAATTAAATACAGATTAGAATCTGTTGTCATGCTATTCTGTTGCATTAATAGTAACATGAGAGTCCTTTCCCGCTTGCATCTCTCCGCTGAGTTTTTTCAGGTAGCTTTGCAATTACAATCTGGCCAAGAAAGATATGGTGCAAATCTCAGAAATAAAGTGACAAATTTCCAAGACACACTGAAGAAAAAGCCTCTTCTAATTGTCATGTCTGGGGACTCATCTACACAGGTCACCTGACTGACAGCTTATGTGGACTGCATTACTCTAGATTGGGGTTGAATGTTGTAACCTGGTCAGATTCTGAGTGCTCAGAAAATGAGGTAAGGGATGTTGGGATAGATTCAGAGAGTCTAGAGGAGGAAAGCCATAGCCTGGAAAGATATATTTTGGAATCTCCAGGCAGTTCCCATGTGATTGGAAAAAGCAATATCAGTTTTCATGAGAATCTGTCAGAAGTGCTGGCTGAGAGAAATGTGGGAGATGAATGTTTGTCCAGATCAAGGTGCTTGGAACTTTGGGAGCAGAACATACAACAGAGACAGACTCGTTTTTCCCATAGGCTTGGAGATAAGGAGAGGAAAAGAAGGTGAGGAATGATGTCATGGGAAAGATTGAGGCATTTTAAGTGGTTTTTTGCAGGCACAATCCATAGTGATAGCAACGTTGTACTCAGGTGAACAGCTCTCAGTTCCTGGTCCTATGTTGTTGGATTCATGTATTCAGTTTTCTAAGTTTGTTCCTGTTTATAGTTTCATGTGTGGCAAAGTTTGCCTGCCTTGGATTTATGCTATCATGTATATCAGTGGATTGACTCTTGAGACTGTATTTGAAAGGATCTTGGAGTCTTGGCTATCTTGGAAATAACTTTTTGAACTCTGATTCTCCTTTTTAGATTTGCTTATTTTCATATATTCTTCTCTTAATAAATTTTTACTTACTGGATTACCTGGACAGAGTGTGGTTTATGGTGAAAAGTGTTTTAGGGCTCTAGTGCAACACTGGGTGAGTCTGCACAGCAGCTACTGAACTGGCCCAGTGGCTGACAGGTTTCCACAGGGCTTGGAAATGCTGAACATGGTTCAGTGCCACACAACTAACTAACTTTAGAATCATAGAATCAAAGAGTTGGAAGAGACCTCATGGGCCATCCAGTCCAACCCCCTGCCAAGAAGCAGGAATATTGCATTCAAATCACCCCTGACAGATGGCCATCCAGCCTGTTTAAAAGCTTCCAAAGAAGGAGCCTCCACCACACTCCGGGGCAGAGAGTTCCACTGCTGAACGGCTCTCACAGTCAGGAAGTTCTTCCTCATGTTCAGATGGAATCTCCTCTCTTGTAGTTTGAAGCCATTGTTCCGCGTCCTAGTCTCCAGGGAAGCAGAAAACAAGCTTGCTCCCTCCTCCCTGTGGCTTCCTCTCACATATTTATACATGGCTATCATATCCCCTCTCAGCCTTCTCTTCTTCAGGCTAAACATGCCCAGCTCCTTAAGCCGCTCCTCATAGGGCTTGTTCTCCAGACCTTTTATCATTTTAGTCGCTCTCCTCTGGACACATTCCAGCTTGTCAATATCTCTCTTGAATTGTGGTGCCCAGAACTGGACACAATATTCCAGATGTGGTCTAACCAAAACAGAATAGAGGGGTAGCATTACTTCCCTAGATCTAGACACTATGCTCCTATTGAAGCAGGCCAGAATCCCATTGGCTTTTCTTGCCGCCACATCACATTGTTGGCTCATGTTTAACTTGTTGTCCATGAGAACTCCAAGATCTTTTTCACACGTACTGCTCTCGAGCCAGGCGTCCCCCATTCTGTATCTTTGCATTTCATTTTTTCTGCCAAAGTGGAGTATCTTGCATTTGTCACTGTTGAACTTCATTTTGTTAGTTTTGGCCCATCTCTCTAATCTGTCAAGATCGTTTTGAATCCTGCTCCTGTCCTCTGGAGTATTGGCTATCCCTCCCAATTTGGTGTCATCTGCAAACTTGATGATCCTGCCTTCTAACCCTTCATCTAAGTCATTAATAAAGATGTTGAACAGGACCGGGCCCGGACGGAACCCTGCGGCACTCCGCTCGTCACTTCTTTCCAGGATGAAGAGGAAGCATTGGTGAGCACCCTTTGGGTTCGTCCATTTAACCAATTACAGATCCACCTCACCGTAGTTTTGCCTAGCCCACATTGGACTAGTTTCCTTGCCAGAAGGTCATGGGGGACCTAATATCTTCTTTGGGTACTCAGCTTAGCAACGACCACCTGGCTCAAAACATCTGCTGCTTGCAGCTCTGGTGGCCAGAGCGCCACTGGAGAGGGAAGTAGAGGAATCCCCACTTCTTTCCACCTCACTTCTCTGATTGCTCTTATGCACTCAGTACATGCAATGACCGATAACCATCAACAATTTTGTGTCTCATGTTCACTGCTAAACTGAGGACATGAGATGGTGGTAAGTGCAATCTCTGGTTCCTGGGCCATGGGAGGCCAGGGAAAGTGGGAGGTCAAAGTGTAGCTGAGCTACAGAGTTTCCCAGAAGGTATGGAGCATTCCCTGATTTTAACATGGAACAAGGCTGGGCTAAGTGGGCCAATTGGCCCCATGCTTCTGTAAACATCTGTACTTGGGCAGGACAGATGGGATAAGGAAAAATTTTAGACTGCAATTTGTTCTCCAAAGGGAATAAATTAATAAAATAAGGAATGACAAGGAATCTCTCTAGGTCCTCCAGGGAAACTCTATGGTAACTTCTGGGGAAAGTAATTAATTTCTACAGTTTTCGCTATTATATTTGGTTTCTACGGTTTCTACAGTTTCTCTATTTGGTTTCTACAGTTTCTACAGTTAACCACAGATAAAGGGGTTATATTGCATTTTAATAACTGAAAACAAAGTAACCAGCTCTGGCTGACAATACATAATGGGAGCAAGATAAATACACAAGAGTTTGTGATTCTACTTGACACCATAAAAAAACTTGCACAGATCTGCCATCCTGTAGCATTATTTTGATTATTATGGCTATTATTAAATTACATGCAGATCACATCAATATTTTACTTGTTTAAAGATGATTCTTTCTAGTTTAAACTGATGTATTGTCGGGACACAGGCGCCTTAAAGGGCCAGACTCAGAATTAGTTCCAAAGTAAGGTTTATTAAACAAAGAAAAGGGACTCAGAGACACTTAACTCAGTGCCTCTGGCCAAACACAAAAGCAGAAACCAGTCCTGGTTCAAAAGAGATAACTGAAGCAATAATCCGGAATATCCGGAGAAAAGAACCGGATTTAAACAAAGCACTCCTAAAGTTTCCCAAAATAGCACAGCAAGTAAACAGTTAACAAACAAAAGGGCCGCAGGGAGGAAAGCGTAGTCAAACGAAGTCCGAGGTCGAAGCAAGCCGAATTCCAAGTTACGAAGTTCCAAAGTTCACGTAGTCAGCGTCGTAGTCAAACCGGTCTGAAGTCAGGAAGGGAGAAGACAGCACTCACGGGAATCCAAGCCAAGTCAGAAGCACACACAAACGGAAGCAGCAACCTGTAGATCCAGGAACCAATGCCAACACGAAATAGGCAGCAACAAGAACCCAATGCATGAACCAACACCATGCCTTTTGCGAAGAGTCCCCATTTCAGAGCCTACTTTTATCTTACACATCATCATCAGAAGATGAGCTGACCTCTGCCCCATCGTTATCCCTTGCAGCTGTTCTTGATTCCACACGTGAACTCCTGCTCCCATCCCTCCAACTTCTCCATCTTCTGTCAAGACTTAGGTGCCCCCAAGACTCAGCCGTATTCCCCGATTGCCAGTCCTCATTACCAGAGAACCCCACAAATGTGTCACTGGACGTTAGCTCTGCACATACAGCTTGTACTTCTTTTACCTTAGTCCAGTCCAATGTGTCATTTCCATTTTCATCACTCTCTAATCCATCACCCCCAGAGAAACCCAAGAATGACTCCTCATCTGTGGGCGCATTAAGTATTTCCTGGATCCTCTTCCTTTGTTGCTCCTCATCAGACTCCTGCTCCCGAGCAGTCCTTTGCCTTCCCTTAGATCAATCCATGATGTTTCCTTCCTCCTCCTCACTTGTTGACCCATTGTCCCCAGAGAAACCCAAGAATGATTCCTCATCTGTGGGAGCATTAAGTATATCCTGGATCCTCTTTCTTTGTTGCTCCTCATCAGACTCCTGCTCCCAAGTAACCCGTTTTCCCCTTCTAGTGTCCACACTACTGGTAGCATCGTTACCCGCAGGCTCTACTACAACATGTATCAACACAACATCATCAACCTTAACATCCGCTTTGAGTCCCCCTAGGGGTGAGAAAAATTGTATATAAATGTTGCTGTAAATAAATAATATTGGTTTTCTACATTATTGAAATAACATCCACAATGTGGGTAACATGAAAAGTACAGATATATACTGGTATGGTCTGCAACAAAATTCTTTTCCTTTGACTTTTCTAATTTTTTACTCCAACAGACATTAGCTTTCTGTATATACTGGCTAGGCTCAATCTTGGTTTCTGGGAAATACTATTTCTCCTAATATATTTTTTTCTTAAATAAATAGTTGTTGTTTTATGTATTGTCGAAGGCTTTCATGGCTGGAATCACTCAGTTCTTGTGGGTTTTTTCAGGCTATATGGCCATGTTCTAGAGGCATTTCTCCTGACGTTTCACCTGCATCTATGGCAAGCATCCTCAGAGGTGAGGTCTGCTGGAAACTGGGAAAAAAGGGGGTTTATATATCTATGGAATGACTAGGGTGAGACAAAGGGCTTTTGTAAGTTGGGCTAGGTGTGAATCTTTCAACTGATCACCTTGATTAGCATACAATGGGCTGACTGTGCCTGGAGCAAACTCTTCTTGAAAGGTGATTAGATGTCCCTGCCTGATTTTCTCTCTGCTGTTTTTGCTGTTGCAATTTTAGAATTTTTTAATACTGGTAGCCAGATTTTGTTCATTTTCATGGTTTCTTCCTTTCTGTTGAAATTGTCCACATGTTTGTGGATTTCAATGGCTTTTCTGTGTAGTCTGACATGGTGGTTGTGAGAGTGGTCCAGCATTTTTGTGTTCTCAAATAAAATGCTGTGTCCAGGTTGGTTCATCAGGTGCTCTGCTATGGCTGATTTCTCTGGTTGGAGTAGTCTGCAGTGCCTTTCATGTTCCTGGATTCTAGTTTGGGCGCTGCGTTTGGTGGACCCTATGTAGACTTCTACATGGAACATGTTGAAAAACAAGCTCTTGAAACAGCAACCAAAAAGCCCACTATATGGTTCAGATATGTGGATGACACTTTCACCATTTGGAGCCATGGAGAAGAAGAACTCAACAGGTTCTTGGAACATCTTAACAGCATCCACCCAAACATCCAGTTCACTATGGAAAAAGAAAAGGAAGGAAGACTGCCTTTTCTAGATGTCCTAGTCATCCGTAAACCAGATCAACAATTGGGTCACACCGTTTACAGAAAACCCACACACAGAGATAGATATCTACATAAAAACTCCAACCATCACCCAAGTCAAAAAAGAAGCACCATTAAAGCCTTGGCAGACTGTGCAAAAAGAATCTGTGAACCCCACCTCCTCCAAGATGAACTGAACCACCTCAACTGGGCTCTACAGGCCAATGGATATCCCACCTCAGACATCAGAAGAGCCGCAAGACCAAGAACAAGCCACGGGAGTCAAGATGAAGATCCACCCAGAGGAAAAGTGTTCCTGCCATACATCAAGGGAACCACTGACCACATAGGGAAGCTGATGAGGAAACAAAACATACAAACAATCTACAAACCCACCAAGAAAATCCAACAAATGCTATGTTCAGCAAAGGACAAGAGGTATCCTCTCACCTCTGCAGGAGTCTATCGTATACCATGCAGCTGTGGACAAGTCTACATAGGGACCACCAAACGCAGAAGAGTTTGCTCCAGGCACAGTCAGCCCATTGTATGCTAATCAAGGTGGTCAGTTGAAAGATTCACACCTAGCCCAACTTACAAAAGCCCTTTGTCTCACCCTGGTCATTCCACAGATATATAAACCCCTTTTTTCCCAGTTTCCAGCAGACCTCACCTTTGAGGATGCTTGCCATAGATGCAGGTGAAACGTCAGGAGAAATGCCTCTAGAACATGGCCATATAGCCTGAGAAAACCCACAAGAACTGAGTTGTTGTTTTTTTTGCTTCTGCAAACATGAGTTCCTTGAATGTCCTCTTGTTTTACAGCACCCTGTTTTTAATATGGTTTTTTCAGCAATTACCATTTGAGTTAATGTACACATGTGCATATAGGAATGCACACAAGTACAAACATATGCAATTTTCCATGTTAGTGATACATGTTTTGCTCTCTCACCCATATAGTGGAATGCACTTCTGTCCACTGATAATTTAGGGGCAGCAAATACATTTTCAAATTAAAAAGGAATATAACACTAAATCCAGCTGGGCCAACCTTTTTGCAGGGTTGTGATTTCAAGTCATAAAATGCAGAAAACAAATGGATAAAGACTCCTAAGTGAGCACCAGTGCTCAAGAACATTGGGTCCATTACTGATTAATGGTTCCAATAAAAACATGTGCATAACTGATATTTTTCAAAGTTATTTTCATGATAAATGAAAGTTATATAAGATTCCTAATGAGAGAATGAGCACTAAAAGTACACTGTTATAAATCAAAATCCAAAGAAACTACTTGCAGAAACAACCAGATATACTTTCACCATATCAGGCCAGATCATTGAACCCTGATCATAATTTTAATGCATCAAGATGAAAATGAAAATTTAGTCAGTACTAATTACCTAACAAAACAAAGCAAGATGAACACATAATGTAAACTCAACTGAGACTATGATTTTGTAAAAGCATAGTGTCTCCATGCATGCCCTCGAGGGCTAGTGTAGAGGCATCCATTTCACTTGAGAGAGATAACAATTACTTAAAATCGAATCTGGAAAGCAAAGCCCAGAGCTATAATGTGACAGGTGTTAACTAGCAGAGTACACAAAATAGTTTCTATTTACAGTGATCAAATCTATTGGCTTGCTTGTACAAGAAAAACCGCTTTCTGATGGAAGAAGCACTTTTGTTTACCATGGCTCAAGTACCTAAAAAAATTTGCAGGTTTTTAAAGGCCACATAATTGCTCCTTCTTGCTTCCAGTTTTGGGCAGTAACTTATTACTGAATATATCACTATCAGTCAACACATTTTTGACAAAAATAATCCCCAAAACCTGAGTCAACTTATGCATGGGTCAGTGCTGGAGCACTACTCTGCATCTTTTGTAATGCCTGCGCCAAAAAAATAGTGTTTTTCTATCGCAGCAGAAAAGTTGTGGCCTTTTTTAGGTTACCAAGACAGACAAAGCTCCTTCCCTTCTGGCTGCTCAGAGTAGGGGGGATGGTTTACTTGCAAGTAAGCAAGTGGAAGATCACTCATTTCCCTCCCTTTGCCCAGCTACTTCTCACCCCACCATTTGCTACTACTGCTGGAGGTGCTATCAGCCCCCTTCTCAGCTAGCAAAGCCCAACACCTATGTTCCTGCTCTGGCTTCTTTTCCAATTCTGGAAGCAGCATATCCCACATTTCCTGGGTGGATGGCCACAGTGGGCCCAGTAACTTGTGGAGGCAACAGCTCTGGAACTGCCACACAGCATCACCAGCAATTCAATTTTGGGTGTAGGAAGCAACCATGTGCCTTTTCTTTTAGACAGTGTAAAGGACTGGGACATGGGGGTGGGGTGGGGCTTTAACCCTTGTCCCTGACCCTAATCCAGTTTGAGGACCCTGTACGGACAAAGTGGAGTATTAAATTCAACAAATTATGAATCAAAACTGCAGTCCTAGCAGATTCAGGACTATGGAGAAAATGTTTCAAATCTCTGTAATTCTCACACAAGATCAATTCCCTGGTATTTATTTTAGACTCTTCACATTTGTGATTCTGAGCAGATCCAGGCCTAATACAATCTAATGTGCCAAACATATATGTAAACAATATGGGAAGTGGAACAATTGCCTCAACTGTGTTTTGCCTATAGTCTGTGAATTCAGACTATAGCCAGTCAGAGGGATTAATAAACTAATTTCAAATAATGGTTTAGGATTCTGACTTATCCATTCCAAATAAACTTTAGCTTGAGAGTAGGCTCCGTTTCAAAAACCATGCTAGTAAGTTATTTTTATTTTACAGTTTATTAAAAATATCAAAACACAGGTTTTATTTTACATAGTAAAAACAACCATAGGAAATGCTCTATAATATTTTAAATAAAGGACACAAACACCCTGTCCTTATGAAAGATAATGATACCAACTCCCATCATAGAATATTAATTGCTTCTTCTCTAATACATCGCACTGTTTAAGACTTTTTATCAAAAACAAATCTGAACAATCTAAAACAGGGAACAGTATTTGTTTTATTTTAGAACTATATTTACTTATATCCAGATGTAATTAGCTAGATACTCACTGTAGTTATGACAGGTGTTCATGATTTCTTTAAAGAACTAATTGTATATATTAACATATTGGCCTTAAAGTCAACTTCAATTTTACACAAGGGTTAAGGAGAGAGAAACTAGGTTGGTTCCAGATGTAGTTGTGCCGCAAGCAAAGTCAATGAAACTTAATTCAGAAATGGTTAACTTAGGTCTCACTGAAGTCAATGTTTCTGTTTCACACATCATTTGGATTGATCCACTATAACAATCTTTCTCAAACTATGGTCCTCAGGATATTTTTAACCCAGCCAGCATTAGCCAATGGTCAAGGAATTTAAAGTGTCAAACATCTGGAAAGCCAGAGGTTGAGCACCACTCTACCTAATTTAAAATTTTAAATAAATCAAAACCACATTTTTACTTTTTCTTTTGTAAGAAAAATAGTGTTCACTCTTGTTTTCCTTTGGACCATGCAGTTCGCTTAGTAGTCAAGGAATTAAAATAGGAAACTAAAAAGCCAACCTGTTTTTTGTGTAGACAAAAGATTCACTTGAAGAAGTTATACAAAAAACCAATTCAAGTTCTGTGGAAGAAATCCAGTTGTATGGATTCTTCTCTGTTAACTCTCCTGGGTTCCAGAAACCTGCTGTATCCCAGACCAGAAACACTTCTGTCATTAAACACCACACCAGTATAGTAAAATCAGCAAGCAGTTTATTGAAGGATATTATGTGAGCAAAGCAAGAAAAAAGAGAGAAACAGTATAGGCTAAAACAGTATTTTCCAAAGAGTACAGATAGTGCATGAACTTCAGGGTACAAAGGTAAAAACACAAGATCCAAAGATGCAAAATCCAAAGGTACAAGGCAACTTGGAGATCCAATGCACAGAACAGGAACCTGGCAAAACTTGAAACATGAAACTAGAAATCCACTTGGAAACAAGACTGTCATGAAACTCCAACGTTGACGAGGCTGAGCTAGAATCCTTTTTTCATATCACATAAAGTTTTTCCTGTCCCATAAACCAAAAGGAAAGCATTTCGTTTTCCCTTACAACCAGATAAAAATTTCTTATCTCTCTTTTCTAGCAGATGGACTGACCTCCAATCTTGAAAATTTTACCTTAGTTTACAAAAATCTTGTTTTCTATCTTTGAGCTCATTAAATTTTGCACCTGACAAATCACCCTCAGAAGACAGTTTCTCAGAGAAAGACTACTGTGGGCCTTTCCCAGAAATTTGGCCTTGGGAATCTACAAGAGAAACGCTCTGTTCATGAGAAACCTTGGGCCTCTCATGTCAAACACAGGCCCAGGAAAACCATCGTCCCCATTGACATCAGACACAATCACAGGCTGAACTACAACAAAACCATTCTATTACATTCAGCACTTCTTCAAACAGTATATGAACATCAAGCCACAATATTTATATTTTGAAAGAAGGCATTTTTCTCTTGAATTCTTGAAAATAAAATGAAGAAATAAAGCATATACCATGGGAACTATACTGAAAACTGTAAATATTTCCCTCCTCCATGGTGCATCAGAAAGTCCTAACACATGCAAAGAAACCTGTGAATTAATCTAATACAGGTCCTTGGACTGTGACCACTGGTTTGTTAATATGTTCACTATGTATGCTACACAATGAGGTTAGATCACATCTGTATGCATAACAAACACAGTCATTTTATTTATTCTCAAATAACATAATCACTGCAAATCATTACCAGTTATACAGAAAATAATAACTCTCATAGTAACTTTTTGTAAAACGTTAGGAGACTCTCCCTTCTTCCTTAATGTTCTCTATTCAACAATAAATTTAAGAAATATGTGCAAACTATAATGCATCTCAGTTATTTCCTGCCAGGATTAGATTTCAGCGGCTTTCTCTAAGCAAATCAATAACAAAAATGAACGGCATTTGCATTTTGTCAATGGGAAACAAAACTGTTATGAAGATGCACAGCAGGAATTATATTGAAGTCAGCCACATTCTTCTAGCAGGAGTTTAATTTCACCTTATCTGCTCCACTTATTCATCACAACAGAAATCCATGCTGAAGGAAAATATATATCTTCATTACAATGGGACGTATATTCAGCCAATGCAGATGGGAAATAAATGTGTACTGTCACAGAAGCATTTTCCAGTGGCAGAGTAAGGAAAGAATAAGGGCTGATCTTATTGTGCAGCACAAGTGACAAATCCCAATCCACCAAACTAGCCACAGCAAAACACTAGTTAAAGATATATTGAAGAAAGCCTTGCAAGGAACAAGAATGTAATGTGGTGTTGTGTAATATACAAAATGAACCTCACATTACATTATTTTAAGGGATAGGCCAATTTTGCGATGGCAAAAGACTGAGACTGCAAAGTACATCAACAATCACTAATAAGACTATTCAGTGTAGTGAACTGCAGCTGCTTTACCAAGAATGCCCATCACATGTATCAAATAAGCTATGTTCCTAGACTGTGTTAAATGACTTACAGATTCAGCACAAGATCTCTATTTTAAATATTCAGATAAAACCAACAAGGAGAGGTGAGCCAAAAAGTGGAGTGGGGCAGAAACAAAACCAAAGACATTCATACTCCATCATGACTTAAACAATTATAAAATTAGAAGAAATCTTGTGGGCCATCCAGTCCAACCCCCTGCCAAGAAGCAGGAAAATTGCATTCAAAGCATCCCTGACAGATGGCCATCCAGCCTCTTTTTTAAAGCCTTCAAAGAAGAAGACTCTAGGCTTTGTGCTTGCAGAATCAAGGCTGTGCTTGCAGAAAAATGCATGAACAGAAACAAACAATAATAATCTGTACACAAAAACAACTACAGTAGTCCTCCACTTCTGTGGTCACAGGACCCAGTGCAAAAGTGGGGAAACAGCAAATAAAAAATCCACTTTTTTAACCTGTGAAAATACCCCTGTAGTAATCTATAGATCTTCCAACACAACTCGATAGTAACTTCCTTCGGAAATTGAGCATAAAATCACACTGGAAGATCTGGACTAGAGGTTCCTAAAGAAGTATTTTCTCTAGGAATCTCAATCCTCCAGAATAACTTTTGTAGATCACAGGATCACCCTGGAGGACCCAAAGATTCCTAGTGAGGATATATTAATGAAATCCACAAAACCTGCAAATGTGGAGGGCCAACTGTAAACGTAACTTCATATTGAGAAAATGCCCTTATAATTTGCATACTTTCCCTTAATGTAGGAAAAGTTTCATATACAATACCTTGATCACATCAATAATTTGGAGACTGGAAATGTTATAGTTCCAAGCTTGGCATTGTCTGGAGCGTTCCAAGTGCCTTTGGGGACAGGGGAGTAGAATATAAATACAGTTTATTAAGTTTATGGTTATTTTTAAGATCAATGTTCACCAGAAAAAATATAATTTTTCAGCCATATCTATTTTAATGGAGAGGAATAGGAAGAAGAGGGCTGGTCAGTAGTTGGTTGTAATAGAGATATGATACTCACTTATATAATATTCATTATTTAGGTATCTTTATATTATCTAGTAATTATGTATTGCAAAAATCTCCCCCCAAATGCCATTGATGTCAAGCTATTAAATTATCAAATACACAAAAATTAAATTGGCACAGGTAAAGTTTCAACTGCATTTCATTCTTATAAGGAATTTAGCTGAGATGGGATTCCAGTTATTTTATTAAATGTTCCCAAAAGTTGGCACTGGTAGCTTATTTCTGTTTGCTTGTGATGTTCCCTTCTGCTTAATATCTGCCCTTGCGCTGTGCTACTCTGCTGCTGAGTATGCATGCCCAGTGTGGAACACATCTCACCATGCTAAAACAGTGGATGTGGCTCTTAATGAGACATGCCGCATTATCACGGGGTGTCTGCGCCCTACACCACTGGAGAAATGACACTGATTAGCCGGTATTGCACCACCTGACATCCGCCGGGAAGTAGCAGCCAATAGTGAAAGGACCACGGCAGAGACATTTCCAGCTCATCCCCTGTTTGGGTATCAGCCAGCACATCAACGACTTAAATCTAGAAATAGTTTTCTAAGATCTACAGAGACACTCGCTGGAACACCACAGCAAGCGAGAGTCCAAAAGTGGCAGGCTCAAACCCAGAACCTCAACCAATGGCTGATACCAATTGAGAAACTCCCCCCTGGGCACACAGAAGACTGGGCGACTTGGAAGGCGCTGAACAGACTGCGCTCTGTCACCACGAGATGCAGAGCCAACCTTCAGAAATGGGGCTACAAAGTGGAATCCTCAACATGCGAGTGCGGAGAGGAGCAAACCACTGACCACCTGCTGCAATGCACCATGGAGGACCTCCTTGCAGCAACACCAGAAGCACTCCAAGTGGCCAGATACTGGTCAAAGGACATTTAATCTACTATCAAACTCACACATTTTGTATTTTCTCTGTTTGTTTGCTTTGTTCTGTTAGAAATGTAATATAATTGACTGGCTGCCCTGACATGAGAAATAAATAACATATGCAAGGAGGAGCTGAGAGAGGCCATCCAAATCTGGGGTATGTTTTTTTTTTCATTATGCTGACTATCCCGACTTCCCTCTTTCTCAAATGATGCCAAAATGATTTTAAAAGTCCCAAATCACAGTCAGGATCTAGTGTAGGGATTGGCTGTGGGTGAACACATTTGGGTTTAATTCAAATAAGGCAAACATTTTGTTGGTTATCAGAAAATGCAGTCACAAGTGGTAGGGACAAGAGACAGGTTCTTGTTGGTGGTGGCCCCTCGGCTGTGGAACCCTCTCCCCAGTTACATTAGATCAATCCCTTCCCTCCTAGCCTTCATAAAGAGAGTGAAAATGTGGTTTTGGGATCAGACCTTCAGAGAAGTGCAACAGAAGGATATGGAATATGTGCAATAACTATTGGAATGGCCCCGAATTATGATTGTGGGTGGCGTGGTTTTAATAATGGATGTAATGTTTGTAACTGTTTTAATGTGTATTAATTTTTAGTCTTAATTTAAATGTTTATTTTAATTGTATGTTGTTTAAGACATTGAATAGTTGTTATGTGTAAGTCGCCTTGAGTTCCCCTCGGGGTTGAGAAGGGCGGAGTTTAAATATGGTAAATATTTAAATAAATAAAATAAATCCAGCTTTGAATCAAGGTGATTGCTTGTGTTGGATAAATGTCTAAAATATCAGATTTGCAGCTTGGATAGGCTCTTAGATCCAGGACCAGTGTTGAAGTCCAAATGTTGGTTTTGACAAGTAGATGAGGTACCCCTACAGTGCTTCCCAGGAAAAGGGGATATTATTCCAGTGATCCTTTGTTTAATTTCCCATCAATAAGATTACCTGGGTTGCAGTTAAACATAAAAAACCCAATATTATGGCAACCGGACTGATTGATAACTGGGAAATAGAGGGAGAAAACTTGGAGGCAGTGACAGACTTTGTATTTCTAGGTGCAAAGTTTACTGCAGATGCAGACTGCAGCCAGGAAATCAGAATACATTTACTTCTTGGGAGGAGAGCAATGTCCAATCTCAATAAAATAGTGAGGAGTAGAGACATCACACTGCCAACAAAGATCCGCATAGTCAAAGCAATGGTCTTCCCCGTAGTCACCTATGGATGTGAGAGCTGGACCTTAGGGAAGGCTGAGCGAAGGAAGATAGATGCTTTTGAACTGTGGTGTTGGAGGAAAGTTCTGAGAGTGCCTTGGACTGCGAGAAGATCCAACCAGTCCATCCTCCAGGAAATAAAGCCCAACTGCTCATTGGAGGGAAGGATAGTAGAGGCAAAGATGAAGTAATTTGGCCACATCATGAGAAGAAAGGAAAGCTTGATACTGGGGAAAATGGAGGGAAAAAGGAGGAGGGGCTGACCAAGGGCAAGATGGATGGATGGTATCCTTGAAGTAACTGACTTTACCCTGAAGGAGCTGGGGGAGGTGATGGCCAACAGAGAGCTCTGGCGAGGGCTGGTCCATGAGGTCACGAAGAGTTGGAAGCGACTGAACGAGTGACCAACAACAAGATTACCTCAGTGGACACTATCTGGGACTTCCCTTGAAAAGCATTGAAAAACTACATCAAACACAAAATACAAAAGCCAGTCTACTGTCTGGTGTATTTCACAGACCAGTTGCTTCTAGTTTGTCTGCTAGCTTAATTCAAGGTGTTGTTTCTGACTTACAAATCTTTGCATCTAGTCTAACCATTCCAGTAGGTACAGCTGCCAGAAGTCAAATTGTACATTCAGAAATGCAGGCCTCATCATACAATTCCTATAATGACAACTTATAAGGACAATTAATTAAGCCAGTTTATTTCTGCAAGCTATTGTTAAGATTAGCCATGCTTTAGAATTCAGACACAACACAGCACTGCAATAGGACACAAAATTTCCAATCGTCCTCCTTGCGAGCATGGCAGAGAAAGGAGAAGGGGTAAAAAGGCCCAGGGCTTAAACGTGTAACAATGCATCACTGTTTATCTTGATATCCAAACCAGGCCTTTGTGTTTGAACAAAACCATCTATCTAGGCAGTTGATTCTTTCTCTTTCCTGTGCCTTAAGTTAAGCTCCCAATGGGCAAAGATCGTCTCTCTGTAAATGCTAATGTTCTGTGACACTCTGTCACATCAGTTAAGCGAGATGGTTGCACTAATTGTTACAGCAAGGGAAAATATGCCACGCTGTTCAGTATTCACAAGGAAGAAAGAAATCATTGCCCACCAATGTCACATTTTTTGAGAAAGCCGCACTCTCAGTTTTTTTTAAACTAAGTGTTTCTTATCGAATTCAAGATTGATTAAACGTTCTGCACAGGATTTGTGAGCAATATAAAGAAATGTGATGTCCTATCTCAGTACCCACCTCTGTCCCACTTTGATCTCAATTGCAATTTCTTTGCAATCAGGCATTAGAGAACAATTTTTCTAGAAACAAAGACTGCCTCGTGCCCAGCTCAGAATCTAAGCCTTTGTTCATGTTACATGTCTCCCTTATGCAGTACCCCTCCTATAATCCCAGCTATTAACATGCCAAATGTCAAAGGATACCCAGCAGTCAAAAATCTTCATCCACCAGAGACACTGCATTAATAATTTAACTATTAATGGCTATGTAACTGGAGCATTCTTTCCTACGGACTGAACTGTGCTGTTGTCCGTTACATTAGCAGCGTACCCTTCATCTGTCTTCACCTTCCATTTAAAGCAACAGCATTCATCAGGAAAGCTACAGTGAATACCATCACCTGAAAACTACAGGGTACTTGCATTGTTGAGAGAGACTTGTTTTTAAAGGAGGAAATGATGAATGTGTGCAGCTTAAAAATAAATATATTGTGTATAACCTAAGATTTATAACCATCACAAGTGCAGCAGAAAATGATAAATGATTATAGGTTTTCCCACAATCTTCCCAGCCTCTTTTAAGCAATTAATTTCCCTCTGTTCCATTGCAATATACTCTGTAATACGCAGTGGAGACAGAGTTATATATTCATTGATTTGAATAATCTACACAGGTATTCCTGACTCAGGAAGTTAACATGAAGCAAAACATCTCATTGCATTAACCATTTCGGCTGATGCCTTTCCTGATTTAACATCACAATGAAATGTAGGTGCATCATGTGTAGATAATGGAAAAGTGGAATCATACCAAAGCTACTCATATCACTCATACATACACACTCACAATCTGAAATACTTTTTAAATACAAGGATTTTGTTACTCTTGACCTGCTGCACTAAAAAGTACCTTCTCTAGAGAAGAATGGCAGCACCATAAATGCCTTATCTTCCAGCACAGCTCATGAAAGTCCCAGGGTGCTTCCAGACAGCACCAAATCATGGATTTTCAATCAGGGACATAAAAACTCAGGACCTGAGAGCAGGTCCAGACACAGACCTGTTGGTCCTGGGATTTCTGCCTGTGATGTCCAGACTTGCTGCTTCATTATGAGATGTCAAAAACCGCGAGATGGCCACCAGAAATTTTGACTTTTTTTAAAAAAAAAAACTTTAAATGTGCAGATGCAAATATGTACAAGTTTTGTTCCTGGGCCATACATATCTATTCCTCGTTGTTTTAATATGACGACAGTTGACCAGAGGGTGAAAACTTTGTCCTGGCAAGATAAACTTTGTCCTCTACACATTTCATGAAGTTCGTTACACACAAACAAAGTTTGTGGACTAGGACCACTACTTTCCATGTCAGGACTACACTATTAAACAGGAACTGACACTTTCACACCAGGAACAGAACTTTATTATTATTATTATTATTATTATTATTCCCTTGTTTTCAAACAGAAGGATTACAATTCTTCTTGTGATTCTCTGGAAATATTTATCAGAGTGCACCTTACCAATGTAGCTGTGTTTAATTCAAATTTGGGAACCATTTTGGAAAAGCCAATGTAAATCTACTGTTAATAATTATGGGTCCAAAGTTCTGTACACCTGAGTCTGAGTCTGGAAGTGGCATTTTAAAGGTAACTTTGCTATCATGTGACAATTTAGTAGCTAACGTTTTGTTTATAAGTGGCAAATCACCTCAATGTGGGTTTTAGTAATTAACTTCTAGTTGATATAGCTTCCATTCCATACTAAAAGTGCATCTACACTGTAGAATTAATGCAGTTTGATACCACTTTAACTGTCATGGCTCAGTGTTATGGAATTCTGGGGTTTTTAGTTTAGTCAGGCACCAGCACTTTGGCAAAGGAAGCAAAGGAAATTGTAAAACTACAACTCCCATGTCTCCATAGCATTGATTCATAGAGTTGGAAGAGACCACATAGGTCATCCAATCCATGGAGGAAAATACAATCAAAGCACCCCTAACAGATAGCCATTCTGCCTCTGCTCAAAAACCTCCAGAGAAGGAGACTACCATACTGTGAGGCAGCATATTCCACTGCTGAACAGCTCTTACCATGGCAATTAAAGTGCTTTCAAACTGGATTAATTCTACAGTGTAGATGCACTTCTAGTATGGAATGGAAGCTATGTCAGGGCATTCTTTCATTGATATTATTGAGAAATCCACCATTACCTCAATGGATCTCTGCAGTGTTGAACTATACTGACAATTATCTGGTTCTCCTAACAATCTTCTCCCAAAAGCTAGAAATCATGCTGTTCTCTAGTACAATTTAGAACTGCTGAGCAAATACATTGTTTGGATGACTGCTAAGATAAAGTGCACAAACACTCGGTATGTATATGACAGAACATAAAGTGTAAAGAATGGAACATGTGGACCATTCCACCAAATAAATCTGTACCAGCAACAATAAAAATACAATGGCAACAATTTGTATCTCACTCCATTTCTACTGTTCCAGATAAATTGTAACTTTTTTGTTGAGAAGTTCTACAAAAAAAGATGCTGAGAAAAGCATCCCATGGTTATACCATAGTTAAACTCTGCTCTAAAATGGAAGGGATTTGCAAGCTTGGATGTCCCCTTAGGTCCAATCCACACATTTCTGCTATAGTCAGGTATGGCTTTTTCCCAAATCATGTTAATGCTTCACAAATACATTCTAAATATAGGGCCTCTTCCACACTGTTGAATAAAATCCTGCATTATCTGCTTTGAACTAGGATATTATTATTATTATTATTATTATTATTATTAAACTTTATTTGTACCCCGCTAGCATCTCCTGAAGGATTCGATGCGTCTTACACAGGCCGAGGCCTCAACACACAACACAACAATACAATCTAAGCAAATCAAACAATTAAAAACAGAATAAAGCAAAATAAACAACAGGCACAATACAGCAAACACAATAAAACTGGGCCGGGCCAGAGCAATGGGTACAAGATTAAAAGTGCTGATGTGACAGGAGGTGTATATAGGGCTTCCAGGGCAAGTGCGATGTGCGATGTGCAGCAATCATTGGTTCTGATAAAGTGCTTATGGGACTTGGTGGTGGAGATTTCCTAATCTGGGAAGGCGCATCGGAAAAGCCAGGTCTTCAAGTTCTTTCTGAAGACAGCCAATGTAGGGGCCTGTCTAAGGTCTTTGGGGAGGGTGTTCCAGAGTCGGGGGGCACCACGGAAAAGGCCCTGTCCCGCGTCCCCACCAGGCGCGCTTGCGACGCCGGTGGGATCACAAGCAGGGCCTCTCCAGATGACCGAAGAGAACGCGTGGGTTCGTAGATGGAGATGCGGTCACGCAGGTAGGCTGGTCCCAAACCGTTCAGGGCTTTGTAGGTAAGCACCTGCACCTTGAATTGGGCTCGGAAAATAAATGGCAGCCAGTGGAGCTCCTTGAACAGGAGGGTTGACCTCTCTCTGTAAGGGGCCCCAGTTAGCATCCTGGCTGCTGATAGTCTTCAAGGGCAGCCCCACGTAGAGCGCATTGCAGTAATCCAATCTGGAGGTGACCAAGGCATGGACCACTCCGGCCAGATCCGCCTTCGCAAGATATGGTCGCAGTTGGCACACGAGTCTCAGTTGTGCGAAAGCCCTCCCAGACACCGCCGACGCCTGAGCCTCAAGCGTAAACGATGAATCCAAGAGGACTCCCAAACTGCGGACCTGTGACTTCAGGGGGAGTGTAACCCCGTCCAGAACAGGTTGCCACCCTATACCCCGGTCAGGTTTACGATCGACCAGAAGGACCTCTGTCTTGTCGGGATTGATCTTCAGCTTGTTCCTCCTCATCCAGATAGACACAGCGGCCAGGCACTCATCCAGCACCCGAGAGGCCTCCTTGGAATTAGGTGGAAAGGAGTAGTAGAGCTGTGTGTCATCTGCATAGAGGTGGCACCTAGCTCCAAAACTCCGGATGACCTCTCCCAGCGGTTTCATGTAGATGTTAAAGAGCATGGGAGACAGAATAGAGCCTTGCGGGACCCCACAGATCAAAGGCCAGGGGGCCGAGCAGGCATCTCCCACAAAAACTAGGTCGAGTGTGTGTCCAGCCTGATGGGTAGGGCCAGATATAATTTGTAATAGCCCCATGGTCGTCATGGCGGCCATGAAATCTTGAGCTGCACCAGTCAAGGAGGTCTCAGCATGAATGTTAAAGTCTCCCAGCACAACCAGGTGCTGGGAGACCAAGGCCAAATTGGAGACCACCTCTGCTATCTCAGTCAGGGAATATACTGGGTCACGGGGAGGGCGGTACACCAGCAGAAACCCCACGCTATCACGGTTCCCCACCTTCAGGTGGACACACTCAAACCCAGATGCTTGCGGAACAGAGCATCTGACCACGGCGATGGATTGCCGATAGACCACTGCGACCCCTCCTCCCTGCCCCCCCAGCCTGGCCTGCTGATGCACTCCGAAGCCCGGTGGGCACAGCTGAGTGAGATTTACTCCCCGCAGCTCGTCCAACCAGGACTCGGTAATGCAAGCCAGATCCGCCCCCCATCCAGGATCAAGTCCTGAATGGCAGCGGTCTTACCATTAACAGATCTGGCATTAATCAGCAGGATCTTAAGACCAAGGGGACTGCCATGGGGCCTACCATTTCCTACCTTCTCCAGGGTTGCGCTTCTCCCTGGGATGCTGGTGACCTGCAAATCTCCTCCCCCACACAACCTGAATGGCGCCCCCCTCCTCCGGTCCCCCTTCCCTCCCTACATGGTTGGAATCTGTGGCTAGTCAGCTTTCAGAAGAAGAAAGGCTGGAGTATAGTCTCCCTTGAATTTCTGGTAGGGGTGCTTCCGATGTTAAACTAGAAAGGGAGACATCAAGGGAGCTGAGTGGGCTGAACAGGGGAAGTGTTATTGGGCGGGAAAGTGTGGCTGATTGTGTAGGGACAATTGGAGCAGATGGGGTTTCGAATTGAAACAGACCAGGAGGGGAGGCCCTAACCGGGGAGCTATTTGTGGAATTCTCACAGGGACCTGATGGAACAAGGCGAGAAGGTACCACTGTGTCAACAAGGGGGCGGATATGAGGGTCCACAACTACCCTTCTGATGGAGATGCCCCATTTCTTTAGGCAGGATCGCATTGCCAGCAGCTCGCCGAGCCATAAATTGTCTTCCGGTGTAATTAAAAGACAAGAGGAGCGGTCAAGTGACTGATAGTCCCTCCGCAACCAGGTTATGGCTTTCAGTCTTATATCCCATGGTCTTTTTGATAGGATTTGGGCCAGAGAGTCACAAACAGCCCTCCTAGAGGTCCATCTGCCTCTATTGATCATTAAATCAGCAACCTCAACCGCAAACTTGTCTGTCATTTGGAGATATTGTTCCTGGCCACAAGCTGTGGTTGGCTGAGCAATAGAGTCTGTTGTTAAATTAACAGTTGTCCTCTGAATGTCCATGAATGTCCTCCGCCAGTCCAAATTGCTCTCACTTCCATGCATACAACCCTCCCCTTCCCTCAGACCTCCCATAGTCCCTTCCTCCCTCCCTTCCTCCCTCCAACCCAAGGTCCAACAAGCCTTCCTCTCCATTTACACACAAGTCCTCAGCCAAATCTGCACATGAAAGATTGTCTGCCCTTGGGAGATCGAATTGCACTGGAGTTCTGATAATAAGGGCAAGTCCTCTAAAAAGGAGGTCCATTTTATCATTCAGAGTCTTAAATTGAAGCGACAGAAGATTGAAAGATTCTCCCAAGAGATCGCACAAGTGTGATAGATTGTTTTTCACATGAGGCTGTGTTTTAGCCATTTCTATGTTAAATTCCTATCACTGATACCCCTCAACACTACAACTCCATTCTACACTTGCCAACCCTAACTCACAACCAACTCGTGTCACAACAACCACTCCTCCAGTCACTCCTCCACTTCACATACTCTCCACATTCTTCCACAGGTTCTCTCATCAACACACACGGACCTTCGCACTCACTCATCAACATACACAACCCTATACCATCCACAAACCTTCCTATGCCTTCCTATGCCTTCAAACAGTCAGTCTCATGTACTCTTGTGCTCACTTCACACTGAATGCCTATCTGACCCTGTCCTATGCTATCAATCTCCTATGTGTATTCCTATTTATTCTCTCCTCCTCCTGTCACAATCAACAACCAGCACATACAACAAACACAACATACAGCCAACTATAACTACTACAACAGCTAATCAGAAAAGAGGGAAAGAAGAAGAAGTCAAAACAAAAAAAGAGGAAAAAAGAAAAAGAGGCAAGATGACAACAGAGCTTCCTGGCAGGCGAGGCCAAAAGGCTCCTCAGCCCTTCCCAAAAGGCAATCCGATGATAATGGAACGCTGCTGTTTCTTCCGCCCTCCTCACCCTGCAGGGGGTAAGGGCGGGCAGCTGCAGGCCGGGGCTCTTCGACCCCTTCCCAACAAGGAGGGGCCCGCTGGAAAGGCGATCGGTTTCCCAGGATGGTGGGGGACCCGGTTGCTCACCCCTCCCGGACCGGCGAGGGGGAGTTGATGGCTGGCGTTCCTTCTGCCCCCCTCTCGAATGACGTGGGGGGGGGGGGGAACAGCAGCAGCACAACCAGGCGACTCTTCGGCCCTCTCCCGATGGCAAAGGGGGGGGCAGGCAGGCTCTCTTCGGTCCCCTCTTAGATGACAGAGAGGGGGGCCCGATGGAACAATTCAGCCTGCAAGTTCCCAGGAAGGGGGAGTGATGGGGCCTGGCAGCGCTCCTCACGCTTCCTTCCCAGCTGGCGGGGGGGACAACAGCTGCGCAGACCAGGCGGCCCTCAGGCTCTGCAGACCATCCCAGGTTAATGGTAGGGCCCGATGGATGATCTCAGCCCGATGGGGCCCGCCCGATGGAAAAACTCACCCCTCCCGGACTAGCAAGGGGGAACAATGGCGGCCCGGTGGCTCGGCCCAGCAGCTCTTCGGCCCCTTCCCGATCGGCGAAGGGGCCCAGCAGAGGCAGCAGATGGATTCTTTGTCCCCACACCCCCTCCCAAGGCAGGCACGGTGGCAGGAAACAGCCACGGCTTGAAGGACCCAGCTCGGGCGATGGAAAGGCCCGGAGGGAAGCAAGGCCTACCAGTTGTCAAGGCCTTCCAGGAGCAGCTCGATTGTAGGCCGCAGTAGCAATGGTGAGGTTTTGCAGCGTGGTTTCCGATCTTTTTTAGTTTCTCAGATGCCTTGAAGGAAATGGGAAGGTTTCCTATTTTAATTGCAGCAAAATGTGGGCTGCAAGCCAAGGATTGCAGCAGATTCTAATTTCTGCCCTGCTGGTGTTAACGGGATAGCTGCTTCCATGTCGCCATCTTGGGGGGAAAAATGGATATATGGCAGTGTGGACTCAGATATTCCAGTTCAAAGCAGATATTGTGGGTTATTTTGCCTTAATATTCTGGGTTATATGGCTGTATGGAAGGGCCCTATGTATTCAATATACTGGATTACTATAACATCCAATGTATTTAGGCATGCCAGCAATGACAGATTAGAATCTTCATTTGATCCAAAACACAAAACTAGAGTTTTAACAAACTTTTAACAGAGTTCATCTTAATACTGACCTAAAATGTCTATACTGCTTGTTTTACAGTTCATTGTTTGAATCTTTTTGTATAAAACCCCTACTTGGCCCAGAATGGTCCTGAGTACCACAAGATTACCAACTCTCCACTGCCCCCTCATTATAATGCTGCCTTCCGGAATAAAAATATTTTGAGGCCCTTCACAATACCAAAAATCATCAATAAAACCAATAAAAGAGGACAATAGGATCCTTCCTACAAGACAGATGTGAAGGCAGTCTAAAGTGATATTCACCATTGTGCTTCCCCTACTCATCTGGGATTCTTTTCTTATGACAGAAGGAAAATATGATGACAGTAGTGAAGATTATTATATTTAGTTATGTCCCACTTTTCTCTCAGGATAGAGACCTAATGATAGACTTGAAGGAGAAAGTCTTCATAGAGTATGCTTTAAGGTAAAGTCCTAGCCCAGGCACAGGCAAACTTCAGCCCTCCAGGTGTTTTAGACTTCAACTCCCACAATACCCAACAATCCAAAACACCTGGAGAACTGAAGTTTTCCTATGCCAGCCTACAATTCTCATTATCCCTCTCCAGCATGGGCAAGAATTGGAGGTTAAACAAAGTTCATGTCAAAACATCCCAATGACTGTAGTTGCAATCCCTGTTCTAAAATCAAGTTAATCTGTCTCCTTCCTCTATGGCAGGGGTCCTCAAACTTTTTAAACGGAGGGCCAGGTCACAATCCCGCAAACTGTTGGAAGGCAAGATTATAATTTGAACAAAGCATGAATAAATTCCTATGCACACTACACATATCTTATTTGTAATGCAAAAAAGCACTTAAAAACAATAAAATGAACAATTTTAACAAATATAAACTTGAGAGACGAGAGAGCGGGCCTTCTCGGTGGTGGCCCCCCGGCTATGGAACTCCCTCCCTGCTGAAATCAGACAGGCGCCTTCCCTCATGGCCTTCCGCAAGGGCCTGAAAACCTGGCTCTTCGAAAAGGCCTTCAACTAAGTGCTATGTCTTTGTTGGAATGACCACCGGAATGGACTATGACTATGAGACTGATTACGACCCCAAACTAGACGAAGCGGATTTTTAGATGTTGTGTTATGTCTTGATCTATTGTAAATTGTTGTCTTTTCTATGTTCTGTACACCGCCACGAGTCGCCCTCGGGCTGAGAGTGGCGGTTAACAAGTGCAAATAATAAATAATAAATAAATAAATAAATAATATTAATATTTCAGTGGGAAGTGTGGACCTGCTTTTGGCTGATGTGATAGGATTGTTGTTGTTGTTGTTGTGTGCTTTCAAGTCGTTTCAGACTTAGGTTGACCCTGAATGAGGGCCAGGTAAAGGACCTTGGAGGGCCGTATCCGGCCCCTGGGCCTTAGTTTGAGGACCCCTGCTCTATGGGATATTTCCCATAAGACACCTGAAGATCTCCTCACCAGAAGCAATTTGAAGTTTCTCAAGTTGCTCCTGACAGATAACGGCCATGTGGCAGAAGAGCAGAACAATTTCACTGGACAAGTTCTTCATTGGTTTTCATCTGCCTATCCCTTTCTTCATTTATGATGTCCTGTAATTTATCCAAAGATGGCCTTTGAAAATCCCCTTATTATAAGAGTCACAAGCTTTTTCCAAACTAGAACTCACATATTAAATCCCCCTAGCCTTCTGAGCTTTTCTACTGGTGGATTGTTTTAATCATCATTGAATTTCTTTGCAAATTGTTATTAATATATTCAGTTTTATTTTTTGATGTTGTTATTGTTGTTGTTCTGCTTCTTTTGAGGACAACTTAAGAAAAGAGAGCAGTGATTTAAGTTTACACAAGTAAGCACAGACTAAGCAAACTGTAAGGGTCCACATTGACAACAGGGATTGAAGTGACACTAGCAAACTTCTACTGCAGATATATTCTGCTTACAAGAGACACCCTGCCAGCAGAAACCCTTTGCTAACAGTTATGAATCAGGATCAAACATGCTTTTCCTTTCTTTAAAAAAGAACATGCTGAAAGCAACTCTGCACTGGGAGATAAAAATCAAGCAACACCCTATCTAAATAAACATTACAGAACAA
Source organism: Anolis sagrei (assembly GCF_037176765.1). Lineage (NCBI taxonomy): Eukaryota > Metazoa > Chordata > Lepidosauria > Squamata > Anolidae > Anolis > Anolis sagrei. The sequence continues at coordinate 269,747,026 of NC_090021.1, read as the reverse complement.
AGAGTGAAAACAGAGAGCAGCATGAAAGCTCCGAAATTCTGATGACTGGGATGGAAATTAAGCAAGCAATTATATGAGGACTTTTTCAAACCAGAATCTGTTAGTTCCACCAATTTTATGCTGGTGTGACTTCTTTGTTGATAATGGAGTTCTGTGGGTGTGACCAAATACATAAAACAGGCACTTACACAAACAAACTCTGAAGCAAAACAGTTACAAGCAGCAAGGATTTAAAAAGAATCACTAATTGTAATTTCTCCCCTTCTTTCCTTGAATGTCCTTCTCTCATACACTGACTTCAAAATTCTTCAGAAGCAATGATGATCAGCAGGGTTACTGCTACTGGAGTTGCCTATTTATGCAAGTGTACTTGAGGATGCTACTCCAAGAGACATATTGTAATGTGTGTGTAACTTTTCTCATTGGTGGAAGGTGTATTTTCAAGGGTTCTCTCAAAGCAAGACTTATTGACAGGCTGTCACTGAGAAGTATTAAATCCTCCTACCTCTAATCCCTGAGCTTTCAGGAAATAAAAATAAAAATAAATTGCCAGAAGTTATCATGCCAAGTTAGCCAAGCAAAATTCTAGATTATAGAGCATTTATAGAATCAATTCCAGAGAAGATGGCCTAAAAACAACATATTATATGGATTGGTTGAACCCATAGTTTTATGGGTGTTTGACATCAATAAAGACTTCAGAATGTGATCCGCTGATAAAAATGGACAGTTGCTTTATCCAAGTGTTATACTTTCAATTTCTGATGTCAATGGTCTTACCAGCAAATACAATAACCGCTTAGTGGTGGACCACATCATTCAGCATCATTCAGCATCAGTGGTGGACCACATCATTCAGTTCTCAGAAAAGCTTGCTAAGTCAGATCAGAAGAGTAGAATATGACCCCGTATTCACAGAGGACATGTTCCATCAACACCCTGCCCACCCGCCCACCCACCCCGGTTAGCTGAAATTGTGTATACTGTAATAGCAAACCCACTATTTTGTCTACAATTGGCTGGAAGCACATTATAAAATCACACTGGAAGACCTAGAGAGCCCACTAACACTTCATAGGAAAATATTTCTTTGGAGTGTAAATAAGTGAAAATGTGAGTATCAAATCTGTGGATTAGGGAGTCATACATTATTTTAAAAAGAGTTTAATTTTTAAAGACCATTTAGGAAATCTCATCTAGAAGAATCCTCCCCTCCCAAAACCCCTTTTGAATACCCTTCTTCTTATTTATTTATTATTATTTATTTACAGTATTTCTATACCGCTTTTCTCACCCCTAGGGGGACTCAAAGCGGTTTACACATAACTGACAAAACTTCAGTGCCATACATTGGACACTGATGCGATGCCGAACCATAACAAACACAATAATAAAACCACAATTAAACATAAATCATAATTAGACAGTACATAAGCCATCATTAAAACAATAAATAATAAAAACAGTCTTGCCAGTCGTATTGTCATTCTAGTCCATGTCCTTTAAACTCTACAAACATCTACTGTCCGAAGGCCTGATCCCAAAGCCATGATTTTAATTTCTTTCTAAAAACCAGGAGGGAGGGAGCAGATCTTACCTCATTTGGGAGTGTGTTCCTTAGGCAAGGGGCCACTGCTGAGAAGGCCCTGTCTCTCGTCCCCGCCAGACGCATTTGCGCAATTGAAGGGAGCAAGAGCAGGGCCTCCCCGAATGATCTTAGATTATGAGATGGGACGTAGGGGTGGATGCGTTCGGACAAGTAAGCTGGGCCAGAACCATATAGAGCTTTATAGGTCAAAACCAGCACTTTGAATTGGGCTCAGAGATGGACTGGCAGCCAGTGGAGCTGGCACAACAGGAGGGTGGTATGCTCCCTGTATGTTCCCCTAGTTAGTAATCTGGCTGCCGCCCGTTGGACAAGCTGAAGTTTCCGAACTGTCTTCAAAGGCAGCCCCACGTAGAGCGCGTTGCAATAATGTATTCGGGATGTAACTGCATGAAATGTTATTAGCAGGCTTCTGGCTATCATTCTGATGCTAGTGCATGATTAAAACCCAAAGTCTCACTCAACATTTATAGAACATAGGGGGCTCAAACCACTGACATAACTGGACACTAAGCAAGAATATTTACATCAGCATTTTTGCACATTCCATTCATTTCAACTGGATGCTTTTTTCATGTCAGGAGCAACTTGAGAAACTGCAAGTTGCTTCTGGTGTGAGAGAATTGGCTGTCTCCAAGGACATTGCCCAGGGGCCACTCAGACGTTTGATGTTTTACCATCCTTGTGGGAGGATTATCTCATGTCCCCACATGGGGAGCTGGAGCTGAGAGGGAGCTCAACGTGCTCTCCCCATATTCAAACCGCTGACCTTTCAGTCAGCAGTCTTGTCGGCACAAGAGTTTAATCCATTGTGCCACCAGATACTGAACCCAAGTTATAGCCATTGGTTATTCTTCTTGTATACAGGCTTGTGACATATCTATATATCCCATGATGAAACTAGAATGTAGAAGTTGGGATCTGAAGTGCTATAAGGATATGTAATGAATCCCAGATTAAGTGACAACAAATGTCCATCATATTCATCCCAGATCAACATAGAGATAGGCTTCTTTCTGCCTGCTAACCAAGAGGACCAAAGTTACACATGTGTACTCATTTCTGTGCCTAAAGATGACACCAAAATGGGATGCACACAAACACTGGTGGTCCTACCTACATCTATATCAGCAACATGGAATAACTTTATGGTTTCAATATAAATATAAGATGTGGGGAGGTCCTGCTCTCAGTCCTGCCATCTTCACAGGTTTGGCTGGCAGGGACGAGAGACAGGGCCTTCTCAGCGGTGGCCCTTCGGCTGTGGAATGCCCTCCCCAGGGACATTAGATCGGTCCCCACCCTCCTAACGTTTCATAAAAGAGTCAAAACCTGGCTATTTGAGCAGGCTTTCCCAAATGCAGTGTAGCAGATAAACTCTGGTCTCAGAATGGCTGGATGACGTGACTGGATAATGATTTGGTAATGAAATGTGGAGGATTTAATGTTTTATGATTTTTTTTATTGATGTTATTATGTGGTGAATTTTTATCTATGTTTAAATGTTTTAGCTATTTTTATATTTTTATGGGCATCGAATTGTGCCATTCTGTAACTGCCATGAGTCGCTCCCGGGCTGAGAATGGCAGTAGAGAAATATAGTAAATAAATAAATAAATTGTACTGATGATACACCTGCAATCTCCACTGAGATTGAGAAGGTTATTTAAGTAAATTGACTAAGTTTTGTAGAAATCATCATTATGCTAAACCAAATTGCTGGTCCTTAGTTAGAAAGAGAAAATCTACACATGGTACCCCTGAATAAAAAACCCAATGAAGAGTGGGGTAACTTTTGATATTGGGTTCAATTCCACCTTTTATATAGTTGCAGACAGACTGAAATCCTCTCTCCTTACAATCTGTGATGCAGTTTTCTACATTTCAAGATGAAAGTCTGCTTATGCCAACACTGGAGATGTTTTTGAAAATGATAGTTCCACAATTAATGTATGTTACAGAAATCTGGGGCATTCAAAAAACCTCTCTTCTTTATAAGTGGCACCGCATACTTTTATTATATTATTGTTAGCTGTCCCATAAGGTACACTTGCATTTCTCCTGAGGGATGAAAAATAACTTCATTCCATAGAAATTAATGGCCATGTTTCTCTCACCATATACCGACAAATTTATTTTGTCAATAAATATTTTATAAAATAGAAACTCACATCACAAACCTTGCAAATTCTCTTGAATTACCTTCCATATCTAAGGAATTAACACTAAGGCAGTTTAAACTTGCTGTGCACTAGACTAAAACAGTCATTTAAAGAAAGAAATCATCTTTATTCTAAATGGTAATATTCATGCTCAATTGCCCAATGTCTTACTCTACTCACAAAACAGCACTGAATCTAGAACAATAATTTACGTTTGCCACAGCAATACATTGAATACAATTATTCACAGCTCCAATATATGCCCTGTTTCTTTTCTTTTTTAAAGGAGATTTAGTAATACCCCATTTCACTAAAGGTTTTGCTTTGCAAGCCTGGTAAAATTGAGAATATTCTCCATTATTTATTAAGCTGCTCAATGTATAAATCCCCAAGGCACTAATTTCCTTCTTGCATCCTTTGTTCTTTGTCAAAAAGATGCCCCCTGGAATAGACATGTGTATTGCTAGGAAGCAGCAGTATTTTTATTACCATTCAGGTTGCAAAATTGACTCTAGCTGCTAAAAAAACCACCTAGGCACCAAAAACAACATTTACAAAGATAAATAGGACTATCTATTCTACTTTCAAGCTTTTTGCATCTTTTTTTAATATGGAGGAGGAATTAATGCACTTTTTGTATTAGAAAGGGAAGTTTTATTATAAACATTGCTTAGTATTCCCAGGTATGACTCTGTTTGATGAATATAAATGGTATTTTATGCTAATTTGTGTTTTTGTATGTCTTCGGTATTTTGTATCTCTGTGTATGGCTTATGGCTACTAACAATGAAGGTGCAGAGGGTCTTGTCCATTCCAATCATGACTCCTAGTTCAAATATGAAAAACTCTGGTACTGACACTGCAGGCGAAGTTCCCAATCCAAATAGAGTGGGCCCAGTATGACTGATAACGTTCACTGAGACAACTTCCAGCAAAAATTGCATAAGCTCTCCATGGCTCATACAGTTACGAGGCAGCAATTTCTGCATCAAAAGATAACACACACACAAATGCATAGCAAAGAGCAGCACATGCAGTATGTGACAAGCACAGTGTCTAGAAACTAGTCAGGCTGTAAGTCATCTTTTTCAACAAATAAATCCCACAAACAAAACTGCCTTCATTTAAACAGAGCAGATGCTAAAATGCTGCCAGCTGTAATGATCAGCTCTACACAGTGCATGAAGCAATTTTCTCAGTAGAATAAAATTAACAAGAGAAACCAGATTTTTCCCATCTTTGATGGTCGGATATTACTGCATGCCAATGTGCACCCCTACTCAAGTAATTGTGCAGGTGCCATGTGCCTTTAAAAAAACCATCACCTGTTTGTTTTTTTCTGCTGAACAGTTTTGTCAATTATGTTGCAACTGCTAAGCTAATCAAGATATATTTGCAAAAGTATATGAAAGTGCAAGGATTTTTATCTCTACCCATGTTTTCTTTGTGCATTCAAAGCCTACTTCTGGAGCTTTACAAGTACAAGTCTGTATATGCTGCACGTGTACACGCCCAGACCTGGAATGAGTTCACGTGGTTTAGTCCTCAATGCAATCAAGTTTAGGAAGTTGCAGCCGCCAAAGATCCTGAGCCACTCATCTTTTACTTTCATGTGGCTGTGAGTGCTTCCAGAATTTAAATCCCCAAAGGTGCTGTAGGTCATGATTTTATTTACATTTATTTACTGGAAGCCTTTTACCCTGCTCGTGAACCAATGCAGCCTCCCAGAGCAGCTTACAAAAATCATCAAGATAAGTGTTCCCTCAGGTTTATAATGTAACAGATACAATCTAAGAGAAAAGGAGATTGGGAGAGGATTAAAGCAGTACACGCACCAATAGTTACATTTATTATTTATTTTTATTTCCAACATTTCTACCCCATTCTTCTTAACTCTGCTGTGTACTTCTACTAGCTGAAAGGATCAGGGTCAATCTATATAAATAAAAATGTAATGTTCGTTTGTGCTACCATCAGAACTCAAAAACCACTGGGGGAATTGACACCAAATTTGGACACAAGACACCTAACAACCCAAGATGAAATATCGTTTACCTACAAGCATAAAGAAATTACATAGATTAGAAACCATTACTTTATTTTCCAGCTCACGAGACTAGGCCACAGCAACGCGTGGCAGGGGACAGCTCGTAGTTATTATTTATTTTATATTCCACCTTTCTCCCAATATTTGAGGCAAAGCAGCTTCTAATAGCTCTTCATGTATTAGGTGAATTGATGGAGTGGCCCTTCTTATCTATCTCCTTCTGCTAGAGCCTGATGGAAGTAAACAATAGCTTTTATGTAACAGTTGATGGAGGGCAAGGCTGAAAAAGATGGATTCTCATCAGAAGAGATGTTTACTGGTGCTCACTTCTCTGGTATTCCTCTGCCCCAGCTTGATGGAAGGGAACAGCATTGATGATGGAGGATCCGTGTTTGTTTCTTTTATCTTCCCTGCTACAGTCCAATATAAGAGCAGAGCTGATACTGGGTGTCCATTTTCATTTGGGCACTGCCAAGATTGGCCCAGCGGATTACTTCTTTTATTACGAGGAGGAAGAAAGCTTTGCACAGTCTATGTACTTGTAAAGCATTTTCCTTCACAATAGAAAATGGCCATAGTTACAGTCATGATGATAGTTGTACATAAATAGCCCTTTTTCTCAAGAGGTCAGGAGGATTTTGATTGGCCGTTCTAACAGATATAATCTGTTTCCACTGTGCAAATCCACACTCTTAGCCAAAATTTCAGAATTAACCTTCCTCAGATGTTTTAAAAGATAAGCCCTGTCATCAATTCTTTCAAATGTAGAGTGGCAACCACTGGCATTCATAGTAATAGGATTATCATTGCGAACCAGATTTCTTTGCCAAGTTCTTATTACGTTGTTTTTCTAACCCATGTTTTAATTTTCATGCTTGTTTTTTATGTACCTTAATTTTTAAAACTTATACATTATATATAGCAGTCTTGAATTACATTTTTTGAGTAAAATCGGAATATAAAAGTAATGAAAATAAATGCATTAAAGTTATAATCCAAAGCTATTTTGAGCAGACTTCTAAGACAGCTCACATTAGACATGAGAGCCCAGCTTTTTATTTCCTGGATCAGCACAAACAAATAAAAATGGGGACTCAATTTTTAGAGCACAAGTGGGCAACTGCACAGGGACCAAGGAATAATTTTCACATCCACATGTCATACTGATGCTTTCCAGCAATGATGTCATGTCACTTCTCATCATCATTTGGGGTTGCATTTCAGCTCCAAAAAGGTTGGGACCCTTTTTAAACATGTGAGAAGGGGGTTCATAGGTGGTTTCAACAGTTGGTTTGGCAACTTTGGCCCATTGACTGTATTTTCTCCACGCATGTTTTCAAGCAGAAAGTAAGAATATATGGAATAAAACAAAGATTATTAGTTTTTGTATCTATGTCTAATGGTCCATAATGTTTTTCTTTTAGCAGAACTGACTTCCAGTATTATAGCACAGCTAAGGAAAAACGAATGCACAGTTTAGTTGTCCCGAGATAATCTGGATCATTTAAAAATCAGACTTTTGTCTCCTGCTTTATCCAAAACTGCAGTCATAAACAGGCAGCTCTGATGGGACAACTCTCATTATCCCCAACCATTGGCCATGCTGGCTAGGGTTCATGAGAATTAATAGTCCAAAACCTCTGAAGAACACGGTTTTGGAGAGGGATACACAGTACAGAAACGCAAGTCACACTATCTATTGAATGCGAAAATCATGTAACAATAACCTACACTTGATTTTGCTGGCAGAGGAAAATGCTCTGCCTATGAAATCTCATTCTGTAATAAGCTTCACAAATCAGTTGCAGTTATCATCACTGGTGTGAGTGCACAAATTTACTGTTAAGATTCCCTCTGCATTTATAAGGAAACTGTTGAAGTTACACAATGTTATCATATTCTGGCTATGTAATTTTTTTTTACCTTTTAGCATTATATTACATCTATCTTGATTTCATTTTGTATGCATTTATGCTCCTGCATTCTGATACAACTATAGTAAAAGGTGGGTTGCAATTAGGAGGTCTCAGCTTCCATTTATCCCTATTCTCCTCCTGCTGCTATAATGTGTCTCAGCCTCAGACAACACCATAAATAAAGTGTGGGGAAAATAAGGCTTGTATACAATCTTCAGCTTTTTTTTCCTGCCCCATCTGAGCACAAGGCCTCCAGGCTGCTCTTCTTTTGAAAATGTGCTTCAAAGGGGAAAAAATAACCTATAATGGCCATAATGCCACCAAGAACAGCATTATGCGTTAAAGCAAAATGCTCCAGACCCCTCACCTCCAAAACTTACATAAAAGAAACAGGCTGAAAAAATTGGCCAATAATAGCTGGAAGCTCAAATACCTGGAAATGCTTTCTTGTAACTTCTGGGTTACATTTCTGGCACATTTTCAGCTGAAAGTGCAATTCTGCAACCTGCCGCACAGGTAAAAATTGGCCTCTAACCATAAATAGAAGCAAGTAAAAAAACTGGACTATTATTAATTTAGGATGCTATCTACCTTGAACATCTTTTTTGGCAAAAAGATGATATTAAATGAATAAATAAAAGAAGTGGAGCCTACTTACTCCTACTGTATTTTCTTGGCAGTTATTCCCTTTAAGGTAAACCTTTCCCCTTCTGTGTGTTCCTATACAGAAGCTATGCATTTAAAATGAAGTGGAAAACTTACAACCATCCAGATATTGGACTGTAACTTCAATTAAGTTCAGGTGCATTCCCATTTTCAAGATCTTCTTGGGAAGTCAGACTTGGCCACAGTAGTCCATGCTATGGTTACCTAGAGACTACTGCAACACACTCTACATGGGGTTGCCTTTGAAGACTGTTCGGAAGCTTCAAATTGTCCAATGTGCGGCAGCCAGATAGCTCATTGGAGCAGTGTACAAGGAGCTCCATTGGCTGCCAGTCTGCTACCGAGTACAGTTCAAAGTGCTGGCTTTAGCCTACAAAAGCCCTAAACAGTTCCGGCTCAGGTTACCTGTCCGGACCGATCTCTCCCTATGAAGCACCTTGGAGCTTAAGATAGTCTGGGGAGGTCCTCTTCTTGGCCCCACCTCCTTCACAAGTCTGACTGATGGGGAGAAACAGGGCCTTCTCAGTGGTGGCCCTCAGCTGTGGAATTCCCTCCCTAGGGATATTAGATCATCCCATCCCTCCTGACCTTCCATAAGAAAGTAAAAATGTGGCTCTTTGAGCAAGTCTTTGGAGATCTTGTGCAACAGATAAATATGGATTTATTTGTAATGACTGCTGAAATGGCTCAGAGTATGACCTTGGATAATGTGGTTAACAGTGAAGGCATTGTTTTATATTTTTAAATGTTTAAAGGTATTTTATAATTCTATTTAAATGTTTATTTTAACTGTATATTGCTTTTGAAAGCATCAAATAGTTCCCTAAGTATAAGCTGCCTCAAGTCACCTCTAAGGTGGAGAAAGGCGGGGTAGAAATGTTGTAAGTAAGTAAGTAAATCTTTGCTACAACTTAAGGGAGTGGCACACATTATGTTAGATGCTATTACGTTAGGATTGAGCCTGGCAGAACAAAGTGTAGATATTTTCATACATCTAGTTAGTGTGTGAGTTAACCTACACAGACGTCATTCTGAGCAACTACCGCAGTTGGAAGCATCTTGCTTGCTTCTTAAAAAGACTCTCCCTTCCACAAAATCACTTTATTTCCTGCAGGGCCAAGTAAAATAATAGTGAATGTGCCACTTAAGTAATCAAACTTCACACAAGTTAAATACATGGTAGATGTGACCATCAGACAAGTAACACCATCCTCAAAAAAGTCATTGCCAGTAATCTGAAAACTGAAGGAGGCTCAGCATAGGAGACAAAAATGTATAAGGAAGATCTACCTTATACAAACTGCTCTAACTTTAATGTGCATTCCTGTTGTGCACTTGTAAAATCAACAGGAAATATGTTCCTTAATCACAAATGTATAAGTTAGAATAACAAACATTTCAATGCTAAAATTAGTATCAACAGAGATCATGTTAATCTGTTTAAAAGTACCACAACCAGCATCAGAATCTGGCATCAAATGTCTGATCTTTCTTGCTTGACCTTGGTCCATGACTGACCTCAGGATTTCATGGCCCAGTATTAAAACCAGCTGGAGTTGTCTATATGTCACCACTCTCCTATTTTTGTGTAACTTCAAGTTATCAAAAATTGATTCTATCATGAGGTTTTCTTGGCAAGAAATGTTCAAGGGCAGGGATTTCCCTTTCCTTCCGTCAGAGGTTCTGAGAGTGTGGCTTAAATAAAGTAAGTTTCCATGGCTGAGGAGGGACTCCAAAGCTACAATCCAACAGACCACTACACTATGCTGGCTCTCCTATGATATACCTGACAGCCACAGTTAAAACTAAGGAGATGTGATGACTGATGGGGATTCAAACATTTGTTTCCAGACTTGTAATTGAACACACTTAGACCAGTATTGCGCACTGGTTCTTCCACCACTTTCTTAAGCTTACCATTATACACCCAATTTAGTATAACTTTAGGATGTTTGATGCTGTCATCACAGCATGATAGAGTCCATCAAGGTCTACTGAACAAAAAAGAAGCCCATCTATAGCTGATGAATACTCTAAGAATATTTTATACTAAGTGGAGACAAAGAAATATATTTCCATATGCTGTGCATTGGCTTATTATTTATAGCAAACAAAAAGGGCAATGATGGGAGCTAGCCAAAATACTACACAGATAAAAAAATTAAGTTAGATTAGGTGTTACACTAATCAGAATGCTGACTGAAAGCCAGGCTCACCCCCCACCCCACCCCTGAGAATACACTAAGGATCGCAGCCAAGAAAACAATTAATAAATTATATGGGCAAGCAACCCTCTGCTCAACCTCAGTTAGCACTTTAACGTTCTGTCAGAGTGATCAAAGCTGCTTCTTCCATTTTCACATATAGTTTGACTCAGCTAATTACATAATAATATCCAATGAAGCAGATACTTCTCCACCAATAATGTTTAGAAATTGGAAAGCAAGTGCCTGGAGGCCAACTTGAGGGCTCTTAACGAACTAACAGGCCAGGGTGTCCATTAAAGAAATTTACTAGAAAGTTTAAAAACTCCCTTGGCAGATTTTCAACAGTCCTATTAAGAATCTTCTGGAAACTTGTTCTGATTAGATTATGAATGCTATCATAATTTGCATGGATGCCTATCACTGAAAAAACAACGTGCTCTGTAGTTTAAGTAAAATGCATAACTAATTTAATGAGGAGAAATGGCTAGACGGGTGATCTAGACATTTAATGCAGTAAAGGCCCCTTTAAATACAGGGTGCTCATAAAGCAAGATCATCTAAAATGCTAAAATACTTTTTCTTGTTCCCCATTAATTTCATTTTTAATTACTACAGCACATAAGGAAGCCAACTCTTCCGGTTCAGTCAGCAATCTATATTAGACCCTGCTTCTTAAACTGTAGGTCCTGACCACAAATGAGGTCCCCTTGGCTCAATGCTGAGGTCACAAAATATTTGGCATCAATAAAAGGTTCCTGAATGCCACCCATTTACACAAATCTATTAGCAACAGCATGCAATGTTTACAGTGGACTCTGCAAAAAATGCTTCAGATGGACTCCACAAAAAGGAAAATCAATCAGTTTAGCAAGCCTTGCAAATGCTGATTTATAATAAGATTTTTTTTATGTTTATACCTGTTTTACATCCTTATACACATGAAAATTTAATTGTCAGAAAAGGGTTGTGAGTGGAAAAAGTTTAAGAAGCCCTGTATTAGACTACTAAATAGAGCTAAGACACCTAAGCCTTTGAAACTTCCCCCAAAAACTTCCCACCATACAGAAGATTTCCACCAACTTAATCTCAGGAATGATGATAAACAGAATCTTCTTCCTTTCTGAAAAGAAAAGAGCTGGAAAAAAGTGAAGCTCACTGTAATAGTGAACAAAATGTCTCTTATTCAGTAATTACAGCAAATCATTCTACATAAATTTCCAGGATGAAGAGATTAAATTTGTTTTATGTATATAATCAGTCCTCTATATTCATGTATCATGAATTCATTATTACACCTATCACAGCTTGATTTTTTAAAAATGGAATTTTTAAAAAACCCAAAAGAGGCAGACCTTGACTTTGTCATTTTATACACGACAACACTGTATACAATAGGATTTGAGTATCCACAGCTTTTGGTATCCATGGTAGGTCCTGGAACCACATCTCAGCAGATATCAATCCTTCCACAAACTATTCATACTTCTTTGGGTGGTGGGATTTAAATCTCATGTACCAAGGAAAAAGTGCTAGCCCCTAAGAGAAAGAAAATCTGTTATTGTTACAGCAGAGCAAAACCATTAATCCATTCCGCATCAAGGTCTTGCACTACTACACTCAGGCATGTAGCCGGGGGGGGGGGGGGGGGGGGGCTTGAGGGGCTTCAGCCCCCCCCCCCCCCGAAATTCTCATGGTGGTTCATGAAAAGGCCTTACTGGTGCATTATTTAAACTGTTATGTTTATTCATATCATGATCTGATCACCATAATCAATATATCCAATATGCATGGCGGTATTGGGGTAATGATACAAAAGGTTTGCTAGGCTAGAACCTCTTTCACTCAGACTCAGCCCCACCCGAACCCCCCCCCCCCGAATTTTTTTTAGCCCCCCCCCCCCCCCCGAAATGAAATCCTGGCTACGGGCCTGACTGCACTCTATCTCTCTAACTATTTTTGAGAGAAAAATATTTCCCTTTATTTGTTTTCATAGCATGCAACACAGGTCCCAGTGCTTTCCACAGCTTCCTGATGAGTTTGTATTTAAACTCAATCAAGAGAAGACTGTACAGCTGCACATGTCAGCACAGTTGTAAAAAAAATAATACCCAGATCAACTGATACTCGAGTGCATGCAGTGGTCATGTCCCCAAGGAGACATATTTGGAATAAGATCCTCACAAAAACAAACAAAAAAAGATATACCAAGCCCTCAATGAATGCAATTATGGGTATTTTATGCACTTCTTAGCGATAATTATGACCCAGTGGAAATGTTCAGTCGACTGATATACCTAGGCTCCGTTTCAGAAGCTTTGGGATGATTTATTAGTGACCAAGCTGCCACACCACACCAAGACTGCTAATGGCCAAACAAACTTGAAACTTTTTAAACAATATGATAGCCTGGTTCAATTGCATTGTTCATATATTCCAAATTATTATACAACTTATTTTTAAATATTTGCAGCTCAAAGGTTTTGTGCATTTGTATCCTAACTAAATTTTGAATGTTTTCCGCATTTCGTTTAGACTACATTTAGCCCAATCTTTATATATATATATATATATATATATATATATATATATATATATCAGTGTGCCCACATAGTGATTTTAATAATTAAATAGCTTTTATTCTTGTTAGGGTACTGATTAATTACCATTCTCATGCCTCTTATCCTGAGCGCAAGTCAACAGCTTTATATCAACCTATTTCGGCTTAAAACTTCTATTGCCAATCATGACATGGGCCAGAAATAGGAATGCTTCACCAGAGTGGGATACTTCAGCATAGTTCAGGGCCTAGATGGTGTCTCCACTGTATGTCCCCATGCCAACCTGGCAGATGGAAGGCAGCCACATGACCCAGTGGCACTGGACTATCACCCTTATCTTGTCCTGTCATTCTGAGCTTTGCAATACCCATCGGGTATGAAAATGGCAATGATCACGACTTGGTGCCTGTAAAAATTATAGCCAGAGCAACAAAGCTACATGAGAGAAGAAGGGGGAGGGGGGGAATTGCCTCATTGCTCTGGCTAGTGTCACTCGACGCACCGAGCAGTGAACACTACCATTTTTGTGCCCAGTGAGTACCACAAAGGCCAGAATGATGGAGAAAGGTAGGTGACATCCCTTAAACCCCAGGCTGCCTTAGTCCAGGAAAAGTGAGATGGCATTGTAAATAGCCACAGCCATTTCCCGAAAAGGAAACAGCCCAAAATTTGAATGAACACAGAAGCTTCAAGGAAGCTCCAGAATATCTCAAGGCTTATGTTAATGTAGTTTACAGTCATGTTAAGGGGCCTTGGCCCATATTACCCGAAACACCATGCAGCCACTATGAAGCTGATTTGTCCCACCTTCAAAATAATGCTCCATGTAGATCAGGGGTCCTTGAACTTTTTAAACAGAGGGCCAGGTCACAGTCCCTCACACTATTGGAGGGCCGGAATATAATTTGGAAAAAAATGAATGAATTCCTATGCACACTGCACATATGTTATTTGTAGTGCAAAAAACACTTAAAAACAATACAATAATTAAAATAAAGAACAATTGTAACAAATATATACTTATTAGTATTTCAATGGTAAATGTGGGCCTGCTTTTGGCTGATGAGATAGGATTGCTGTTGTTGTTGTTGTTGTTGTGTGCTTTCAAGTCATTTCAGACTTAGGTTGACCCTGAGTGAGGGCCAATATATAAGTATATAAAAGAGGCATTATAAAACAGGTATAAAAATAAACATTTACTGATAATGAATCAACATTTGCAAGGCTTGCTAAACAAGCCGATTTTCCTTTTTATGAAGTACAGCTGAAGCATTTTCTGCAAGGTCCACTGTAAACACTGAATGTTGTTGGTAACAGATTCTTGTAAATGTCTAGGTGACATTCGGAAACCTTCTACTGTTGCCAAATTTTTCAAAATCCCAACATTGAGCTAAGGGGACCTCCTTTCGAGTTGAGACCCACAGTTTAAGAAGCAGTGAACTAGGAAACCACAAAACAATGGTGTCTTACAAAGCTCCTATAAGCTTTACAATGAATATACTTAACAGTTTGGAACATTATGGAGAACATAATGCTTTTGGAACATGGCTAATACAATCTAGAAAACTCACAGCAACCCAGTGATTCTGGCCATGAAAGCCTTCTACAACACATTGTGGGGAATCATTCTCCATTAATACGTAACAGTAACTATATGATAGCAGTCCCAACAACCATGCTCAATGACCAGGCAATAGTCCAAACTATCTGGAGGAATTACTTAGATCAGCATACTGGATACAGTTCTTCTGTAGTTTGACTGCCATTTGACTTCAAATGGAAAAGAAGAAGCAATTGCATTTTTGAATACTACAGATTTGGACTATCTGAGGAAGTACTCTGTTAATAACTTTTGCTCTGGTGGAGCAGCCTACAAGAGTTTTTGTACTGAAGTACTCATTAAACAAATGACATACCTACAGGAAGTGTTAAAATTGCAAAAATATTCTTTTTCACACCTTAAGTAGCCTAACATGGAAATATGTTTAGGAATCTCTCTTAACATGCCATGTGTCAATCATAAATGGTCTTTCCCAAGAAGGGTATGTAAGGCATGGAAGAAAGTGTACAGGGTTTTTTCAAAGAGTAAGAGAAATAGCCTATTCAGTTTCTATTAATGACCAATGATGTTAGTCTGTAAAGCTTCCAATGGTCTATTTAAGTTAAAGGTCAATAGGCAATCTGAGATACAGCACTCATAAACTATGTAAAATCTCCCCTCCTATTTCAACACAATATATATCAAAGAAATATGTATTCATATACTTTTTGCCAAGACCAATAGCATTCTACTTTTAAAAAAATATTTAGTAACTAAACTTTTGATATAAAGTAGCTGAACATCTCTCAGGCTGAACTGAAACTACTGTTAAACAACCTTTAACATATTGCTTTAAGTGCCTATTAACAAACCACTTGTTCACTGAAGAGAGGATACCAATGAAACAGAAGAACTGAATGATGACAAACCAGGGACCTACAAACCTTGCAAAACTCATTCTGCTTTGCATTAAAAATCCTTGTCTGTAACTGTTAGAAAATGACACTTTTAACTCCTAAATGAGCATGCTGTATATTCCAAGTCACACATTTTAGTATGTATAATAAATGTACGCAAAGATACGCTGACTTTGTAACATGCCCTACTACCTGTTTAACAAACTGAAGATAGATGTTGCAAAGAAGTCTTACATTTGCAGCAGCTATACTTCAGTTATTGTCCCAAAGCATCAATCTGACCTCGAAAAATATTTGGCACTTAGATCTATTCCCTGAATGAAAATGTATCAGCCAAAACAGAAGTCGAATTCTACAAAGCTCTAGCACCTGACATCTGAAAGATTAGGTGAGCATCGTTTCCACCATTAAGAAGGAGGATGTCTCGTAGATGGCAGCAAGTTTTGAGGCACCATTCAAGGACAAAAAAACCCCAACAAATTATTTAGATGATGGTGGTGGTGGCAGCAATACCTTTTTCATTTGAATTCTTTCTTTTTTATTTCCATTAATTCAAAAAATCCTCTTTGGTTCACTTCCAAAGGCTTAAATGTAGTTGCTAATCCTAACTGGAAAAGATCCAGTGACTCAATTGCTGAATGCTAAGCCAACACTTAAGCTACACTTAAGCCAACACTACTGATTCATTGGGATTTCACTAGGCCAACATCTTCTCTACTAAACGTATCCTCTGAGAGAAAGATATCTACTGCATACATGAACCTGACACATGTTTCTGTGATGATCCGTATGGAGTCCACTCACAGGCAAATCAAGACACATGACATTATTCTCGACCACAGCATTTTGATACTGCTCTCCCTCATAAATCTTTCAAATTGCCTAGAAGGAACCTTTTGCAGTTTGCATTGTTTCTGAGCAGAAGGATATATCTCCTTTGCCCCCAATTACAAAAAGGCAGGATGTATAATAACATTAGTTAATTTTACTGGGCCATGAAAAGGCAAATCACTGAGGAGATAATAACATTCTATCCTGAAAGTTTCTGAAAAAGAACTGGAATATACATGACCAAAGGCTCTTAAGCAAATTTAATTAAGGCATGGAATATGTTTCCTTCAATTATTTCAGAAATTGGAGAAATAATTATCCAAAAAGGGTGACCAGCCAATTGCCCACAGATAAGTAGCCTAGAAGCCATTCTGTCTACATCCCTACATCCTGATACACAGTTCCATCAAATTATTGTAAAGAAAATTAACTATATCTAGAATTTCACTCGTAAAGAAATAGGCTGGTATAGGATAAACCTGAGCCAGTGAAACCTTTCCCCAACCAATTTTCAATCTCAGTCTTTGCAGGTAAAGCTTGTGCAGTTTTCAAAAACTTTTAGGATATGATTCTGTATTTCAGTGTCAAACATTTCTTAATATTTCTTTATGCAATGGATCAGTCTTTCCTGGACACATGTTATTGACAACTAAAGTAATTACTGAAAGAGGTACATATATTATTACAGCAGCTAAATGTTATTGTTGTTCATTCGTTCAGTCGCTTCCGACTCTTCGTGACCTCATGGACCAGCCCATGCCAGAGCTCCCTGTCAGCCGTCACCACCCCCAGCTCCTTCAAGGTCAACCCAGTCATCCATCTTGCCCTCGGTCAGCCCCTCTTCCTTTTTCCTTCCATTTTCCCCAGCATCATTGTCTTCTCTAAGCTTTCCTATCTTCTCATGATGTGGCCAAAGTACTTCATCTTTGCCTCTACTATCCTTCCCTCCAAAGAGCAGTCGGGCTTTATTTCCTGCAGTATGGACTGGTTGGATCTTCTGGTGGTCCAAGGCACTCTCAGAACTGTCCTCCAACACCACAGTTCAAAAGCATCTATCTTCCTTCGGCCAGCCTTCCCTATGGTCCAGCTCTCACATCCATAGGTGACTATGGGGAATACCATTGCTTTAACTATGTGGATCTTCGTTGCCAGTGTGATGTCTCTGCTCTTCACTATTTTATCAAGATTTGTCATTGCTCTCCTCCCAAGAAGTAAGCGTCTCCTTATTTCCTGGCTGCAGTCTGCATCTGCAGTAATCTTTGCACCTAGAAATACAAAGTTTATCACTGCCTCCAAGTTTTCTCCCTCTATTTCCTAGTTATCAATCATTCTTGTTGCCATAATCTTGTTTTTTTTAATGTTTAGCTGCAACCCAGCTGTTGCGCTTTCTTCTTTCACCTTGATTAGAAGGCACCTCAGCTCCCTTTCGTTTTCAGCCATCAAAGTGGTATTCTATGCATATCTAGGGTTGTTAATGTTTCTTCCAGCAATTTTAACCTCAGCCTTGCATTTGTCAAGCCCCGCACATTGCATGATGTGTTCTGCATGCAAGTTGAATAGGTTGGTTGAGAGTATACAACCTTGCTGTACGCCTTTCTCAATCTTGAACCAGTCTGTAGTTCCATGGTCAGTTCTTACTGTTGCTACTTGGTACTTATACAGATTCCTCAGGAGAGACAAGGATTAAATGGAATAAATTTCCAGTCTCTGGACTACAAACTAGAAACCTCTCTTCCCTGACTGCAAGGAAACTCAGCTGTATGCTCCTGGTTCAGAAAATAATCTTGAAAGCATTACTAAAAATCCTAGTGACCATGCTAACTTAATATTTTGATGAGTTATATTCCAAAAAGGGCTTACTTAAGAATAGGATAGATGCTAAGTTTGCTATCAAGTCCAATTTATATGAATAGACAGAGAGCAGCTCTGACCTGGAATACTCCTAGGTGTAGTCATGAAAAAGAAATAAAATAGCTTATGACACAACTGTTTTGCACTTGGACATTTAACTGTAGATATGAATAACAGAGTGGAAATTGTGAGAGGCATAGAGGTACATCTGGCCTGAATGCAGCAAATAAATCTAGTCAAAAGGAAGATTAAACTCTTGTTAGAGGACTGAATAAACAGAAGAAACAGCCAATTATTATTTATACTTTAGCAAAACTGAATTCACAGGAAATAAAATTAGATTGAGTTAAATGAAATGGATTCAGGAGTCTTAGGATATTTTTGGGTCATGCCCTGCAGCCCTGAGCTGATATGTAGATGCACCAACTTGATTTAATAGGGGCCATTGTAAATGCTGAATCTGTTATATTTGTTCAGTTGCTTGTTGGACCTGCTCTTTACATTAAATTACTAAAGTTGATTTTAATATTGCAGTGTAAGTAGATATTCAGTTGATGGGTTGACAATCCAGCCTAGGAATTAAAGCCTGAAAATGTATACAGGAAACTTGGAGAGGTAAGAACCAACATGTGTGTGCTCAATTCGAGCCCTTCCTGGTTTATCAAATAGGCCAAAAGATGACTAGCTGAATGGAAAACTGGTGTAGTGAATGTCGCATTGCAGCAAGACAGAGTTCCATCCTCCCAGAAAAAAAGTTGTAGTGAGACCTGTCCTAAAAAAGTACTTGAACCTAAATAAACTGCATCAATATTGGTCATTCTCTAATACTGTATTCTTTTTTAGGGCAAGGTTCTGCAAAATAAGAATAAATTATATTTGTTACCCACCTTGCCTTGAGGCTAAAGGCTGGATATGTGGTAGACTCCCAGCTCTAAGGATTTCCTTCCTCATGAATATTGAAGAGAACAGGTTGCTGGGGTTGACAAGCATGTGCTGCCCATTATCAAAGAAATCTTGCAGAACCAGTTTGTCAGCCTGAAATATTTGGGGGTGGGGATTTTCAAAATTTTATAATCATGCTATGAAAAACTGGGTATTTTAATGAAATCAAATATTTGACAGTTCCTCTGTGCACACCATGATTTTCGAGTGCGGTATTAATCCATTAAATTATCAAGCATCAAATCCAGTGGATTATAATTATCACAATGTAGCCGACAATATACTCCTGCTAATCTTTTATAAAATTGAAATTAGCAAAATGAGAGAACTCGATTCTCTTATTCACTAAATGCCTCCCTGTGAGATGTTTAGATTATAAGCTGAGTGGATGCAAAACACTTATCGACTTACAGTTGCACAACTTATGCCCTCTGGTATAGCTCTGAATCCCAGAATCTTCCTTTTTTGACTCCTTATCTCAAAGATAAGGATAATTAGTGCTTCCTACTGTCTAGAGATATTTATTAGTAATGAGCTCTTAAATAAGAGCCATATATCAACAGACACTTACAGTAGAGATGATTATGCTCTGTTTTTATTGCATGTTAGTACCACTTTTATTCATATCACTAGCAAGTGAGGAATTCACCCATTCTCCAAAGTAACTTCAGCCCTATAATCTTAAGGATGCTCTATATATTCTGTAAACCATAATACAAACATTAGGAGTTAAGCTAATGGTTTGAATAGCCAGTGCTGGATATTAAATCCCTAAAAATTAAGGTATACACCTTTTAAAACCAAATCATACCAACAGCTCCATGTGGCAAACATGTTGTATGTAAAGCAAATAAAAATATCACAGAATATATAGTTTCTGCCCACCCCTCCATTTCTGAAACAATAACTATCAAATGGCATTTAACCATCACACAACAGCACAGCACGTCATTGCACAGAAATACTTAGCAGTCGTAATGTATAATCCAGTCACTTCTTACATTTCCGTTCTCAAAAAAGCATTCTGGAGGCAATTTTATTGATTATTCTGCTCTATGCTTAACTTCAGAATACCATTATGATATTGATTCAAAAATAACTAGTGGTCACTTGACTCTGGAAGGGAAAAATGACTTAATATGCATTTTCAATAAGATTATATCAAATGGTGCTAATGTGAAATGGGATGGCTCTGAACACCATGCAGTGTTAATGAAGCTAAAAAAAGTATTCTTTAGTGATACTTAGGAGATGTTTTTCCTTGCTTCAGAAAGTTGAAAAGCTTTTCTTGCTTAATAATTTTATGACACTTCCTAACAGTGGATGCATTTTAATGAAGTCTTGCACTTGGGGCTTCTCTGTGGTCACAGCAGTGACTTTCATTGATTGTGACTTGACTGCAAATCTGTTGTACATAAATGGAAAGCCCTTTTAATTCAGAAAGCGAATCTGTCCCAGTAGTAGAGACCCACAGTGGATGCTCCTTCAAAGGGAAAAGAAGTATTACTCTATTTCCTCCTCTCTGCAGCCTTCAGATACACTTCCCATGCTGTTCTAAATATACCAGCAATATCATAAAATCATAGAATGATTGAGTTGGAAGAGACCTTGTGGGCCATCCAGTCCAACCCTTTGCCAAGAAACATGAAAACCGCATTCAGAGCACCCCCAGCAGATGGCCGTCCAGCCTATTTAAAAGCCTCCAAAGGGGGAAGAGCGTTCCACTGCTGAACAGATCTCAAGTTAGGAAGTACTTCCTAATGTTCAGGTGGAATCTCCTCTCCTGTAGTTTGATGCCATTGTTTCACATCCTAGTCTCCATGGCAACAGAAAACAAACTTGCTCCCTCCTCCCTATGATTTCCCCTCACATATTTATAAATGGCCATTATGTTTCCTCTGGAACATGTCAGAAGAAATGAAATGCACAGACACAGAATGGGTGATATCTGGTTTGAAAATGGTACATGTGAAAAGGATCTAGGAGTCTTAGTAAACCACAAACTGATGTGACAGCTAAAAGAAATCTATGCAATTCTAGACTACATGAAAAGGGGGACACTGTTGACACTTAGGGAAGTCATAGTGCTTCTATTCTGCTTTGGTCAGACCTCACCTGGAATACTGTGTCCACTTCTCTGCACCACAATTCAAGAAGGATATCAACAAGCTAGAATGTGTCCAGAGAAGGGTGACCAAAATGATCAAAGGTTTGGAAGCCAAGAACTATAATGAATGGTTCAGGAAGCTGGGTATGTTTAGCTTGGAGAAAAAGAGACTGGGAGGGTTGTTCAAGCCATGTTTAAATATTGTAAAAGATGCCACACTGAGGGAGAGACAAGCTTGTTTTCTGCTGCTCCGGAGACTAGGACTCAGAGCAATAGACTCCAGTTGCAGAAAAAGAAATTCCATCTAAACTTTAGTATGCACTTCCTTGACAGTACGAGCTATTCAACAGTGGTGTGGGAGAGTCTCCTTCTCTGGAGGTTTTTAAAGAGGATGTGTAGCAAGCTCTTGGGAATGCTTTGATTGTGTATTCCTGTATGACAGGAGGTTGAACTGAATGGCCCTTGTGGCTATTCCAACTCCATGATTCTATGAGATTTTCAGAGTCATTGAAGGCTGAAAGGAGAAATCAGTAAATATTAACTATCGTCTAAAAAAACTCTGAATTTAAATATCTATGTTAAAAACTTCAAATTACAATGGAGGGAGGGGGTCGAAAGAAATAATCTTTAAACTAAACTGAGCTGCCATGCAATTAGTAGATGTGGGAATTTACAAATAGCCTGCATGACAGAAATGCAGTATTCATCAAAAAGGACTTTCAAATCTAACTTGATCTGAAAATACTATTTCAGAATGTAATGACGAATATATAAAGACATGCAGGAAAACAACTGATGCAAAGAAAGTATGACTTCAAGGACACACCTGATGGATTTCTTTTTGAAAGCTGCTAGACTCAGGCTTGTACAGTAGTAACAGATACAGCAAAATAAATGTTGGAAAAAAGTATGCATTCTTTGAGTTAAGATACTTGGTGCAATACAGATACAACTGGATGAATGTATCCTGCCTTCAAGTTTTGTAACATTGTTCTACAACAGGAATCACAGTTGCTGAACTTTCCAGTATGCCCTTGATGAGCTTGAAGTTCTGAGCTCCAACTAAAGGAGAGCTGTCAATATTTATTATCTAAAGATGCAACACAATTCAAAAACAAGAAGCAACACAATACAGTTTATGAAAACATTGTTTGCACAATATTTTTGGAAGAGAAAGTGAAAATATACTGACATTGTCTTCTAAATGTTTGACAATTCTGATATTAAATAGCTCTAATAAGACAAGAGTCCTAACATAGTCTTCAAATGCCTAGACAACTATTCCAAGTTTATCTGATTACTGGAGATGCTGGATAGGATTTATGGAAGTGAAAGGTACCAGACCGGGAAAAGATAATTTACCCATATATTAATACGTTGACATCATGTATAACTCAAGGGCAGATTTTGGGGCCAAAATCATGGATTTTGATGTGACCCATGGATAAGTCAAGGGTCATTCTGCAGAGTAAAGTAAGCATCAGCACCACCTTAAGGGCCAGCCATCTATTACCATTACCACCATTTTCTCACCCAGAAATTCAAAAAGGTCATAAGTGGCATTGCAGTGGAGAAAGTGCTCCTTTTAGGTTCTTTCAGGACAGATTATGCTGTCATCTTTTGTTAAACTACTCAGAGAAGGGAATGCCTCCTATTTTTGATAAGAGTTAAGGTACTGTAATTACACTAACCCAGGTTTTTTCAGTTAAGTTTTGAGTAAAATTTCTAGATAGATAGATGGATGGATGGATGGATGGATGGATGGATAGATGATAGATAGATAGATAGATAGATGATAGATCTTTTCAAGTTTCTTGAGTTGAAAGCTATACTCACTCAGGAAAAAAACCCCAAGAACAACACATCCCTAAAAGAAAATATTCAAAATATAAAAACGACTTGAATTAAGAATGTGTGCCACTTTGATTTTTGCTCATATGACAACAGGCTGCATGGCTGAAACCAAATATTTCAGAGTTGCCAAAAAAAAAAAACAAACCTACAAAAGTTAACATCTGTGGGTTTAGAAATAAAGCACCTTATATGATGTAGCACATGAAAGAACTCTTCATGGAATTCGCAATCGTGTTTTTAATCGCAAAGCTGCTGCAACAAAGCTCTTTGTTCACTCATAGCAACTTCTGCCAGAATCTACTCTAGTCAGGTATCACTAGTACACAGGCTTATTATTAAAAAATTCAGACAAGAGACAAATGAGCTTCAATGAAAAATGGAAAATTCAAAGAGAATGAAGAGATTTTATCTCTGGCATTAGTATTACGCCTTACTTTTGTTTAAGCATGTTCACAAAGGAAACTAGTAAAATATTGTACAGCAGAAGTATAGCTGCATGGGTTTGCCATTCCACATGTAAATCTCTCAGTTGGTAAAATGCTCGAGCAATTAAAAAAAAGTGGAAAGATGTACAAAAGAGGATGAACTTTTGTTTGTCTTCCCACTCTGTGGGTTTTGAAATTATGTTTTTGGTATTTTTATAGTCAATAAGAAATGCACTTGTTGTTGACATAACTTTACATTTTGCTATCAGTTGAATTCTTATCTCTATAGATTATATATTTTGAATCCTTAATATGCCTTCAAGTCACCTGTTGACAGCATAGGGTTTTCTTAGCACAGCAATCATATTTCTCTTTGGTTTCAGATGCCTAAATCCAATTTTTAGTCTCAAATTGAATAGAACTATATAGTCAACAAGACTTATCAAGTTTCAATTAAGTCAATGGGTCAAATTTTAATTGGACAACCAATTGGATTTAGGCCAAAGGCTTCACAATATACTTCAATCTTCAGCTGACAAGGACTTTTTAAAGCAATGTTATATTGTGTCTTCCAAATTATCTGGATGAAAGTGCTCCCCAAATGTCTGATTTGGTGAATCTAAAAAAAATGAACATTCTTGACTCAAAGCAATAGACTGAAAAGGCATGATTTTAATAATTTGTTCAACATGCCTTGGGAATCTTTCAAATTCTATTTACTTGCATTAGTAAAGAACCAGTAAATAAGGGTTCTTTTTTTATTGGTTACAAAAGCTCTTTTCAACAAAGTTATGGTTTATTCTGGAAATATTCCATTTTTATCAATGAGAAATAAAGAAGAGCTTGAATGACACAAAACAAAATCCTTCAGAAATCTAAGCTCAAACTGACTTGGAGTTTCTTAAGAGCACTAAACAGTACTGAAATGAATATTGTAGCTAAAGAAAAAGCTGTCCAATGTTATTACAAACACCAAGCAAAAACAATATAAAAAGTGATTGTATAATACCCTTGAGAGCATTATTGACTAAGGATGGCATACAGCATAATTCCCACAATCATGGGGGATACGTTCCCAGACTTCGCATGGATATGTAAAACTGCAGATAAAAGAAAATTCCATTATTTTTAATGGGATGAATGATAGCGACATTGGAAAAAGGACGTAGCTTGTAGAACAGGTCCTAAGTGAATAAGTGAAACTGCTGGTAAGTGAAATAATATATATTGGTTCCTTGGATAAGGTTAATGGCAATCATACTGTATATCAGATTAGATGACAAACAAGAGAAAATATGTCTAATATTGTGGTGTGGTGTTATTACGCTGTAATGAAGTTGCCAGTTAGACCTAGTGAAAGTGCTATACTGACTCAGCCTAACACAGATAATGTCTTTGAATACTGTATACTAAAAAACAGACACACTTTAGGAACTGAGTGGGTTCCATGTAATTTTTTCTTAAAACTACACTAGGTTCAGCCCCATAAAAAAGCAAGGGCAAACCCCCATGGCCCAATTCTGACAAGAAAACCCCACAAGAGATTCTCCTTAGGGTTGCCATATGTCTGAAATGTCTTGAAGGCACACAACAAGAAAAAACAAAACTGAAAGGTTCAGTGACTAAGAAACCTAGGGAAATAATTACTGTCCCAAGTTTTGTAAGTAGGATCATGGGAAGAGTAATAAACTGCCAACCTAGCAGTTCAAAAACATGCAAATGTGAGTAAATCAACAGGTACCACTTCAGGGGGAAGGTAATGGCGCTCCATGCATTCATGCCGGCCACATGACCTTGGAGATGTCTACAGACAATGCCGGCTCTTCAGCTTAGAAATGGAGATGAGCTCCAACTACCAGAGACACAACTGGACTTAATGTCAGGGGAAACCTTTACCCTTTACCTAAGAAACATAGCTTTGCATGTACATATTTAGCTCCTGCTGTTTCTCTTCTCCAAATTCTTGCACATCCCATACATTATCTCTACTTTGTCTGATCTTTAAAAGAGATATAATGATAAGTCTGATATAACTGGATGTTACTTGGATCACTGAATTGCAGGTCAACTCACAAATAAGTTTGGGGACCATTTTCCTCAGTTCTTCTAGGATATATTATTAATGTTACTTCTTGGAAATCTAGAAATGCACAAGGTCCGTATAAATGATGTTGACAGAAGCGGGACAAGCAGAGACCCCCAAATTTGATATCATAGCAGTGGGATAACTAAAAATCCTGACAGTTCCACCTGCAATTCTCTAAATTACATTTTATTAGTATTGGTGTTGGTCTTTGTTCTGTGTTTTTTAATATATGCATGCTAATAATGTTATATTGTATCTGTGTTTTAACTATGATGGACCCTGCCTTGGCCTATGAGGAGAGTGGCCTATGAGGAGTGGTGGGTAATACATAAAAATATCATCATCATCCAAAAAAAACTACAGCACTAAAAGTGTATATCATTTAATAACGGATTAACATCAGGCAAAATATAAAAAATGCTGACACAAAATGATAGCTGAAAGTACTTCTAAGGACCTTTTCATAAGGTAAAGGTATCCCCTGACATTAAGTCTAGTCACATCCAACTCTGGGGGTGGTGCTCATTGCTCTAATGGTAGGCGCATAGGGCACTCCACATACCCTCCCTCTTTCACTAATCAGATGGGGACAAGGAACATTGGCACCCTGTTCTTGTCCACATCAGATGGAAGAAAAGGCGGCAACATGCATTGCTATGTTTCTCCCATCACATGGGAGAAAGGCACCAAAAATGCAGGTAGCTCTGTTGGAGCTATCCAAAACCCATTTACTTCTCCAACATGGTTGAGGAAGCATCTTGCAACGCTTCCTTGTCACTTCGGGAGGAATGGAGTGGGACCAAGCCAGCACGGTCTGATGGCTCTTGGGAGGCCCTGTCCAGAAGAGAAAAAAGGGGCCAAAAAAACCTAGTGTGATGAGTTGGTAAGTGTGCAACTATACTGTAGATGTAATGCAATTTGACACTGTAACTGAAATGCCTCAATGCTGTGAAATTATGAGCACTCTAATTTGGTAACACTCTTTAGAAGAGAAGGTTATTAACTTTGGAAAACTACCATGATTCACAGCATTGAACCTTGCAGTTTTATTTATTTCGTGTCAAAAGCATCACACAGATAAAACAAGTATACAAGCGGCAAAACAACTCCAGACCAAAAATGGGCAACAGCAACTGCATTGTCTGTAGTTTTAAGCAATTCTTCCTCTGTGCATGAGGCAGGGCATTGTGAGCAAGCATACAGATGCGGAGTTGCTTATTCTGCTCCGCAGTCGCATAAGGTGGAGGATTCTTCTAAGTAGTTCAATTTTGCCAGGTTGTCTTTTGATCTGCCCACTGCACTTCTGAGTCTGTTCAGGGACTTCCAAGTTGCCGATTCTTGGTTTGTCCCTGGAGGCAGACCCTTGTGGCGGGAGGGGGGGGGGGGGGGCATCCATTTGTGATTTCCTGGTTTAGCAGCCCAAAGGGATACTCTTGCTTTTGTTGGGGGAACATTAAGAAGAGTGGGGGTTCTCATGAAACTTTTCCTTGATTTGAGTTTCCTGGGAGGAAGCTGATACCCAGGCTTTCAGAGTGTTCAACATTGACAGTTTCAAAGCAATGTTCATATTGTCTCACTGTTTATCACAGGCTCTATCATCCCTCTAGCTCAGGACAGAATTCAGGCTTGACACCACTTAAACCTCAACACTATAGAATATTGGGAGTTGTAGCTTTACAAGGTCTCTAGCCATGTTATTACGATATCAATTTACACACTTTTTTCTCTTAAAGAGACACAAAGTGGCAAACAGTGGTAAAAACAATACAATTTAAACCCTAAAGACTATAAACATTAAAATGGAATTAAATTTCGAACTATCTAAAAATAAATAATTAAAACTATTAAAGTGGTTCAAAGTGCATAAAACACCACACAGCACTCTCGAACTTGAAAACTTTCTTCTGTAAAAGCCTGCCTGAATCAAAAGGTTTCTGCCTTCTCTGCAAAGAGTGCCAGTGCTTTTCAATACTACAGCTCCCATGATTCCATAGCATGAAGCCACCACGGTGGTTAAAGTGGGGTCAAAAGTGCGTTAATTTTACAGTGGAGAGGCAGCCAGAGTTAGTCCAAGCTGAGGACTCCAGTCAGGCAGTGAGGAGCATCAGGGATTGTGAAGCAGGTTGCTGTGAGTTTTCCAGGCTGTATGGCCATGTTCCAGAAGCATTTTCTCCTGATGTTTCACCCACATCTATGGCAGGTTGTGAAGTCTATTGGAAACAGGGCAAGTGGGGTTTATATATCTGTGGAATGTCCAGAGTGGGAGAAAGAACTCTTTGTCTGTTGGAGGCAAGTGTGAATGTTGCAATTGGACACCTTGATTAGCATTTGCAGCTTTAAGGCTTGGCTGCTTCCTGCCCGGGGGAATCCTTTGTTGGGAGTTGATTGTTTCTTGTCTGGAATTCTCACAGCAACCCAGTGATTCCGGCCATGAAAGCCTTTGACAACGAATTGTGAACCGCTTTTCCAAGACCTAATAGTCATAGAATCTTAGAGTCGGAAGAGACCTCGTGAGCCATCCAGTCCAACCCCTGCCAAGAAGCAGGAACGTCGCATTCAAAGCATAATAACGCTGCGAAAAGAGCAGGGCGAAGAGTCCTAAAGGGCGCAGGGAAAAGAGGCTCCCCGTGGGAATCATTGGCCACCGGGGAAGAGGAGGAGCCTCTGCTTATGAAGGAAACTAGAGAGGGAGGGAGGAGAAAGCCACGCAGCCCCTCGAAGCTAATGCGGAGCGAGGGCAGCACGCGAAGTCAGTCAGCCAGTCAGCCAGCCAGCCAGCCAGCCAGCCAGCCGCCCGCCCTCCTTCCCTCCCTCATGAGGGCAACAAGTCCTTCCAGCTCAGAAACAAGTCCAAACAATAGGAAAAGTAGCAGGGAAAGGCCCTCCCAAGTTGTCCCTCGTGTGGAGGGGCTTGGTTGGAAGTCAGCCTGGCAGGTCTCTCTCTCTCTCACACACACAAAGCCACCACACAGTCTTTCTGGCCAGGGCTTGCAGCTGAGGGGGAGCCAAGGGGGGCGTGCGGGGAAGCTCCCTCCAGGCTGCCCTCGGCTTCAAAGGGGGGGGGGGGGGGGAGGCCTGGCGTGGGAGGGGCTTCCTCCTGGGAGCTCTTCCCTTCCCCCTCCCTCCCCGCCCCCGCCCCCACTCCCGACTCACCCGCCGAGCCCAGGAGCAGCCAGAGGAGCCGCCACATGGCCCCTCGGAACTTGGGGGGCTCTCCCCAGCGCCGCCAGTGCCACCTCCTCCTCTTCGCCCAGAGCCCGGCCCAGGCCCAGGCTGCGGCGCGAGGGGAGGAGGAGGAGGCGGGGGCGGGCCAGGGGAAAGCTCCCGCCCAGCCCGACAGAGAGCCGGACCCTCTCGCCGCCCTCCGCCGCCTCCCTCCGCTCCCGGACGCCCCGCCCGCCCGCCCAGCCTTGCCCAGAGGCGCCCCGCTTTGCCCCGGTGCCCGGCTGGCCTGGAAACTCGGCACCCACCCGGAGCCATGACGGCCTCGCAAGGAATTCATGCCACTGTGGCACCCACGCAGTTGGGCAGCATTCACTGCTCTGGGCTTCTCACGGCTGGAGTTGTGGTTTGGTGAGGCACCCGCTCTCTCTGGCTAAAGAGCTTGCAAAAGCCACAGTTCCTTCCCATGGTTCCCGAGCATTGAGCCATGGCAGTGAAAGCGGGGCCATGCTGCATCAATTCTACAGTGCACATGCACCCATTGGCCTGGCCTACAAGGAAGGTAGGATATTAGAGGCAAAGATGAAGTACTTTGGCCACATCATGAGAAGACAGGAAAGCTTAGAAAAGACAACGATGCTGTGGAAAATGGAAGGGAAAAGGAAGAGGGACCAACCATCCAAGATGAATGGATGGTATCCCTGAAGTGAGTGGATTGACTCTGAAGGAGCTGGGGGTGGTGACAGCTAACAGGAGCTCTGGCGTGGGCTGGTCCATGAGGTCACGAAGAGTTGGAAGCGAATAAACAAATCAACAACAACAACAAGGAAGGTAGAACCTCTTGTGAATGCCATAGGGTGCCTCTATGCTATAGAATTAATTACATTGAAGCTGCAAATCAAGGTGGTCAATTACAATATTCACACCTGCCTTAAACAGACAGTTCTTTCTCCCACCTGGACATTCCACAGATATATAAACTCCACTTGCCTAGTTTCCAACAGACCTCACAACCTCTGAGGGTGCCTGCCATAGAGCTGGGTGAAACGTCAGGAGAGAATGCTTCTGAGGCATTTATTTATTTGAAACATACATATTTTTCCCTTCTCATTCCAAAGGGGCTCAGGGCGGAGCACAACATATATACGGTAAGCATTCCATGCTGGGACATAAATATACACAAACACTAAAATCAGGTTATATGCACTTTAAATCAATTGTTCAAAACCATCTCAAAACACCATGCTGGCACCGATCAGCAAAATGGGTTTCCTATTATTGCCTTATTGCACTGTCCCAAAGGCTTGGTCCCACAGCCAGGTTTTTACAATCTTTCTGAAGGTCAGGAGGGAGGGGGCTCATCTAATCTCACCAGGGAGGGAATTCCATAGCCGAGGGGAAATCACCGAGAAGGTCCTCTCTCTTGTCCCCTCCACATGTCCCTGTGACAGTGGTGGGATGGAGAGCAGGGCTTCCCCAGAAGATCTTAGTCTTCGCAGTGGCATGGCTATACAGCCCGGAAAACACAGCAACCCAGTGATTCCGGCCATGAAAGCCTTCGACAATACATAGAATTAATGTAGTTTGACACCATTCTGACTGCCATGGGTCATTTCTAAAAACAAGAATGCTATTGATTGTGAAATTTGAAACATCCTGCAAGTGGAGTGCCACAGGGTTCCGTCCTGGGCCCGGTCCTGTTCAACGTCATTATTAATTACTCTTAGATGAAGGATTAGAAGGCATGATCATCAAGTTTTCAGACAACACCAAATTGAGAGGGATAGCCAATACCTCAAAAGATAGGAGCAGAATTCAAAACAATCCTAACGGAGAGATGGGCCAAAACTAACAAAATGAAGTTCAACAAGGACAAATGCAAGATACTCCACTTAGACAGAAGAAATGAAATGCAAAGACACTGAATGGGGGGATGCATCACTCAACAGCAGTACATGTGAAAAAGATATTGGAGTCCTTGTGGACAACAAGTTAAACATGAGCCAACACTGTCATGTGGCAGCTAAAAAAGCCAATGGAATTTTGGCCTGCAAAAATAGGAGCATAGATCCAGGGAAGTCATGCTATCCCTCTATTCTGCCTTGGTCATACCACACCTAGAATACCGTGTCCAGTTATGAGCACATGATGGTCATGTATAAATATGTGAGGGGAAAACATAGGGAGGAGAGAGCAGGCTTGTTTTCTGCTGCCCTGGAGACTGGGGCATGGAACAATGGCTTCAAGCTACAGGAAAGGAGATTCCACCTGAACGTTAGAACTTCCTAACTGAGAGCTGTTCAGCAGTGGAACTCATGCCCTGAAGTGTGGTGGAGGTGCCTTTTAAACAGAAGTTGGATGGCCATCTGTGGGGGGTGCTTTGAATGTGGTTTTCTTGTTTCTTAGCAGGGGTTGGACTGGATGTCCAACGAGGTCTCTTCCAACTCTATGATTCTATGATTCTACGGGGGGGGGGGGGAACCCCAATGTTTCTTGAGCAAAAGAGAGTCAGCCCTAGTTGATACTTGGATGGGAGGCCAAGAGTGAATACCAGGTGCTGTTTTTTCAGGAGAAGAAACTGATGAAAACACTTCTGAGTGTTGACCCTATAGAAAATTATTGGGATTGCCATAAGGCGACAGGTGACTTGTAAGTGTGTGAACATGCACATAGCATTTCTAGGGGACAGAAAGGTCAGCACAATCATACTAGCTAGGACCATTCTATCAAGATAGACATATAAAAAGTTTTTAAACAACATCATACCTCAATGACACCAAATGCTGTCTGATCTTGGAAGCTTAGTTAGGTCAGCCCTGGTTAGGACCTGGATTAGAGACAGTCAACAAATGGTACTGTAGAGGAAGGCAGTGACCAAACCACCTCTGAGTATTACTTGTCTAAGAAAAGCCTAGAAAGTCCATGCGGTTGCTGTTTGTCAACAGGTGACTTCAAAGCACATAGACACTATGGTGGCTATTTGAAGGCTGAGTCAATCTTAAATTTTGTTATGAGTGTGTGTGTTTATTTGGGGGGGGGGGATGATAAAACAATTTCTCTAGTATTAAAAATTGTTAAGGAAGCATACAATTAGGAGGAGGCATGCCCTGTATATGTGTTCTGACTTGGGAAATAAGGCTCACGGGACCCAGGAGGGTGACTTCCTAGTAAGTGGTGGAGACCCAAACATGGCCTTGACTCGTGTTAACCAAAGTTAGGGGATATTCTGAATTCTGGCCTAGAAGTTGGAGTATGCCCTTCGGGCCCATGTAAATAGTTGGGTTAGTTATGAAATGGAAACGACTCCAACTGTTTTCATTGCCATGCCATGTTTCCTGGGCTCGGACAGCCCCATTACACAGGATAGCATTTACCATCCCCTCCTAATCCGGAGAGAGAAGGGAAAATTCCCTGTCACCTGAGCTAATATCATTGCAGCCAATGGTAGGACCTATGTCATGACCGGAGTCCACCGAAACATGGAGAACGGGAGGTGTTGATAAGTATGGCTGTTCAGAGACAGGACTCCCTCCTACCCACCCCTTCTCTCCAGCAACTAGGGAAGGGTGTCTGTGTAACCCATTTTGGGGCTGAGCCAGAATATGTCACACCAGATCATCTCTGAAGCAGTCCTCAAGAAAACTTTGTGATTAGGGTGACCTTTCAGGAGTCATACACTGAAAAAAAACAAAACAGCATTTGAGGTTTGGGTATTGTTCCATTATGCAGGTGGAGACCAAAAGGGGGTACTAGTCAGAGAAAGATCGTCCATTTTATGGAGGGGGGAGTTGAAGGAGAAAAACAATTTCCCCCGTTTTTGCTGGTTATTCCCCTCCCCACTTGTGATTTCATAATGAGGGTTGTTTCCACAACAGTGACATTGGTGGGTGGAATACAGGAAAATGGGGAAATGGTTTCACTCCTTCAACACCCCCTCCCCCATAAAATGGATTATCCTTCTCTGTCTAGCTCCCCCTTTTGGCCTCCACCCGGATAATGGGAACAGTACCAAGGCTTGTTTGTGTATAAAAATACAGTAAATATCAGTTTGAAGGGAGAATTATACTTGTCAATGAATCATGGGGAAGTTTATTAAATTTAATAATATTTAATGAATAAATTATTCAGAATTAATTTTACTTAATTTCAATCTATAGAGGTTTTTAAATTATTTTTAACTCAGAAGTACCCTCCCCACCCCCAAAGTGTAACCTTCAAGCATTTTGACACCCCAAAATTGTAGCATTTTGCCATATGGCATTTGTCTACCCAATTGTAACTACTTTGCCCATTAAAAAGTATAAA
The DNA here is from genome assembly GCF_037176765.1 of Anolis sagrei. Taxonomy (NCBI): domain Eukaryota; kingdom Metazoa; phylum Chordata; class Lepidosauria; order Squamata; family Anolidae; genus Anolis; species Anolis sagrei. The sequence goes on along the minus strand of NC_090021.1, from coordinate 269,713,844 downwards.
TTGAAACAGTCCCACAGAAATCTGCAAGAAGCCAAAAAAGCCCCCTCAATCCCTCGCCCCCCACCATTTCTAATCTGACTACCAAGCCACCAAAGAACAGCATTGACCCTTCGGGGAAAATCTCTGAAAAAGTCTTGTAAAGAAGATTTATTCAGAGTGTAGGCTGGACAGTAGCATGGTGGACCAATATAATTATTCTATTTGCCACCTATTTATTATTTACTGCGCTTATATACCGCAATTCTCAGCCCAGGGGCGACTCAAATACATGTTTCTCCAAATACACCAAATACATGTTTCTCCAAAAGAGATGGTAATGGATAAGTGCTCTTTTTGTGACTTTTTGTGTTGGTTAAAGTGGAATGTTAGGACTATTCAAGACAGCACTAGATCTGAAAATATGCATTATACATAAGTAGGAATACCAGGCAGCCTGGTTTTGTCAGAATAAAGAAAGGTGCTGAATTATTTAAAAGAGAAGAGAGCACGCTATTCTGAGCTCTGTTTACTCCAATAATTCACATTTATGAATGATTGCAACTCCACAGAATTTTGTACATCTCGATATGGCACTTTGCCAAGACAGTTGCTACTTTGTTTGTTTGGCACCATTAGCATTTAAAGAATCTCTAAGAAAGTACTTAATGCTATTGGCAATTATTTTGTGAGCCAGCCAGTCTGCAAAAGCTATAATATCATACTTAGGGGTGGATCTATGCCACTGAACTTTGAAATATTTCTTAACTAAATGAGGATCATGTCAAGCTTCACATCACAGTCTGGTTCCCCAAGTTTTGTACCTTCACACACTGTAAAGCAGAATTAAATAGTTCCCTGTAAACACAAATATGTGTAAGAGCGCTCATTTCCCCTTTACAGTTTCCTTTTTTATGTGTTCAAAAATGCTCATCTATTCTTATTTGCCGATGTGGTGCAGTAGGGCTCTAGGATATGAGGACTTGCATCCCTAAGAACCTTGGAAACTCATTGGGTGACCTTAAGGAAGTCACACTTTCTTTGTCTTAGAGGAAAACAGTAGCAAATCTCCTCGCAATATATCTTGCCAAGAAAAAGTGAGGATAGGGTCACCATAAGTTGGAGTTATCCTGATGTCAAATCACAACAGCTTTTTTTCACCATTTTTGGTCTCTCATTTAACTTCCTGGAATTTTTTTTTACTGCTAACAATGAAGTTTGTCAATCAGAATTCTGATACATGTATAGTCCTTCTAAAACTTCACTGCTAAGAAGGTATATGGAGTGTATTTTACAACATATAAGTGGATATTTGAGCATTTGTTTATAAAACAAATCCTGATAAAATTGAAACAGAAAACAAAACTTCCATTGTCATTCAGTGGGACCCGGATCACACAAAGTTTTAAAACAAAACCATATCTCCTCTTAATCATAAGAACTGAAAGTCATTGTAAAAGTTAAGGATGTTAACAAGCCCCAAAATACTATTTATTTGTCCTAAAATGTCTAATATTTCTACACAACTATGGCTTTTATTTAGTGTGGAAGTTTTGATTTGGAAACTGCAAAAGAAGAAGAAGAAGGAGAAGAATTGAAAAGGATGACTGTGTTATTCTGGGAATATTAGATCTTATTCATATTCCCAATATTGCTGTGAACTGGAACTATGGGAGACAATGGTTCAAATCTCTATTCAGCCAGCCATAGACATTTACTAATGACCTTGTGTAAGTAACACTTTTGAAACCTGTGGGCCCCCAGGTGTTTTGGCCTACAACTTCCAGAAATCCCAGCCAGTTTACCAGCTGTTAGGATTTCTGAGATTTGGATGCAAAAACATTTGGGAACCCACAGGTTGAGAACCACAGCCTTAGGGGAAGGTAGTGAAAATCTCCTCTGAATAAATCAGAAGGCCATAAGTCAGTTAAAAAGTTGGCCATAAAATGAAGATGAAAACAAGGTATATGACAACAAATCAATACTGATACAATTATTTCATTGGTACCATTCTCATATCAGATGCAAAGTAATACTAGAGCTAAGATATATTTCTATACCTTCATCCTGTTCAATTTGTATTGTGTTAATTTGCTTTATTTATTTTATATTGTGTTAATTTGCTTTATTTATTTTATTTTGCTACTGTATGTATTTTATTCTGATGTAATTTTTGTTGTCTGCATTCTATTTTGCTGTATTGTATTTTGGGCTTAGCCGTATGTTAGCTGCCCCGAGTCCCCTTTGGGGAGATGGCAGCAGGGTATAAATAAAGATGATGATGATGATGATGATGATGATGATGATGATATTCAAAAGCCTTATTGATTTCAGCTTATCCTCTACTGGTCTAAATGCCACAAATGCCCACAAATTTAAAAGATTGTTGTTGTCTTCAAGTCATTCCCAACTTACAGCAAACCTTTCTTGTCAAGCTTTGTTCAGGTGCAATTTTCCATTGCCATCCTCTGAGGCTCAGAGAGCATGCTTTGCCTTGTCCAAGGTCAATCAGAGGGTTTCCATGGCTGATCAGGGATTCAAACCTGGTGTCCAGGGTTATAGTCCAGTGCTCAAGCCTACACAATACTGGATCTCAATTGTACAAAAGTTACACATAAAACACATAAATGCACATAACAATGTGTTCAAACACAAATGCAGTCATGGAATATTGGCATACATGCATTTTGACAAACAGTCTTTGTTGATGTCATATAATTATTAGATTCCTTGGGAGTAATTTTCTCTTGGGGAAGCTTTTCTAATCCTAATTCCTTGGGGAAAATCTTTCTGTTGAAATCTAGTTGTATGAAATGTAGTTGTATTGTTATCAAGATGAAATCCTCCCACTCATTTAATAGTGCTTATATTCATCCAGCTATAAAATCTCATATAAAAAAAATCTACAGCAACTAAATATAATTTTATAATGTTTAATAGCAAAGCTGAGTACTGAAGGATCCAGGGTTCTTGTAAGACATATTCCTGCCTAAAAATGAATGTTTGGATATCACTTTCCATTTCTCTTGTACAAAAAGGTGACATCTCTACATTAGGTCTAGGAAAGGTTTGTTCAGTGTAAACAGGCCTGTAGCCAGGATTTCATTTCGGGGGGGGGGGGGGGGGGTTCAGGGTTTTTTTTGGGGGGGGCTGAGTTTCGGGGGGGGGGGCTGAGTCTGAGTGAAAGAGGGTCTAACCTAGCAAACCTTTTGTATCATTACCCCAATACCCCCATGCATATGGGATATATTGAGTATGGTGATCAGATCATGATATGAATAAACATAACAGTTTAAATCAGGGGTCCTCAAACTACGGCCCGCGGGCCACTTTCGGCCCGCCAAGGGCACTTATCCGGCCCGTGGAGGAGGAGCGCCCCCCCCCCCCACAGTGCCCCTCCCTTGGCTGGCTCATGCTATCCGTCAGGCCCGATGGGCAGCGTGAGCCAGCCAAGGGAGGCTGCCCCGGCACTCCATGCAGTCATGCCAGCCACATGACCTCTACAATGCCGGCTCTTCGACTTAGAAATGCAGATGAGCACCACACTCCAGAGTTAGACACGACTGGACTTCATGTCAGAGGAAAACCTTTAACTAGGAAAATTGTGGAAGATCCAGGGTGGGAGAAAGAACTCTTGTCTGTTGGAGGTAGGTATGAATGTTTCAATTGGCCACCTTGATTACCATTTCATAGCCTGACAGTTTTTAGGGAGAATCCTTTGTTGAGAGGTGATTAGCTGGCCCTGATTGTTTCTTGTCTGGAGTTCCCCTGTGTTTGAGTGTTGTTCTTTATTTACAGTTATAATTTTAGAGTTTCTTTAAATACTGGTAGCCAGATTTTGTTCAGACTAGAAATACGAAGATTTCCCATTCTCTGCTCCTGGAATTACTGCTTAAAGAGGGCTAGAAAGAACCCCCTCTAAGGGCCCTTCCACATAGCAAAATAAGATATGTGCAATGTGCATAGGAATTTCTTTACTGATTTTTTTTTTTAAAAAAACTATAGTCCGGCCCTCCAACGGTCTGAGGGACAGTGAACTGGCCCCCGGTTTAAAAAGTCTGAGGACCCCTGGTTTAAATAATGCACCAGTAATGCCTTTTCGTGAACCACCATGAGAATTTCGGGGGGGGGGGCTGAAGCCCCTCAAGCCCCCCCCCCCCCCCCGGCTACATGCCTGAGTGTAAAGGAATACAAACTTCTACATAGACCAAAACTAGATATATTATGTCTGTATATACCACTAACAGGATGCCAGCCAGTTTCTGCTTATTCTTATTTTTTCCAGAAAAGTATTTCATTCATGAAAAGAATAAATATGGCTTCCTGCTCAGTTAAATACACTTTAGCTGCACTAACCTTACTGCAATAGTAGTCTTAAATACAAAGCTGATTACTGAGTAGTGTACAATTGGTTAAAAATGTAAAATACATCTTATAGGTAATTAAATCTTAAAAATATATTTCTCAATAATGCTTATGGCATGTAAATATAGCATAGAGCTCTATTACATGCATCCACTGAAAGAAATACAGTGATTCACTGCCAAGTCATGTTGGCCAGTGCTATTGATGTCATTAATATGTCTATCATAATATGTAATACCTTTTTGTACAAAAAAATCTTCTTAATTCAAAACCATAACCATTTCCAATTATGTTTTAAGTGTTGTAGTACTTCCCATAGCAACTGCTTTTATTAGACATTTATTATTGAATCCAAAATAATACTTTTCAGATGTAATTTCCAATATTTCAAAAGGCAAATGTGTAGGAAGATTACTGTTCTTAGTCTATCACAAAAGTATTCTGGGTTCAGTCCAATGAACAGGTGCTTTTCACACCCAACTTAGGTGTCATTAATTTCAGAAATTGTATCCTAGTGAGGACTCATATTGGATTTAGCCTTCTATTATCATCATAAGGGATAGCAGTATGTAAAGAGCTACCACCCATGGTTGTAAGTTGCAGTGTGCCTTAAAGTAGTTTCTGATTTATACTGATCTGAAGGATGATGTATTTCTGGGCTGAGAGTGACTTACCAAAAACCACCCAGTAGGGGTTATGATTGAGTACAAAATTGAACCTTGATCTCCAAAGTCATAGTCCAATGTTCAAATCACTACACTTTGCTGTCTCATGGATTCAAAGCAAAAAGGTGAAAACCCGAACACGATAGTAAATCAGTATTTACTTTTATTTGTTTTGTTTAACTTTAAAACCAGAAAAAAATGAATTATGATTTCATTCAGTCTTAATGTAGTAGTATGGGAGGGAGGGAGAGAGAAACAGAGGGAGATTGAGATATGCCTCTGGGTAGAGCCAGTATAAGGAGAGTGAAGAGTACAGATATACCTCAATTAATTAAGATGATGTGTTTTTGAGCATTTTTTCCTTAACAGATAATTCGGTACCAGAGGCAGAAATAACAAGGAAAGAATAGAGACAGACTCCTACACCACAAAAAAGAAAAGCAGTTCTCAGCAAATCGTTTATTCAAAATTAACAATATGCACAAGTGAAATGAAACAATCAGATCCGGTAGGCATTGCATAAGTAAAGAATAACACTTTCATCCTTCTAGAAATCACTTGGGTTTTGGCATCCATATCTTTTCCCCACTCTGACTGCCAAGCTAAAGAAAATAAAATCTAACAGTCACTAAATACAAACTAACCCATTTCGGGCAGCTGTTAATATTTGGCCACAATGCTAACAAAAACTTCCAAACCCATTTGCCTGGTAGCAAAAGTCTGACTCAGTAGCTTGAACTAGAATGGAATTAATACAGTTTGACATTAACTGCCATGGCTCAATTCTATGGATTTCTGGGAGTGATTATTGTACAAGGTTTTAACCCTTCTGTACTGCAGAATGCTGATATCTCACCAAAATACACCTCCCATGAGTCCATAGCATTGAGCCATGGCACTTAAAATGGTTCTATGTGAAAAGTGGCAAACTGCATTCATTTTACAATCTTGGTCAAGCATGAGCAAACTTTGGCCCCTCCAGGTGTTTTGGACTTCAACTCCCACATTCCTACAGGCTGTTAGGAATTGTGGGAGTTGAAGTCCAAAACACCTGGAGGGCCAAAGTTTGCCCATGCCTGGTCTAGGTGTGCCCTAAGTCTACTTTCTCAGATGTGCATAGCTAAATAGAGATATGCACATTTTACAGGATTGTAGCATACATTTTCTTCCATTTCCATATCATTATCTTTCAATGATTTAGTTATCTGTCAGAATGACTACCCTCAAATTGATCCTATTTTTGTGTCAGTTTGATAACCGCCTGCTACCTTCCCCCACTGTCAGAACATTGACTGAAGAATGCCACTGGGGATGGATCATCCCAATGACCTGAAAACTCCCCCCACCTCTATATATAAACACGACCACTCTTGACGTAATTTTAATTAAATTTGGTCTATATGTGCTGGCATTTTATAAAACCCAAAGTATCTAACAACTTATCCTCTTTCTAATTTCTCCCACCTGAGTCCTAGACCTTATTAAAAAGAAGTTAATAATTATAATGAGAAAATACTTTCAAATGGTTTATTTAAAATACTGACATCAGAGCCTGGCCTGTCAATGGATACTGTTTCATCCCTATCTGATATATGATCTTATGCTACCAAGCTGCCAGTCAGAACAGTAGAAAACACTACTTGCCATGCAAGGCATAAAAAATATTTCTGAACAATCATTATTGGGAAAGGATAACAGCCGATGTGCTAAATTGCCGCCATTGGCAAGAGTCATGTTGGATACAGATATGCTTGTATAATATGAAACAATAATGCAAGTGTTTCTTTACTTAGGTTCATTGTACAAGGAGTGATTTAGTACCCACTTATACAATGACTCTTCCCAGCAGCTCTGACTTTTTCAATATTACCGTATTCTTGCATAGTTGTTATGTGTCCAGTGAAAGAGCAGTAAGATGATCTAGGCAGCATCTGGTTGCAAGTTTACATTTAGATAAATAGAAAAAATTCTCCTGAAGCTCCAGTGTATTCATATTTACTTGCTGCAGATGTGGGAGGGTGACATCTTTTCTCCCAACTCCAAACTTCAGGCATATGGTGCCTCACTATCTTTATCTTCTCTTAGCCATACATTGGCTGAGGAAATGTGTTTTTGTGCTAAAGTTATTGGTTGTCCTGAGATTGAAGGAAAATTGGGCTGGAGATAAGTTCTGCCAGTCTCTGCCAGTCTCATCTAAATTATAGCAATAGCATGCGTTATGAAAATATTGAAAATTTGATCTTTCTGTATTGTGTTTTCTCTCATTGTTTTATTGTTTTTTATGTTGTAAACTATTGAACCATTTGTATTAATGAGACATGCATAAGAAGGAGGAGGAGGAAGAGGAGGTAGGGATGACAATGAAAACTATGGAACAGAAACAGCAAGAACATCAAGATGCCTTGGTTGTTAGAACAGAAGCTTGAAGAGGAAACAAAAAGGTATCATTAACACTGATGTTTATCTGTTCCGGTATGAGCTCTAGTTAAAACAAACTTCTTTCATGTTTTCTTTTGTCCCATCTTCGAGCTGTGTACAGTGATAAATAATAGTTATATCGCATCAAGTCTGAAAAGCTATCATATTTACACAGCCTTATTCCCAGAGAAAACCACAAAACACAATTAATAGTAGCACAAAACTACTGAGAAACTTTATGTCAGCCAAGAACTCAGTTCTTTATGTACTAGCCTAAAGCTGCCAACTGATTTTTAAAACTGTCATCAACTAATCTGGAGAAAAATACTGCTGGGTACAAGCTGAGTTCTTGTAATTCATTTTTAATATAGTCAACCAAGAAACTTGTGTTCTAGAGATTTATTGATGAGGATTTCATATAATTTGGAGGGATGGATGTTTTTCATTATTATTTCAATATCTACCCTACTTTTTTTTGTTATAGCTTGAGTGAAGCTTTAACCCTCAGTCATTAAATTCCAAGTGTATGCAATTAATCCCTAGAGCTGAAAATTACTATTCACTGCAGGATTTAGTACCAAAAATAAAGAAAATATTATAAACACTAGGACGATGACTAGAATGAGCTCAGTGGGACAGTTCTGGTTAAAGCCTTTCAGTCTGGGTGGTTTAACCATCCCTGATAAGCTTGGTAATTTGGAGAGAAAAATAAAATGTTCTTAATTCTTTAAACTGCTGCTAATTTTTATTGCACTTTTCAAAGCTTTAGCAAAAATGTATCATGAAGTTGTAGTATGCCCATTTCCAACTTCACTAATAGAAAAATGAAGTTAAGCGAATGAACTTTCATCTTGGAAAGAAGTGACGAGCGGAGTGCCGCAGGGTTCCGTCCTGGGCCCGGTCCTGTTCAACATCTTTATTAATGACTTAGATGAAGGGCTAGAAGGCATGATCATCAAGTTTGCAGACGACACCAAATTGGGAGGGATAGCCAATAGTCCAGAGGACAGGAGCAGAATTCAAAACGATCTTGACAGATTAGAGAGATGGGCCAAAACTAACAAAATGAAGTTCAACAGTGACAAATGCAAGATACTCCACTTTGGCAGAAAAAATGAGATGCAAAGATACAGAATGGGGGACGCCTGGCTCGAGAGCAGTACGTGTGAAAAAGATCTTGGAGTCCTCGTGGACAACAAGTTAAACATGAGCCAACAATGTGATGTGGCGGCAAAAAAAGCCAATGGGATTTTGGCCTGCATCAATAGGAGCATAGTGTCTAGATCTAAGGAAGTAATGCTACCCCTCTATTCTGCTTTGGTTAGACCACATCTGGAATATTGTGTCCAATTCTGGGCACCACAATTCAAGAGAGATATTGACAAGCTGGAAAGTGTCCAGAGGAGGGCGACTAAAATGATCAAGGGTCTGGAGAACAAGCCCTATGAGGAGCGGCTTAGGGAACTGGGCATGTTTAGCCTGAAGAAGAGAAGGCTGAGAGGAGATATGATAGCCATGTATAAATATGTGAGAGGAAGCCACAGGGAGGAGGGAGCAAGCTTGTTTTCTGCTTCCTTGGAGACTAGGACACGGAACAATGGCTTCAAACTACAAGAAAGGAGAGTCCATCTGAACATTAGGAAGAACTTCCTGACTGTGAGAGCCGTTCAGCAGTGGAACTCTCTGCCCCGGAGTGTGGTGGAGGCTCCTTCCTTGGAAGCTTTTAAACAGAGGCTGGATGGCCATCTGTCAGGGGTGATTTGAATGCAATATTCCTGCTTCTTGGCAGGGGGTTGGACTGGATGGCCCATGAGGTCTCTTCCAACTCTTTGATTCTATGATTCTATGATTCTATGATTCTATGAACCATATTTCATGCTAGTATCTTCAAGATTCCCAAGGAGTTCCTTTGCTTTCCTAAAAATTAGGATTTTTAAAAATCTCTTCAAGACTGAAAATTGTCAGTACCATGAGTTCAATTTTTTTTAAAGAAATGCTCTATAAGAATAGATAGATTCCATAAAGAAAAGTCTGGTTGTACTAGATATGCCCTATTATATACTGTACTCCTGAGGGAGGCTTTTCACAATGTAACCCACATGTTGTTTTCCTTTGATCAAATATGAGATAATAAACACATCGCCTAGGACAGTGACTTTTTGTACCACAACTCTCATAATATCCCCATTAGCCTGGCCATGCTAATGGGGGAATTTTGGGAACTGTGGTACCAAAAGTAATTTTTCTCAAGTTCTGACATAGAATACTGTCCTGATTTACACATAAGTCAGGATCTCTCTATCTTGTCAACACTAACACTCAATTCTAAGTATAGTTGCCAGATCTCAGGGTCTGAGAGTTGCCTTGAGTCTTCATTTTGTTACGAGCCATTTTCAGACAGGAGACAAAAGTATACGTTTTCCAGTTTTGGGCTGATTCAGCTCTGGTCAAGTGCTGGGTGCAAATTTTCAGCTCCTCTACAACCCAAATTTGTTAGAATTTTCAAGCCTTCATTGATTTGTTGCTGCAACTTACAAAGGCTCCCTAGGGAGTTGATATATTTACTCAGTTAGCTTCCTTCTTCTCTCCTAATCAGTGCTCTGCAAGGGAAAGTTCTCCACTCTGGGTGTTAAAGACACACTATATGTACTATCTCAATAATCCTTTAAAACAGCTTTATAAGATATTTTTTTATATACACTACTCCTGGGGAAGGTCTTTAGGAGTGTAGGATTTGGGTGCCATCAGTATGCTGATGACAGTTCTCCTTTCACTGGAGTCAGGTGGCATGGTGAATGTGCTGGCACACTACTTGGATGGTGGAATGGGCTGGAAGAAGGCCAATATTCTGAAACTGAACACCAATGATAAGGAAATTATGTGGTCCCTGTATTCAGGAATTAAGTAAACTACCTGTCCCCAAAGATGTGTAGTTTGCAAGTATTTTTGGGTCCACTTTTATCATTGGACATCTAAGTGTTGTGACCAGATCTGATTGGCCCATCAAAATGGAGGGAGGGACAACTACTAAGAGTAGAAATAAAAATGAACAATGAATGGTCTGATCTGCATGTGTGTGCATATGCCTTCAAGTTGCCTTTCAATTTATAGCAATCCCATGAGTTTTATGGAGTATTCTCAGGAAAGAAATATTTAGAGGTGTTTTTGTCAGTTCCTTCCTCTGAAATAGAGCCTACAGCACCTGGTATTTGTTCACTATTTCCAGTCCAAGTGTTAAGCTGAACTGATCCTGTGTAGCTTCCAGGATTAGATGGGATGTGGCGCCTTTTCAGGCATAACATATACAATGCTCCAGTCATTTCTCATAAGTGAAGTCCATATTTGTGGAACTGTTATCCATTTCAGATAACAGCAAGATGAAGTATTTTGTTTCAGAAGTGTAGGACACAGGACTGTGCCTACAGTGTGACAATGTAGGTAGAGACAGATAGCTAGGATTATCAGAAGTGTCTCCTATGCTTTACCTAATCTATCTCTTTCTTCTCTAGATTGATATTCTCAGGATGATTTATTGTCCTTCCCTGCTTACTCTCTCTCAGAGTGAAAATGCTATTTCCCGTTACATGTACCTAATGGCAACATATCAACCATATTTCTTTCTTTCTGGATGCAGCCATTGTAGAAAACCAGTTTATGTACATACCCAACTGTATCACACATTTTGTGCTCAACAGTTGTGCAATTTCCAATAAATATTTGTTGGCTCCTTAGAATTTTGCAACTTGCCGAGGCAAGCAGGTACACCAACAAGCAGATGTTTCCACTTTCTGCCATGTGTTTTAATAAACAAAAGGGGACACATATTTCCTTCCAGGGAGGTTCCAGGCTACGATGTAAGGAAAGCTCTAGTAGCTTCCCACAAGGGAGATGTGCTTTACATGTTATGAAAATCTATTTGCTTTACATGTTATGAAAATCCATTTGCTTTTCTAATTGTTCCCACAAGCAAAATTGTCTAAAACAAATCTTTAGGCCTAGCATGTACAAATGCTGTACATTTATATCAGTCCAAAAACATTGTAGATGAAGTTGCTAATCCCTCTGTTCACTATCAGGCCACGATGAATTGGAGTCAATTAATAATATAGCTTTCCCCACACCCAACTGCGATGCTGCAATAATTTATGTAGTCCTGGGGTAGCTAAAAATAGTAAGAGAGGTAGCTTTGAATGGCTAATCACTATGGAATTCCAATTTTATTTACTTATTGTCAAGCAGAGACATCTATGTAGCTGTTTGAAAAAGGAGAAGTTTGAAAGATGGCACTTAAGAACACCAAATAATCTTAATAAAGTACATAATATATAGCGATACTATTAAAAAGATACAAATAAATCAGTATATTAATAAATACAGCTGCATTCTTTAAAAAAACCCACACCGAATTGTGTCTGCCTTCATTTTGAAGTTCATGGGTATTTTTTTTTCTTTTCAAAAATCTGTTTATCTTTCTTTAGGCATGTTTCCTTGTCTCCAAGGGGAACAGTCTCATGTAGCTCAGACCTGGAGTCACTCATGCCCTTTCTGTTCTGGGGTCCATGATAGGAAACCATGTTAGGCTACGAAGTTCAGCTTATGGAAAGTTCAGAGGGGAAAACAACTAAATCCAAGAGATGGTCTTTGTGATGGCTCGACAACAAAGTAGGCAAGGATTGCCTACATTCATGGGAAGTTCAGAGGGGAAAACAACTAAGTCCAAGATATGATCTTTATGTTGTCTCAACAACAAAGTATGCAAGGGTTGGCTGGTACAGCACTTTGGTCATCTAACTGTATAAAGAAGTGAAGGAATAATCCAGGTATATGGGACCACATACCATGGGAATTCAAAACAAGGGTGAAAGGAGGGGAAATTTGGGGGTAGTCAGACAGGCAGTGAAAGGTATTCATTTGCTGAAGCAGTTGCTAATATTCCCACTAAAGCTTGCATCCTTATATTTATAGTACACAAAAGGCATGGCAGTTTTTTTCAAGCTTTCGGCTATATGAAATGCTCACAACCCGCCCTTCAGGTTTTTACCCTGTGTGTATGTGTACCTGGTACAACAGGAAGGTTGACAGGCCCAAATGCATGACCCCACGAGTCCTCTCCCCAGCCATCTCTTCTTGCTTCTGAGTTTTTAATAGGCCAGTGTTCCAGTAGCATGGCACATATGAAACCAGCTTAATGATGAACCAGACAGACCTAGTGCCAGCTAAGAATTGCTGGAAATTACTGCTCAGACTATAAAATCATTTCAAATACAAAAAAACCCCCTTTCTTCTTCTCCAGTGCTGATCACTCTGAGATTTATCTTCCATTTCATAGCCTGAAACAAATATCACAATTCCACAAGCCTTCAACTTTTGCTTTGAGACGGTACAGCCATAATACATCCACTTATTTAATGGATCTTCTGTGTACCTTTAATTATTCACTTAAAAAATCCCAACAACCATACGCCTAACATTTTGATTGGTGCTGGTACTGTTCCACCCTGTTATTTCCCACCACCATTCTTTCTCTCCTACCAGTTGATTTGATTGAAAATTCAACAACAAGCACCTTATTAGTCTCTTTGTTGCCCACTAAAGTAGAGATGTGGAATCTGTAACTGTTGGACCACAACATCCATCAACCAAGCTACTCAATAATAAGCGATCCTCGGGCTTACAGACTAACAAGGTTTGATGATCTCATCTTGCCCATGCCCTGCATTAAGAAGGCATCGCCTAGAGAAGATTTGTTCTGTTTGGCTTGCCTTTTCTTTCTTGTTCATTATGCAAACAAGGCACAAAGCTCAACATTCTTTAACTTGAGAAAATGTAGATGCAATGTTTCATAGAACAATATAGTGCTGCTGTTTTTAAAATGATATGCTGCTGTTATGTGCCACACAGGTGGCAAATGAGACTGAAATATGCCTGCGCCTCATATCTGACATCAAGATTGATGGATTTGAAAGGCTGAAGTCATGTTAATTCAGGACAAAACCTTGTAATGATATACTGCGGCATTTTATAAATGACTAGCTGCCATATAGGTAAGCCTTTGAATTTGGCACCATGCTTAGCTCCAGGAGTTTGATAGATTCTAAATAATAACAATCATTTTCTTTTAATTATATTATACAAAAATGATAAATGTGGCTTCTGAGGACATCAACAAAATGGGCTTCCTCATTAGAATTTATCATGCTAACCATGCATATTAGCACATTAGTGTACATCCATTTGCCTGTTAGAATTCATCTTCATTATGGCTTTCTAATGTTTTGATCTTTTAACTCTGCTTCCAGCTAAGAGCTATTACAAAAGGCAAGGCAAAATTAGGCCCCAAATGACAATATTGGAACCCAGCTACTGAACAAAATGCTGCAAGAGGGAGACCATGCATCTAGAAATTTTTGGTGGGCTACCTTAGTCTTTATTTCTCATGCAAACATACTCAGGTTTTTTTTTTCTCTTAGGGTTCATCTCATAAAATTTGTTTCATGCTATAATCACATCTATTATCCTCCTTTAAATCCAAATCCATGGCCTACAACTTTCTAAAAGACAATGTCAAAAACAAAATAATCTAGATAAAGCTGGATAATATAGCACAAATATTTCACGATTTGGAAACGCAACTTAATGCAACATAAAATTTCATTTGTCTTTTTTTGCATTTGCATCACATCATTTTTTTTCATATCCTACTCTCAAGCCAGGTATCTCCTGTCTTTTACCTGAAAATATATTTATGTCAACCTAAAAGCTAGACTTTACATTTTGTTCTGCTGAACTGAACTTCATTGGCTTCAACCCAGTTTAAATTTTATCAGGTCATTTTATTACTGTAACATTAACAATTCTTCTCAATCACCTGAAAAGTTGGTAAGAATTTTCTCTCCAATTATCTGAACTCTTGATAAAAACATTGATGACTATTGTGGTCAGTATCCCATTCAAAGGTTTCTCTGTGATAAGCAAGCATTGACTGAACACTGAGAACAGTTGCCTGAAGTATTCTGCATTGAACTGATAGCTTTAATCACCTTACTTCTATTTAATGTCAAATGAAAAAAGATGGTGTTACCATAGGAAGATTATCAATTTTTCTTATTGAAATAAATTACATCAACAGCATCCCCACAATCCTCTAACCTAATAGCCCAATCAAAAAGAGAGGAAGGATTAGCAAGATATATGCTAGATCTGGGATTCCCAAACTTCATGGATGCATTCTATGATCCTTTAATTCCTCCTTTGTGTTTCTCTCCCACATATTAGTGGCATCCTTTGTCCTATCTCTCCGTACTCCCAGACCATATTATCACTCTAATTTATTGGCAGAGGTTTGTGTGTCAGAACCAGTATGGTGTACTGGTCTGAATGTTGGACTAGAGCTCTGGAGGCCAGGGTCTGGATCATTACTAGGGACCTCATCACATTGAGGTCCTGAAGCTGGGGAACAGTGGGGGCATTCATTGGGCAGTAGGGCAAGTCAGACTGGCAGCATGGGAGACCATTGCCCCACACCCCGCATCACCCTCTTCCCCATCCCACCCAACTTCCCTCCATGTTTTCCTTGTTTTACATTATGTTCTCAGGGCTCAGTCATAAACATGTAGCCAGGACAGAGCCATGAAAGAAGTAGCCCTGCATCATGTGATGGGCTCCGTCCAGCTCAGTCCTGGCTCCATGTAGAAAACGTCCCATGATGAAGCCCAGACTTGAAGACACACAAGCATAAGTGTGTGCATATGTCTCTATGACATGGGAGCCATCACATAGAAGCAGCACATCCCAGTTCTTCCTTCTCTAATCCTCCCTCCAACTCATTCCTTTTTCATTTATCAGGGGAAAAAATCTACTGTTTACAACTGGGTTTTATTCTGTTCAGTGCTGAAATCAGTAAGGCATGCACAAGTTCTCTCACAGTTTTACCATTCTGTCCAGTGAGATCAGGGGTCAAAGGTCACATATTCTGAGTGCAGGATAGAGGATGTTTCTATTAAATCAATTGGGGTTACTTCTGAATAGACATGTATTGAATTGTGCCTCATTAAAAATGAGATGGAGGGTAGAGGGGACTTTATTCTATCCCAAAATAGACATTCTTTTTTTTTTCAATTCTTCCTCAAGCCCCATGAACTTTCTTACCTCATCTCTACAGCCTTTCTCCAATCAAGATTCAACCGCAGTCCTGTGAACCTTTAAAGTTCCAGTGAAATAGTGGGGCTTACTTCTAAATAGACAAATCGACTTGTGCTGTGTAATAGTTCAAAAAGTTAGGAGGCATTGAAGAATAAGTATTTAAAAGTAAAATGGAGGAAATAAAGTTTTTATTTTAAATAATAAGAACTTCACTAGGCTTGTACAGACAGCATTGTGTAGCTTGGGATGTTGTGATCTTTTTTGGAGGGGAAGGGTGAGCAATATCTATAGTGACATATCCCCAACTCCACTAGGTTAATGCAAAGGATTATTCATGCCATTTTGAAAGAAACTGAACAAATGAAGGACATGAAGTGGGAACAAGCCAAACTTTCCCAAGAAGTGAATTGCTAGAAGTTTAAAATAAAATAGCACAGTACAAATTTCAAAGGCAAAGCTTGCAACTGAAAGAAGTCTATAACTGTGTGTGAAGTCAGTTTTTCAGATTCTCCTTTTCCTCACTTTTAAAAAGTGAAATCATGTGCATAGTGCATTTTCTGGATGATGATCATATTGAAAAGACTTCAAAGGAGCATAGGAAGACATGCCAAAGGCGTGTTTGCATTTTTCTTTCCTTCTCTGTCTCTCAATCTCTCTCAGGCATACACACAAACACACACACAGGTATTATCAAATGTTAAAAAAAGTGGAAGATCTAATTAAGGATCTTCCAATATTTTATTCTGTTGACCCTTGAGGTTTTATCAGACATGTGCTACAAAAAGAAAAAAATGATTTGGAAGCTGAGTTTAGTACCTCATATCACATTCTGTCCTTCATTCATCTATATCTCTATCCAATTCTGGCATAAACTCATAAATAAAGAGTGTGGATTCTGCTTATAGAAAGTGCCTTGCCCCTACATTTTATTCTGAAGCTATGTTGATGTCCTATCCTGTGCCATAAGGATAAACAACTGCCTATGCAGCCTTCATGATTTAAGCCTACATAAGAGGTCTAGTTATTGCCATGGTGGTTGTGTACCTTTAAGTCAATTCTGCCTTATGAAAACCTTACAACAAAGCTATCATGAGGTTTTTGTTGTAGTACTTTTTCAGTGTGTGTGCGTGTGTTGATACATTCACAGTTCTTCTGCCAATGTGAGATCCATAAAGACCTCATTTCCTCCAACAGCCTATTTCCAGCTCCAAGGAGGATCTTGGTGCTATTTTTTTCCTAAGTATTACTTTTCAAGAGATAGCTAGCAGTGGGAACCTATGACTCTGAATAAAAAAATATGTAACTTTTAACTGTATTAAAACAAAAGTGATTGGATATTGGTGGGAACGGCCTATTCCACCTTCAGGCTCACCTGACTCATGGATTTCCATTTTATGAAATGTCAGATCCAACACAACGAAGGGTCTATGTAAAGTAAAAGAGATCCTTCAAAGCAAATACTGAGTGGGAAGTCAACATGTAAATCACCTTGATTTTGTGAATCTAGGCTATTTTTTAAAAACCGGTTATCAAAATTAAAATAATGCTTTACCTATTAGGTCAGATCTAGAATCCGACTTCAATAGACAGAACAGCCAAATTATATGTATGCATAATTAGATTTTAAAGGGGAGAAGAAGGTTTCTGAGAAGCCAACATTGCAGCAGAAGAAAAGAAGCTACAGGTATTGTGATTATAGAGTTGAGAAAAGTTAAAAAAAAAAAAACCCTGACAGGAAAGATGTCTAATGTGTTGTCGAAAGATTTCATGGCTGGAATCACTGGGTTGCTGTAAGTTTTTCAGGTTGTATGGCCATATTCCAGAAGCATTCTCTCCTAACATTTTGCCTGCATCTATGGCAGGCATCCTCACAACCTGCCTGCCTGCCATAGATGCAGGTGAAACGTCAGGAGAAAATTCTTCTGGAACATGGCCATACAGCCTGAAAAACTTACAGCAACCCAAAGATGTCTAACTTTGGAGCTAGCATATTTTTTTATCATTACACCGAGACAGCTTTTGCTGTCATGTCTCTACCATGTCCCCAATGAAGAAAGAGATGTCTGTCGATTCCAGTGACCCTTGTATTGGCCTTAATCGACAATAGGATTCAACTCAATATCTCCTTTCATTTGTGGTAGGCATGTAATCCATCACAGAAACCCTACTGGCAGAAAGTAGATTTTCCATTATTAATCTTTAATTATTGATATAAATTCATTAGCCTGCATCCCTTTTCTCCCCACAGTTCATAAATCCTCCTGAATAACCAGCTACAATGGGTTTCCTAGATTTCCAGAGCAGATTTCAGGGCACACGTGATTACATTAGTAAAGAAAGTTTCTTCCTTCCTCATTGTTCTGAATTCTATAGGATTCTATGGTTCTGAATCCTATTGGTTTCAACAAAGTAAATCAATTGACTCAATTTCTGAGGGTGAGTCAACACAAAGGTAAACCATATGGAGTGTTCTGGATGAGACTATGAATAATAGTCAGGATTGTTGGTTCCACTGACTGACATGCAACATTAGGCAGTCCTCATATGAAGAAATCCTATCATCCCAAAATATTAATTTTAAGCTAATAACATATGCTTTGTACAAAAGGTGCCAATTTAATAAACTTAGCATTAACGACTGTACCATTCTGTTCAGAGTAATTTGTTTCCGAGTTTTCATATAGCTATAATTAATGTATCTGATGTTAAGAGCACATTTTTTGTTAGAAGTTGCTGAGTTTCTTGCATACTTTGTTTAAATATATGCAAGAAAGCTTATTTCTGGATTTAGCAGGAGCTTACAAAAATTCTTTAGGATTTACAGATGCTGGATATTATAGACAAGTCATCTTGCTTTGTATTTATATGCAGTCTTTGTTTGAGAGCACTATGGAACTGGGAATTTCACTAAGAAGAATGAAGCAACCAAAACCATAATTTGCTTTGTTCTTGAAAAAAAAATTAAATTAGTAGCACTACTCTCTATGGAGTCAATATTTCAGAACTAAACAAATTTTTGCTCTCCTGTGCTTCACAAAATAATTGGATGCAATCTGTTTTTGTTCTAGTCCTGCTCATGATGGGATAGGTAGGTCTGCTTCTCTTGTTCTATTTCTTTATAGCTCGCATGCCCTTAGTTGCTCAGCAAGAAACAGAGTTTTAATTAAATTGGACTTTATGAATCCAATTAAATACATTTGTCCTTCCTCCTTGGTGATGCAAAGGCATCCTGCTCATGGCAGAAAATCCACAAGTGCCTATTGACTTCTGAAGCTGATTTGTGATGGAATACAGAAGCCTTGTGATAATTACATTCACACTCATTAAGTCTTAACAAAAACAATGTTCTTATTTGGAATGGAAAATCCTGCCTGCCCTATATATGCACTATGGATACGAAACTCATTATAAATTGTTCACCTGTAGCCCCTGAAGCCTTCTTTTCCGCATCCCTTAAACCCATACAAAAAAAAAACAACAACAACCTTGCCATCAAAATTTAGTAACATATCAGGAAAAAAAAAACATGCAAGAAAAAACATTATATTCTAGTACCAAACCAGAAAACATCCTTTAAAACAAGTACCAATACTTTGTGCCCACTTTAAATGCATTTTCCAATGTGCTGCCAAATTCAGATGCATGTTTGTCTGGTGTAATGGAGCCAAAGCTCCCCTTACATTGCCCACTGTTCAAGTATGTCCCAGTTTGTAAGCTGTGCAGACAGAGCTAAGGCAAAACAAGACTTTCTATCAGCTTTACAGATGTTATTGAAGGTCTTACGATGTCCATCATCTGTGATCATTTGCCATGCAGGCTAAGCCCAATGGGCGTTACAGTTCATCAATATCTGAACATCTGCTTGGTTTCCATTCCTACTATAGTTCTGCTTTCCATCTAGTAAGATTAGAAGAGGACATTTCATATCATTGAAGAATTAAGTGAAATAGTTTGCATGGGTTCATTTATACCTCCTCATTATTATTGGGGTACTTTGATTGTGCTTTTCCTGCATGGCAGGGGGTTGAGCTAGATGACCTATGTGGTCTCCTCCAACACTATGATTCTATTGTTATGTGCCTTCAAGCCATTTCCAATTTATGGTGATCCTAAGGTGGCCCTGTCATGGTGCTTTCTAGGCAAGATATATTTAGAGGACGTTTTTTTCTCACTTTCACTTCCAGCAACAAAAACCTCCTGGGTTTGGATAGATCCAAATCATTGGAGCTTTGTGGACTCTGTGGGAGCTTACAGCTGGTTCTGTATAGGCACTCAAAGCAAACTGTATCTCTTTCATCCACATCCTGAATTGGAGAAAATGGTTGTTGGGAAGCACACATTGGTGAAAAAGAAATGAATCAGATTTATACCCTCAAGAATATAATGTGCTATGCCAACACTGAATATGGGAAGAGTACATTTTTCACGCATGTTTTATTATATTAATATATTATTATTTACTTTATTTATACCCTGCCTTCCTTCCTGAGGAGATGCAAGGTGACTCACAGCCACACAAATAAAGCAAATACAAAAATTAAACACAAATAAAAAGTACTATATGTGTTAAATTAAAAATACTGTTGAAATGCAATAAATAAAATTAAAATAAATTTTAGAACACACAATCTGCCCCCCAAAACTCTGCTACAACCTCCCCAGCAGCTTACCCTTTATCCTTCCCCAAGTGCTTACTGGCAAAAAGAGTTAATTGCTCTGCATGTGGAAGGCCATTAGGGATCTGTCTTGAGAGGGAGTTTCACAGTCTGGCAGCAGCCACTCAAAAGGCCCTCTCCCATAATCCCCCCAAATGCATTGAGTGGGTTGTGGGACAGAGAGAAGGCCCTCCTCAGTTGATCATAAATGTCTACCAGGTTCACGGAAAAAAAAAAGATCCTTCAGATAACCTAGATCGGAGCCGTATTATAGGGCTTTGTAGGTCAAAACTAGCACTTTGAATTGTGCCTGGAAATGTGCTGGTAGTCAGTTGAGCTGTTGCAACAGAAGAGTTGTATGCTCCCTGTAGCTAGTCCCAATTAGCAGTCTGGTTTCTGCTCTTTGAATCAAATGAAGTTTCTGCGGATTTTTCAAAGGCAGTTTCATTATAGTAGTCCAAAAATGTAACCAAGGCATGTAACACCATGGCTAGATTCAATTTCTCCAGGAAGGGACACAGTTAATGCACTAGCTTTAACTATGAAAAGGCACTCCTGGTCATGGTTGATACCTGGGCTTCCAGGTTCAGAGCCAAAACTAGGTGTACCCTCAAGCTGTGAACCTGCATTTTCAGGGGGAGTGTGACCTCTTCTAACACAGGATGAATCCCTATTCCCAGATCTGGCTTTTGACTGGCCAGGAGCACCTCTGTCTTGTCTAGATTAAGCTTCAATTTGTTTGCCCTCATCCAGTCCATTACAGCTGCCAGGCACTGGTTTAGCACAGGAACTGCTTTCTTAGAATTAGGTGGAAAGGTGTTATCTGCATATAGATGGCACTTCACTCCAAAACTCTGGATACCTCTCCCAGCAGTTTCATGTATATGTTGAATAGCATGGGGGACACATAGAGCTCCAAGGAACTCCACAGGCCAGTGGCTAAGGAGTCCCCCAGCACCACCTTCTGAGAACGTCTGTCCAGGAAGGAATGGAGCCACTGAAGAACAGTGCCTCCAAACCCCATCTCAGAATGGCAACTCAGAAGGATACTATGGTCAATGGTATCAAAAGCCGCTGAAAAATCCCCCTGTCCAGTTGTCTGCATAGGTCATCTACTAAGGTCATCAAGGCTGTCTCTGTCTCATAACCTGAAACCAGACTGAAATGTATCTAGACAACCTGCTTCATCCATGAAACCTTGGAGTAGACAACCACTCTTACTTTTTGTTACAAGTCTTGGAGGATTTTTACATTTTACACCCAAGAGCTAAAACTGAGCTTTCTTTGGCTAGATTTCATACATTAAGAGTGCTTATTATCCTCAGTGGTTTCTTAGTAAGACAATTTTTCCTTCCAAAGATTTACTCCCACTGTTGGGCATCCTCTATCATGAGCTATAGCAGGCATGACCAATGGCCAGAAGAGATGGAATCTGGACAACATAAATAAGGGCACAGGTTAGGGATGGTTGGTTTAAATCATCCTAATTATGCTTTCCGTGCCTTTCATGATTTTCTACATTATCTGTAAACTGAATGTGCAATGGCCCTGGCTATTAGTATGAGTAAGAGCTTTTCAGTGACCTCCACATCTGAGTCACAATGTTTCCACTTGGTTCTGATTAACCATTCCCATTTTAAGCCATTCTGAAAAACAAGTTTTCCCCAGTGAATGTTGAAGCTGATAATAGCCATGCATTATGCCGGCTTCTTTCTGAACTTGGATTTAAAAAAGGTTTGCTTTACAATTAATGCTTTAAATTTAGTTCTGAAGCATGGCACTCTAACAGAATTTCAAGATTCCCCCATCATATCTTTGAACTGCTAGATTTAATCATGCCTCTTTGATACATTTGATAGATGCAGCTTGGCTTTTCCAAGCTTGTACTAGGGTATGTCAAAAATGCCTAAGCAGGAATGGAAAATCTACACACAGCTGAATTTACACTGAGAAGAGATGTTGTTCACACTGGGAATCC
The DNA here is from genome assembly GCF_037176765.1 of Anolis sagrei. Lineage (NCBI taxonomy): Eukaryota > Metazoa > Chordata > Lepidosauria > Squamata > Anolidae > Anolis > Anolis sagrei. The sequence goes on along the minus strand of NC_090021.1, from coordinate 269,691,645 downwards.
AGGCAAGAGAGTGAAACTTCAAAAGATAAGGTGGAACCATAATGGTTTGTAGTGTTATCTGAACTCCGAATAATTGGTAGCTGCTTCTGGGCAATGTTTGTGGTGAGATAGCATTACACCAAGGAGCAACAGCCTTCTCTCTGAAGTGTATACAGATGAGAAACTTCCTTTGAATATTCCTTGGATATATCTTCCCAGTTCTGTCAGAAAAAATTCTCTGGACATCTCTTCCCAGTTCTGTCAGAAATGTGAGGATTGAGGTCAGCTGCTTGAGTCTAAGCTACTGGCTCTTCACATCTTTGCAGTTGAAGTTCAGAGAAGAAGTCTATTCCTTGCTCCACCACTGCATTTTTTCCACTTCTATCTCCTTCTTCCTCCCCTCACAGAGGCCAGTAGCTGGTTCTCATTCATTGCTGAGGCCAGAGAGTTGTGAACATGCAAAACAATGCTCTGGTTGATTTTACCCTTCCACACCTTTACTGTATGCTACTTTTGACAGGTTATCATCATGTCACTGGGAAGAGGACTCCACTATGACTTTTAGCATGAGGTTTAGAAGAGCTATCCAAGGTCTGAGTTTTAAAAAGAGTCACCTCTTTGCTGACATGGAAACCTCCAACTGCAATGTTGATTTCATAGCATTCAACCATAGTAGCCAAAGTAGTGTCAAACTGCATTAATTCTACATTGTAGATACACTCTTAGAAAAACAAGAACCAACCCTACTATTAGGAAATGAGGCAAATTCCTTAAGCAGAAGGCAGCCAATTCACTCTGTTGATGGACAGAAAAGTGCATTCTCCAATGTCTCTATACTAACCTGACACTTTTCCACATGTGCACACCTCTTCATTTTTAGGATATAAATATAATGTGGACACCTCATGTGGATGCCCCATAGTCATGCAACTCACATAATCTCTCTTTCACTCTTGACACTGACAAATGTGTATTCTTTTGAGTTCCATCACCATTTGATATTGACTATATGAGAGCAGAGGGCATACCAGTTTTTCTACTGTGCAAAGAGTCCATTTTAGCTCCTTAAATTTCTAAACAGGGCCAGGGGCCTGTCCTCAGGGTGAAAATTGCAGCTCTTAAGTAGAAAAGAAAACAAACCATTTGCATAATCTTCCCTTGGGTGCAATTTTATGAGCCTACCTAAGAATTCTTATTATTCAGAGGAACTAATCTGAAATACAGAGCATTTGGCATACATTGTTTTGCTCTGAAGGCACTTTTGAGTTCCCTTTGAAAAGAATTATTTTAATTTTCTGGTTCGTGCTACATACTAATATTTACTACTAATTAGTCCACAATAGTCATTACAGACAAGTCAACAAAATGCAAGATGGTTATATCATTTCTAAACTCTTAAATGTGCTTCCTAGGCAATTACCATATCAATACTTTCCATTACCATAATGGGCAGTTGAGGGGGGCGGACCTTTTCTACAAACCCAAAATGTAATAAAGATAAGTGATCACAGATTATTATTACCAGTAGAGTGAAAAAAAGATCAATAACATGAATGACCAATCAATAGATAGCCCCTTTAGCTTATATAGAAGATTACTTTCAAAAGATCCATTACCGGAGCTTTCAACATATAAATTACATACAGGATCAATACAATTGTATGAAGAGAACCCCTTATGGTAGCTTAGAAATGTTAGAGGCTTGTGTTACTTACAGTCACACATTACCAAGCTAAGATGTTACTGAAGTCAATGTAACTGAAGCATATTTCTTACTGAAGTTTTGCTGTTATAACTTCACTTCCATGTTCTTATTTTTAACATAAACAGATACTGGAAAACTCCTTTTGAGCACAAGAACATGAAAAATTAATTAAATGATGGTTATTGCGCTAGGATATTTTGCGTCCTTTGTGAAAGAAAAGGTAACAATTGTTGCAGAGTCTTCACAATAGTTTCAAGAGGTCTTGCTTTGCTTTTTCTATGGAAGGGAAGGATAACGATTATGATTGTTCTACCACTGAAGGGTAGAGCAATCAGTCTGATCCTCACCAATCATTTCTGAAGTTTAAGGTAAGATTTGGCAAGAAGAAACCAAGAGCCAATCAAACCGGTTGAGCAAATTTAATATAGATCCATATATAAACATGCAAAGATTATTTCCGTACTCTAAAATTCCATTTAAATGTTAAATAATAGATGATGATGAAGGTGATGGTGGTGAATTTCAAGTGGGTCTGCAACAATTTGTTGTGGCATATTGAAAAGAAGTACTCCCAATCAAGTTTCCATCAATTCTTTCTAAGTAGAATACTGCATAAGAAAATATCCGGGAGCAAACCAAAGGCCTGCTTTCTGTTCTTACAATGGTCAGACAAATAACTGTGGGGAGCCAACCAGCAGGCCATGAGAAGAACAACACATTCCAGCTGTACTTCCCAAAAGCTGATACATGGTCTTATGACTGGAAGTCATTGATAGAAGTCACAAATTCTCCAAGCTGGTGGCCATCACTACATTTTGAAGGACCAAACCTAATAATTAATTATGCATTTTTTAAAAATAAATTATTTTACCTGTTCATTGTTTCTCACCATAGAATTTCAGTAGGTTATTACAGATTCTAGTATTATGAGAGAGGGAGACAGGTTTTCCTCTGTCCATTTTCTCCATATTATGTATACTTTTATGGACCTCTTTCATATCTTGTTACACTCAACATTTTTTCCATGAATTGAAGTTGTGTTCTTTCCTCAAGTTGTGCCCTTTCCTCATATGAAAGTTGTTCCAACCCCTTGAGTATTTTGCTTGCTCATTTTGACACCTTTTCTAATTCTGTAAACATGTTTTTTTTAAGTTGTGGTAGCCAGAAGTATGCACAGTATTCCAACTATGATGGTTTTAATTTTTATTTCTTTCATGGAGAACATGGAATTTTCCTTTTCTAGCTGTTTTCATAGCTTGCCACCACTTTGAATCCCTTTCTGGATCAGTCACTATTAGCTCAAATCCCATCAGTTTATATGTGAGTTTTCAACTCCAGTGTACATAATTTTTCAATAGCACTTGATGTTCTAATGTCCTTTCTGTCAGTGTGGAGAAACCCTTCTGGAGTAATCATTTCCATTTATCTTTTCACCATCCTAAATAATTTGGTGTCATCTGCAAATTTGGTGACCTCATGGCTCAACCCTAATTTCAAATCAAATACAAACAACTGAAAAAACACCACTCCCCATACTGGCCAATTCCACCCCTCCACTACCCATCTGCCATTTCCTGTTTGTTTATATGTGTGTGTTTTGTATTTATCAGCCTCTCAGTTGTTTTATTACTGGTGAAAAATAATAATAATTCTATTGGTATGAGTATGTAATGTGGTAATTCATTTACATTGCATTTGAACATTACCCTGGAATCCATTTGGATAAAAAGGTCATTTAGAAATATCTCAAACACATAGATAAACATTACATTACCTATTTTTCAACCAGTGTGAAGTGTAACTATGGCCTGTTTACTCTTTCCCCAACAGAAGATGTTACAATCACCTTAGCTGTCTATTGAGCTAAGACTGCACAGCCTTATCTTGAGTGCAGAGAGCATAGATTGATTATCCAGAGAAAGCTGCAATTGTGATGTCTAATTTCACCTATTGTTTCCCCTGTGAGCTGTATATTTATTTACGAAAATGATGTGTTCAGTCACAGAAACAGCTAGTATCAAACTTGGGCCACTTCTACACTACCTTTATATCCCAGAATCTGATCCCAGGTTATCTGCTTTGAACTGGATTATATGAGTCTCCACTGTCATATAATATGGGATGAGCAGATAATCTGGGATCAAATCCTGGGATATAAGGACAGTGTAGAAGGGCATTTTTGCCTTGCATTCCCCACAGGTGTTTGTATGCCCTCCAACATTTCAAAGATGAAAACTGGAGCAGGTGTGGTCAAATAACATCAGTGTGGTCTGGGTTTCAGAATGTATTAAGGAAAAATAGTACACAGGCTAGGGAAGGCTTCAGCAGTTTGCTTTTGTCTGAAACTACTGATGTGTCAATGCTATGGAATCCTGAAAGTTGTAGTTTGGTGAGGCATAAATACGTTTTGGCAGAGAAGACTACGCTAATTTCATGATTCCATAGATAGCACTGAGCCATCACAGTTAAAGTGGTGCCAACTTGCATTAGTTCTACAATGTAGATGCACCCTGCAGCCATTGAAGTAAGCAAAGGAGGAAGTGGGAAAATGGGAGCAGGACAGAGAAACTGGAACAATTCAAAAGCAGCTCTAAAAGTGAGATGTCAGTAGATTAAACAGGACTGTCCCTGCAAAATCAGTTAGAGATTATGGGGTTGGCAGTACTAAAACATTATTATGTTAATGAACATGTATATGATATATACAGTGGGCCCTTGGCATCCACTGGGGTTTGCTTCCAGAACTCTCTTGGATGCTAAAATCTGTGGATGTTTAAATCTCATTATATACAATGACACAGTAGTATAATGTTATCCCTTATATAAAATGGTAAAATCAAGGTTGGCTTTGTGGATTTTTTCCTATGTGGAATATTTTCAAGATGTGGATACAGAATCCATGGATACAGAAGGATGACTGTAGAACACAATTGTGGACATCAAATATCCATTGCTAAAAGCTATTTGCATAATTCCTAAGCTAGCATAAAATAGTTTAGATGTCACTAGACACATCACAATTGAATGTACCTTAATAAACACTAATGAAGTCTTGAGGGACTTAGTTAACTGTTTTGTTTTGTTTTGTTTCTCTCTCTCTCTCTCTAGAGAGAGGCTGTCCTGCCTGCTACCTGTGGTGAAATTGTGTAACCACATTAACAAGCCTACAAGAGCTGACAAGATCACAGCACGAGCTTGCATGGCTCTAGGGCCCCTTTCATGTCCCCTGTTCCTTCTTAGCGTTGTGCATCAAGGGGTGGGTGGGTGTATATTACTTAAACTAGGGGATGATTTGGCTTCCTGGTGCTCAACTTTACAGATTATGTACACATTAGAGATACAGCAATTCCTCTTACAGCTCTTGTCATGTTTCTCTTAGGAACATAAAGTGTTTCTTCCCCTGCAAAAATAAATATTAGTAAGATGGGAAGGGGAAAGATTCAATAAATGTTCTGTGTGAGAGAAAGCAATGAAGTTTTTCCCCAGTGGCAGATCTGCTATATACAGCAAGTGGTCAATAAAAGCATTTCCTCTGTGTCTATGCAAACTTAAATGGGACACAGAATCCCACATGAGCTTGATTTTCCAGACAGAAAGTTTTAGTGCTGAAAAAGGATCTAGTTTCCTGTCTCATCCAATGATATGCCTGATGCTGAGCCAGTAGGAAAGGATTTTGCTGTCGATTAGATTACACACACAAGATAATGTGTTTCTGCACATTATCTTTGCTTTACTTCCAACTCTTCACCAAGTTTCTGAAAACACCCCTGAGAACAGCAGTGTCATCTCTCTACTCCAAATTATTTCTTACCCACCTCCTGCTAACACCGCTCATTTCCAAAGATGTATAAATGTGCCAACAGCATAAAACATGCAGTTTGTATCTTACTGACAGTCTTTTCTGATATCGTATTTTTTTATGAAAGGGTGGCCGAAGAATCAATCAGAGAGAACCAGCATCTCATATAGACAGTGACCTTTGGCTTCCCTGCACATTACAAGAACAGAGATCTTTTTGCTCGCTCAGCAGTCAGTGAGAAATGTGTCCACGCCACCAGCAATCGTTTCATGACTTTACCTAACTTCAATAGAATTGGAAGATTATAAAGTACACCTGAAGATTTAGCTCTTCTCTCTCATCACATAACATGAGCCAAAGGAAATGTCTTTCTACATATTATAGACTCATAAAGTTGGAAAAGATTACGTAGGTCATCAAGTCCAACACCATACCATACCATGCAGGAAAATACAATCAAAGCACTTCTGACAAATGGCCACCCAACCTCAGTTTAACAACCTCCAGAGAAGGAGACTCCACACTCTAAAGTAGCATATTCCATTGCTGATTAGCTCTTGTGATCTCTAAAGTTTTTCCTAATGTTTAGGTGGAAGTTTTTTCCTAAAGTTTACATGGAAGTTTGAGTCTGGTGGTATGTGTCATAGACTCTGGAACAGCAGAAAATAAAATTGCTTCCTCAAATGTCTTCCTATAAGGCACTTGTTATATAGACATTTTCAATAATGGCAGTGCCTTTGACACATGGGCACACTGAGAAGTTTCCTTATACTAATCCATGTACAGACCAGAATGTAACACTATTTTCTGATTATCCACTACAACATTCAACTTGGTAGAAGGAGAGAAATCATGACTTGTTGCAGAGAGTTAGCAAGTCATGATATTCACGAAGTTTTTTTTTCCATTTTTATTGGTTGCAATGTTATGGAAGCAGAATATTGTTATGAATTCATGGGAGGCAATTAACGGCCAGGAACAGCAACTGCTGCCAGTGTCCATTTCCATTATCGGAAACAGAGCCTTCACTGTTTGTGTTCAAGAATTCTATTTGTGTGTTGAAGGTTTAGAGGAAGTTTAAGAAAATGAAGTGAAGAAAAAGAAACTTATTATGTGGTACAAGTAAATGTAAGTTTATTTTATCGATAATTACCATTTTTATTCCTGTGAGTAGTTGTGTAGGCAGGACCCAGTGCACTGCTTTGTCCAGAGGCATATAATGCTTGGTGGTAGGGGAAATGGTTGAGATCCACTGGGGGATTGGAAGCTGGAGGCATGGGAGTGTGATTTTAAATGCACGTAAAACAACAGAGAAGATGTGGTCATGAAGATCATCTCCAAAATGAAACATATACCTCAATATTAAGTCTATTACAGCAAAACAGATAACAAAGCATTGTCAGGCAGAGCAGGGTAGAAACCATATGTCTCTTCAGATTTTGTTGGACTGCAGTTCCTCAGAGTCCTAGCTAGAAATAGGTGGTGGTGATGAATGCAGGGAGGTGAAATCCAACAACATCCGGGCAGCTGTATGATTAATACCTTTGAAACAGAGGCTCTTTATATTCCATGTTGTTTTTGTTCTAAAACTGCAATAACCCCATTTTGGCAATGGTAGCAAAATGTTCTATTTCCACACAGTGGAGTTGTTGATAGCCTCGCTACAGAAAAAGAAGCAAATTGCAAGTTATGCTCCTGTTTGTAAATATGGGGTAGGAGGGGTGGATTTTAGATAGAGCTGGAAAGGTTCTACAAGGCTATGAAAAACTATCTCATCTTGTCTAGCTTGCCCATCAGAGCTAGCTTCAGCGTTCAGCCTCTTTGGGCCCATTGCCCTTGGTGATGTCAGGAGATGGTTACATGTAGCCATTAACTGGAAATATCTCCTTTTTGGTGGGTTATCACATGCAGAGTCCTCCAGCCAGAATAACCATGACTAACAACTAAAGGTTCAATGTATTATAATCCAAGACAGGAAACTTTCCCAAGCTTTATTTATGTTTCACACAATGTCCTCTGACATAGCATTACTACAAGATATTGTGGGAAATTTAATAGCAGCACCTCTTCAAAGCTCTATTTTGTTGCTAAGACTTTACTGTCAGTGCCAGTAATGCATAAGCATAGCAGCCATTATGCAAGCAGGAGATAACCTTCTTAATGGCTGCTCTTGGCTCTGGTGTAGCTTGGTGCCTCTATGCTGTCCATCCAGCAGGAGCTAACGATTTTTATTATTTTGAACAAATATTTGGGAAATGAAATATTTTCTTTTGAGGTGCTGTTTTCATTTTGTTTGTGAGTATAAATTTCTACTTGATAAACATGAAAAGCAAAATAATAGAATTTAGAAACTAATGTATATATTCATGTGTAAGTTTTAAAATGTTAGTCAAAAATCAATCCAAAAACCTGGGTTGACTTCCTTGCAGTTCAAACTACTGCACTTAAATCTTAATTATTATTTTTTTTAAAAATCAACAACTAGCTCTCAGTAGAGTAGCTAAAAACAAGAGCTTATTCTATCATTGGAGAAACTAAAAGAAGCACCAATCCTCTCTAGTCTCTCCAGTGTGGTGCCACTTTTGGTCTTTCTGAATGCTGAGAGTGGAGGTCAAGGTTGGCTAGCACTTTCCCCTCTTTGCAAAATGATCCTTGACTTAGCCATGGGTGTTGTAAAAATCCATAATTTTGGTCCCCAAACGTGCCCTTGACTTATACATAATAGTGTTACAAGCTTGGTAGATTCAGGCAATGTTGTGGATGTACCATGTCTTGATTTCAGTAAGGCCTTTGACAATGTCCCCCACAATCTTCTTGCAATCAACTAGTAAAATATGGGCTAGACAATACTACTGTTAAATGAATTTCTAGTTGATAAAATGACCAAACCCAAAGGGTACTCACAATGGTTCCATCCTGGAAAGAAGTGACTAGTTCAGTACCACGGGGTTTGGTCCTGGGCCCAGTGCTGTTCAACATCCTTATTAATTACTTGGACAAAGGTTTAGAGGACATGGTTATCATGTTTGCAGATGACACTCAATTGGGGGTATAGTTAATTCTCCAGAGGACAGGATCAGAATTAAAAAGGACCTTAACAGATTAGAGAGTTGAACCAAAACTAACAAAATTAATATCTACAAGTAGAAAGATAGGATACTTCACAGATACAAGACCTGGCTCGACAACAGTCCATGTGAAAAAGATCTTGCACAACAAGTTGAACATGAGCTAACAATGTGATGCAGCAGCTAAAAAGCCAACGGGAATTTGGACTGCATCAAAAACCTTATAGTTTTTTGATCAAGGGAAGTAATGGTGTCCCTCTATTCTGCTTTGGTCAGGCCTCAGCTGGAACACTGTGTCCAGTTCTGGGCACCAGAATTTAAAGAAATATTGACAAACTGGAGGGTGGGCAACTAAAGAGGAGGGCAAAGGTCTGGAGACCATGCACAATGAAGAGTAACTTAAAGACTTATGCTTAGCCTGCAGAAGAGAAGGTTGAGATTGCAATGTTTAAATATTTGAAAGGCTATCATAAGGAAAAAGGAGCAGGCTTGTTTTCTGCTGACTTGGAGACAAGGACTCGGAGCAATGTGTTGAAATTAAAAGAAAGAAGATTCCACCTGAACATTAGGAAGAACTTATTGACTGTAAGAACTGTTCAGCAGTGGAACTCTCTGCCTTGGAGTGGGATGGAAACTCCTTCCTTAGAATCATAGAATCATAGAATCAAAGAGTTGGAAGAGACCTCATGGGCCATCCAGTCCAACCCCCTGCCAAGAAGCAGGAATATTGCATTCAAATCACCCCTGACAAATGGCCATCCAGCCTCTGCTTAAAAGCTTCCAAAGAAGGAGCCTCCACCACACTCCGGGGCAGAGAGTTCCACTGCTGAACGGCTCTCACAGTCAGGAAGTTCTTCCTAATGTTCAGATGGAATCTCCTCTCTTGTAGTTTGAAGCCATTGTTCCACGCCCTAGTCTCCAAGGAAGTAGAAAACAAGCTTGCCCCCTCCTCCCTGTGGCTTCCTCTCACATATTTATACATGGCTATCATATCTCCTCTCAGCCTTCTCTTCTTCAGGCTAAACATGCCCAGTTCCTTGCAGGCTTTTAAACAGAGGCTACATGACCATCTGTCAGGGGTACTTTGATTGTGCTTTTCCTGCATGGCAGGGGTTTGACCAGATGGCTCATGTGGTCCTTCTTCCCTTCCGCCCTCCGTATACATACAAACATTCACTTTTATTATATACTAGCTTGGGGACCCGGTGCTGCCTGGGTTATTTGAGATAGGCATTGTTTGTCTGTTCTGTAGTTTTAGTCTAGATCCAATATGTGGTGGTTCAGTGGGTGCGGGTGAACTACAACTCTCATTTGCAAGTCCCATCATCTATGGTCCATCCTCCTCCACACTGCACCAGGATGGTGGGTGGGTCATGGGGGCTTTGTGTGTCAAGTTTCTTCGGTCATTAGTGTGGGTTGCAGTGGTCTCAGGAAGTGATTGAAGGTACTGCAAGTCCCATCATCCATGGTTAACCCTCCCCCAAACTGCAGCAGGATGTAGACTGGGTCATGGGGGCCCTGTGTGCCAAGTTTGGTCTTGATCGATCATTGGATGAGGGTCGCAGTGGTTTCAGTGAGTGAAGGTACTGAAAATCCCATCATCCATGGTCCATCCCCCTTAGAACTGCATCAGGATGTAGAGTGGGTCATGGGGGCTCTGTGGGCCAAGTTTGGGCCTGGTCTGTGATTTGTAGGGGCTACAAATTCTGTGGGAAGGGAAGTTAGTGAAGGTACAGCGAGTCCCATCATCTGTGGTCCATCCTCCTCCAAACTGCATCAGGATGGAGAGTAGGTCATGGGGGCTCTGTGTGCCAAGTTTGGTCTTTATCAGTCATTGGCGAGGGTCTCAGGAAGTGAGTGAAATGACTGCAAGTCCCATCATCCATCTCCAAATTCTTCCCAACCACACCAGGATGTAGAGTGAGTCATGCGGGCTCTCTGTGTGAATTGTGGTCCTGATACATCACTGTTGGCAGTTGTAATGCACTCAGGAAGGGAGTGCAGGTAATTCAAGTCCCATCGTCCATGGTGCATACTCCTCCAAACCGCAACAGGACGTAGAGTGCATCATGGAGACTCAGTGTACCAAGTCTGGTCTATCAGTAATTGGATGAGGGTTATAGTGGTCTCAGGAATTGAGCGAAGGTACTGCAAGTCCCATAATCCATGGTCCATCCCCGGCCAATCTACACCAGGGCGTAAAGTGGGTCATGAGAGGTCTATGTGCCAAGCTTGGTCTAGATCAGTCACTGGATGAAGGTCACAGCGGTCTCAGAAAGTGAGTGATGGTACTGCAAGTCCCATCATTCATGGTCCATCCTCCTACAAACTGCAGTAGGATGTAGAGTGGGTGATGGTACTGCAAATCCCTCATGCCCTTTCCTTTCTCTTCTCATCCAATTTTTTTTTTGGTTGTGTCAGGAGTGACTTGAGAAACTGCAAGTCATTTCTGGTGTGAGAGAATTGGCCGTCTGCAAGGATGTTGCCCAGGGGATGCTAGCATGTTTTGATCTTTTACCATCCTTGTGGGAGGCTTCTCTCATGTCCCTGCATGAGGAGCTGGAGCTGACAGTGGGAGCTCATCCACGCTCTCCCTGAATTCGAACCTGAGACCTGTGGGTCTTCAGTCCTGCCGGCACAGGGGTTTAACCCTCTGTGCCACCAGGGGCTCCTGTTGAGGCTGACCAATCAGAAATCATATGCAAATTTCCTTTCCCCTCTCAGGCACTGGAGGATCTTGGAATGTTTTGGTTGGCCAATCAGAGACCATATGCAAATAGTACCACAGTGGCAGCCAATCAGAAAGCTGCCACATACACCTCCCACCGTATACATATAAACATACATACAAAAACTTTTATTATATACCAACTACTAGCTTGGGGACCCGGTGCTGCCCGGATTATTAGAGAAAGTGGGTAATGGGGGTTCTGTATGCTAAGTTTAGTCTTTATTGTTCATTGAATGACAGTTGCATTGTTTTCAGGAAGTGAGTGAAGGTACTTGAAGTCCCATCATCCATGGTCCATCCTGCAGCAGGATGTAGAGTGGGTCATGTGGGCTCTGTTTGCCAAGTTTGGTCTTGATCAGTCATTGGATGAGGGCCGCAGTGGTTTCAGTAAGTGAGTCAAGGTACTGCAAGTCCCATCATCCATGGTCCATCCCCCTTAGACCTGCATCAGGATGTAGAGTTGGCCATGAGTACTCTGTGTGCCAAGTTTGGGCCTGGTCTGTGATTTGTAGGGGCTACAATGTTCTGTGGGAAATGAATCAGGTGAAGGTACTGCAAAACCCATCATTCATGGCCCATCCTGCCCTAAACCCACCAGTTTTAAAGTGGGCCATTGGGCCTCTGTGTGCCAAGTTTGGTCCTGATCCATCATTGGTTTGGGCCACAGTGCTCTAAGGAAGTGAGTTAAACTACTGCAAGTCCCATCATCCATGGTCCATCCTCTGTCAAACCGCACCAGAATGTAGAGTGGGTCTTGGGGGGGGGGGTCTATATGCCAGTTTTGGTCTTGGTCTGTCATTGTTGGAGGCCACAAGGGGTTTTGCCTTCAACTCCAACCATTCCTGACAGCTTCAGGCCCCTTTCCTATTCCCTCTGCTACCTCGTAATGTTGAAGTTGGCCAATCAGAGACCATATGCAAATTGTACCTCGGAATGTTGAGGTTGGCCAATCAGAAACCATTTGCAGATTGTACCACAGTGGCAGCCAATCAGAATCTTAGAATGTTGAGGCTGGCCAACCAGAGACCTTATGCAAATTGTACCATAGTAGCAGCCAAACAGAAAGCTGCCACATACACCTGCCTACCTACGTCCGCCCTCTGCATACAAACACTGACTTTTATTATATACATAGATAGATTTAAATATAGATGGGAAAATGAAGTGTGTGTATGTGTGTGTGTATGCACACACACACAAGCCCTGGATGGTTTATGGATATGGAAGGCCTACTGTAACAGCAACACATAAAGTATGAGGGCTCCCACAAGAGGGCATTTTGATCATATCCATGTCCCAAAATCTTTGTCAGTTATTCTGCTTCCTCTTTACATTGTTCACTTTCTTTCCTATAGAGCTTCAAACATTAATTTCCTTTTAGACCTCTTCTCTCTTGAGCTATTTTTCAGCTCTGTCTTTATCTAACAGCTCCACATTCCGTAAGCCCAGCTGGTTTGTCCTCTCCCTTTCTTTAAGATTTATTTAAAACTTGTCTCGTTATTGTTCCTTTTCACTGTGAACAGCCTTGCTTCCACTGACTGATATCCAGTGTGGTGTCCTTCCTCCAGTTTTATTCCCTTTACTCATGAATCTTGTTTTATTGAACTGTATACTTTCAGGTAATCCCATCTCTCTTAATTTTTGCACAACATCTATTTCAGTGATAAATGTAATGCAGGCAATAAATGATGGAAAGATGAGAAGTCAATGGAAGTCACCCGCTTTTATAGGAAATAAATAAATACAGCACCATATTTGCTGACAGTAAATACTAGTCACATCACTCCAAGATAAAGAATAGAAATAAACACTGGATGACAACAGCAAAACACCTTGAACCTTTTGTGTATATGTGATATGAAATACCATTCCTGAATAAAATGTAATTGCTGCCAAAGATCAGCCATGGGAGATTCAGAGATAAAAATGGCAAGCATAGAGAATGTTGTTAAACATGGCTAACTTGGAGTGTGATAACTGTATAAAACGTTATCTTCCTACTGCCTGATAGAAAACAGTAATGAAAAATTTACAACAAATTTACAACAGAGTAACTTGTAGATCTGCCAAAAGTGGCGCTTTGTCCAGTAGAATTCCTAATGTTAATGATGGCCTGATTTCCTGCCAAGCAGCCTTCAGTCTGGTGGATTTACCTTTCGAGCTGATGGATTTAGCTAGAGTATTTTAAGGTGTTACCAGCAAAGCAAATAAAGACTCAAAAGACATCAACTGGAAATTAAGGGAATATTTAAAGAAGAATAGAGAGTAATTTCCAATTCATTTTCAAATAAAGTGTTGATACAATTTGTTGTTGTTAACCATCATGAAATTGATGTCAACATATAAAGACCTTGTGAATGAGGGACCTCCAAGTGTGCATCAACATTGTAGAATTAATGCAGTTTGGCACACCTTTAACTGCCATGGATCAATGCTATGGAATCATGGGAATTGCAGCATCAAATTGCATTAGTTTCACAGTGTAGATGCACCCCAAGTCAGGAAAAGAGTGAAGGCCTGGCTATGGGATCAGGCATTTGGATAGTGTAATATAGAACCGGCATAACGTTAGCAACACAAATGATGACTTTTAGAATAGGTATCATGGTTTTTAACAGTTTTATGGTATTTATATATTTTTATTTGTTTTATGTATATGATGTATTGTGTTTTATTTGAGTGTGTATGCAGCATTGAATATTGCCATGCTGTAAGTTGCTCTAAGTCCCCCTTGGGGTGTGAGAGAGTGGGATATATATAGTAAATAAATAAATAACTCAAGGCAGCTGTGGTTTCCTTAGCTGAGTCTGTCCATCCATAGTGCAGTCTTTCTCTTTCCTACTGCCTTCTACCTAATCAAATGGTTTTCTTTCCTAAGAAACCTTGCCTTCTTTGTTATATGTTCAAAGTATAACTCTCAGTTTAGTAATCTTGGCTTCTAGAGAGAGTTCTGACTTGATTTGCTCTATTTATTTGTCTTGTTAGCAGTCCACATTATTCGTAGAATGATGGCATGGACAATTCTAACATTAAAATTCTATTATATATCTTAATGCTTCACAATCCAGTTAGTAACTTTATACCAAGTCCTAGGCTAATCAACATTAACCTCTTAGGTGGGGGTGCAGTTGGATCAGCCCCATAGTGGCTAAAAACTGTACAGGACTGATCCGGCTTAACCCAAAACAGACTTTCCACTGACTTTAGGGCTGTCAAGAGAGCTGGGCCAGTTCTTAACTGGAGCCAGCCATAGCTGTCTTGGCTGCTATCCCACATTCCCTGTCTCATGCTGCCTGGGGACATAGGATGGCAGTCCTCCATTGCCTCCTCCCTCCTGGTTGTGAAACCCTATCCTATCCTAGCCCAGTTGCATGTATTAAGGAGTTGTTCCAATTTTGATATTCCTTGTGTTTTCAGCTAAAATTGAAAGAGTAGAAGAGAAATGGGTGACTTTATGCTGCCTCTTTAGAGTGGTATTCATGAAGGCCATTGCAAATATATTCCCTATTTATAATTCAATGTATGTTACCAGCTAGTGCAGAAAATGATTTCCATATGACAATGTCCACCAAACCATCATGCAGCTTAGAAAAAGTCAAGATTCCTTTTATCTTCTTGTGGAGTCTCAGGAATTCATATTTTTGTCCAGGCTTGGAGCATATAAAATAATTCGGGATTATGCATTTGCTTTGGGGGTTTGGGGTGGGGGTGGGGGTGGGGGTGGGGTTGCTTTGTTTATGGGTTCTGATTAAGTAGATGGCTATTTCCCATCCTCTTTATCTAGGTCATAGCTGTATCTCTCTCTCTCTCTTTCCCCCTCCCTCCCTCCTTCCCTTCCTTCTCTAAATATACACACACTTCCATAGAGAGAGCGACATACATACATACAGACAGACAGACATATATACACTTCAGATTTAGAATTTGCTGTACTAGTTGTTAAGAAGCCACAGGCAACATGATGTAAGTCACATCAATTCTAAACTCAGAACAACATATCTCCAAGAGCATGTTACATTCCAGCAATACACAGAGGAGAAGGGATGCTCTAATAAGGCTGTCACACTTCATTAACACATTTAATTGCGGCAGTTTATATGATTTGAAAAAGCTTCTCCGATTGGTAGCTATATTGGTAAAACTTTCCAAAGCAGCTGAGATTTGCATTTGGCAACCACCTCCACATAGATCTGATTCCAGGGCCCGAGCCGAAGAATGTCCCTAAGGGAAATGGCAGGAGGCTATAAGAGAAGGCACCTGGAAAATAACAAGAAGGATATTAATAACCCAGAACACGCCCTTGCCTTTAATATGTACCCAGGAGAAGCAAACAGTAGGATTTATGTGAACATTGGCAAAGTTATCTCAAAAACATTGGGCTGCTGCAAAGGAATTTTTAAAAAGCATTTAAGGCTTGCAACCTGAAATTGTTCCATCCCTGTTCTTTTCCGTTGGCCTTGAGCCAACAGGAAACTTTGAGGACTGGACTGTTGGTTTGAGAGATCTGGATTTCCAGGACAGCTTTGCAATGGTATTTCACGCCAGTCAAAACAATTAAAAGAGAGAGAGAAGGCAGAGAGGACCCTTTCCATAAAGCTGCTGCTTATCTATTTTTCCTATGACTTTAAGCCGGACCTGATGGATGCCTTTATTATTTCCTTCCTCAGGCTTGGAAATCTATTTTTACATTTGCACTAGCCATGCCTATTGCAGCAACAATCCCATACACAGAATATATTATCAATCTAAGCATTAGCATGCAGTATTGCAGGATTCTTTTACGTGTTTTTTTTCCATGACAGGAGCGACTTGGGAAACTGCAAGTTGCTTCCGATGTGAGAGAATTGGTCATCTGCAAGGACATTGCCCAGGGGACACCTGGATATTTTACTATCACATGAGAAACTGGAGCTGACAGATGGGAGCTCACGCCGCTTCCTGGATTCAAATCGCCGGCCTTTCTGTCAGCAGTTCTGCCGGCACAAGGGTTTAACCCATAGCACCACCGGGGGCTTTCAGGTGATCACAGTCTAATGAGAAGAAGAACAGAAAGGAAAGCCATGCTACAATTTATGTGCTCTGTTTTTGTATTTTAAATGCAAGTAACTGGGAAAAAGTCTTGCTGAATCAAGATACAGACTTATAGCAAGATGTTACTTTAACAAGCGATGGCTATCTCCCCACCCCCTTAGGCTGATGATATATCAAATTACCACAGGGTCCTGTATTTTGATTTTTCACAGGTAAAGACTGAGATATGTGAGGTCAAGCAACATGGTCAACATGGCAAAAATTATTAATGAGGGCAAAGACAAACTAGAAGAGGCTACTGCAGTTTGCTTTTCCCTGAGACCACTGAGAAGAGCAACATCCCTCTCCTCTCATTCCTCTGAGTAAATTGAGTGTAAACTAGTTTTGCACATTGAATTCAGTTTACATCAACTGAAGAAAATTGAAGGCAAAGAGGGAAAGTGGGAGAGGAAGAGTGAAGTTATTATATTTTTAAAAGTAGCTGCCAAGTTGTGAAAACAGACAAGTAGTTAAGGCTAATCTTTGTTAGATTGGGAGAATTGGAGGGCATGTGCATGCTGCCAGTTTTCCACTATGTCTACTTTCCTGCTTGCTTAACCTATTATGTTCTCATCCCAATTGCTTGGCTTCCACTGTTAATTTTTTTAAAGCTGCAACAGTGTTAGATTCCATAGTTTGTTTACGGTTTCCTCATGCTGTGGACCAAAGGTGGCTTACAACAGAAACTTAAATAAAATAGACAAAACAATGCATAAGACAATTTTTAAAAATCACCAAGCAACCCATTTAATTAAAAGATTAATTTCAAACAATTAAAAATACTTTCATAACATAGTAGAAGGTACAGGACCCTTTAGGGAGATAAAGTGGGATATAAATAAATATAACGGCCTCGAGGCCGTTACTGGATGGCTGCATGCCAGCAGGTTGAGGGTGAATCCAGCAAAGATGGAGATCCTATGGCTGGGTCGACCGGGCAGTGGGGACATCCAGCTGCCTACCCTGGATGGCGAGGCGCTACGCCCGTCATCATTGGTAAAGAGTCTGGGAGTCCTTTTGGACCCTCTGCTGACAATGGAGGCCCAGGTCTCCGCCATTAGCAGAACCGCCTTCTTTCATCTGCGGCTGGCTAGACAGCTGGCCCCCTACCTGTCCAGAGACGACCTAGCTACAGTGATCCAGTCCACGGTCATCTCAAGACTGGACTACTGTAACACCCTCTACATTGGCCTTCCTCTGTCGGTGATCCGGAAGCTCAAGTTGGTACAAAACGCAGCTGCTCGGCTTCTTGCGGGAATTCCAATGAGATGCCACATCATCCCAATCTTACTGCAGCTGCATTGGTTACCAATTGAGCACCGGATCACTTTCAAAGTGATGGTACTCACCTTTAAGGCCTTGCATGGTCTGGGGCCAATGTATCTGAGGGACCGCCTCACCCCCTACCAACCCCAGAGATCCCTCCATTCTGAGGACCAAGATCTATTGGAAGTCCCCAGTGTCAAGACCTTGCGTCTGACAGCAACCAGACGCAGAGCCTTCACAGCAGTGGCACCATCACTCTGGAATACTCTGCCACCTGAAGTCCGTGCCTTGCGGGACCTACCAGCTTTCTGCAGCGCATGTAAGACATACCTGTTTCGACAGGCTTTTAATGTTTGATATTGTTGTTTTTAAATTGTTTTAAATTGCTTTTAATTTTTGTTAGATTTTAGCTATTCTTGTAAGCCGCTCCGAGCTCCAGGGGAGTGGCGGCATATAAGTTTAAATGATAAATAAATAAAAATAAATAATAATAGCAGTAATAATAAGAAGAATAGATGCCTTCTACTGTTGTTGTTGTTCATTCGTTCAGTCGTCTCCGACTCTTCGTGACCTGATTGGACCAGCCCACGCCAGAGCTCCCTGTCGGTCGTCACCACCCCCAGCTCCTTCAAGGTCAGTCCAGTCACTTCAAGGATGCCATCCATCCATCTTGCCCTTGGTCGGCCCCTCTTCCTTTTGCCTTCCACTTTCCCCAGCATAATTGTCTTCTCTAGGCTTTCCTGTCTCCTCATGATGTGGCCAAAGTACTTCAACTTTGTCTCTAGTATCTTTCCCTCCAGTGAGCAGTCGGGCTTTATTTCCTGGAGGATGGACTGGTTGGATCTTCTCGCAGTCCAAGGCACTCTCAGCACTTTCCTCCAGCACCACAGCT
Source organism: Anolis sagrei (assembly GCF_037176765.1). NCBI lineage: Eukaryota > Metazoa > Chordata > Lepidosauria > Squamata > Anolidae > Anolis > Anolis sagrei. Next base: position 269,673,135 of record NC_090021.1, on the reverse strand, counting down.
CAAAAGCATCGATCTTCCTTCGCTCAGCCTTCCCTAAGGTCCAGCTCTCACATCCGTAGGTGACTACAGGGAATACCATGGCTTTGACTAGGCGGATCTTTGTTGCCAGTCTGATGTCTCTACTCTTTACTATTTTATCGAGACTGGACATTGCTCTCCTCCCAAGAAGTAAGCGTCTTCTGATTTCCTGGCCACAGTCTGCATCTGCAGTAATCTTTGCACCTAGAAATACAAAGTCTGTCACGGCCTCCACAGTTTCTCCCTCTGTTTTCCAGTTGTCAATCATTCTTGTTGCCATAATCTTGGTTTTTTTGACGTTTAGCTGCAACCCAGCTTTTGCGCTTTCTTCTTTCACCTTGATTAGAAGGCTCCTCAGCTCCTCCTCGCTTTCGGCCATCAGAGTGGTGTCATCTGCATATCTGAGGTTGTTAATGTTTCTTCCAGCAATTTTCACCCCAGCTTTGCATTCATCAAGCCCCGCACATCGCATGATGTGTTCTGCATACAAGTTAAAAAGGTTGGGTGAGAGGATGCAGCCTTGCCGTACGCCTTTCCCAATCTTGAACCAGTCTGTTGTTCCGTGGTCAGTTCTGACTGTTGCTACTTGGTCCTTGTACAGATTCCTCAGGAGAGAGACAAGGTGGCTTGGTATGCCCATCCCACTAAGAACTTGCCACAATTTATTATGATCCACACAGTCAAAGGCTTTAGAATAGTCAATGAAGCAGAAGTAGATGTTTTTCTGAAACTCCCTGCTTTTCTCCATTATCCAGCGGATATTGGCAATTTGGTCTCTCGTTCCTCTACCTTTTCTAAACCCAGCTTGAACATCTGGCAACTCTCGCTCCATGTATTGCTGGAGTCTTCCTTGCAGGATCTTGAGCATTACCTTACTGGCATGAGAAATAAGGGCCACTGTACGGAAGTTTGAGCAGTCTTTCACATTTCCCTTTTTTGGTATGGGGATATAAGTTGATTTTTTCCAGTCTGATGGCCATTCTTGTGTTTTCCATATTTGCTGGCAAATGGAATGCATCACCTTGACAGCATCATCTTTTAAGATTTTAAACAGTTCAGCTGGGATCCCGTCGTCTCCTGCTGCCTTGTTGTTAGCAATGCTTCTTAAGGCCCATTCAACCTCACTCCTCAGGATGTCTGGTTCTAATTCATTCACCACACCGTCAAAACTATCCTCAATATTATTATCCTTCCTATACAGATCTTCTGTATAGTCTCGCCACCTTCTCTTGATCTCTTCAGCTTCTGTTAGGTCCCTGCCATCTTTGTTTCTTATCATGCCAATTTTTGCCTGAAATTTACCTCCAATGTTTCTAATTTTCTGGAAGAGGTCTCTTGTCCTTCCTATTCTGTTGTCTTCTTCCACTTCCATGCATTGCTTATTTAAAAATAGTTCCTTATCTCTTCTGGCTAACCTCTGGAATTGCGCATTTAACTGGGCATATCTCCCCTTATCCCTGTTTCCTTTTGCTTTCCTCCTTTCTTGGGCTACTTCCAGTGTCTCAGCAGACAACCATTTTGCCTTCTTGGTTTTCTTTTTCTTTGGGACGTACTTTGTTGCTGCCTCCTGAACAATGTCTCGGACTTCTGTCCATAGTTCTTCTGGGACTGTTTACTAAATCTAGTCCTTCAAATCTGTTCTTCACTTCCACTGTATATTCGCTAGGAATGTTAGTGAGATCATATCTAACTGGTCTGTGTATTTTCCCTGATCTCTTTAGTTTTATTCTAAATTGGGCAATAAGAAGTTCGTGATCTGAGCTACAGTCAGCCCCAGGTCTTGTTTTCACCGACTGGATGGATGTCCGCCACCTTTGGCTGCAAAGGATGTAGTCAATCTGATTTCGGTGTTGACCGTCTGGAGAGGTCCATGTGTAAAGCCGTCTTTTAGGTTGTTGGAAGAGAGTATTCGTTATACACAGTGAGTTTTCCTGGCAAAATTCTATCAGCCTGCGTCCCGCTTCATTTTGTTCTCCCAGACCATGCTTGCCTGTGATCCCAGTTGTCATTTGACTTCCCACCTTGGCATTCCAGTCTCCTGTAATGAAAATAATGTCTCTTTTTGGTGTATTATCCAGTAGGTCCTGCAGATCCTCATAGAACTGATCTACTTCTGCTTCTTCAGCAGCTGTGGTTGGGGCATATATTTGGATCACTGTAATGTTGAAAGGCTTTCCTTGCACTCGAATTGAGATCATTCTGTCATTTTTTGGGTTGTATCCAAGCACCGCTTTAGCGAATTTCTTATTAATTATGAAGGCTACTCCATTTCTTCGATGTTCCTCTTGTCCGCAGTAGTAGATCTGGTGGTCATCTGATGTGAAGTGGCCCATTCCAGTCCATTTCAGTTCGCTGACCCCCAGAATGTCTATCTTTAGTCTTGACATCTCACCAATAACAACATCCAATTTGCCCTGGCTCATAGATCTTACATTCCAGGTTCCTATGGTGTGTTGATCTTTAGAGCATCGGATTCATCGTTCACCTCCAGTACCGTCGGCCGCTAGCCTTCCTTTCGGCTTTGAGCTAGCTGCGTCATCACATCTGGGGCTAGTTGAACTTATCCTCTGCTCCTCCCCAGTAGCATTTTGGCCATCTTCCGACCTGGGAGTCCCATCTTCCAATGGCATACCGACATATCTCTGGTTGTACTGATCCATTTAGTTTTCTTGGCAAGGATACTGGAGTGGTTTGCCATTGCCTTCCCCAGGGATCACGCTTGGTCTGACCTCTCTGCCACAACCGTCCCGTCTTGGGTGTCCCTTCACGGTTTCGCTCATGACATCATTGAGGTGCTCAAGCTCCAGCGCCCCGACAAGGCGGTGATCCTTTGCTGGATCCTTTGCCTTCTACTACATCTAGTTAAAAGCTAAAAGGCTGTTTAAATGATGGATACCTTTCAATTTGTGCAGCCTGAGGATATGGACAGGATTCTTGGAGATGTGAGAGCTACCACATGTATTCTGGATCCTTGCCCTTCCTGACTGATCAAATAGGTCAGAGAGAGACTAGCAGAGTGGATGAAGGTGGTGGTCGATGTCTCCCTAGAACAAGGCAAAGTTCCAGCTAAAGGAAGTAGTTGTTAGACCTGTATTTAAAAAGCCATCCCTGAACCCCATTATAATAGACAACTATCAGCCAGTGTCCAGCATTCCCTTTCTGAGCATGGTCTTTGTGAAAATGGTGGCCTCCCAACTCCAGATACTTCTGAATGAAATTGATTAACTAGATCAATTTCAATTTGGTTTCCAGCCTGGCTATGGAACAGAGACAGCTTTGGTCACCTTGCTGGATGACCTGCAAAGAGAGCTAGACAGGGGGAGTGTGTCCCTGTTCGTTCTTCTGAATCTCTCAGTGGCTTTCAATACCATTGATCACGGTATCCTCTTAGGCTGTCTCGCTGGGATGGGGCTATGAGGCACTGTCTTGCAGTGGCCCCAGTCCTTCCTGGAGGGCCATACCCAGAAGGTGGTGCTGATGGACTTCTGTTTGTACCCCCGGTTGTTGACCTTGGGTTTCCTCAGCAATTTTCGGTGCCACCTGTAAGCAGATTACACCCAACTCTACTACTCCTTTCCACCTAATGCCAAGGAAGCTGTCCTGACCCTAAACCAGTTCCTGCCATCAGTAATGGATTGGACTAGGGCAAACAAATTGAAGCTTAATCCAGACAAGACAGAGGTAATCCTGGTCAGTTGGAAGCTAGATCGGGGAATAGGAATGAATGGGGTTACAGGTTTGCAGTTTGGGGATCCTCCTGGACTTGGCACTTAACCTGGAGGTCCAGGTGTTGGAGTTGGCTAGGAGGGCCTTTGCATCATTAAAACTTTTGTATCAACTGTGTCCATTCCTTGAGAAGCCGGATCTGGCCACGATGGGAACAGGATGAGCCTTACACCCTGTCTGGATGACTATAATGCATTTTATGTGGGACTGCTCGGAAACTTCAGCTGGTCCAAAGAGCTGCAGCAAGGTTGCTAACTGGGGCTGGCTGCAGGGAGCAGACAACCCCCTTGTTGCAGCAGCTCCACTGGTTCCTAGTGTGTTACCAAGCACAATTCAAAGTGCTAGTTATGACATTTAAAGCCCTAGATGGTTCAGATCCAAGCTATTTGGCTGACCATATTTTCTTGTGCAAACATTTCCAGGCCCCGAGATCTTCAGGAGATGCCTTTCTCTCAGTCCTACTTCCATCTTAAGCTCCGCTGGTGAGAATGAGAGAGTGGACCTTCTCAGTGGCTGTCCCTCGATTCGGGAACTCTCTGCCCAGGGAAGCCAGAATGACCCCCGCTCCTGCAGTCCTTCCAGTGGCAGGCTAAAATTTTTTTATTCAACCAGGCTTTTAACAGTGTGTTTAAATACTATTTGTGTTTAATTCTGTTTCAATGTTTGTCTATGTGTATATTTTAAATATTCACATATATATTAATATTTTAAATTAGATTCCAGTGATTTTACGAGGGCTGAATGAAAAGTAATGCTTCCACCTTTGTTACTTGGGTTTGGATGGGAATATTTTAATAAATCAAACACAGAAATACTCCATAGAATGTGCTCTTTAACTACCACTATTCACTTTTCGACATAATCACCAGACAATTGGATACATTTCTGCCAATGATGAACCAGTTTTTTGAAGCCGTCACAAAAGAAGTTGACACTCTGTTTCCTCAACCTATCATGCACAGATCTTCCAATAGCCAAGCAAAGCAATAATGTGACCCAAACATTATTGTGAAATGCTGATTATGCTTGAAATGTCTCTCTGAGTGATATGATGATTGTCCTGAATCAATCTGTCAACCTTTTGCTTGTGAAATTTGGTGGTTGCTGTCACAGGATGTCCAACAGTTTGTTTGTCACACAAGTCAGATGTTCCCACCTCAACATCTTTAAACTTACTCGCACAATGACACACTGTACTCACATCAACACTATCACCATAAACAGCTTGCATTCTCTGATGAACCTTCTTTGGGGTGACATCTTGTGCTGTCAAGAATTCAATGACTGTACGTTGCTTAAGTAGCATTGCCCAACCTTCTGCACAGTCTTCCATACTTTGCACTTTAACAACACAACCGTTCAATGCTAAAGCTTCCCGCCAAAATGGAACTGTAGAGGAGAGTCTATTGAACAAGCCAGTACCTGCCACATACCAGTTCTGCCATCTGTTGAGGAGTTACGAAAGTGGAGGCATTACTTTTCATTCAACCCTCGTATATCAAACTGCTTGAGTCCCCTTTGGGTAGATAAAGCAAGGTATAAACAAACATATTAATTAATTAATTAATTAAATATTTGCCAATTAGCAAAAAAGAAAAAAGGAGGGGCAGCAAGTAAGGCTACCTTGCAGGTAATTACATAGTCTTGGGCAAGCCACTGAGAACGGTCTCCTCTGTGGCATTGCCAGATGAGAGTATGCAGGTGGTGAGGCCAAGAGAAAGTCCTTCCACAAAGTCTATGAAACCCAGGCAGGTTTATATGGGAAACAAGACACTGAATTCATCTGTTTGTCTTTTAAATGATTTCGAGAACAGTTCCACTATATATTTTTATGTGTCCTCAAAGTTGGACACAAGTTGGTCAAGGAACCAGATGAAAGGTTTTATTTGGCATCAAAAGGATAGTAACAGAAATAGCAGCTTGGAACAAATGTTCATGAACAAAAGTCTACAAGAACCCTTTATCTTCTGAATAACAGTTGCACTGAAAAACACAAGTGGGAGTTTATTTTTGCCTGGGTGCCCTGTGTAAAGATCCCTTACCTTTCCAGCCTGGATGACAGGGCCTAGGAGAGGCAGGCTAGTTAGTTTCAGCTTTAGAAGGCCTGGCAGAGGGCAGCAGGGGCCATTTTAGTTCAGGGAAAACACCATTTCAGAGAGGGGGAGTGTCCTAGGCCTGAGTCAGCACTAGAACAGCCAGGATTGGGTTAGAAAAGGGGGCGGAGTTCAGAAAGGTTTGGAGGGAAAGAAGAGGGCTTTTTCAGTCAGTCTGTTGTTGTGGAAGATTAGAATAGGAAGGTAGTTTTAGGAGTTCGTGGTTTTGAGAATAGTTGAGAGAAGGCAGTTTGCCTTAGGTTTGCCAGCGAATAGAAGCTGTAGCAAACTGGTACAGCTATCAGGGAGAGATAGCTGGAGGGTAGTTAGCTAGGCCACAGTTTAGGGTAGCTAAGCTACGGATGTATCTTGACAGAGATTCAGTTTCTGTCAAGTGTACTGTTTGTTTTTAAAGAGAAGAAAATCTCTGTATTGTAACAAAAGAAAGAACCAGTACATGTAACCATTACGCTTTCAAGAACCAACATTTTCTCTGTAACAGCCAAGTTTTAACAGCATTTACTTTCTTCTGTATATTCTTACCAATAAACTTTCCTTGATTATTTTGAAACTTAAAAGCCTGAGTCAAGTGTGCCTTTGTGGCTATAGTTCTTTCCAAACAACCTCACCTGCTTCCCTTTATAGAAGAAATAATAAAACACAGTCCTTGGTGGTCTTAAAAAACATTTTTAATATTTTAAACAGCTAGGGTGTTCCTGTACATTATAGTTACGGTGGCAGCGGAAATTAATTAATGAAACATCCCCTCAAACATTATATTGGTGCCAAAGTGGTGTGAATTCTTTATATTGATGACAGTGTTGCGTTATTGATCGATATTGGCCATCTCTTCGCCTTTATAATTGGAGGGACAGCTGGTGGGATTTGTTTTCCCCCTGTCCAGCTATTGTTTGCCATACACGTGCCTTTATACCCTGCTTATGGGTTTCTAGTTTATTTATTTACAGTATGTATATATCACTTTTCTCACCCAGCTCACTCAGTTGGCCATTATAGGAACATAATCCTGGACTAGATCAGTTTCTAGTCTAATCCAGCATTGCAACAACTCCATTCCCTACCACCCTGTTTCTGGGCACAATTCAGTTAGCAACCTTTGCATGCCTGTATTCACTAGTACGACTTCATCTCATGGATGGCACGTTGCTTGCACAGAGTGTGCTGGAGCCCATCCTGGCAGAGCTCCATTGGGCTCCATGCTGGTAGCATGCCAGCAGTGTAGACATGGAGCCTTGAGGAGTTGGGTGACTCCCTGACTCCTCATAGAAGAAACTCAGGGAAACGTTGTGGGATGGTAGCGCACATCCAATCACAGTAAGGGGAGGCAGTGGTATGGTGCTCCATGGTTTCCCCTAGCTTCTTGACCCCCATGTTCATAGTGAGATTGCATGTCATTCTCTGGGAGTTTAGGCACATTATTTATGGCAACTTTCTATTCGTGTGTTCTCTTTCTGCATCACACAGCATTCCTATATTCTCTAATGTCAAATCTGCTTTCACACCTCTCTTTCCATACCTGTCCTCCAGGAAGTATGTGTTAAAAGAGCTTATCTAGGTAAGATGTTCCAGCAATCTCGATATCATGGAGAATTAAAAAAGATGACCCTGAGTTGATTTTGCACAATTACACCTTTCAAAGATAACATTTGATTTCTTTCCCCACCAGGTTGTGTGTATGTGTGTGCAGGGGTGGCAGGGAGGGAAGGCTGGATAGAAGTTCAGCTACTGCTTAGCTCTTCATCGTGGTTGGGAGACCCACTACAGTATTTCACGTTTCCCATTAATTCAACAGATTGGGCTAGACCTATAAAGTTCTATACTGCTAAGGTTCGGGTTATTCTTAGGATGGTATTCTTCCTTATGAATCTATATTCTCAGATCTGCTGGGGAGATATATTTTTTTGTTCCAAAACCCACATAGGTACATCTGGTGTAAACACAGGAGATGGCCTTTTCAGTGGCTACCCCAAGGCTCTGGAACTCTCTTCTCATAAAGGTTAGGCTTTCTTTCTGTAAAAAGCTAATGACTTTTCTATTTTGATAAGCCTTGAAGGGCTGGTTGTTGGGCCCTCTGAACTGAGCTTCCATAATAATAATTACTCCATGTGACTGAGTTAGATCAATTGTGAATGGTCAGCTACTAGAGGAGAGCTTGGTTTTGGCTGTTAATATACAGTATTTATCCAAAGGTAAGCTCCACTGAACTTACTCTTATTGCATTAGGACTTAAACACAAGAGGGCAGCCACAGATGGAAAATGTCCCCTATCCATTACTAATCCACTGAATCCCTAACAATCTTAAGTCCTGAATAGTCTGCCACATTAGCTGTATTAGTGTAGTACTACACGTACATTTGAAATGCCATAACTTACAGGAACTCCTTCCAACCAAAACAGCTTTGTGGCCTCATGCTGTTGGCTGTCCGAATAACCATGTGTGCGGTAATAACATGTCACTCAAGAAACTATTTCTGCTCAGGATGGCAGCTGGAATTTTGCAGCTGTTTTCTTCAGTATAACAGGGAATATGACAAATGAATTTCTGCCAGCTCAGGAGTAGTTCTCCATTTACCACATTGGAATGAATCCCTTGAACGAGTCACCTCTACAGGAAAAGATGATGAAGATAAGAGCAGATATAATTTCAACCCTGTTAATTCTTTGAATACAGAAGTCTCCTTCTTTTCTGCCAACACGTTACTCTGCTGCAAAATGGAACATACCAATAAACCATCACTGAACTGCTTTGAGGGAGCTTAGATTTCATGAGAAAGATCTTATCCAACCCATCCAGGTGCAGAATATATATGACTTATAATGACAAGAGGCCAGGCTGAGAAGACTCTAACATTATATTTCAGTGAGTATGTCTGGGAAACTAGTTAACCACTTCTGTATTATTAGCACAATAGTTTCCAGTCCTCTTTCCTTCAGGGACCTTTTCCAGGCTGACATGTCTGATAAGGAATGTGTGTTTATACACATTTCCCCAACATGAGTCCTTCAAGATATTTAACTTCCATAAGCTCTAGACCAGTGGTTCTCAAACTTTGGGTCCCCAGGTGTTTTGGCCTACAACTCCCAGAAATCCCAGCCAGTTTACCAGCTGTTAGGATTTCTGGGAGTTGAAGGCCAAAACATCTGGTGACCCACAGGTTGAGAACCACTGCTCTAGACAGTGTGGGCAATGGTCAGGGATAGTGGGAGTTGCACTATAGAACAGCTGGTAGGAGCTATGTAGCAACAACTGTAGGGGGTTGAGAATGTTGTAGTAATGTAGTGGAAAAGCTTTTGCTCTTCAGATTTTGGACTGTCATAACTATCTTCCTTTAATTTCTAGAACTTGAAGTTGAGAACATCTGAAGGACCAAGGTTTCTCCAATCCTACTGTAGTATAGCCACACAGAGGGAAAATACTTTATGGTATGCAGTTAGTTAACATGTGAAATCTTCCTTGCTGTTTCCTATTGACATGAGAGCAAGTCCTAGAAAATATTTCATCTCCATCTGTGCATTGGGAGGTAAATGTAGGTTAACAGTGGGGTGAACATAGAAGCATCTCCACCATGACTGATTTCCCAAGAAGATTGTGAACTTTGTCTATGAACTCCATGGTTTTCATGATTAGAGAAAATTGTTTGCTATTGCTTCCAATTTTGTTATTTTTTACAGGTATACTACACAGAGCATTGCAACAGTGCATTTCACATTTTTTTATGGAGAGCTGCAGTTGATTAATGCACAGTAATAATATACCTCCACAAGTCCATCTCCTTGAGGTAGAATCTCAAGTACTGGTTTGTAATATATGCAGCCTTGGATTTACATACAGTCTGTTCTTGTTTTAAGGCAGCATAAAGCATTATAGTGAAAACTCTATTTTGTACTATTGTACATGTTCAGATATGTGTTTCATCACAGAAGCTTTCCAGAAGGACACAGCTCAAACATTTCCTTATACCTTTCCTAAGTTAAAGAGCAGCAGGAATTACCAAGACTGTTGCTGACACTGCCATTGTAATGGCAAGTGCAGCAGAGCATTTGCAAGTTAAAAGTCCTGTGGATGTGGCCATTACTCCTCTCCACCCTGTATTTCTAGAACATTTTGTGCTTGGATGAATCTCTTGTTCAACTGCTGAAATCTAATTGGACTTGCATCACAAATGATCCATTTCTCTGAGAAGCTTTGTTCTTCAGCAACCTTTCTGGAGAGACTTCATGCATATTACTATTTTTTATTATTTATTCATTACCCATCTCCCCTTGCAGTTCAAGGCGGACTACAACATTCTTAAAATAGCAAGCCAAAACCAAATACAAATAAAACACAAATAACAAATCTACACAGGTAAAATGCAAATTAAAGTTCACCAATAAAATGATGTTAAAATTCACGAGTTAAAATTGACTGGATAGGCCTGGCAGAAAAGATAGATCTTAAGTTATATCTTAAATTCTGACAGTTGGTTTAGCTGTTAAAGTTCTTCTGGCAAGTCATTCTGCAGTCTAGGGGTGAGTGGTAAAAAGGTCATCTCGGTGATGGTTGCCAGTCAAGTTCTGTCTGACTGGAGTAGCGCCCCCCCCCCCCCCCCCCGAGACCATAAGTGTCTTGGATGGATTGTATGGGAAAAGGCAATCCTGTAGGTAACCTGGACCCAGACCCAAATCTGGGGCTGTAATGGTGAAAACCAACACTTTGTACTTTGCCTGAAAACTAATTGGCAACCAGTGGAGTGAGTGTGATATAGGTGTAATTTGCTTACTGAGCCCCCGGTGGCGCAGTGGGTTAAACCCCTGTGCCGGCAGGACTGAAGACCGACAGATCGCAGGTTCGAATCCAGGGAGAGGTGGATGAGCTCCCTCTATCAGCTCCAGCTCCTCATGCGGGGACATGAGAGAAGCCTCTCACAAGGATGATAAAACATCAAATCATCCGGGCATCCCCTGGGCAATGTCCTTGCAGACAGCCAATTCTCTCACACCAGAAGCGACTTGCAGCTTCTCAGGTCACTACTGACATGACAAAAAAAATTGCTTACTCCTGGATAGTCCTGTAACAAGTCTGACTACCATATTTTAAACTAATTGAAGTTTCTGAACTCTGTACAGAGGTAGTCTAAAGCATGCACTACCATCTTTAGACGCTCCTAAGAAGGTGCACAGCTGGCATATCAGTTGAAGTGGATAGTAAGCACTAGGGGGTGCTATTATTTAATTAGTCTTCATAAGTCAGATCAAACTCACTAAATTCATACTTACAAGGTGATATCTAATATGTGGGTGTGGCCCATGCCAAAAATGTAAGAACCAAAACTTGCCCAATACTTTTTCATTTGCATTTTGTAACTTTTGGAAGCCTCCCAAAGTCAGTTTAATTTTCAGTATGAGGAAGCAAAGTAATTACTATAACGAAAAAGTAATAGTAATTAAATTTTCATTATAGTAATGACATTTTCACTAACTATTCTTTCGAAACACTTTAGAAATGAAACACATTATGTGTGTCATTACAGTGTATGTATTGAAATGATCGAAATTATAAACATTACAAAACATGATATCTTGTTAATTGCCATCAATGTGATGTCAACATAAGCTGTGAACATGAAGTGTATTTCTTTGCAGTTTTGTCTTAGGATTTCCTTCCTTGCTCCCCATCTCTCCATCTTGAAAAATTAAATACTGAATGCTTAATGTTATAAAAGATTTCCAGATAACCGTATTAAGTTTTGTGGGGCAGCACCACCATCTTCATGCGGAGGATTCATGTTAATTGCTATCATGTTGACTTTGACCTATGATTGACTTTATGATTCTGAAACCTTTATCGCCATCTGTTATCAATGTTTTTTCCAAGCACAGGACTGTTGCTTCCTTGATTGAATTTATCCACAGCCTTCCTTTTTTCCTTCTGCTTTCTACTTTACCTTGCATTATTGCCTTTTTAAATGAGTTGTGTCTTCTCAAATATTATATTGATCTGTTTAACAGAGACATTATCATCACTACCCTTTTATTTTATTAGGAATACAATGACTGGTTCCTTATTCTAGGCCACTATTACCCATTCTTCCAGCCGGGAGCAGAGATATTTGTCTCGATTTGGCTGGTACCTAATCCAACATAATTAATTTCCTTTCATCTTGGAGTGCTTTTGTTCTTCTCTGTTGCATCTCCTTCTCCCCAATAGTCCTTCCAATGAAACAAGAAGCCCAAGAGGCTAGAAGAGACAGAGACCATTAACTTGCTGACATTGTAGTGTACTTTTGTAGTTCAGTTTCCTTGCATCTGGAAGCAATTTTAATTTGTTTCTGCTATAGAAAAACCTATTGCCAACCTGAAAATTACATTTATACAGTATTTAAGTTGTAATTTTCTTGTTCAGAAGTTGTGATAGTGTCTTGAAGCAAAAAGAATGTGGAGCCTTAAAACGACCAAAGTGTCTATTGAAGCGTAAGCTTTAAGATGCTGTTTAATTTACACGTTGTCTTGCCACCAAAACAACAACAAAAAAAAAAAAAAACATGTGTAGTAATAATAAAATGTTTTCTAGTCTTCAACATAAAATCAAATCAAATAAATTAAAAACAAAAATAAAATGAGTAGTTGGTACCAAACTGGTTAGATCAGGGGTTCTCAAACTTTTTCAGCCGCAGAGCCCTTTTTGAAGCAAAAATTTCTCGTGGGGCTGCAAGAAATGTTTATTTTATATTATATTACAATGCTTGTCCATAAAGTAAGGTTACAAGGCACATAGCTCTCATGAGGAATTTTCACAGGGGAAGTTGGTATCACTGCCATGTAGTGGGAAGCCAGCAGAAGCAAATGAGCTGTGCCAGTCGTCAGTAGTTCATCGACTGACATTGTGGTGAAGGTTAGAGATTAGAGTCCTCATTCTGTTTCCCACAAGTGCAAAGTTCACACTGTAATATGCTACCTAAATGCTTAGGGCATGAATGCTGCTGTGATTCATCACGAGAAAAATGATGGCGTCAGTGTTTTGGGACAAAAAGGGGTTCTGCTCATTGATTTTTTTTGGAAAGAGATGAAACAGTCAATGCTGCAAGATATAGTGAGGCCATGAAGAAGCTTTGCAGAGCCATCAAAAATCAATGTTGTGGGATCCTGTTGGCTGGAGTCTGTCTCCTTCATGACAATGTGTGTCTGCACACTGCTCATGCAAAACAAGAGTTGTTGACTTCATTTGGTTTAAGCCACCCTTCTCGCAGCCTCGATCTTGAACCCAGTGACTATTATCTGTCAAATAGATTAGAGGAACACTAGGGTGGAAAACACTTTTCCAAGAAGAAGGAGGAGATGAAAATCAGTGACGAACTGGCTGAAAAAGGTGTCGGGAAACTTCTATGACACAGGCATCAGAAACCCGTTGTGCAGATGACAAAATGTATTGAACTGAATGTGATTATTAAGAGAAATAATGTAATATTTATATTATAATCCATGTGAGTTTTATTAAAATAAATGTATTTGTATTTTAAAAAATCTTGTAACCTTGCCTCGTATATTATATTATATTATATTATATTATATTATATTATATTATATTAGTGTGCATATATCAGATATGGGCAAACTTTTTTTAGATATCATGTTTTAAAATTTGACAGACAGGCCGGGCCAGTGGCAAATGGATGGAGAGTATTTGTGTGAACTAATTGGGGAAAAATGAACAAATTCCTATGCACATTGCACATACCTTGTTTGTAGTGCAAAGAAAAGGAAAATAAAGAACCAAACAATATTTAAAATGAAGGACATATTTTACCACCATAAACTTAACAGCATTTCAGTGGAAGACCCCAGGGGCCATCCAATCCAACTCCCTTCTGCCATGCAGGAAAAGCACAATCAAAGCACCCAACAGATTTCCACCCATGGAATAATAATAATAATAATAATAATAATAATAATAATAATAGAAAACCAAAATGTCCATTCAGTTCAACTCCCTTTTGCTATGCAGGAAAAGCACAATCAAAGCACTCCCTGAGTGGTGGGAAGGAAAAGGGGTTTTGGAAGCAAGCAAAGTGAGGGAGAAAGGCTTTTGGGGCAAGGGGGTGGGGGGAAGCAGGAAAGTGGAGGGAAATTTGGGAGGGGGAAGTGGAGAAGGAGGGAACCATGGAGCCCCTAAGTATCCAGAGGTGGCCCTAGGTAATTTTCAACTGTAAGCAAACAGTATTTTGCCCCCCCCCCCCCCCAACCAATCACTGATATGTATTTTCTGTTTGTCGTGGGAGCTCTGTGTGCCATATTTGGTTCAATTCCATCACTGGTGGAGTTCAGAATGCTCTTTGATTGTAGGTTAACTATACATCCCAGTAACTACAACTCGCATATGTCAAGGTCTATTTTCCTCCAAGAGCACCTCAAGAGTGCCCCTGGGCAAAATCAACTATACTGCAAATGCTTATTTTGCGTAATGGGTTGAGCCGCCCCTGTAAGTATCGCTTTGAGAACCGCTAGGTTAGATTCATCTTTTGTAGCAGATCAAATGAAAAACTGAAGGCTTGTCCCCAAGTAACAATATTTTGACTTTTTTAAAAGAATGCCCTTCTGTGATGCTCAGTTCTTAGAAATTGTTGGTGTCCTTAATTGTAAAGGCAAAGAAACTGGTACATGGATAGCAGTATGATACACGATATAAGGGCCCATATACTGTAGGAATTTTGAGGACTATTTATTGCATACATATCTGATCTTCTGCCATAAATAATGATGAGGTATCTACTTTAAGTGAAAAGTCCTGAGGGTTGCAGTGAAGTACTGGAGGACAGAACAATGTCTACCATGTTGTGTATCCTGTATCTCCTAAGCTAGGTTGATGGATTCAAGTGAGAGGGAAGATATTGTCCAATCATATCAAATTTCCAGAAGGACAAACTTCTGTAGGATGAGAGTGGAGTTGAGATGTTATCAAAAACTGACCCCCTCTTCTGTAATAATAAAAACTGTAAATTTATAACATATTTTTAGATCTTGGCTGGGTCTAACCCAACCCCAAACATTCCTGGGAGGATTAATCTGATTAACTCTTCTTTTGTGGTTCAGGAATACCTCAGGCCAGCCCATTATCTGCTTCCTCTCCCTTTTTCTCCCTCTTCCCTGTTAAGACTCCAGTACCTCAACACTGACCTTTCTCTCACCTCTCGAGGGACAACCTCTCAGCCTCAAAGAAAACTTGAAAGTGGTATGGAAGTCATCTTTACATATCTGAGAGGCTGCTTGGTAAAAGGTAGAGCAATCCTTTCTCTGGTGTTTCAGAGGTTAGGACTTAAGCCAATGAATTCCAATAAGAAAACCAATTCAACTAATGGATTTATCTTACAAAAACTTGAAGAACTTCTTGATAGTAAGTACATTTTGGAGTAAAGTACACTGGAATGTGATGGAGTCTTCTTCACTGGAACTTTTTAAAATGGCCACAGGTCAGAGTGAGATAACTTTGGATTCCTTGGGGCAGTTTACTATATTATGAATCATCTGTGCTTAGAATGAATAAGCTTTAAAAAGTTCTTATTGTCTGATATGCCTTCAATAGCAGTTGGAGGCACACTTTGGTATTCTAATTATACGTTCATAACGTCTATATTATTTGCATCTTTCTTTGCTTGAAAAGGTTACAAAAATCCTGGAGGAAGCTGAGATATAGGATAATAAGAATTTTTATAGCAAAGTTTCCACTTACCCCATCGTCTCCAAGCCTGCTGTGCTTTTTTCAACTGAGCAAAATCTTTTGCCTACTTTAGTGAACTCATTATATGTTGATTTATAGAATAGCACTGTGAGGAGGAAGCTGCAGAAGCCAAACTTAACAGCTGGCTACTTATTCTTCTGCTCCCTGTGCAAGCACAGAGACCTTGGTTGCTGAGAAGGTGCCAGTCTCTGAGGAACAAAGTGGCAAATGCTTCCAAGAGATTATCTGGCTCTTTTCTACTGCAAAATGTGAACTCTGCTATACATTTCTAACCCCCAAGGAAAGGGCATCACCCCAATGTTAGAGGCTTGTAAGGGGAAACTGATAGTATACAAAAACAGTTCATGAGCAAGAGATCACTGTGCTATCTCGCACATTTAAAGGCAAAGTGACTATTGCAAACAAAAGGTGACATAGTTGGAAATAATCCATGTGTTGTCAAAGGCTTTCAAAGCTGGAATCACAGGCTATGTGGACACGTTCTAGCAACATTTTCTTCTGACATTTTACCTGCATCTGTGGCTGGCATTTCAGAAGATACAAACCACAGATGCAGGTAAAACATCAGGAGAAAACATTGCTAGAACACAGTCATACAGCCAGGAAACCACACAACACCCCAATTTATGTTTTGTTTGCATATTTGTTTTTTGGACACCTGAAATCTTTTCACATGTGGCAAGAAAGCCGGTTTTGAAGCTTTGTGATCGTCCCTATCATAGAATCATCAAATTATCAAAAATAGAGTTGGAAGAGACTACATGGGCCATCTAGTCCAACCCCCTGCCATCCAGGAAAAGCACAATCAAAGCACCCCCAACAGATAGCCATCCAGCTATCCAAGAAAGCTGCCACCATGCTCTAAGCTAGAGAGTTCTACTGCTATCAAACAATGCTGTATGCATCCTGCTGCCAGTTTGCCTACCCCTCGTGATTCTCCCATCCCTAGCTAGTAACAGGTAAGACCCATCAATAGCTTCCAATCCAGCAATGTTTTGTCACCTACCTCGATATCAACAATAATGCAACTCTATTGGAATAGCGGGTTCATGCAATAAAGTCTATGGCCACTGAAGGGGACTTTTTTCAGAAATAATAGTAATAATAACAAATACAAGTTACCATCTCTTATGGTCCATCATAGTGTCGTAATTCTGCATGCAGAGCTACTCTACAATTGACCATTCATTACATCCTGCTGACTTATTCTAGAGTTGTTGCAACCTACTCAGCAGGTTCATCTTTCATATTGGGTGAGTTGGGTAGGGAGGAAATAGAAGAAGCATCTAGCTATATCTTTATGAATGCATGAAATTATTACATCATCCATTGATACCTCCCAAGGACCCCAGCAGGCCTGGTTGCAGGGATATAGCAGTGTACCATATTCACTCAGGTCAAGTGTACCATCAAGTCTAGTGTGCAACCTAATTTAACCCCCCCCCCCCCCCACACACACACATACATCCTGCAATATATTTGCTGGTGAATAAAATCAGAAACCAGGCCTCAGTTGGAAAAAAAAAGCCACCAAAGCCAGGAGGCCTCCAAAGTGAGCTGGAAGGAGAAAGAAGAAGGGGAGACCCCTACTGTGCCCTGATCCACTGGCTGCATCAGCCTCCTTCTTGCAACTCCATTCCTACTGGAGGCTTGGTTGCGAGGAAGCAGAGACTGCTGAACCAAAGGGGGCTGTCAAAACTAGCAGGTTTGTGCGTGGTGGAGGGGTCTTCCCTCTCCTTCCTGATGTATTGTGGGCTCCTCCTCTTTGCAACCAAGTCCCTAGTAGGAATGGGCTGAAAAGAGGAGGTTGCCACAGCAAGGAGCCTTCCAAACGGGGGTGGTTTACATCTATCATGGAGGCACTCCATTCATAGGCCCAGGAGACAGGGGTCTGGATTGCAAGGAAGATAAAGCTGGGGAAAGGAGGAGGGGAACCCTGCCTACGAAGATAACACTGGCAGTAGCTGCTTTAGGCCCTAGTAAGGAAGGAAGGGTCCAACACTGCTGTTCCTGCCTGGGAAGAGGGAGGGATGGGTGGTTGAACAGTCAAGGAAGGGCAGGGATTCAATTGAAGCCTGGTTTTTCCTTGTTTTTCCACCTTCCTTGAATCTAATGCACATCCTAGAAAGATGTGCATTAGACTTCAGTAAACATGGTATTTCTCCAATCCTTGCCTTCTGTCCACTAGGAATAGACTGACTATGGAGTGGAGAGCTGCAGAGGCTTTGCAGTAAGTCATGCAGGTCTTTGGTCAGTTAGGAGGGAGGGAACACCAATTGTTAGGTGGTGCCACTGACCTTTCTAGGACACTATGGAGGGCCATATTTCCAACTTGCTCCCCTGAAGAACAACAAAGAGCCTGCTAATGTTCCCTATATTCCTCTAGTGAATGCAAGGGGCATTTTTGATCTCTTTCTGACTTTCTACCCCAGTAGAGGTATTTTTTTTACAACAAGTTGTAAAAAAATACCCCAGTAGAGGTATTTTTTTACAACTGGAAATGACCCAGACTTGTTCCAAAGGGCCAAATAAATAAGCCTGAAGCCTACAGGTTGCACTTTGACCATCCCTGAAGCTTAGAGAAAGCTGAAGAACAGGCAATATTAATAGTGTGACATTGTCAACGTTTGCCTTTTTTACAATTGTGCAAGCAGAATCCAAGTGAGACAAAGAGGCACACTGACACAGCAGTGAATCCTCTATCATGTTATCTTGTCCGCACTGAAAGGCAGATGCCATGGGCCCCAGGGTGCTTCACTTTCCATCCAAACTGACAGCCGTCCGACCTTGGCTTTCTCTCTGTGTGCCAAACTACACATTAGAATTATTGTGTGGCATGTAGCTCTGGTTTGTGTGTGTTTGTTTTTTTCATAAATTAATTACAGGCATGTTGTGACGGAGGAATCTTACTTTGAATACAGCATGGAGCCAGTGGGAGCTAGACCTCCTCCTTCTCTAGCCGTGGGCTGAATGAAAATCGCTCCACCCTTGCACTTGGGACTTAAAGGAGAAGAGGTGCCCTTAGTGCGAAGGGGAACGTGAAGGTAAGTGGATGGCTCCAACATTAGTACCAAAAGGGTTACAAATCAGTTTTTGGTCAACTTTAGATTCAGTATGGTTATTTGGTATGATTCAGAAAATTGCACTGGATACATCACATCAGCTCAGAACATATGCCATCCAGTAGTTGCCATCTGCTCGCCCACAGAAAACCATATGTAATAATCTAGAGCTGATGTGGTAGTAGCAATCTTTAGTGGGTAGTCCACCTCTCCTCTCCTGACATCCCCATTGCCTCAGAACTATAAGAGGGTTTCTCAAGACTAGTTGCTCTCATTGCCATGTGGTTTTGAGTCAACAGTCTAGTAATGGTGAGGCCACAGACCATATTTTCGTTCTTGCAGACCACTAGTGGTCCGCAGACCACAGGTTGGGAATCACTGGTGTAGGCTGTGGAGCTGCTACAGAGAGTAGATGGAGGCCAAAGGAGGTGCAATCATGTGTATTTAGCTGTGCATGTATATCTTCTTAAGTAGCTGAAGGTGAAAGCCTTCCAGCATTTTAGCAATGAAAGAATAACTCTGTGGCCAGACAATCAAGTTTCCTGCACTGCTCAGGGATTCTGGGGCCTAGCTGGCTCCTGGCTTGGGGGTGCTTCCAGTACTCTAATGTGGTAGAGGAAAAAACCTGACAATATCTCCCTTATCCATGGCTGTCTCCTTTCCTCGTCATGCTAATTGGTCACTTTTTAAAAATTAAAAGCACGTAGAAGCATTTCCTCCCACTCTCCTATCCTTCTCCATCACACTTTTGTCAGTTCCTTTAAAATGTACAAGTTTCTCTCTTCACCCTCCACTTCTGCTTGGCTTACATAAATTGCTTCAAGCTTAGTTCAAAATGCAAAAATAGTTTGCCATCAATTGACATAATTAGGAAAACAAAAGTGCAGAACACACACAACCCTGTATAAAAGACCCTTCTGTAATAACCAATGACTCATTAAAAGCCTGTCTGAAGACTTCATCCCACAGCTTCTTTTATAATTATATTTATGTTTATTAATACCCTGCTTTTTCTCTCCACAAGAAGACTCAAAGCGGCTTCTAGGTTCTGTTTCCATGTGCTTTGGAAATGGAACCCCACTGGAGCCCCACAGAGGCCATCATGTGACATAAGGGCACTTCCAGTAGGTTTCTTTGGGGCTCTGTTTCCTCAGTTCATGGAAACAGAGCGTAGAAGGCATTTCAGGAGTCAGGTGTTACCCAAATTCAAATGGCAAAAAGTGGGAGAAAGTGAGGTAAAGGTGAGCATCAAAATGTTAAGGATGTGGGAGGGATGGCCATCCTAGAAGATGGGGAAATATGGGAGGGAATAGGGGAAGGCAGTTCCCTTTGCTTTCCTGCTCCTGATGGGATGAAGTCTAAAAGAGTATTTGACACCCAGCAGACAGAGACCCGGAGGAGGTCTCCCACTAGAAGAGGTGCCAGCAGAGCTGTTCTACCCAGGGGCCATGCTTCAGTGATGACTCTCCCAGACACATTGTATCCTACCATACCTTTCAGACCCACCACAAGAAGGAGGACAAAAAAGAAGAAGGTAGAGGACAGTGGTGCTGGAGAAATTGCCACTGTCTGATCTGGGGTGAAGTGACCACCTAGCAAGCGAGAGAAGAGGGGCAGCAGGTAAAAAAAAGACAAGGTAAAAATAGTGTTTTTTTATTGACAGATTTTCCATTGCACACTTACAAAAGTGGAGAGTCTGTTGTGGTTAGCACCTTATCACCATATTCAAAAGAGCTCTTTCTTGAGAATGATTTACTTCTCACAAAGTCAATGCCCCATGCTTAATGGTCCTCTCCTAGGGTTCTCTTCTTCTTGCAACTTACAATTGGCTATCTTAATCATACTCATCCCTATGTTTTACCTGCAAACAATGAGATACTTTAGCCAAGATACAGAAACTTCACAAGAAACAACTAATTACTTACAAATGTGGTAGGAATCAAAACATTTTTGAAAAAGAATGAAACCCATCCTGCGAAAAGGGAGACGTGGTTTTCCAGTATTCACAGTGGAATCTAACTCTGCCTGTAATCATGGTAAACCCTGGAGAATCCAAAGTGTTCATTCACTTACAAGATATAATAAAATCCCCAGTGCTTTAACTTTAAATCCAAGTGTATTGCCAGGTTGACATCCTGTTCTATGAGTACCTAAGTAGGGTTCATAATTATAATCCAAAGTGGGTTGAGGACAGTCCAAAATGCAAAGTAGCCAGGTCAATGTACACAGTGTTCTCAGGATGACTGAACTGGGACTGGATTTTATAAATGGATAATAAGGTCATTTTTAAATGCAGAGATTTTTTTCCATCTTAGCAAAGTCTCGTTAGAGTGCAAGTAATCCATTAAGTGAAACCTAGAGTAAATGAACAGAATTCTTTCCAATATTTTATGAGTCATAACAATAAAAAAGGAACTTTGCTTCAATGCTTCCTCAGTTAGGAAGTTCGAGTACCTGCCCCCTCCTATACCTCAGTGACTCTCACCCATCATGCAAACACTGCAGGGGAAAAACCAGCCCTCTCTTGACATACTAACCAGCAGTACAGAAAAGGAGAGGAAATGATACACTGTATATTGTGTTGGTGAAAAGAAGGGGATGTCGTGGCCCTCACAAATGGATGGAAGGTTGCTTTTATATCACCACGGTGGACAAACAGAGATGATCATAACAATGAGAAAAGGCCTCAGAGATCAATGCATCTGAGCCACATGCCTTGAAGATGGATTTGCTGTAGCTCCAAAAAACTTCTTCCTGATCAAAGACTCATAAGCTCATGGGCTGGAAGGTCATCAAGCTCAGCCTTTTCCTCTAGGCATCAGAACACATTCTAGTTCAGAATCAACCAGAAATACAACTCAGATACATCCAAATCCAGCTTGTTCAGCTCCCTGCTGCTGGATGAATCTTACATTCCAGGACTTTTATAATGCAACAGGACAATCTTACCTCCAATATTTTCTGACTACAGGGAGGTTCATCCATACAGCCTTCCATTAATTTGCCTTTAAACCTCTAGAGCAGATTTTTAGAGCTTCTGCAAAGCTGCTGGGTGCAAAAGGAATCATTCCCTCCTCAAACAAATGGAAGCTGTTTTATCGATGGGAAAGGTGTTAATTGTTCTTAGTTTTTTCCAACTAATTACTATTTTTAAATCATAGTCTTAGTTTCAAAGCTCTTCACTCAGCCCTCTTCTCTACTCTCTGCAAATCTGATTAACACACTCATTATGCTTTCATCCAAGCCATTAATAGAAATAAACAGGATCAGAGCTAAAAATTTGAGAACCCCAGCTGTTACCTTCTCCTCATTTGGCATTGCTCCACTAATACATGTTGAGGATGATTCTTTAACATAATCCTAGATCATTTAGAAGAAGGTCAAATAGAATAAAGTCAGAAACCTTAATGATATAAGGTGAGCCTTTCTTCTGAAAGACAGCACAAGTTATTCTGCAAGAAGTCAGAAAAAGGCAAAATAAACTTTTGTAAGCAACTCTGATGAAAGAATGGTGTACAAATCCTCTTCAATCAATTGCTTGACATGATACCTTTTAAATAATAATTGCTATTGACCATTTAAAAATACATTTCTTAATTTAATTTGGTAAATATTAGTTAGGATGTACATTAGAAAAAAAGGATGTTTCCCTATGGCTGCAAAGTTTATTTACTGTACAAGTAGAATAATACAATTAATTTGTTAGATTTTCCTCAACTTTGATTAACTCACTAGGTTTTCTGATTAATGCTGATGATAATTCTATATTTAAATGTGTTAATTAGTTCTATGTCATTCCAATTCAGTTGGGGAGGGTCTCCCTCTGTCCAATCCAGTAGAATAGGAAGACTTTATGAGAAGAAGGATTTGGATTGGTGGGAATGAATCACAATAGTACTAGGTAAAATAATTTTCCCATTGTATCATGAATTTCTGTGGAAAAGAAGAAGCAAAGTCTATGAGTAGAACCAAAAGCCTGGAAGCCATTGAAGGTCGGAACATGGGAAGATAGGGAAGAAGAATGGGAAAATGTAGTGTCTGTAATGGAATGTTTTCTTCATTTAGCAAGAGCTCCTCAACAATCTGTGGTCCTTTCTGAATTTCTAATAATTTAATGCTGTAAGGCTAATCTTCCCCCAATCCCACTGCCACTTATTACCCATTATGGAGATTGTTGGATGCCTTTTAGTGGCAGAAGTATTGTAACCCTTTTAACTTTATTCCTTTATTTACTTTATTCCAATGTATAATACATATGTTTTTGTATATACTACATATTCCCTGTAGCAACGGAAGTGCAATGGAAGTGGGAACTGGACCATAAGGAAGGCTGGGCAAAGGAAGATAGACGCTTTTGAACAGTGGTGTTGGAGGAAAATTCTGAGAGTGCCTTGGACTGCGAGAAGATCCAACCAGTTCATACTCCAGGAAATAATGCCCGGCTGCTCACTGGAGAGAAGGATATTTGAGGCAAAGATTAAGTACTTTGGCCACATAATGAGAAGTCAGAAAAGCTTACAGAAGATAATGATGCTGGGGAAAATGGAAGGAAAAAGGAAGAGAGCCTGACCAAGAGCAAGATGGATGGATGGTATCCTTGAAGTGACTGGCTTGACCTTGAAGGAGCTGGAGGTGGCAACAGCTGATGGGGAGCTCTGGTGTGGGCTGGTGAAGAGTCAGAAGTGGCTGAATGAATAAACATAATTAACAAAAATATTCGTAGGAATAAGTTCCAAGATGCCCATGGATAATAACAAACACTATATTTCAATTATACTTGGGCTGGAATATAGAACAGCACTGGTGGATTTAGGCCCACAAATGCTTCCTGAGTAGGGAGGATTTTTGGAGTGCAGGTCAGTGATGATAATAAATATTATTATTATTATTATTATTATTATTATTATTATTTATATTCCGCTCTATCTCCCCGGAGGGACTCAGGCTGGATTCCAAACATAATGCCCAAATACAACAACAATACATCTAACATACAAACAAAAATTAAACAACCTGACATATAAACACGAAATTATGACTTTACAACTAAAATTAAATAAAAGGCACAGCCTGTTACAAAAGACATAAGACAAAACATCAAACATTGAACAGAAACAACAATTTCCCATGGAGATTGAAACTGTGGATAATAGTGTCATTTTATATAGCATTGTACATTATTGCATATTATGGATTGGGGGTAAATGCAATGAGCCCTTTTGTACTTTTTTTTTAGGGATTTGAAACTATTAGTGAGCCAGATGCTTTGGGGGGGGGGGGGGGGGTTAGTTGTAGCTATTAAACTCATTTTTCTTACTTGACAAGGGTGAGGAGGTTTTGACCACAGAGAACCAACCAGGCCAGACTGCCAGAATGGAAGTTTGGGGCTGCTGTAATGATTGTATATACAGTACCAGACCCTGAGCTGTTTTAACCCCTTCCTGAAGCTGCACTGAAATCATTTAATAAGGGTCATGTGAAATAAAAACAGACAAGAAAATTAATGAGTGCAAACATCACTATTTCATTATCTTTACAGTAGGATGTTAAGAGATTTAAACAAAAAAAATAAGGAAAGAAGTTTTTAGAGAATCATGGGCTTGTTAGTTATTTTGATGTTTTAAACTGAAGAAGTCATGGACTTATGTAAATCACTTTTTGGCTTCTGCATCCAAAACACATACTTTACTTTGTTGTTGTGTGTCTACAAGCCATTTTTGTGCCTTCAGGATGAAGCTATCACAGGGCTTTCTTGGCAAGATTTGTTCAGAGTGAATTTGCCTTTTCCTTTCTGAGAAAAGGTGAGAAGGTGAGGCCTCCATAAAGTCACTCAGAGTTTCCATGGCTGAATAGGGAATTGAACTCTGGTCTCCAGATTCATGGTTTAATGCTCAAACCATTACACCACGCAAATTTTCCGTTTTACTACTTTACTCTTTGCGAGTAACCCTTCTTGATTTGTAATGAAGAGGCAGTGAGATGGAGTGATCAGACTGCACAGTGTTTGCTTAGAACAGTGTTTCTCAACCTTCCTAATGCCATGAGCACTTAATACAGTTCCTCATGTTGTGGTGACCCCCAAACATAAATTTTTTTCGTTGCTACTTCATAACTGTAAATTTGCTACCATTATGAATTGTAATGTAAATATCTGATATGCAGGATGTATTTTCATTCACTAGACCAAATTTGACACAAATACCTGATTCGCTCAAATTTGAATACTGGTGGGGTTGGCGTGTGTGTGATTTTGTCATTTGGGAGTTGTAGTTTCAGGGATTTATAGTTAACCTACAACCAAAGAGCATTCTGAACTCCACCAATGATGGAATTGAACCAAACTTGGCACACAGAACTCCCATGACAAAGAGAAAATACTGGAAGGGTTTGGTGGGCATTGACCTTGAGTTCTGGAGTTGTAGTTCATCTACATCCAGAATGTACTGTGGACTCAAATAATGATGGATCTGGACCAAACTTGGCATGAAAACTCAATATGCCCAAATGTGAACACCGGTGGAGTTTTAGGGAAAATAGACTTGACATTTGAGAGTTGTTGTTGCCGAGATTTATAGTTCACCTACAATCAAAGAACATTCTGAGCCCCACCAACGATAGAATTGGGCCAAACTTCCCACACAGAACCCCATGACCAACAGAAAATATTGTGTTTTCTGATGGTCTTTAGTGACCCCTCTGACACCCCCTCACAACCCCCCCCCCAGGGGTCCCGACCCCCAGGTTGAGAAACGCTGGCTTGGAGGCTCTCAGAAGAGTTTGATCAAGAATTCACTACCTTTGATCTACATACTGATTTTAATAGCTAGTTATTTATTGCTGTCATTGGAATTGATATTGACCTTTGATAGCACCGCACACTCCTTATTAAATTTTGACAAACAAGGCATCTGAAGGATAAATAAACAGTATACAATACATGTTGGCAAGAGTGGGAAAAGCTGGGAAGAAGAGGTGCCGATCAGTGACAAAACTAAAATGACTAAGTTGTAAGGTGGAAAACAAAAAGAATACTTATGAAGACACCAATATCAAAATCTGTCTCTCCAACTATCAATTGTAGTAGCTTCCATGCCAACCTTTTCCCAAAACTCAAATTTCAAGTTAATATTAATTCAAATGATTGAACAATTTACATTAACAATGCTAGTGGCAGCGAGTTAGTGTTCCAATATTTAACTTAACAAAATTAATTTTCAAATTATTTGTTCCAAGCTTGCAAAGAATCCAGCTGTTAATATCTACATCAAATGAGAATTAGAAGAGATCTTGTAAATGCATTTAACATCCAAACAAATAAACAAAATAAGTTGAGAGGAAAGCAAAGCAAAACGACTATTACAATTAAGGTGCGTGTTTTGTTTTTTTTACTATCTACTGGCCCAATATTGATAGAAGGTCTGTCTGCAGAACCTGACAACGTGGTGATCATTAATACTTTGCCAAGAGAGAGATAATTGAATTCAGTGCAGTTGTTTGCCAGCTGGTCCCCATTTCTAAACAGCAAGGGGGAAAAAAATCTCTTTAACACAACTGCATCAGGTACATGACTGGAAATAGTGCTTTTCTCATAACGCCCTCAGAATAAACCCTCTCCAAAAGCTAATCAAACAATCTAAACAAGAAACTAAAATCAATCTATCCTGTCACCATGCATAAGTTCAAAGCAGGCATATTTGATTAGTCCAAAGGATATTTGGTATGTTTTACTGGAACACATAAAAGCTTTCCTGATGTTATTCTCCAGTCTTTTATTTATATATACGTAGCATTAGCCATTTTACCAAATTAATTGACGTAAGAAAAACTTCAGGGGAAGAAGTATGAAGTGTAGATCTTATAAACAATTTTAGACCCTCATATTAAGGTTTTTTTACAATAGGTAATAGGAAATTGCATTGTCTGGCTTAGATCTAATTCTCAAACCTAGATGGTAAAACTGAATCTTGGACTGCATCTATGCTGGGAAGGTTATGCCAGTGTAAATCTGCCCTGGATCATGTACATGCTGCATTTGAGACCGGTATCCAGATGGGTCAGGATTGCTTTGGTCCTGCTAGGCTGTCACCTTGTTTTTGTGTTGCTACTGCCACCCCCGCCATTCACAGAGCTTGTGCAAGTGCCTGGCCATCACCTATCATGTCTGCTGGATATTAGAATGGGGGGAGGGGTGTCTGTGCAATTGACTACAACCTCGCCAGTCTCATGGGCACTCTATTCTGATATCAGTGGATGTGACTACAATGGCCAGGCACTCAAAGGGAGCTCCATGGCTGATGGGGAATGGTGGCAGTGACAAGAGGTCAGCCGTCCCTTTCCCCTTTCCTTTTCAATGGAAGTAATAGCACCACTTTATTTTGCTCTATTATGCCTGCATTCAGAAACTGGAATATACAACAGTGTAGATCCAGCCTGGGACCGGTATCCAGATGGACTGGAATTGCACATATAGACACATGGGAACAAGTTCAGAGAAAGACAACAAGAATGATTAGAGTTATGGAGAACAAAACATGAAAAAAGGTTCAAGGAGCTGGGAATGTTCAGCTTGGTGAAGAGAAAATGGAGGGGTGACATGATTGCACTCTTTAAATACCTCAAGGGTTGTTACAGAGAGGGGAGTAATGAAAAACTAGATACACACACACACACACACACACACACACACACAAGTATAGCCTAGTCAGTTGTTGTGTGTCTTTAAGTCATTTCCAATTTATGGTAACTTTAAGGCAAACCAATCTTGAATTTTCTTGGCAAGGTTTGTTCTGAGGGAATTTCCATTTGCTGTCCTCTGAGGTTGAGAGAGAGAGACTTGCCCAAAATCAACCAGTGGGTTTTCATGGTTGAGTGGGGATTTGAAGCCTAGTCTCTGGAGTCCTAGTCCAATGCTTAAACCAGCATCCCACTTTCCAGATGAGCTCTGAATTAAATTAAGAAAACTGTCATAGTTATACTTTAATTTCCCTCTACCATTAAATCTGGTTTTCCATGAGTGTCTATTAGAAGATCATTTAATCACATGACACACTGTAATTTTCTGTCCAATGACGTATGGGTCAAAACAGTTTACTGTCTTGTGTGCTGTTTATAAGGACAAGGCTTTACAGGAAACTGCCTTCCTGGTAGTACAGTCTCCTTGCACTTTTTCAGTGCACACTCTGTTTCTCTCTCACACACAGTTGGTTTTTCTAGGATAGTTGAGCTTTATTTAAGGATGGTAATATTAACTAACATTTCCCCTGAGAATTGATTCTATTTCTTCTTGAAAAAGAAATCTCTGCTTATTTTGGTGTAAATTCAGCCTTGCACTCTTCCATAGTAAGAAGATATGTCTCAAATAATGAGAAACCGCTGCCAACACAGATGGTGTGCATCAGATGTGCATTACAGGTGTTGCCATGTGGCAGTGACACATTGAAAATTAGTAATGGAGGTGAGCTCTTCTAGTATTCTCATTTGCACTGAAATGGGTGGGATTCTCTCTTATCTATATGAATCATAGCTGCTTGAATGTCTTGTCGCCTGAATGAACACTGTATGAACTCTGGGCCTGTCAGCGTATTCTTCAGCATCACATTGCTGCTGCTCCACATCTGTTTGGTTGCTTATACAGTGCTTTGGGAGTGCTGTTTCAGGCCAAGAGCTGGTTGTGTCCATGTTTTTCTTTTATTAGTAAGGGGGAAAGAAGCTGTCACTACACCTTTGTTCTTTTTGTGTGGCTTTTAGAAAGATATATGGATTAATAGGGAGCACTAAAAGGAATGTGCTGTCAAGACAATGAATTTTCCATTTAATGCAAGCGTTTCCTTGGTAATTGGAACTAATACATGCTGCCAATGAAGAAAGCACAAGCACTGGAAAAAGCAAGGCAGTGAGCTGTACTCCCCTTTTCCCAGTAAAAGGAAAGGAATATGAGCTGGAGTCTTATTAGTGACACACACAAATGCACATTGTGCTGCATTTGTGGGGTGATTGTATGGATAAAGTGTAACAGTTGTATCCAACTGACACTGGCAGGAGAAGAACTGCATACAGAACCATTGCACATTGATGTTCAGAGACCAGTGTGGAAAATCATGCTACCATTCTTTATAGATTTCCACAAACTTTTAGAACAGTTCCCTGACAAAGCCTCATGGAGTCCATCAAATGATGCAGACAAACTTCTGCCTGTCATCTTCTGAACTCATGATTTATTTATTATTTATTATTTATTTATTTACAATATTTCTATCCCGCTTTTTTCGAACCCAAAGATGACTCAAGGCGGCTTACAACCCAGCAGCCATTTGATGCCGTAACCTTATACAGTATAACATTTAAACAGATGTATCAATTCATACAATAAAAGCCATCTAAAAACATATAAAAACCAATATCTTCACTGTTCGTCACATTGTCCATTGTCCATTTGATTTCTGCTCAAATGGGGAAAAGTGGGGAGAAACATGTGGGATGGGATCTGTCAAATTTGCCCATGTAGAACCACTTCAGTGACATGGAGTAATGACCATTCCTATGGGTGGATTCTTATCAAGCACTGACATTTCTCTCTCAAAGTCCTGCTTCATGAGCTTGGCATGGTAAATTTTTAACTAATTAAATCATTAGATATACCAAAATTTCAAGATATCAGTACTTTATTTTTCCTGTCATTTTTCCTTCATAGTAATATTGGCTTTTGAAATTGCACTGCTGCTATTCAGAGTTATGAGATTTTGACAAAAGGGCTCTGCCTTAAGAACAATGTTTCCTGTCTTCTTGAAATTATGCCGATTGGGAGGGAACATAAAGGAACCCAGAAGTGGTCTCTGATTTAAGAACAGTATCTTGGGTTTCCTCTAGAAGAACAGGATTGAAAGGGAACATACAGCTTCATCACACTAGAGAATGACCCCCACTTTAAATCTGGTTTTTGCTTCCTGCAGAATTCTGTGGTTTGTCGTTTAGTGAGGCTGTTAAAGGCCCCTCCCTAAACTACAAAACCCAGAATTCCACAGGAGGCAGCAACCAAATGTAAAGTGGATTCATTCTCTAAAGGAGCACAGAAGGGACCCAGTGCCTTGGATAAGTGGATTAAGCGAAGCATAAAGGAGACCAAAAGTGTCTTATGCCTTGTGTCTCCTCTAAGAGGATGGTTGAGGAAATCCAATGTGATAGGGATAAGTAAACACTCAGTTTTCTTTAAAGGATGGATTTCCATGCAAAAAAAGATGATTCTACATGCAAAAAGACTATTTCCCCCAGCTCTGTCTGATGAAATACCCAGAGAGAGCTTCCCTAGTTTGTTTGCTTGATTTTGAAAACCCAACAGCATCCTCATCAACAATTGGTTGGAGTCAGCATAGAAAACCAGTTCAACCAGTTCAAGATCTTTTTCAATCCAGTGGCTGTGATTCTTAATGCAGTTGAAGTTTTTTTTTCTTTTTCCAAGAATGTGACTTGGCCTGAGAACCAACACTTCAATGGAAGATGACCCAATCTTATGTCCTGCTAGCTCCTGAGTGCACAATCTTTTGGGTTCAAAGAGGCACCTTGGATATCAGCTGTGGTGCCATTAGCATGTGAGCCACCCAGCATGCAAATATTACCCACACATGTTCATGCCATGTGTACAGGGTTATCCACATGCTCATGTGCAACCCCTGACCATACAGCTGATACTAAAGATATGCTTTTGAGTCCAAAAGCTTGTCTACTTCTAGGGGTTCTCCCTAGAAGTAAGAGAAGAATGAGTTGAAGTGCTAATTGGTAGGCTTGGCCACATTCCTGAGAAAAGAAAGGAGATGTTTGTGATTCATGAGCTACTGGTTTTATTTTGATCCTAGAGACCAGACTTTATATCTCTGCTCAGCCATAAATCTACTAGGTGACACTGGGGCAAGCCATGCTCTCTCAGCCCTACAGGAAGGCTGTGAGAGTGTGGCAAACCTCCCCTGAACAAATTTTGCAAAACAAAAAAAAATCACCCTGTGATAGGATCGCCATGGGTTGGACATGATTTGAAGACACAACAAAGGATTAGAGAAAGATTATTAATTGTCACAAACGTGTGCATAATTTCCTTTATTTCTTTTTATTCATGAACTGAAGTGGTAGGCACTAAAAGAGTTAGGGGTAAATGAAAGCCCATCCAGTTATGTGATTATTCTACTGATGCAGAAAGTGTGAAAGTGGAAACAATGGACAAATAGGAGATCAGCTCTTGGCAAGGAACAATGCTGGAGGTCTACAGGGATCGCCTGGTAGGAGAAGCCAGTAATGGGAAAGTTTGCAAACTTAATCTCTAGCTCTGCAGCAAACTAATCCTTCTGCATTGACATTAATCTTTTCAGGAGAGATCAAAAAGCCTGTCTTATCTTTCATTTTGATCACTCAGCCAGAAAACACATTGCTTGGCTTTGGTCTCTGTTGTATGTATAAATATGGGCAAGCCAATATCTTGGCTGGGAAGTAAATGTGACAGCCCTTCCAAAACTTTGATTAAGCTTCCACTACTTAACTCTGATCTGTGGTTTTCCAGCATATAGTAAACTATGTGGATATCTTTGATGTTATTATTTAGTATGAATGCAAGAGGATATTATTATATTAGGGTGAGAGAGTGGAAATGTAGTTGAGAAAATAGCTTATTCAAGACCATACAGTGAGGTGACGACTTAAAAGGGAAAATCATTTCCTTGCAGGAATCATGGTGTGAGACCACCAAGAAGGGTTTTCACTAACACTCAAGTTATAGAGAAAATGAGTTTCTATGACAAACATGTCCCTCAGATTTTATTCCATCTTCCATACATCGCTATGATTTCAGGCTTAAGAGCAGTTTTTCTTGAACTAGAATAAACAAGAGTTGGCTTAGGGGTTGATCCACCATATAGAACTCTTCTACCTAGAACTCTGCTACTTAGATTCATAAGAACAGAGTTTTTAAAATAAGAGTTATTAGGTTCTTGTGGGTTTTTTCGGGCTATAGAGCCATGTTCTAGAGGCATTTCTCCTGAAGTTTCGCCTGCATCTATGGCAAGCATCCTCAGAAGTAGTGAGGTGGATATAAGAGTTATATTTACCACCCCCACCCCCCAACATAGCTACACATTACGAGATTGAAAGCCATTTTCCCAAAACCTTTGATGCACTGTAATATGCATCTGACATTTTTCACAGTCTGGATCACTCATTGCAAAGTCTGTGGCAAATATGTTGGCATAAAAATGCTGCCTGGTGGATCTGTATGAGATTGGAAAATAATGCTTTGAGCTGGAGATTATTGCACCACCATAGTCATGCTTCCATCTTGCAATCTGACCTGTGTTTGTGGAGAAGCGGTTCTAGATTCCAGTTAAAGTTTAACTAATCCTCAGGAAACAAAAAAAAAATACACTTGATCCACAGACAGGAACAAAGAGATTGAAGTGTTATACTGGAACATGTTTTTAAAAACGAAACCCTAATCTTACATCAGAAGATGATACGTCTTTTCACTCAATGAAATTCTTTGTAATTTTGGGGTACTTTACCAGGAATTGTATTGGAGAGAGCATTTTGTTTCTCCTACCTTCAACAATTTACCACTCAGTGTCGGGTTCTCCTGTAAGTTTGCTCTGTACTTTATTAGTTATATGCTGAGCATTGAACTGAACATGCTGGTCTCTCATCTTAGCCAAGAGCCACTATGTGTAACAGTTCAAAGGTTAATCAATTCACCAAAAAAGAAAAATAATACTGCGCATAACGGGAAAGAACATTTGAATGTAAATATTACTAAGGATGCCAGTCTTCAAATGTTGAGGTTTTCTGCATGTAACAAGAACACGTTAGACCCCAGTGGAATAGAAGCGAGCAACTTATAGAATGCTTGGATGATGTTGAAACAGTATTAGATCATTGGATTAGTCTGACTGTCCTTGAAAGTAAATTGGGGATGTTGGCTGGCAACCATCGTAAAGACTGCCACAAATATGACATATTTACAAAGGCGCTGCATGATGGATTTAATATGTTAAATGTGCTAAATATGTCATGTTTATTTAAGCTGTTTTTTGATTTGTTTGAATGTTTGCCATTGTGTTTTATATTGTTGTAAGCCACCCTGAGTCCCCTTGGGAAGATAGGGCAGGCTATAAATGATGATGATGGTGATGATGATGATGATGTGGTTGTTGTTATTGTTATTATTATTATTGTTATTATTATTATTATTGTTATTATTATTATTATTATTATTATTATTATTATTACTATGTGTATTCACAGAAATACAGCCATGATTTGTGCCTACCTTTTAGACTCTTGACTGAAGCAACAAAGAAGAAGAAAACTGAATACTTCTATTGTTTGCCCTTGTACCTTAGATGTATCGTCATACCTCAAATTATGAGGAGCCCCCAGTGGCACAATGGGTCAGAAATTGTATTGGAGAGAGCATTTTCCCTTGTGCCAGCAGGACTGCTGATCGAAAGGTTGGAGGTTCGAATCTGGAGAGTGGGGTGAGCTCCTGTCTGTCAACTCCAGCTTCTCATGTGAGGACATGAGAAAAACCTCTCACATGATGGCAAAACGTCTGGGCATCTTGAGCAACATCAATTCTCTCACACCAGAAGTGACTTGCAGCTTCTCAAGTCGCTCCTGACACACACACAAAAATACCTCCAACTTGGTAATAATGGAAGAAACTGAAACCTTGGTTTGAAACTGCAGAAAGTTTTTTTTTAAAAAAATCATCCCTTTTTAAAAATCCTTTTATTCTTTAATGGGAAAGTGCAGATAACTTTGGTCCAAGCAGAACCAATGAGTATAAATAGTAGGGTGCATCCAAGATTACTGTAGTGTGTGCAAAAGCATTCTACACAATACTAGATGGAATTCCACTTTTGATACACTGAAGGAATTATATTGACTTCTTTCTTTTGTGCTTCAAAAAGTTGTTGAACCCCTGGGCTCCTCTTCCTCGACAGGGTTTCAGAATTTGAGCATCTGGTGCATAGGAGGCCATGGGGCATCTTTATATCTTCTGGGATAACAAAATAAAGGCACTGGAAGGTATGTCTTACTCATACAAATACTGTTCTGTGTTGTTGAACAATCTTGATAAAGCCATGAAGATGGATTTGAATCTCTTTGGTAGGAAAAGGACCTTCTTCTGGTGTCCTGCCTATAACTTCATCAATGGTTGCAGACCAATTAGGATGCTTGGTTAAACAGGTAAGATCAGAAAATGAGAGGAGCATTTCTGGCAGATTATCAGGCTAGGATGAGTATATAACAATGGTTTCAAGCCAGAGGAAGGAAGATTCCACTTGAACATTAGGAATAACTTCCTGACTGTGAGAGCTGTTCAGCAGTTGAACTCTCTGCCCCAGAGAGTGGTGGAGGCTCCTTCTTTGGAGGCTTTTAAGCAGAGGCTGGATGACCATCTGTCAGGGGTGTTTTGAATGTGATTTTCCTGCTTCTTGGCAGGGGTTGGACTAGATCTTCCAACTCTATGATTCTATATGCATGTATTTTAGCATTCTGTTTTCATCTCAACAATGACTCATCCAAAGGCAACAGCAAATAGTTTAATTTCCTTCTTTTTCTCAAAGGCTTTAGGCTGGCATCTGCAAGCAAGGCACAATGCTTCCTTGGTTCAACCAATTCAGTAGATGGTTTCCTTTTTCCCTCCTAACATACACCCCAGCACATGCACACATGCACACACTTTCTTCCTCAATCCATGCATGAAGGCATATTAAAGGATAGATGTTAAAAGTACCAGCAATACTAAAACCACAGCAGTATGTCTCCAACAAAAAACCACTACTACAGACAGAAGACGTTTCCCCAAAACTACATCAATGACATTGACTCTCCAAGGAAAAGGGATTGTGTTGAGGAGAAAATCTCCAGATATCTGAACAGGGGCAGCACAGAACTCTTCCTTTCCTCATGTAAGTTTCTCTAGATTGTCAGTTCTTTTTAAAAATACAACACACACATGCCATCCAACAAAGTAGTTGGGATTCTTTTCAGAAGAGGAGCAATGTCACACTGAAAAAAGAGACAAAAATTATCAGAAAGTGTGCTTTAGAAGCTGGTTCTTTTGAGGCAGAACTGGGCTCTGGTGGACTCAAAGATTTCAGTTTCAGAAGAGGAGTCAAGTTGTTGGACTGTGTGTTCCCTAAAATCTTTTCTAAGAGACGTTCTTCTTAGGTATTTTTGATGGAAGTAGCAATGAGGAGGGTCTGGATCTTGTTGATAGGGTTAGGAAATGAAGTAGGTTTGGTTCTTATCTGGGATACAAGTTGTAGATAAAATGTTTAGTTTCCTGCAATGTTCTCATGCATGTGTATTTATTTTGGATCTAAATCATTGTCTTTGCGAGAGAGAGACAGAGAGAGAGAGATATGAAACAGAGAAACAAAACAATATTATTGGGCGCAGGCATAGTTTTATTGCCACATTTAATTCCAAAGCTAAAGGTATTTGGTG
Organism: Anolis sagrei; assembly: GCF_037176765.1. Taxonomy (NCBI): domain Eukaryota; kingdom Metazoa; phylum Chordata; class Lepidosauria; order Squamata; family Anolidae; genus Anolis; species Anolis sagrei. The sequence goes on along the minus strand of NC_090021.1, from coordinate 269,638,011 downwards.
GGGTAGATAGTTGATAAAATTGAGTTTTCAAAAAATCATTCAAGTTGTTCTCTTCTTTCTCAAGCTCAAAATAAGGCAAAAATGAAAAGGTCTGGAGTAAAATCAAGAATTCCGATAATGATTTTAATTTTATAACATCATATGACTTTAAATGTCAACCTTTGTGAAACATTCTAGCACTTTTTCACTAGCATGCCTATCTCTGCATGAATTCATTGGGCCTTATAAAACTCCATCTTGCAGGGCTGTCCTGCTCAAACATGCATGTCCTTTCCTTGGATCTTTTCACATTACTCATATAGCATTGTGATTCCCTTTTAATTGGTATGGCTAAATCTGATGGACTCCTGGGATTTGGTGGTTGGTGAGGCAGAAGACTTCTCTGGCTAAGACATCCAACTACCCTTATCTAAACTGCAGATCCCAGCATTCCATAGGATGGAACAATTGCAGGTAAAATGGAATCATGGTACAGAACTCTGTACAGGCTGTCCCCGCATCACAGACAACTGACTTACAAATGATTCATAGTTACGACTGGGGTGAGACAACAGGAAGTGAGAGAAATCTACCCTTAGGATGAGAAAATCAGACCTGAAAGAGTTATCTTGAGGAAAAGGTGTCTCCACTGAAGCTTTGTCATTGATCTTTGTTTTGTGCATGTGGGTTTGTGTACTGATTTTGACTTACAGACCAATTCAATTTAAGAACAAACCTACGTATCTTGTTCATAACTTGGAGGCTCCCTGTAGTGTGAAAGGGTCCTTTGGTAGTATCTCAGCCTCTTGTAGTAGATGCAGGAGAACCATAACCATGGAAAGTTAAGTATTGTGTCTTCTCATCTTATCCTGTTGTAAAATAACACTAAAGAAATATAGGACTAAAGTATCTATTCTAACTTAATTTGGTTGATTGACACTTACTCATCCTTATGCTCACACACTAAAGTAAGCTTCTTTGGATTGTATGAAAAGATGAATAGCTGTCTGCCTTCTATAGATTGGTGTATGCACCCAAGTCATCTGTCAGCTTATGGTGACCCTATGAATTTCATAGTGTTTTCTTAGGCAAGCATCACCCAGAGATGTTTTTGCCTAAAGCACCAAATTTTGGCTGGTGCCCCTTGTCTAAATACTATCCTGGGCTGTCCCTGCTTAACCACCAAGATCAGACTGGATCTGGTCCCTTTAGCGTATTTAGGTCACTGGCATCTATAGTAGTCTATATATTTCATCAGATGTCAAGTAGAAGACAATAGTTTCATTGTGTGAATGAATCACACTGTTGTACACAATGGCCAGCATGCAAACTGCTGTGAAAAAGTGTAAGACTTCCATGATATGGTTTCTGTTGACACTTTTTAGGAATCACAGCAGGAAAAGTATTGGAAGCAACACTGAGAATGCAAATATAACTTAGTTTGAGGCCAACTAGTATGAGACAAGGTAACAGTCACTTTTCTCGTGCCTTCCTTTTCTAATTGTGTCATGTACATCCTTCTAAGTCCTTTAGCAGTAGGTCTTGAGAATACAAGCTTTATGACAGAACAGGCAAGAAATGCAAATGAGAAGGTGTGGCTGTTTGTCTCATGCACTATTAGATAGTGAGTTTTTAAAAAAGGTATTTGGATGTTAGCTGGGTTGCATCCTATCTCCAGTTTACCCTTGGCCTTAGGCAACAAAATGATCTGCGCCACAGTATACTGTACTGAGGTTCAACCTGAAATGCATGCAGGCAGGAAACAATCTAAGGAAGTGGAGTTTTGTTTCTTAGGCTTTCCTTTATTTCAAAAAAGGAATTCTTTGTATTATTTCCTTTAAGAGACAGGTGCCTACTGATAAGCCTTTTTGAATTGCCGTTACACAATACAAGGAAAGAGGAATCAACCAAGGGCTAGGAAGCAGGTGTGTGTTCTCCCTTATCCAAAATGCATGTTTCTAGCAAACACAATTAAAATCAGAAGGAGGCTTGAGGTTTCATTTATAGTCCAAGTGCTGGACACCTGTATAGGCAGACGGAAAACACAGGGGATGGAACACAGAACAGATACTACTTTAAACACAAACTCGGGACAAATTCCTTTTTTTCTGGGCCGTCCTCAAACAGGAAACTAAACACAGCTGCACATAGCTTTGGCAAGTTTGTTTGTATATTTAGCATGAACAGAAAGCTCTTGACAGATCATTTTAAGTCAGGTTTTGGCTCATATTCACATTGCTTGGGAATCTGATTCTTTTCCTGAGACTGCAAGCTCTAAAATGTACTTTAAATATTAGAGTAATTGTTAAACCCCTATGATGCCTCTCCTTCAAAGAATGCCAAGAGGCAAGTCACATTTGTGGTGATAGAAATCCCTGGAAAGCAAAACTTTCACAGAAACAGGAATAAAGAAAGCCTTCAGAATTATGTAAAACTTTCCCTCGTACGGCATACCCTCCAACCAGGCATGTAGCCCGGGGGGGGGGGGGGGGGGGGCTCGGGGGACTTCAGCCCCCCCTGAAATTTTCATGGTGGTTTGCGAAAAGGCCTTATTGGTGCATTATTTAAACTGTTATGTTTATTCATATCATGATCTGATCACCATATTCAATATATCCCATATGCATGGGGGTATTGGGGTAATGATACAAAAGGTTTGCTAGGCTAGACCCTCTTTCACTCAGACTCAGCCCCCCCCGAAACTCAGCCCCCCCCCAAAACCCCCCGTGAAAAAAAATTCACCCCCCCCCCCCCAAACGAAATCCTGGCTACGGGCCTGCGTCCAACATTTCACAGATGAAAACTGGGACACATGACAATTCAACTTCAAACTATGGTCAAAATGGCAAATGTTATTAATGAGGAAGAACATCCAAACTAGAAGGGACTTTTGGTCTTTTTGCAGAAAAAAAAGAGAATGGTATAATTCTAAATGACACAACTTGTCATTTATAATTGTAGGTTTAGTTTAATAGAAGTATATAATGTGATTTTTAGTTGGAGAAGTAAGATGTTATGTCTGTAGATTTAAAACCATTGCAAGAAAAGCTGGAAGTCATTAGTTTTCTTTTCCTGTTTTATTTCTGGTTTCTTTTCTTTATATGTATTTTGTATATTGTAGCTTTCGTTTTTAATATATTAGAACTCTTTTAATAGAAATATTATTTTAAAGGTGGGGTCAGTGTGGGCCCTTGAGGTCTTTGGGCAGAAAACTAGCTCCCAGCCTTGCTGAAATGGCCCACCTTTGCTAGAAGCTTTTGGGAAAGAGTGGTGGATGGAGCTTCAGAATCTTGCACTGCCACAGAGAATGGGAGGGGAAAATGTAACATATCAAAAACTTGTATTTCATATCAAACTCATTTTCTCGCCTTAACATTCCAAAATGTGTCATTTGCAATGGAGTAGAATACAAAATTATACTGTTTGAAATACTTATGACTTTTTAAAATAGGGAAGTCTTCATTTTATTCAAGCAAAACATTGTCCTTACTTTTTTAAAACAAATCAGCTGAGACTCTGAAATAAACACACGAATCTTAACTTTTGCTATGTGAGAGGTAAGGGAGAAAAGAGAAGAGAAACTACAAATTTCGTAACAAAATTAAGTCCATTATTTGGATGGAAGTAGTTATCTAAAGTCATTGGCATAAGCTTTTAAGTCTCTGTTGATAATACTTAATTTTTCAATAGTGTTTTACTATTCTAAGCCCTCTGCATGTTCTTCATATGAAGATTATCATACCCATAGATATAGAACTGCAACATGGATTTGAATGTTCTATATATAACTAGACTCACAGAGGAATTGTTGTACAATTGTCATCACTATTAAAGGTGATCCCTCATGTCTGAATATGATTGCCTTCAACATGTAGGGTCTTGGTGATGGATCTGCAAGGGACTGTAGAAGCCTATTTTTGACCTGCATGTTCTTTTGCAGTCAGGACATTGGTTTCCAAATTGAAGATACTCTTGGTCAGGGTGGACTTGATATGCCTTCCTTTTGATATGTTTCTCCCTTTCGCCCTCCATTCACACCTCTTCGAATTCCACGGCATTGTTGATAACAGCTGATCTCCAGTTAGAATGTTCAAGGGCTAGGACTTACCAGTTCTCAATGTCTTTGCCAAAGTTTTTAATGTTAGGTTTAAGCCCATCTTAAAATCTCTTTTCCTGTCCACCAACATTCTGTTTTCTGTTCTTGAGTTGAGAGTATAGTAACTGCTTTGGGAGACAGTGATCAGATATTCAGACAACATGGCCGGTCCAGCGAAGTTGATGGCAGAGGATTATTGCTTCAATGCTGGTGGTCTTTGCTTCTTCCAGAATGCTGCCTGTTTTCCCAAGAGATCTGCAGGAATTTTTAGAAGCAACACTGATGGAATCATTCCAGAAGTTGAGTGTGATGTCTGTAGACAGTCCATGCTTCACAGGCATATAACAAGGTTGGGAGGACAATGGCTTTATAAACAAGATCTTGGTACCCCTAAAAATCTCCCAATCCTCAAATACTCTCTGCTTCATTTAGAAAAATTCTGCACTTGATGAGGTCAGACAATGTTGTATTGTGGTGTCAATGTTGACTTTTGTGGAGAAGTGCCTGCCAAAGTAGTGGAGATGGTCAACAATTTCTAATGTTTTACCATTAAGTTGTATTTCTGGCATTGCAGGGGGTTTGGCTGGAGCCTATTGAAAGAGCTCTTTGGTTTTCTCAATGTTTAGTGAGAGGCCAAGCTTTTCGTATGCTTCTACAAAGGTGTTTAGAGTGGCTTGTAGGTCATCTTCTGAATGATGACAGACTACCTACATTATCATCAATATATTGAAGTTCTATAACAGATGTTGTTGTGACCTTGGTTTTGGCTTTCAGTCTGCTGAGGGGTAAATAGCTTGCCATCTGTCTGATAGAAGATTTCCACACTGGCTTCTCATCAATAAGGTAAAGTATCATAGCAATGAAGATGGAGAATAAGGTTGGGACAATAACACATCCCTGTTTGACACCTGATTCCACCTTAAATGGGTCACTTTGGGAACCATTGCTATCCAAGACTGTTGCCGTCATGTCATAATGGAGGAGCTGCAGGATGTTCACAAATCTATCAGGGCCTTTATGTACAATGGTAGACTGTATTAAAAACAAATCTTCATATACATAGTTTAGTAGTGAGGCAAACCATATCTTTAAAAAAAACATTTCATTTATTCTTAGAGAGAATAGGCTTTTGATTTTCCACTGGAAAATGTAACATTTGGTTTTCAAAAGAAAAAGAAAAAAAAGAGTGCAGCAGTGTTTCCCTGATTTTTTTTTCTTCCTCCTTCTGCCTTTACATTTCTAATTATGATCATTGCATGGAAAAAGTAGGTTTAAATCATTTCCCCTTACCAGTGACTTATCATTTTTAACTCTAGGGAAGTGATGGAAGCATTTTACCGCCAGTGACAACTATGCTCAAGGCAGCTTTTCCAACAGTAGTTTGGCTCCCCCATTAACTTCTGTTTCTCTTAGTTTTACTTCTTGAACATAAGATATCTTTTTATTGCAGTTGTGCTGATTTTTTTTTAAAAAACGCGCTATTTCAAATTCCTGTGCACCAAGTAAGGAATTGCGGACAATCCTTGTTATGAAAAGAACTCTTTACAAGACTGTTCTGCCTAGTTATACTCTGTTCCCAAACAGTATGTGCATTTACAAGTATCTCTGGAGAAAGTCATGAAGCTACTGCAGAGGATCACACTGTGTTTTAATAGGACACTGTTATCAGTCATGCTGAACACTACCCAAGACTAGTAAGCTAACTAGCTCCTCTGTAAAATGTCTACAGTGCAAATAAGGTTTTATTCTGGGTTATGTTCTCCCTGTTGCTGTGTCAGGGGCAACCCTATCATTAGCAAGAGTGAGGTAACAATCTTGGGGGGCAAATACTGAGGGCAGAACTTCCAGTCATTCTTCTTGAGCTCTCTGGTTAGCTCACGTGATTGGAGGGCAGAGCTGTGTGTGTGACACATTCTATGTCCTCTAACCTAGCCTGCAAAAGTTACATGAGCTGGATGACACTCATGTCATCACTTCTGAAATAAGTTCATTGGCCAGTCCAGGTCATTCCATAAATAGAAGAGGAAAAATCTTCCACTTTGCTTCATGGAACAAACTGTTATAGACCACTCACATGTGATTTCAGAAATACATTTTGATTAGGAAAGGCATACCATGGTTACAAGTTCAGTGAGAAGTACAGGGCTTGAAGAATCCAAGGCTGGGGTTAAAATTGTTTGAAGACACATTAACAACCTTAGATATGCAGATTATACCACTTTGATGTCTGAAAGTGAGGAGGAGCTGAGGAGCCTTCTATCCAAGGTGAAAGAGGAAAGTGAAAAAGCTGGGTTGCAGATAAACATAAAAAACAAGATTGTGGCAACAAGACTGATTGATAACTGGCAAATAGAGGGAGAAAACGTGGAGACAACGACAGATTTTGTATTTCTAGGTGCAAAGATTACTGCAGATGCAGACTGCAGCCAGGAAATCAAAAGACGTTTACTTCTTGGGAGGAGAGCAATGACCAATCTCAATAAAATAGTGAAGAGTAGAGACATCACACACATCACAAGAGTAGAGACATCACACTGGCAACGAAGATCCGCATTGTTAAAGCAATGGTATTCCCCATAGTAACCTATGGATGTGAGAGCTGGACCATAAGGAAGGCTGAGCGAAAGAAGACAGATGCTTTTGAACTGTGGTGTTGGAGAAAAAGTCTTAGAGTGCCTTGGACTGCAAGAAGATCCCACCAATCCATACTTCAGAAAATAGAGTCTGACTGCTCACTGGAAGGAAGGATATTAGAAGCAAAGATGAAGTACTTTGGCCACATAATGAGAAGACAGAAAAGATTAGAGAAGACGATGATGCTGGGGAAAAGGGAAGGAAAAAGGAAGAGTGGCCGACCAAGGACAAGATGGATGGATGATATCCTTAAAGTGACTGGCTTGACTTTGAGGGAGCTGGGGGTGGTGACAGCCGACAGGGAGCTTTGGTGTAGGTCATGAAGAGTTGGAAGTGACTGAACAAATAAACAACACGATGAATACTTGCTCTTCCCCCGAAAATATTTTGGTTATTCCACATTGGCTCCTTCACAGGTAGGCTCAAGAATTTTCATTTATCCCTCATATTCTGATAGCTACTTCAATTTCAGTGTGTGTAACTGAACTAAGGGAAAAGGAGAAGCCCCCTGATAATGTTATACATTAGCCAAAATAGAATGTTGCTGTTGTTTTTGCATTCAAGTAATTTCTGACCTGTAGTGACCCTAAGACAAATCTATCACAGGGTTTTCTTGGCAATATTTGTTCAAAGGGGGTTTGCCCTTGTCCTCCCTCTGAGGTTGAGAGAATGCCACTTGCCCAGGCAGCCGCGATGGTACAATGGGTTAAACTCTTGTGCTGGCTGAACTGCTGACCTGAAGGTCAGGGTTCGAATCCACAGGATGCGATGAGCTTCCATCTATCAGCTCCAGCTCCCCATGCGGGAACATGAGAGAAGCCTCCCACAGGGTGGTAAAACATTTGGGCGTCCCCTGGGCAATATCCTTGCAGATGGCCAATTTTCTCACACCAGAAGTGATTTGCAGTTTCTCAAGTCACATGAAAAAAATTCCAGTGGTTTCATGGCTGAGTTGCATCTCTATACTATGCTGGCTCATAAATAAAAGATCATCTTGAGTGCAAATAATGATTTATTTGAAGGAACTGCATATCTGAGAGGGAGAAAAAATAGAACCTACTACTGCACTTATTTACTGGAAGGATGGAGGGAGGTGTGTAAGTTAAGGCAAATGTGAGAGAATCCATCTGTGAGTAAGGAAGTCCCAGAGAAATAAGATAAATAGAGAATGTACTAGGGAACTCAAAACTATTGGCATTTACAGCTGTTGCTCTCTCGTGAGGCAGTCAATTGTGCATACAGTTGCACATTTCTCAGTCTCATTTTTGAATGAGTTGAGTTGTAGTACAGAAGGAGGGAGGGAGCCTTGAAAACTAGATGGAGGCATCTTCTGTGTGGTGTCATTCCACCACAAGAGAGGCAGACCATGGGGTCAACGCAGTGAGTATTTACATATGACTTCACATTTTCACAGTTGAGTCTCTCCCTGGCAAATGAGCAGATGAGATATTCTGCTTCTTCTGACTCAACTTCATTTCCTTGTTAATCAGAAATGTTTAATTAGCAATGGTTCAAACAAGCATCTTTGTATTTTCTGGAATAAAGGAAATGAGAGATGAGAGTGAACTGGAGGATGACCTCCTTTATGAAGCAGATGGCAGGGCTGTAGCTTGGACAAACGTTTAACTGCACAACCATAACAACATTACAGTTTGATTATATGCAAGGCGGGGCTGCTAATTTTTTTCCAGGGCAATAAAGCTATTCATGTTGACATTTCAGGAGACAAATCTGCATCTGCCACATCTCCAATTGAAAACAACTCCCATATCTTTGTTTAGGGTGACAAAACATTACTAACAACAAATATAAAGCTAACCTTCTGATAGTTTTGCTTAGGGTTGCCATAGGTCAGGTTTTTTTTAATGACTCTTACTATATGTTCTGCAACTGAGCTGCTATAGGACTGGGTTGTTGTGTGCAGTTTTGGGCTGTATGGCCATGTTCCAGAAGCATTCTCTCCTGATGTTTCACCTGCATCTATGGCAGGCATCCCCAGGGGTTGTGAAGTCTGTTGGAAACTAGGAAAATGGGGTCATGTATCTGTGGAATGTCCAGGGTAGGAGAAAGAACTCTTGTCTGTTTGAGGTAAGTGTGCATGTAACAATTGGCCACCTTGATTAATATTTAATGGCCTAGCAGTTTTCAAGGTCTGGCTTCTTACTGCCTGGGGGAATCCTTTGTTGGAAGGTGTTTAGTTAGCCCTTATGGTTTCTTGTCTGGAATTCCCCTGTTTATGAGTGTTGTTCTCTATTTACTTTTATGATTTTAGAGGTTTTTTTAACACTGGTAATCAGATTTTGTTCATTTTCATGGTTTTTGCCTTTCTGTTGAAATTGTCCACATGCTTATGGATTTCAGTGGCTTCTCTGTGTAGTCTGACATGGTGGTTGTGAGAGTGGTCCCACATTTCTGTGTTCTCAAATAATATTCTGTGTCCAGGTTGGTTCATTTTCTTAGTTTCCAATATACTTCACAATCTCTGAGGCTGCCTGCCATAGATGCAGACAAAGCATCAGAAGAGAATGCTTCTGGAACATGGCCATACAACTTGGAAAACACAATGGCCCAGTGATTCCAGCCATGAAAGCCTTCAAAAATGCTGTAGGACTTCATGGAGGATGACCTGGCTTCTTCATGTCCCTTTGTCTACATTTCTATCCTGTCTTCACTATTGCAAACATTTCTTCCTCCACAAGCTACAACCATTATGTCTATTTGAAAAAGGTAATTGTTTTAGCTTACAGCTGAAGATAGATGACTGATAATGAACTCTGTTGGATCAACCTGGAATACAGCAGAATAATATTCAGCAATCTAGCAAGCACCAGTCCAGAGATGCAATCTGTGTCCTCAAATCTTTCAATGGTTCAGAAGCAATCTTCAACCTCGTTTTGGAGTCTGAATCATACTACGAATCCTGCTGACCCTGATTTACAAAACAAAGGGCCACTGTGTCCTTTCTTCCAAGGTAGTGAGACAGTAATATAAAGTGTGTAAGAACTTTAAGCTCCAATCTATCAATGCAAGCAAGAGGCAGTGAGCAGACTGTTTGGATTTTGTTAATATCATTTTAAGAAACTGTCTATTGCTGTCGTGCTGATTGGCAGCCGCGTCTTTGAAATGCAGGAAAGATTTAATCAGTGAATGATTGTCTATGGTTTTACACACTTGTGATTACTTTGCTAAAGAGCAGCACCTCTGGAACTCCCCAGAGTGATTATCATAAAGCAGCCTTCATCGTTTATGTGTCTTTTTGATTCAGATTTCATCAAAGCACTGCAGGCTGTGCGAGTTCTTTTACAGCATTCACTTTCTTGGCGCTTATCAAAATTATGACACTATCTTCAATCCTTTTATTCTTGAGTTAGTTATTAGCTTTTAGCACATCCTGTCCAAAGTATTCTCGTGGACCGTTACTTTATTAATAACAGTCTTCCAAGGGCAAATCCACACCTGTAAAATAATATAGATCCAGTATGGAGTACTCTGCCCTGGTTTTATCCTGTCAACACCACAGCTGCTCATAAGAAATTGGATTTAAATGGTATTGCTAGCCACTCATTTCGCCTGCCCAATCTCAAATTGGTACAAAATGCTGGCACTTTATTTTCCCCTTGCATAAACCTATCAACCAATAGCCTACCTTGTTTTCCTGTTAATCTCACCACTTACCTTGCACTCTCATTGGATAGTTCCTGCACCCAAATCCCTTTCCTGTTTGCATTCCAATGAGTGAGTAAGGGAAAGAAGTTTAATGGTTTATACACACACACCAAAGACATCATCACTAAATGAAAGCAATTCAAAACATGTTAAGCCATCTCGGTGGTGGCCCACAACTTTGGAACTCCCTTCCCAGGGAGATTAGACAGGCCCTCACACTGTCCTCATTCTGTAGGGACTTGAGGACATGTCTCCTCAATCAAGCCATTGAGGATATGTAGCTCCTAGTTGTCCTGCATAATAGTCACACATCCTGCACTTTATCCCTTGTCCTCTCTCCATTATTGCAGCTGGCACATTTCATTCCTAATGTTAGCACAGCCATGGTTAGAGTTATTTACTGCCACGGTTAGAGGATCGCTGCTTGATTGAGTCTGAATTGATGTTTTATGTGTGTATGTGTTTTATTTTATTGAATTGTATATTGTGTTCACTTTTATGTTTGTTTTTAGGCACTTTGTGCCATCTGTAAGCCACCCCGAGTCCCTTTGGTGAGATGGTGGTGGGATATAAGAATAAAGTTGTTGTTGTTGTTGTTGTTGTTGTTGTTGTTGTTGTTGTTATTATTATTATTATTATTATTATTATTATTACCACTCATCCACTTGCACCAAGAAGATCCCTGGGTATGGAGATGGAAGGCAGGAGCAGGAGTGGGAGGGGAGGGAAACATCCCTCTTCACCTGGACCACAGATCTTTTCTCACAGCACACTTTGCTCTTTATTCCACCTCCTTCTCCCCTCTTCTTTTTAGCACTTGGGTGGTGAAGTTGCTAAGTACTGATAGGGAAGGGAGTCCCTTTCAAAGAGGGGCATGCCCAGGACCCGATCCAGTACTTTTGCTTTCAAATGGGATGGAGTTACTTTATCATAGTCTGATAACTATGAAGGCGGCCCTGAGGCCACGGGTTTCACTCAGGGCCATGCGGAAACCACATCTGAATATGTCGTTTTTGTCTTTTAGAAATGGTCTAGACCAGTGTATCTCAACCTGGGAGTCAGGATCCCTGGGGCGTCACGAGGAGGTATCAGAGGCGTTGCCTAAACTATCAGAAAGTACAGTATTTTCTGTTGGTCACGGGGGTTCTGTGTGGGAAGTTTGGCCCAATTCTATCGTTGGTGGGATTCAGAATGCTCTTTGATTGTAGGTGAATGATAAATCCCAGTAACTACAACACCCCCCCCCCCGGAACCCCAAGTCTATTTTCCCAAAACTTCACCAGTGTTCACATTTGGGCATATTGAGCATTTGTGCTGCATTTGGTCCAGATCCACCATTGTTTGAGTCCATAGTGTTCTCTAGATGTAGGAGAACTACAACTCCAAAACACAAGGTCAATGCCCACTAAACCCAATATTTTCTCTTCTTGGTCACGGGGTTTCTGTGTGCCAAGTTTGGTTCAATTCCATCGTTGGTGGAGTTCAGAATGCTCTTTGATTGTAGGTTAGCTATAAATCTCAGCAACTACAACTTCCAGATGACAAAATCAACCCCCCGGAACCCCACCAATATTCAAATTTGAGGGTATTGGGAATTTGTGCCAAATTTGGTCCAGTGAATGAAAATACATCCTGCATAATTACAGTTATGAAGTAGCAACGAAAATAATTTATGGTAGGGGGTCACCACAACATGAGGAACTGTATTAAGGAGTCGTGGCATTAGGAAGGCTGAGAACCACTGGTCTATGTCCTACCAAGATTGTTTACCTTCTTTATATTCTTCTACAGGTATTTAACACCTTTTTCTCTAAGATTTTAGCAATCTTACTTGTTAAAAAAGAACTCCGCTAATGCAAGCATGGAGAGGCTATAAATCTTTCCCACTCTTCCTCAGGGAGGGGGCATAATGGGTATACCAAAAGAGTCTGAAATGGCGGAAGTGAAGAAGAGTGAGGGGATGGCTCCTCAGAAAGCTCCCTCGAGAGGTATTTGCTATTATCATTCTTGAAAGATGGCCAGCTGTTAGGTTAATATTCCATAAAATATTATTTAGGCCATCATAGTTTAGCTAAATATGTGGTCTTATGATTTTGCTCTGATCTCCTTTTGGCTTTACCACAGAGAAGAATAAAGACACCCAGGTTGGATATATCAATTTTTTATTGCGTGTACTTAGATGAGAGAAAGAAAACTTAAATGGGTTTTTCTGCCAAGTATTCAGTTACCTTGTTTTTACTGCCTTTTTCAAATGTCATAAGCACAGACTAATATACACTGCCCAAGAACCTACAGTGTAAGTAACTGCCAGAAGAATTATGTACTATGCACACATTGGCTTGCAATACATGAAACATAAAAGTAAGAATAGGTGGTAGGCATGCACGCAAGCCCCATCCCTAATGTCACCAGACACCCAAATACTCTGACCAATCTTCATGGCTTGAATATAACTGCTATGGCCAGCTAGAGTAAACTCAATGGTATTTACTCCTAGAATTTTCCTCCAACACCACTGTTCAAAAGCGTAGATCTTCCTTTGCTCAGTCTTCCTTATGGTCCAGCTCTCACATCCATAGGTTGCTTCGAGGAATACCATTGCTTTAACTATGCAGATCTTCATTGCCAGTGCAATGTCTCTACTCTTCACTATTTTATCAAGATTGGTCATTGGTCTTCTCCCAAGAAGGAATGTCCTCTGATTTCCTGGCTTAAGTCTGCATCTGCAGGAATCTTTGCACCTAGAAATACAAAGTCTGTCACTCCCTCCAAGTTTTCTCCCTCTATTTGTCAGCTATCAATCAGTCTTATTGCCATAATCTTGTTTTGTTTTAAAGTTTAACTGCAACCCGGCTTTTGTCGTCCTCTCTGCCATGACCTTCCTATCTTGAGTGTCCTTCACAGTTTCACGTGTGGCATCATCAAGGTGCTCAAGCTCCAGCACCATGACAAGGCAATGATTCTTTGCTGGAGTTCACAGAGGTACGTAGACCCAATTTATCAATTTAGCTTTTGAACTTAATATTGAAAGATGCTTCCCTAACTAAGCCCAACACTCCAAAAATGCATCATTGCTTTTAAATGATGCTTGACAATGGCTGTCCAAAACCATGTCTATACCTTTTATTCTACCGCACTGAGGGCTGCTGTCTTTGATGTCACTGAAAATGGATCTACAATCCACTCAGAATTCTTTCAAATCGATTCCTGACTGTCCTTTGGAAAGTATTAATTCAAACCTTGAAGCAAATCGCTAAGGCATTTTTTTTATTATTGCTGACATTGGTGCATTCATTGTTATGTTATTTTCTTCTAAAAAGTTTGAAGTCAATGAGAAGGATGTCAGAGTAGAATCTTCTCTTGTAGTATACAACCAGAAATAATTATGCAAGGCAATGGTTTCAGTCATTAGGCTGAATAACCAGTTATCTCTGATCTGTTAGGAAAACAGATTTTTCCAGTGCATAAACAGCAGTGCTTTAGAAGTGTTTTTTCAGTGCCCAAAATATATACTCTCTTGAGTGCATGATATAAAACAATTTTATATCATGAGACAAAAATGAAGTAGACTTGATAAAAATAACATATTTGGTTTACTCAAAACCTTACATGTGTTCAGCAGACACAGATACAAAACTTATCAATCCAGTTTCAGATGTTTGAGATAATTCTCTGCGCCAGGGCATCCCTCTTATAACAAAACAGCTAACAACAGGTCACATAGGTCACATTGTCCAACCTGTAAAGAAATTCTGAAAAAACAAGAGAGGAATTATGGGTTGAAAAACCCAGGAAGAAATAAATCAAACATACAAAAAATATCTTGGTTTGAAAATAGACACGTTAAAAGAATATTATAATAAAGAAAATATGGTTCATGGATAAGGAAACATTTTGGGATAAAATATTGTTGACAGACAAAAAATTAATTACAAAAATATACAAGAAACTATTGGAATGGAATACTGAAATAGAACAAGTGAAATAATGTATGAATAAGTAGGCCAAAAATATAGGATGCCCAATCCACTTTGATAGATGGGAAGGCATCTGGAACAGAAAATTAAAATTCACATATTCTTACAATCTAAAGGAAAATTGGTATAAAGTGATGTACTGATGATACATCAGTCCCCACTCCCCCAAATTTGGAAAACGTTACCAAAACATACAAAAAAATTGTTGGAAATGTGAACTACATAAAGTTATATTCTATCATATGTGGTGGCTGTGCAAAAAAGAAAGAGAATATTGGAAAGAAATCCACAAAGAATCTCAGAAAATACTAAATACAAAGTTGGAAATGAAACCAGAAGCCTACCTTCTGGGAATCACTGATGAAAAATTAGACAAAAATGAAGAAATACTTTTCAACTATTTAACCTCAACAGCTAGAATAGTATACGTGAAGAATTATAAGAAATACCATCAACCCTACAGTGGATGATCAAAGTTTTAGAATTAAGGAATATGGACAAATGGACAAACCCAATAACAAAACACCAAATAATAGGGGGGCAGGGGGGAACAAACTGGAATCCAGTGCAAGAATACTTACAACAAAAAAGGGTGGAAAAAACATTTAGATTAACAGAAGAAATAAAAGAAGCACAGTCCGATGGGGAGAAAAATGAGGAGGAGAAGCTCACATGAACAAATGAAACTCTGACTGTAGAGAAAGGAAACAATAATGAGATGAAAGACCGGAAGTAAAAGACTTTTCCTTTTCTCTCTCTCTTTCTTTCATCTTTTCTTCTTCTTTTAATCTTACTCATATGCAAAATTTCAATAAACACAATTTCTTAAAAAAAAAAAACCCAGGTCACATAGTCAAAAGGAGAGAGAGAGAGAGAGAGCATGTGATCTGCAGCCCCTTTTGTAACTTTTTAGAAACCATAAAGGAAGCTGCATCCCATACAAAAATTAAGCAACAAGATCATAGATAAAAATTACTAGAGAAGGCTTGAAGGAGGTTGTAATTTCCAACAATATCAAGGGCAAACCACTTCCTCTGTCTTCCTCAGTTGCCAAAGATGAAACTACAACTGAAGATATATATATTAAAAATCTTGTTTGTCAATTATTTAATAAAAATATTGTATTCAAAGGATATACTATATTATATATAATACTAGCTGTCCCCTGCCACGTGTTGCTGTGGCCCAGTCTGGTGATCTGGAAAATAAAATAATGAGAAAGTGTTGGTTTCTAATATTTCTTGTTATTTCTTTGTCAGTGTTGATGTGGAGATTGTCTGGTTTGCCTACTCTGGAATATGCATCATATCATAGTTCTTCTTTAGGTGTCCCTTTCAAATCTATGATACTATATCTCTCTCTGTGTGTGAATCATATCTATCTATCTATATCTATGGCTGGATAGCTCTTTGTCAGGAGGGCTCTGATTACATTTTCTTGCCCTGGTGAAGAGAGTTGGACTGGATGGCCTTAAGTATTTTCTGTTGGTCATGGGGGTTCTGTGTGGGAAATTTACCCCAATTCTGTTGTTTGTGGGATTCAGAATGCTCTTTGATTGTAGGTGAACTATAAATTCCAGTAACTACAAATCCCAAATGTCAAGGTCTATTTTCCCCAAACTCCATCTGTGTTCATATTTGGGCATATGGAATATCTGTGCCCAGTTTGGTCCAGATCCATCATTGTTTGATTCCACAGTGCTCTCTGGATGTAGGTGAACTACAACTCCCAAACTCAAGGTCAATGCCCACCAAACCCTTC
Source organism: Anolis sagrei (assembly GCF_037176765.1). Classification (NCBI taxonomy): domain Eukaryota; kingdom Metazoa; phylum Chordata; class Lepidosauria; order Squamata; family Anolidae; genus Anolis; species Anolis sagrei. Next base: position 269,621,898 of record NC_090021.1, on the reverse strand, counting down.
TAGTGTTTTCTGTTGGTCATGGGAGTCCTGTGTGCCACGTTTGGTTCAATGCCATAATTGGTGGAGTTCAGAATGCTCTTTGATTGTAGGTGAACTATAAGTCCCAGCAGCTACAACTCCCAAATGACAAAATCATAATATTTTTGAGTGATGGTCACTCCTTCTGTTGTGAGACGTTTTGTTGCCAAATTTGGTGTGACTTCGTTCATTGTTTCTTTTGTTTTTAAGGTACTCATTACACACAGAGCATTTATATATAGACAGATAGATATATTAGCGACATCCTTCTTGCATCCAGGACAAACCTGGGAGAGATGCTGTTGTTTTGCTTTTTAATCATCCACAACCACACTAACACACAAGTCATATTTCAAGGCAGCCTGCTGCCAAGTGTATGTTATAATTACAGCTTTAAACTTTAATTCTAAATGTCACAGTCACTCTTTTGACTCACTCAGTACTCAGACCCCTAGTGCAAGACTCATGACTTGCAAGTTTTAAAAAAGTGTTTTTCTTTATACTCTCAGGAGACATGCATCCTCCTGTCCCACATCCTATTACTCCTGTTTAAATTGGCATCTTCTTCAGGAAAAAAACCATCACTTTCAGCTTACACACTTGGCTGCAGGTATTAGGAGAACCATCTCCCATTGTAAATAATGAAAACCTCTCAGTATCCGCTGCCAAGTAATCTTGAGCTTGCTCCTTAGCAAGAAATATCGGCAGACATACTGTTAGTGTATTGCTTAGGAACAAACTTGTGCTTGCAATGTTTTCCTCTTCAAAAGCCCCAAGGAATAGGTTGGCAGTCTTGACTTGCCTTTATTGAGTTCTCCCTACAGCTTTGCACTGCACAGCACATTAGATCGGTTGATCATGCAAGACTGAAACTAGTAATAAATATGTTGGGCTGAGCAAATAGGACACAAAAATTGGAAGGTGTAGGGGAATTGCACTATGACTGCTGATGGGCTGCAAAGCTGTTTTTCATGGTGACAGGGAAAAGCCTGTGTGCCATACAGGTACTTCGGAGGACAATATATAACACCCAGAATGCTTCAAAGCTGAATTTTTCCCTAGCATATTAATAGAAGTGAGGTGACATTGATAGAAATGGGACAGTTGAGAAAAGAACATGCTACAGTACTAATTAACCATCCATCAAGTGAAGACAGTGAGTGAATTTGAATGATGATCTCAACTTGTGAATGAACAGCTATGGTGACAATTCTGCAATGAAGAGGACTGAGGTGGGATGAGGGGAAACGGCTCTGTATTGCTGATCAATTACACGCATCTCTATGAGAAGTGGTGCTTTCTGTTACTTAAATCTGATTGTATTCTGTATATCCCATCAGTCTTGGCCATAAAAAGTGATAGAACAAGCATTTTGTGAAATGTTCAACATCTTTGCTTTTGCTTGCCAGGTTTTGATTGCTTGCCTTTTGGGACCCATAGCTTATATATTTCTATCCTTGCAGAAAGGAAAACACAACTGGTTTCAGCCATGCTTATGGATGATTACCCATGCGATACAGTTACTAAGAAGATGATTATGAGCATAGGATGTCAGACTTTTTAGAAGTCACGAATTATTCATCTATTATATTTGATTTCCAAGAAGGTCAAGAACATATTTTTGCAGTACTTATGCAAACGAGGGATGGAGTAATTTGTTTATTGTTGTGACAGACACTAAACTCACCTGGGAATAATAACAAAGCTGTTAGAATTTTGTGCAATTTTTGTCCAGCCGTCACACATTCCAAATGTATTTATTTATTTATTTATTTAAGACATTTCTACCCTGTCTTTCTCCACCCCGCAGGGGACTCAAGGCGGCTTACACACAGGCAACTATTCGATGCTATAAAACAATGTACAGTGAAAATAGACATTTAAATACAATTATAAAATACATTAAAACAATTTAAAACATTTAAGACAATATCTTCATAATTAATCACATAATCCTCAAGTGTAATTCGGCTGTTCCAATAGCCATTGCACATCATTCCATATCGAACTATTTCACAAGTTCTCCAAAGGCTTGGTCACAGAGCCCCGTTTTCACTCTCTTATGGAAGGTCAGGAGGGACCTTCAGAAATTATTCTGCACAGATGCAGGTGAAGGGTTTTATTTTGTTGTTGTTTTTATTTCAGGTTTTGTTGTTGTTGTTGGAGGGGGGTTGTGCAACAACCCTAGCATGGTTTTTATGTTTGTATTGGGAGTCACTGCCTTAAATCATCAGAATTGAACTAGTGATTTTTTTTCAATCTATAGGTACCACACTACTTCTCAACCCTTCTTTGAAGAATCCACTCTTCTGGGACTTATTGCAGGACATTGCATATAAATGTTTCCTAAAAAATTGGAAAGAGCATCTCATCCCAAAGGGCTGTTTTAGAGCAAAAGTAGAAAATGCAATCTGGAAAAATGCAGATATGGCAGTGCAGTGTATTGCTTCTTCTTTTTTGACATAGTGATATACTATGGTGATGCACTGGAAAGCTGTTATTTTGGAAGAGTTAAGAAGCAGCTTTAAAAAGACCCTGAAAAGCTTGAGAACTGGCAGAGCAGCTTTCTGTCTTGACAGTGATTATGTCCCTTGCTTTTCCCTTTATTACGGCTGTACCACTAGACAGGCCTGACCTTGGTGTCATTGCCACTATCTACACCACTGTGGCTACTGTATCAAAAAGGATCTTAGCCCTGAGGACATCCACTTTTTGAGGTGGACTAAAGTTCCCATAGGTCCATCCACAATAGCCAATGTTATGGGTATTATTATAGTCTTATATGTAGAGTACTATCTTGTTTTGATTCATTGGCACACAATGAGGCTAGTGTAACAAGGATTGCTCTCACTGTGGTAAGATTGGCACTGTGACCTCTTCTTTTGGACATTATAGCCTTAGTCTATTGTAAGAGGTGGCCAATATAACTGTCCAACTTAGTCATTGTTGCCATCTGTTTGTGGCAAATGACTGTCAGTTTCCCTCTTCTGTAAACAGCTATTCATAGTAAGCATGTCCCCAATACACTGTGTTGATGCTTATTTATAGAATCAACATCTGCCTTTCTTGAAAAGGGAGATGAAATATACAGTTTGAATTGTTGCCTTGTCTCAAGAATTTATCACAAGCCAATTTCAATCTTGAACCTTGTGGAAGGACGCACCTAGAGGCTGAACTAACCATTGAATATAAACATGTCACAGGAACACGTGGAAATCACAGCAATGCAGCTTGTAGAATGTGACAAAAGAGTATATTTATGGATGGGGGAAATGCTGTGCTTTGCTGGAGAAAGGTGGAAATAATGAGGTCGTGACCTTGGGAGATAAAGGCTTCAATGTACATAGAGCTACAATGCTGCACTAAATCATTTACCATCCCTGGATCCAACCAGTGAAGTACCATAGAGTAGGTATTGTCTGCTAACCCCTTTCGAGAGCTGTAAACAGTAGGGATGGATGGCACACTGCAGCTCTCATAGTCCAACAGCATTGGCTATGCTAGCTTAATCTACATGAAGTTAAAGCCCCACAACATTTGGAAGTGCTCTCTCTTTACACTAAGCAGAAGATGATAGGACAACAGAAGTCGTCCTCATCTTGGGACAATGTTTCCACTGCAACTGCATTTTGCATGCTTTAGAAGACCTACTGAAGTCTTCCAACAATCATTCCATGTGTGGAGGAAGGCCAGAAGCATCTGACTGTGTCCCTACAGCCAGACATGACGCAATTACATCAGCTTTTTACGGTTGGTCAGATTCCTCCAGAAGTCGCAATAGCTGCTATAAGGATGGCTGCTATCCTGAGGAGCCCTGTAATGCTTCATTCTGGCAACTTTGGGCTTAGTCTTAATTATTGCCAATTTTGGAGCTGGGATAATGTTGTGACTTGAGGTGCTCAGGCCTGCAAATACAGGAAGGGGCACTGTTGCCCAGGTTCTGACTACCCAAGTGCTACTGTCTCAGGGAGAGGAAGGTCAGATAGGTCCGATAGCATCCTTCCAAATTTTACAAATCAATAAGCTGGAGTGGGAAAGAATAGCCTGCAAGCCACATAAAGCTCCCCATGAACTCTCTCTCTCTCTCTCTCTCTCTCTCTCGAAAGAGAGAGAGAGAGAACAATTGCTCAAAGTGAATGAAAAATGCCTTCAAGTTCACCACCCTGATTCTACCACCCAGGGCTGGTTAATCCATCAAAATGGCCTTCCCTTGGAGATTAAAGGAAATGAATGAAATCACAAGCTATTCCTGGGATATTTTCTGCAGTTGCACACCTCATAATTTTGCTAAAATACTGATTGACCTGAACTTGCCCAGTGCTTCAGCACATTCTTACTTTCCAGTTATTCGGCCATGATTATTTGTTAAAGGGCTCCTAGTACATACTACATTTAATTTGTACATATATTTTGGGAACTTCCAAGGCTGTGAACTATCTGTGGATGTCTACACCAGAGGATCTTACATACTACACAATTACAGCAAGACCCTCATATCCATGGAATATATGTTCCCAAAATTACTGTGGAAACAAAAAAAAATGGGTAATAGCCAACGCTATTGAAATTAATGGCTTTTCCTGGAAATTCACTGGAAGGCCAGGAAAGTTTGCTAAGTCCTCCAGCAAAATCTATGATAATTTCTATTGGAAGCTGCAAAGAAGTATTAATGCCACCGAAATGGGACCACCAAAAACTGTAAGGAACCTCCGACAATGCTAATTAAACTGCCACCATAATGTATAGAGACGCTGGTATTAAAGTCTCTGTTAGTCTCTGTTTGCGTTGTGAGGTAATTTTGGTAGAGTGGAATGCACCGAACGTAAAATCAATGGAGATGAGGCAGTTTTTAAAATAACAAAGAGAACAAGTTTATTGTTGAACAAAGCTTGTGGTTGCAATATAAAGATGTTCAGCTTGGCATATACTTGATGGTTACAATATGGAGAGGTTATGCTTGGCATATACTTGATGGTTACAATATGACTTGGTAGAGATACAATTCAGCCTTTGATGTTACAACTTTTAAACTCTTGCTCTGGTGAAGGTGTCTATTATTCAGTGTTCCCTGCTGTGAATATTCTCACTGTTTGATCTATACTGGATCAAATAATAGAACTCCAGTCTTCCACCGACTGGCAATCGCACAAAGCCTCTGTTAGTTCTTTTTAACTAAAGAAATCTAACAAAGTTTTACCCTACAGCTCCCTAGCTGAAGAAATATTCACGAACACTAACTAACACTACACTTCTTCACTCCTCAGAGTCTCTTCCCTGACTCTGCTACTCTCTCAGAGTCCTTATCTGACTCTGCTACTCTCTCTCAGGGTCTCTTCCTCCTGACTGAAACTTAACTGTCACTTTCAAACCTTTTTCTCTCTAAGCTCCTCCCACCTCCTCTTCTGCCTTGTTTCCATGGCAACATATCTCTCACAGCTGGGCCGCTCCAGCCATAGGCAACCAATGTAAAACACAAATACAGTTTTAAACACATTATAATAAACACTTCTGTACAGAAGCATATTATAGAATCAACTGGAAAACCTATAAAATTCTTAGAGGAGACATATGTTGCTGGATGCAGTTAGGGATCTCATCAGACAGGGCAATTTTAGTGTTCTAGGATGCTTCCACCCTATCTTGGAAACAGAGCCTCATGCTGATTATCACATGCTATTGCTGGGGTGACTTCTAATTGAGGTCGCACCCCCAACTGGAGTGGAAATGTCATTGGACACTTTTCTCCCAACACGAGCTTTTGTGATGATGTCCTAGGTGAAACTGCAGGTACCAGTGTCATGAAATGGGAGTTGTATTGTATAGCATTATTATTACATTTTGATTGTTATGGTTCCATCCCACAGAATCCTGGGATTTGCAATTTAGGAGTGGTGAAGGCATATCCTCTAAGATCTCCCAGGGATCCTCCAGAAGTCCATTGTCGTGCTTCTGGACATAAGGATATCAGAAGATGCTTCTCAGACATCTGTTCACCAGCCACTATAGGTTCATGCCACAGATGGACAGCATACAAAAGATAGATTTAAAGAGGACTCCTTTACATTCTTTTTGAAATGTAGTCTCCCTGACATCAGTGGTGGATGTGTGCCTTTTTTCCTTTGTCGTTATTCAGATGTTACAGATGTCAGAAGAGATTACATTTTGTAAGGTACTGCGACTTCAGCTAACTTCTGTGCCCTTGCACAAGAAAAAAGGAGGCAGCCCTGTGGCAAGAATAAGATCTGACAGCAGAGGAAAGCAGCATGTGGACACTGATGGAAGATGTAGGTTGGTATTATAATAGACTGAAGTGAATATAAATAAGGCAAAGGGCTTTCCTGATAGGCCACTTGACAGACCAATGTGGACAGCCCCCAAAGTACTGTGCTGGTCAATGCATTTGTTTAAATATGCCATTGATTTTTACATGATCACAAAGAAGTACTCCGGTTCCTTCTTATTGACTTCTGATCAGATCTGCAGGTTGGTATGATACATTCCTTATGAAGAGCATTTATGAACAAATTAAGAGAGAAATGATGCATGCTATGGGGAAGAGAGCACAGCAGAAGCTGAGTCACAAACAACAAGGGTTTCAGTCTGGTTATTTCTTTCTTATTCTAATCTAGTACTGATAGGTGCGTTTGCACACTTTATCACATAACAAGTTCAGCATACTGAACCCAAAGGCAGGGATTCTCTGGACTTTCTGATATTTCAGTTCCCAGAAGCCTCGGCCAGTTTGGCCAGTGGGAGTTGTAGGCCCAAGCATATGCAGAGCTAAAGGAACAGCAGGAAGAACTGTGGTATGACACTCTTGGTGTGGCTTGAGTTGAAGCAGCCCAGTGATCCCCTTCCTGTGTTCCTCTATTTTAGGAATAATGCAGCCTTCCAGATGTTGATGGGTTTCTACTCAGAGCTTCCCTCACAATTGGCTATGTTTCCCAGACCATGTACACCAGAAGTTCAGTTACATCTGCTTGGACAAGTCACTTGACTCCAAGGCAAGGAAAGCAATCCTTTCCAGACAGGATATGCCAACACATCTTGATTCTTGAGGCATTTTGAATACTTCAGGTGAGGATGTTGTTCCTGACAGCTTGTACTTTATAGTGCTACAAAGTTCTTTACTATGCCACCCCACCTTGAAACTGACTAAAAGATCACCCCTGTGGGAAAACGTGCGAAGTTTCTTCCATTGGCGTTCCACTATGCCTCTCCTTTGAAGCTCAGATTTCAAACTAAAAGAGCTTCAAGGCTGTGAACCTGAAAGGAATATCATTCACAAATCTCTGACACAGGAGCTAATTTCTCCATTGATCTGCAGTGAGCAGGTACAAATGAACGGAAACATAAAGAGATGTAGACAGCTGGCTAAGTCAGTACTTTGGTTGCAAACCCCAGCCCCACAGGGTTCTTCAGTACAAGTTATCAATATGCACATTGAGTTGCTAATTACTGTACCTATCAAAATCAATATAATTGAAGGCTACAAGGTGAACTGTTGGTGCATTTAAGGATATGAGGGATGAGAGATTAGATGAAGAATACAGGTAGTGAATCAAGATGTTCTGGCAAATAACCTTTATCTCTTCCACAATATTATGGCATGCCAGCAGCTGAAGCCTCTTCTGCCATATAGCTGTTACACAGATCGAGCATCCCTTATTTGGAATTCCAAAATCTTCCAAAATCCAAAATTGTCCACGTGGATGGCTAAAACAATAACATCTTTGCTTTCTGATAGTTCAGTGTTTGCAAACTTTGTTTTATGTACAAAACTATTAAAATATTGTGTATAAAATCACCTTCAGGCTATGTGTATATGGTGCATATGAAAATGAATGATTTTTTTTGTTTAAGCTTGGGTTCCCTCTCTTGTGTATGACATACAGGTAATCCAAAATCCAAAACACTTCTGGGCCCAAGCATTTTGAATAAAGATAGTCAGGACTCTATTGTATGAAATTATTCTATTATCTAAAGGTGGCAGATTGATATTGAAGCATGACACCGTCTCCAACTCTGCCAATCTGCCATCCCCCTGCAAAAAAGGTTGTGCCTTTTTTTTCTTGTGTGAGGGCACAGAAGTTTGCTGAAGCCACAGCACCTTACTAAATGTAATCCCACTGCCATTGACTGGAAAACCTATTATTTAATTTATTATTTATTTATTTCATACATTTGTATCCTGTCCTTCTTACCTCTGGAGGTGGACTCAGGGCAGCCTCACAATTGGCAATCATTAGATGCCCAAACAAAGACAATTATAACAATTTACATTTAAAACAATAGCTAAAATATTGAATATAAACAACCAATTAAATCTATTAATCATGCAGTAGTCCTGAGTTACTGCATGCAATACGTCCAATCCACTTCTGTCTTTTCATCTCAGCACAGAAATGGCATTATTCTCTTTTCCCATTCTTCCCCACTCCCCATCACAGTATTCAATGATTATATTTTTATAAAAAATATTTAAGCTTTACTGTAATTTTGAAGTTACTATGATTATTTTTTTAAAAAAAAATGGAGCAGTGCAATTGTAGTAGGGCAGAGCTAAACTGCCAACCAGACATATGGCCATGCATTACAGATAATTGAAGTGTTGCAGTTGTGCAAAGAATGGAGGGGTGCAATAGCGAGGGTCACCATCCTAGTAAGTTGCTGCCTGATTGTGTGAATACCATGGGATAGCAAGTTTGTGTGATAAAGAACTGAATCTGGATATACTTCATCTTATAAGTTTTGTTGTTTTATATTCTAATTTTCAGAGATACACTCTACTCAGCTGTCGACTTGACCATTCTTTATCACCCTCAAACTAACATGGCCTCTTCTGTGTGACTAACTACAATATAGCCTTTTATCTTCCTTGCCTCTGACCCTTTGTCCCCAGTCTTCTTTAGAAAGCAGGAGGGGATAGATGGAATGGTACAGACAAAAAACATGAAGCAAACTTTTCAAAGGAAAATCAAGAGCAGAGGGAAAGTTATTTGAGGCACATAACACTTCCGGCAAAGATTTCAGTTCATGCTCACAACCGCTGCCACTTGATTTGCCATCTCCCTGTTCTCATCCGTTGGCAAGACTTCACTTTATCAGCAGTAGTGAAGTGAAGCTAATATAATCACACAGTAATCCTGGCAGAAGTACCTCTAGATGCCAATGGGGAGCTACAGCTGCCGCAGGAGTAGCAAAGCTTGAGTTTAGCAAGGCTTGGAACCTGTGCAAGGTGAATCCTGGAAATAGATTGCTTTTCCCTTGCCGCCACTCCTCTCTTCTCCAAGGTAACAAGATAAATCTGGCAGATTCGTTATGTTGCAAAGCTCAAGGACAAAATGACTGGACAATTAAATTACTACACTATAAGGTCCATTTATTGCCCACAAAGTAAGAAGACAAACAAATAAATATAGGTGGGCTTTGAACTGCATCTAGATTGAGAAATAAAAAGACTGATAATAGAACATAGGTCTTATAACCTTTGTTTGATGTTGCTAAAGGAACTGAAAATCAAAAGAGCTTTGAATGAATAGCCAGCCCTCCACATTTGGTTGGATTAGGGTCTGAGGACCCGGAAAAAGTAGAAAATCCACAAAACACGATTATCTTAACCTAGAGAACCTCTTTCTAGGAAGCTCTAGGTTCTCTAGTATGATCCTTTGCTCAGTATCTATCATAGAGTTGTGCCAGTTTGAGCTACTGTATTCTTTCCAGGAATCTCTAGGTTCTCCAGGACAACTCCATGGTAAACTTTTGCCAGAAATTGACTGTAGAGTTGCACTGGAAAATCTAGAAATTTCTAGAGAGACCATATTAATTGAACCCACAAATGATCAAATCTGTAAAAGATACATCTGCAAATGTGGAAGGCTGCCTACATAGAACAAGGCCCAGCCTCAGAAACAGTTTGTTATATGGTTAAATTGTTCTTGGATCATGCCACTTTAACTTATATGGAAGGGACACACACGATGGAATGCGATGTGCAGGGGGGGAAATTATGGGAGCATTTCAGCTTCCTCCTCCACATTTATGCTGTAGGGTAGATTTTTTCCTGAATTGACACATTGTTTGTGTCAGGTTCTGAATGCCAATGCAGGAACAGGTTGAAATATGATAGATAAAAGGATAATCACCAGTCAACTAGTAGAAAGTGCCAGCATAAGATCTAGCGATGGCCACCAAACTGGGTGACTTTCAATGCCTGACAGTTATGGTGACTATTATTCCCAGTGCCAGAGGTAGTATGGCTTCAAATACTAGCTGTGTTGGATGACAAGGTGCAGGATGCTATCCCAGTAAGGCTGCCAGATAAAGTAAGGGGCGTAGTTCCTGTGATATTAATGGTTGTACAGAAGAGGTAATTTCACCTCCTGTTCTTTGTATGACAACTACGCAAGAGAAATTACAGTATGTACCTTATTTCACTTGGCAACTCTATACCACACTAATGTCTTGTCTGTGGGATTTTCATACACCTCAGACAGAGCTTACTTAGGTGATCCCTCGTTGGCCGAGTAGGATAGTCTTCCATGATCAGAATTCTTGTGAGTCTGTAGGTGGCTGTGGAGCCCTATTCTTGATCTGCATCTTCTTCCACAGTGAGGGTGTTGGTTTCCAGGTGGAAGTGGTCCTGGTTGGGGTTGGCTTGATGCGCCTTCCTCTTGGCATGTTTCTCTCTTTCACCCTCCATTCATGCCTCTTCGAATTCTGCAGCACTGCCGGTCACAGCTGACCTCCAGCTGGAGCGCTCAAGGGCCAGGGCTTCCCAGCTCTCAGTGTCTATGCCAGAGTTTTTAAGGTTGGCTTTGAGTCCTCAGAACACAGAATGCTAGACCAGGTCTACCATTAAGCAGAATGATGTTGATCACAGAGTTGTACTGGAGTTCCAAGCCTAGAGAAGTGTTCTGTTATGTAAGGAATGCTGGGTATGTGTTGGCCTCTGTACTTTGAATGTGTATGGGGTGTTATTTTGTCTTCCCATAGTAAAAAAAAAAAAATCTGTTGGGCTAAATTTTGAGAACTTTTGTTCTGTGTGGTGTGTGGTATTTTCTTATATTCTTTTGATAGTCCTACTTATTAGAGATGAGTTGTTGTTCAGAAATGGCAATCTAGAAGGAACTATAAGTCTCTCTGAAAGCCAAAAGCTTCCAGTGCTCCACCAGCTCCAGAATTCAGAACCACTGCTCTTAAATATTGAGTTCTCCCTCAAACCTTTCCTATAGAGACACAGTTGCTTATAAGACTCCACTAGCAGACAGGAGGGGGAGAAAAATGTTAATCTGCTTCCAACATAGTACTGTCTTAGCAAATGTACTGCTGAGGGTAAGTTTGAAAAAGAAAGAGAAAAATCCAGCCAGATGTCAGGGTGAAAACTCATATGCCTCCTGTTTTATAATCAAAACCAAATAATACAGATAGTGTGAAAATGCATGTGCTTGACACCAAGGTCAAAGCATATTAGCTGGAGGTGGATTATCCAAAACTCCCGAGTACACAGTGTGCCTTCTCCATAATCTTGCCATTTCCATTCACTCTCTAATTAAATCTCTAATTATCCAAATATTTTGAGTAGTGAGTACTACCATGCATGCTCCACATTTCACAGATGAAAACAAGGATGAGTACATGTTATGCTCCTTCTTTCCCTCCAAGGCCACAATTTATGCACACTCTCTTCCCCAATTATGACTTGGCTGAAGGCTATTCCACATCTGCTATACTTGATAAATACTAGTTACCTACAATAGTTTGCCCCACTTTGGCTTTTAAAGCAGGATGACCACAATCCTTTTTTTCTTATTTAGACATTGTTTGTAAAAATATTTTAATTACCATGTATTATTGTGATCAGACTTTAGAGGCCAGGTGGGATAAATAAATAGCCGTTTTAGCCTTTCGCTTCATTTAATTGCACTTTTCACACAGAAGTAGATATTCTGTAGGCTTTCTGTAACATGGCCTCTGCAACATTTAAACAATGTCTCCCAAATTACAGCTTCTTGCCATATACTTTAGTCCTATTAATAAAAAATATCTCGGGGAATAAGGGTTCTATCAAACTGATTGATTTCTCCCCAGCCCCCACAGTTTTTGTAGCTTTATATCACTTCCTAGTGTATCAGAACAAAAAAAAAGTTCCATGCCATTTTTGGGGACAAATTTTGTGTCAGCAAAGTAGAAACATTTGTCAGGAATCTACAGCTCTTAATGACAATGGTCTTTGAGCAGCTGGGGTGTGGCAGGAGCTTGTGGAGGATGAAGACACATTACCATCATTTACTGAGCAACAAAGAGACAAGGGGAGAATATACCAATCCCACTGTCTGCTTAATAGAAGATGTTAACTCATCAAGCATCTGGTGTCTCCAGATAGCTGTCTATAAATCTGCCAGCAGCTCCCTGGCAGTTTTTGTTGCTTTCAAACATCCTATCTAGTGTATTGTTGAAGGCTTTCATGGCACAGTTTCCACAGATATATAAACCCCACTTGCCTAGTTTCCATCAGACCTCACAATCTCTGAGGATGCCTGCCATAGATGCAGGCAAAACATCAGGTGAAAATGCTTCTGGAAAATGGCCATACAGCCCAGAAAACGCACAGCAACCCATCCTATCTAGCAGTTGCCAGCGTTCTGTTTGTATTTTCTTGATATTGGACTGGCTACAATTTACAACTCTCACAGCCTCAGAGGATGCTTGCCATAGATGCAGGCAAAACGTCAGGAGAGAATGCCTCTAGAACATGGCCATATAGCCAGAAAAACCTACAACAACCCAGTGATTCCAGCAATGAAAGCCTTTGAGAATACATTTACAACTCTGTTTTACTCCTTGTTTACTTTATTTAGACAATGGGCTCCCTGCACACTTTTGGTTTGATTGATGACCATCCTCTTGCTTCTCCTATTATCCTGCTAGATAACCTATGACTAACCTTGACTGGATTGACTGCTACAACTTTTGCATTCCAACTAGCTGCTTCCAGGAACACTTACTGACTGAAACATAGGGGACCTGCTCTGGTCTTCCTACTTGTTCTATATATTGAGAAGAAGGTAGAAGAACAATGTCTGTTGCTGTTGCTAATGTAGTCAGCCCTTCAGATTTGCTGGGTTAGGGGAGCAAGACCCTCTCAAACATGAAACAATATATAATGTAAAAAACACTTTTTAGCTTAGGAACACCTTTCTAAGAATTTCTAGATCCTTCAGCACAACTCTGTGGTCAACATCCACCAGAGGTTGACCATAGCATCATACTGAAGAACACAGATTCCAAAAGAGGTGTTCTCTCTAGGAATCTCTAGGTCCTCCAGCATGATGGTATGATCAGTAGTGTTGTGTGGTTTCTGAGCTGTATGGCTATATTCTAGCAGAATTATCTCCTGATGTTTCACCTACATCTGTGACTAGCATCTTCAAAGAATCTGATGGTGGTAAAGCAAGTGGAGTATATATACATGTGGAATGTCCAGGGTGGGAGAAAGAACCCAGCGGGAAGGGTGCAATCTTTGAATAATCTATTGACTATGCAATCTTCTCAGTTCATTACTTACAGTACATTTTAATGAATGGATCCCACTCAAACACTTGCAAATTAGGCTTGCTAATTGAACCCTTCACACTTGGTTGATAGACATTAGTTCTTTCTCTCACCCTGGACATTCCACAGGTGTGTGTGTGTGTGTGTGTGTGTTCCACTTGCTTTACCACCATGAGATCCTCTGAAGATGCCAGCCACAGATGCAGGCGAAATGTCAGAAAATGTTGCTAGAACACAGACATTCAACCCAGAAACCACACAACACTCCAGCAATTCTGGCTGTGAAAGCCTTTGACAATATATTGTATGATCAACTTCCAACATAAATTGATGATAGAGTCACATTGGAAGACCTAGAGACGATGTTTTAATTACACTCTCAAAACTGAAACCAGGAAATGTGGTGGACCAACTGTATTTCAAATATTGATTGAAAGCATATTGAAATGCCAAATTGTTCAAAGTACAGTGGCTATATTGTTATATAGGTATGCCCTATAGAATAAACTGTAGCCCAGTCACGCTTAAACAACTTAATTGTTTACAAGTTTGTATCTGAAGGAAAAAGAGGACTATGTAAGATGAAATATTAACAATAAGCTCAAAGATCTTGCTCTGAGATTCTTTTCAGAAGTGAGATGAATGATCATTTTCAATCATTCTGAAAGTACCATCCTACTGTTTTGGCAGAAATCGAAGTTTCTATCCAGTTTTATAAAGCTGGCTTGAGGGCTGATTTGAACTGGGACAGGGACTGTGTACTGGGCAAAAGGTTAATTTCCCACACAGTCCTGGTCTGGTTTCCTCTTCCCTGCACCAGCTATTTATGGGAAACAAATCATGCACACCTGGGCTGGAGACACAAACAATGCCATATCCAATTAGGGCATTAGCTGTTTTTAAATGCCACTGCAAATTAGCTTAGCAGGAACTCTCGACAGTTCGCTTCAGGGCCAATGGATGCAGCTGTGGACTGGATTTCCACAGAATGCAAGCACCACAAAATTTTCAAATGCTTCCCTACATAAATCATTTTCTCACTGGGAAAGGCTATATGTAATATGAAAAGCTATACTAATATTATAGGGGTAAGTTCAAAATAACTCTCCAGAACAAGGCCCCCTAACATTGGGTTCTCCAGAGGATTTAGACTTCAGCTACCAGACAGCTCCTCCAGCTTGACCAGCAGTCAGAAATTCTGGGAACCGAAGTCCCATATATCTGGAGAAATAAAGTTTGGGAACCACTGCTCCAGAAGGAAACATAAAATTGAGACCCAATAGATTTAATATCTGATATAGTAAAAGGTAAAGGTTTTCCCTGATATTAAGTCTAGTTGTGTTTGACTCTGAGGGGTGGTGCTCATCTCCATTTCTAAACCGATGAGCCGGCATTGTCCCTATACACCTCCAAGGTCATGTGGCCAGCATGACTGCATGGAGCACCATTTACCTTCCCACAGAGGTGGTACCTATTAATCTACTCATATTTGCATGTTTTTGAACTGCTAGGTTGGCAATAGCTGGACATATCAGCGGAATCTCACCCCGCTCCCTGTATTTGAATCACCAACCTTTCGGTCAGCAAGTTCAGCAGCTCAGTGGTTTAACCAGGGCCCCCTGATATCTGATATACTTATTGCAAATAAATCTTCCCAGAACTGTACACCCTTTTAAAAATGTTGTTCTCAAAAGACTCAGTACTATCAGCAGGGAAAATTATAGGCAATACCTTAATTTAACCTCAGTGATGTCCTGTATGTCTTTTTGTTTGCCTGTGTCAAAAACCCGCATGGAAGCAGAGAAGTGGCTTTTGGTGAGATTCTGTCCCCTAGAATCTCCCACTGGCCATGTTTGACTGGGTGATTCTTGGAATTGCAATCCTACCAAATTTACCATTCCAAGCTCAGCAAAACAGTACTTTCAGAACTATACATATCTGTGATCAGTTTATTGAATTTGCTTATTACCGTCCTACAACCTATGAGCTACTAAGCTGAAATGTTGAGACTGAAGCTGAACCTGCACCACCCTTTATCCCAGGAATGGATCCCAGATTACATTTAGATAAGTGTAGATATACATAATCCAGTTAATTTGGGATCAGATCCTGGGATATAGGGCAGTGTAGATCCAGCCTGAGAGAGACAAGAGTCTGTTTTAAGGAATGTATCTTCTTGAGCAATGGAATAACTTGGCTGACAGATTGGTCTTCTGCAAGAGGGAAACAATCAATCTCTTGATTTAATTTTTCTCCAAACGACAGTGTGATCGATCATTGTTACACATTTGAAGATGGAGAATTTACACTGATAGGCTCTGCTCTGCTCTTACAGCCACTGTCTGCAAGAGATCTGTGTCTATATTTTCTTTGTTCAAATGAAGGTGAGTATATATTCTTTCCCCAAGAAAGAATGAAGCTATCAGCCCCCCTGCTGGAATGGTTGAGAACTGTCGCAGCAAATTAAAACGATCTTCAGAGTGTATTGTCGAACGCTTTGATGGCTGGAATCACTCAGTTCTTGTGGGTTTTTTCGGGCTATACGGCCATGTTCTAGAGGCATTTCTCCTGACGTTTCGCCTGCATCTATGGCAAGCATCCTCAGAGGTGAGGTCTGCTGGAAACTGGGGGAAAAAAGGGGTTTATATATCTGTGGGATGACCAGGGTGAGACAAAGGGCTTTTGTAAGTTGGGCTAGGTGTGAATCTTTCAACTGACCATCTTGATTAACATACAATGGGCTGACTGTGCCTGGAGCAAACTCTTCTTGAAAGGTGATTAGATGTCCCTGCCTGTTTTTCTCTCTGCTGTTTTTGCTGTTGCAATTTTAGAATTTTTTAATACTGGTAGCCAGATTTTGTTCATTTTCATGGTTTCTTCCTTTCTGTTGAAATTGTCCACATGTTTGTGGATTTCAATGGCTTCTCTGTGTAGTCTGACATGGTGGTTGTGAGAGTGGTCCAGCATTTTTGTGTTCTCAAATAAAATGCTGTGTCCAGGTTGGTTCATCAGGTGCTCTGCTATGACTGATTTCTCTGGTTGGAGTAGTCTGCAGTGCCTTTCATGTTCCTGGATTCTTGTTTGGGCACTGTGTTTGGTGGTCCCTATGTAGACTTGTCCACAGCTGCATGGTATACGGTAGACTCCTGCAGAGGTGAGAGGATCCCTCTTGTCCTTTGCTGAACGTAGCATTTGTTGGATTTTCTTGGTGGGTTTGTACGTTGTGTTTCCTCATCAGCTTCCCTATGCAGTCAGTGGTTCCCTTGATGTATGGCAGGAACACTTTTCCTCTGGGTGGATCTTTATCTTGACTCTCGTGGCTTGACTCTCAAGATGCAGGTGAAACGTCAGGAGAAATGCCTCTAGAACATGGCCATATAGCCCGAAAAAACCCACAAGAACTGAATCTTCAGAGTATTTATTTTGCGGCGTTTCATCTGTATAATGAAGAGGGTTCCAGTATGGTTTTGCAAAGATAGAACTGCAAAGGAATCTTGTTCAGAGGAGCAGAAACTAAACAGGGGAGGCAGTATCTCCGTATGGGGAAAAAAGCTGCCAACCACATGATGGCTGAGGACACAGTTGCCTTCCATTTATAATGCTACAAAATAGAGCTTAAAAATGTCAACCTCACACTACTGTATGTGAGGAAACTCTCAATTAGATTTCACCACTTTGTTTTCTTTGAACATTGAAATGAAACCAGAGTAGGCTGCCAATTTGGTTGGGAAGATTAACCCGTTACTCCCGTGCTGTATACTAACCAACATTGCCATTCCCTTTACCCCTTTGGAAGGCATTGTAGTTTGACAGTGACAGTCACCTGAATCTACCCAAAACTTGAGAAAGTTACTTTTTGTGCATTAAAACTTCAAGATTCTATCCTAGAGCTACTCTTGCCATGATATATCAGGCATGTGTCAGGAAAGAAAAAGCCTTTGTGCAGCAGGCCCGTAGCCAGAAAAAAAAGTTGGGAGGGGTTGAAATCTCCCCCATGACTTTTCAGGTCAGTGTCTCTTGATCAACAAGGCCCTAAAATTACCATCATTATGCAAGTGTTCTTCACAGGTAACAGGTCCTGAATAATTGCTCCCTCTTTAAGTCAGTTCTTGTGGGCCACAAAAGATAATCATTTCCACAACTGGCAAAAGTTTCTTTCTGTTTTCTTCTGCTTTCATCTTATCAACTTTATCATGATGACTGGTTGGATTGCTGACCTGAAGATTGTTGATTTGAATCCAACACAGGGAGAGTGCTGATGAGCTCCCTCTATCAGCTACAGCTCCATGTTGGAACAAGGATGGTAAAAACATCAAAATACATATGGGCGTCCCCTGGGCAATGTCCTTGCAGACGGCCAATGCTCTTACACCAGAAGCGACCTGCAGTTTCTCAAATTGCTCCTGGTAAAAATAAATAAATAAAAGATGACTGGTTACATCAAGATGATTTCTACTGTGGATTAGCAAGAAATTTTCAGTCAAGCACAAGTTGTTCTCATGGGACTCTGTTTTTTGGTGTGTATTGAAGACTTCTATTGCATTTTTCCATCAAACAAATTGTTTAGCAACCTATGCACCAAACTTCTGAAAAGCACCTTTACTCCCAACTTCGCCTTCAAAAACCACAAGGTACTTACAGAGTGCAACTGGTACATGAAATGAGTAGGCTAACCAAGGAAATCTGCTGAACGATTTGGGTTGAAAGCTTAGATGCCTCTTCTTATCCACAGGAAATACATATCCTAGCAATGGAGTGTGTGGATTTTGCACTAATTTCATTTAGTTATCAGAAACAGCCTTGTTCATATAAAGACCAAGGTCTAACACAGCTTCTTCTCTTTGCTCCATGGTTTCTTTGGCAGGGTTTGGATCAGATGAACCAGGTCACCCCCTGTCCCGTCCCGTCCCGTCCCGTCGCGTCGCGTCCCGTCCCGTCCCGTCCCGTCCCGTCCCGTCCCATCCCATCCCATCCCATCCCATCCCATGCCTTAGGCTTTGCCTGCCGGCTACCATATTTTGGCAGCTTCCACTATGGTCGCTTCCGCTATGCCATCTATTGCTGCTATTGCAATGTAAATTGGTAGAAAAGTAGGTAATGATAGTGTGAAGAATCAAAATTTGGGTGAGATAGTGCTTGCAGTTCTGGAAGCACTCTAATTTTTGCTTCTCATATACTTGGCCTGGGGGTTTGGTTAACCAGTAAAAATACATGAGTCAACCAGGGGTTTTTTTTGCCTGAAAAAATTCAGGGGTGGTTTGATTTAGGGAATGGTAATCCTAGAAAGTAACTTTTACAAGCTTTGCAACATTTTTTCTATTTACATGCACATTTATCAGGCATATCTCATGCTTGGGCTCACTGTTTGAATCTTTGACCTATACAAAAGGCAATGTTTTCCACCAAATGTCCTTTTTTGGCATTGGGTGCATGGTCTTTGGGTCCGTGTTTCCCACTTTGAACTGTTGTGTGCCTTCAAGTCATTTCTGACTTATAGAAACCTTAAGGAAAACTTGTCATGGTAAGATTTTTTTAGAGAGGATTTGTATTTCCCTGTTCTGAGATTCAGAGACTTGCCCAAGGTTTCCCAGTGGGTTTCTATGGCTGTTCTCCCAGCATCCTAGTCTGAGTCACCTTGGGGCTGATATGGGCGGGATAGAAATAGCATAAATAAATAAATAGTCTAAAATTCCAATAGTCTAACTCCACTAGTCTAACACCATTACTCCACACTGCTTTCATGTCTTCCTCCCACCCTTTCAACTAGTAGTATAGCCTTGCATGACTCGGGTTCACATGCTAACACATTTCTTTCCATTCAAAATACAGCATAGCACTATCCATTAAGGGGCATATACAAGTAGATATTGCCTGGCTTGCTGGGAAGAGTGATCCGCAATGGTGGGAAGGATTGATGCTGGCTTTCCTCTCACTCCTTTCTGTACCAGATGAGGATCCAACTGTTTACCAATGACATAATTGTAAAACAATGAGTTTGGTTGGGTTTGACTTCTCTCCTCTCACCACCAAGATTGTCTTCTGCAGTGCCTATCCCAGCTAAAACTTTGGGGTCACTTTATTATGTAGGTATTTATACTTCAGTTTATTTCTTTGGCTATTTTTATCATGTATATATATATTTTAAATGGGTGCTCTCAGAATGGAAACCGCCCAGTAAACTGTTCTGGTAAAAGATCAGTATATAAATGAACTGCCCCATCCCTGCCCTGTAATCTAGGTTGGGGGGAGGGCAATTCTTCAATATAACATTTTTATCTGGAAGACAAAATAATGTTTCCCAGGCCCCTTCCACTGCTCCTATATCTCAGGATCTGATCCAGGATTATTTGCTTATCCCAGGTTAGCTGGTAATGGAGACTCATATAAATAAATTTAAAGCAGATAATCTGGATCAGATCCTGGGATATAGGGCAGCGTGAAAGGGGCTTCAGACATCATCAGTCAGGGTACTGGTTTCAACCAGCATTACACTTTTCCATGGCAAACTACCAAAACAGGCTTCTACTTTGAGCTAGACATGCTCCAGTAGAAGTGCCCCAGAAGTCCAAAATCTAAGCTAGCCACATCCCTTTATTCAGGCAAGAGGAAAGAGTAAGTAGTGCTCCAAAGTTCAAAACAGTAAAATCCAGCCATAGGGCAACCTACAGTATAATGTCACCCAATGTCACAACAAAAGCCAAAGAGTCTAGGATCAGATGTTAAATTCTAGGTCAACTCCTCCAAATTGGAATGTGCCTTTTGTGACTCAGCAGCCTGGGTTCCAACAATGTCCAGCACAAACATTTTGATACACAACTTCTGGGGAAATCTGTATTTCTGAAGAGCCCTCCTTTGCAGAGAATTGGCTTTTGTCCAGCTCCATGTGTGTTTTCATCCTGAAATACTTCCTTGGGTTGGGAGGAAGTTTAGACTGGATCTATGCTGCCATATCATGCAGTTTCAAATTATATGGCAGTGTAGCTCCAGTCTCAGTCTCTACTCAGAAACAGAGTTTCTTGCCTCTTCAATATGAGAAGGGTACTAACTTCTTTCCTGAGAGCTCAGGACATTCAGCAGCATAGTGCTCCACAGTGCTACCTGGCCCAGAAAACTCTGGATGTTTCTCCAAGGAGAATCTTTCAGTGATGGCCTAATACTGGTTACCTTTCCCCATAATCTGATGTTAACATGCTTTCCAACAGTTCTAATTTGGCAAGGAACATTTGAACTAATCATCTTGTTTCCAGTACTTCACTTTCTACTTTCCTTTTTTGTCTTTATGTTACTTCACTTACTGCAAACTAGGACTTCAGTACATTTTAGGCTGAGAAGCCAGGGACAGCAACAGTGGGGGAAACCATGGGGCAGTGTAATGCTGTGTTTCCTTACCATCGTGGGTCCTACAAGATTTCCCCACTGTCACTGGCTTCTTCCTGCTTCCTCCCTGGCTTTTACTAAGGAGAGAGGTGTACACACTACCAGCATGGAGCCCACCAGAAGTAGCCCTGTATCATCTGATGGGTTCCAGGAGACTCCGTGCTGGCAGTGCAAAGAAGCACAGAGAAGATGCTTCTCAATTGCAATGTGAGGAAGTCGCTAGACTAAAAATACAAAGTGTTTTTGTACTCAATTAGTAGGTGTGAGAGGAGCAGGCAGAAGTAGGACTCAGGAAATCAAACTGCTGCAGCCTCATCCACTTGACTGTCCTTCCTCCTTAATAACTTTCACCATTTTGGCCATCCACTGATATTGCTTGGCCACATATTTCCCCATTCTCATCTGTGAATATTTTGGAGAGTATGTGTTAATATGACCAGAGTTTTAGAATGTCTGAAGGGGATTTCTGTTCAGTTTATTCAATTATTATTACTCACATGAAAGGACAACAAATAAGCTGTGGAATTATATCTGTACTTTGTCCCTATTTTTGCAGAAAGAAGTCCTTCTGGCTTTCCAGGACAGACATCTGCAGTGTCTATAGCAAATCTGCTGTTCTCATACAGATTTCCTGTGCAATATAGGACACTGGGAGTGTGCAAGATTTTAAATCACACAGGATTAAACCACAAAATGATACTTAACCTACAGCACCCAAGTGTTGGTTGACTAAACTCATCACCCAGATAGAAGGCCACGTTGGCCAGGAATGATCTCCAAAAATATCTGGAATCCAAGTTTAAAAGTATCAGGCTGCCTGCTCTAAATTTTTGTTATGAAAACACAAGAAGATGGAAGCAGATGCCTGACAACAGGCTCCTTTCTGTGTCTGTTGCTTCTCTGTGTAAGTAATAAGCCTTTATTCTTCGGTTTGAAAAAGGAAACAATATTTTCTTATCTACCACTTTGAAGAACATCTTATTGAAAAATAGATAAACATCTTTTGAATAAATAATAAAGCCATCTTGAGTAGTTTATATTCTTGTTCAGTAAATCTGGAGCTGAGATGAAAGAGACAGGATGAAACTTTTCATTACCTTCCCCTTTTTTCTTCTCTCTCGCTTTCATAATAGATTCATTGACCTGGGAAATTCTGAGATTACACAGCATTAAGACTACGGTTCCATCACTTTCCAACTGTCTGAAATTGGCAGAATCAGTCCCAATTAATCCATTTTCATTACACTTTTAAACAGCTTTTGAGATATTCCTGTTTCTTGCTCTTTTTTCCACTTTCCTTTTTTCCTTCATTATGGACATTTTTTTCCAGTTTACTTTAATTATGGCAGTTTGAGGCCCCATCTACACTGTGATTATAATGCAAATTCAATTGGATTTTATGGCAGTGTAGACTCATAAAATTCCGTTCAATGCAGTTCAATCTGCATTATATGAGTCTACACTGATCATATAATGTAGTTCAAACTGCATCATATGGCAATGTAGAAGGGGCCTGTGTTCAAAGTGCAAAAGTAGTTTGCACTCAATTAATTCAAGAGGAGAGAGCAGAATTTCCCCAGTAGTTGCAATAAATAGCAAATTGCTGTAATCTTTTGGGTTCTCCCCCCCTCTCCCCCCCTCTCCCCCCCTCTCCCCCCCCCCCGTCTCTTTTGCAATTTGGAATATATTTATTTATTTATTTATTAAAATAATTTTATTAAAGGTTTTTAAACTTGGTATACATAAAATAAAGGAGAGGGGGGCTCTGGGAAAAGAGGGAGGGGGAGGAAGTAAAGGGAGGAAAAAGGGAGGAAAAGAGAGAGAGAGAGAGAAAGGAGAAAAGAAGGAAAGAAAAGAGGGGGGGGGGAAATAGAGTAAAATTTTATTATAAATGTCAGCAGAGTTATAATATCAAATAAAAATAACAATACTACAGCAGAAGCTTACTTTATTACAGCTTCATCATGGAAACAAAAAAAGAAACTCAGAAATCAGACCAGACCAAAGACTGCAGGCAGATGCAAACCATTATAACAGCAGCAATGAGCTCCACCTGCACCCAATTGACCAAACCCAAACCACAAGCATTCCAACAATGAAAGGCACAAACCCACAAACATAACCAAATACATTCAATGGACAATATAATTTTGCACATTTACAATACTTTCAACAATAAAGAAAGATGTTCTTTCTCATTAATAATGCCTGCCATCTTCATGACACTCCAAAGTTGCTTTGCCAAATGTGTCCCAGTTTTCATTTGTGAAATGTTGGCAAGTATGTAATCCTATATCTACTTACTTCCTATTACATCCCATTAAAATCGAATGGAGTGCTTTTTGTATTGTTTTTAGACCTTCTTATTCTGTCCTTATTTGGAAAAATGTCAGAGGAACTATTAATTTGTCAGGTAATATTTTGTTGGATTGTAGTATGAAAGACAACAAGTTTAGAAGTGAACAACAGTATCGAGCAACTACAGAAAATCCATTGAGCATTTTGCAATATTTCCCTAAGAACCAATTTTGTCATTTTAAAATGTAATCTTTGCCTCTGTATTCAAACGATGACACAATAAGCACAGACTCTAATGGTAATTCCACCTAGAGTACACCCTCATGGGATTTGCATTAAGCCCCACCTAGAATGCCATATAATTTAGCTTGAAACTGTACGATATGGTAAGTGCAGACTCACAGAATGCAGTTTAATGTAGTTAAACCGAATTATATGAATCTATACTGACCATATCATGCAGTTTCAAACTGCATTAATAATAATATAATAATAATAAACTTTATAACCCACTTCCATCTCCCCAAAGGGGATTCGGGGTGGCTAACATGAGGCCAAGCCCAAAATAATACAACATAATTAGACACAAAATAACAAGAAAATACATCATAACAAAATATATAAAATAGCAGATAAAATAAACAATATAAAACAACATAATAAAATCAAACACCGGGGGCAGGCCAGATGTATGGGAGAAAAGTTTAAAACCCTGGGTGAGTTAGGGATGAAAGTGCATTTATGAGAGAGGAGCCCGAGAAGGAAGAGCAGTGGAGTTTGACCTTTATAGGGAACAGGGGAAGGTACTTTATCAGGGGGACAACTGTAGGTGGAACTACACAAGGGGTTGAGTGGTCACTCTCCGAAGGCACACCGGAAGAGCCAATTTTTATGTCTTTCTTGAAGGCAGCTAAGGTAGGGGCTAGCTGTCTAGATGTCAGTCTAGATGGGGACTAGGTTTTTACTTATCTTTCAGTCACTGATTCAATGGGTTTGCTTTAATTGTGACTACATAATATGTTTCAGATTATAGGTAGCATATAGATAGATAACAATATCAAAAGCTAGGCTACATCCTTCTAACCTTGTGCTATCCACTTTTTACAATTTCAGCACTATTACATACAATGACTGCAAATGCCCCTTGCAACAACCACACAAAGATGGAGGACTGAGGGACAAACGACAAGGTCTGGCCCAAGGTGAGGCCATGAGAGATAGGAGCACACACACACCCTCTCTCACCCATGACCAGGCAGTGGGAAGCTACCACTATATATTATAGTTTGCCTTTGCTGCCATCAAAATATTTATTAAAAGGTCTCTTTTGCTGCCACCAAAATATTTATTAAAAGGTCTATTTTGCTGCCACCAACTTATTATTTCATAGGCCACCTCCTTCACTGGAATGTTTAAAAAAGCCACACAAAGTCTTCAGTTGAAATAAAACAGGAATGTGTTGTTTATTTGGTTCTGGAATAGTAAATAAGCGTAGAAGTTTCAATAGATTAACCAGCTTTACTTGGTCAGAGAATGGTACTATTGACCTGAGTTCCTTAAACAAAGTTCCCCACACAGGAATACAAACAGGTTATTTTGAACTTTTTGAATCTTCTTTCCAAACCAGCACTCTAATCATTATAGAGGGCTATTTTCCTCAAAGAGGTATCTTTTAACAACAAACCATTCCCTTCAAAACTCCTTCCCTTCAAAACTCCTAACCTGTGCAATAGCTAAATATGGAATTACGTGTAATGACTGTTGGAATGGCCCGGACTATGATTGTGGATAGGGTGATTAATAGTGAAGGTATTGTTTTAAAACTTTCAATGTATTTTATAATTCTATTTTAAAATGTTTATTTTAATTGTGCAATGATTTAAGGCATTGAATAGTTGCCTACATGTAAAGCTACCCTGAGTTCCCTCCTGGGTTGAGAAAGGCAGGGTAGAAATGTCATAAATACATCATAATAAATACAGGATGACGCATTCAGTCTTCTTTTTGCCAATGAGTCATAGCAAGCTATGTGATAGAACTCCATAGGAATCCTTGCTTTGACTTCTCACACTTCATCTCACTGGTGAGAAGAAACTGGACATCCTTCATTACCTTGATCAACAGCATCATAAACCCCATCCCTCCTTGCAGCTATGTGTCTGATGCAGGATCTTGACCCATATCAGGAAAACAATTGCCTCACAATCAGAGACAGTTTCAGAATTGTGAATCTTCTGGCTGATTATGCTATTTAAAAGTGGCAATTCAAAGCATTTCCTGTTATCACTGTAAAAAGAGGAAGTTTTTCATAGCCACTGCTAGTTCAATCTTTTCGTCCAGGATGGAGGTGGGTTGAACATTAAAAATGCCTTCCAAGCATGCTCCTGCATTGATATCTGAAACACCAGCATTTTAAAAAAACATGAGCAAGGCCTTAATGAATACTTTGCAATCCCTTCTGATCCTCCTGAATGCTGGAGAAAGCACAGCCTTCTCCCTGCACTTGCCCCACACAATCAATTATCTCACACTTTATCAAGCCATACGCCTTGTTAGTTATTCAGAAAGATGGACTGTGGCCATCATGTTTAAAAAGTGTGGCTCTTATAACTAATGAGCGCCTTGCACTCCTCTATTTTGCCCTATCCCCACCCCCAGCTTTCCTGTTGGATTTACACTTCATTAGTTGCTGAATGTTTATTCCCCAGAGGGTCCATCTCTTCTCTTTGTTGACCCCTGAACCCTTTTTCCTTTTTTTTTTTTTTTAAATCCGCTGCTCTACCAACCCTGGGAAAATTCAAGTAATTGTGATGTGAATTAGTAGCAAAAGCAGCAGCTCACCATCAGGACATAGGCCTGCTCTCTGTAGTCAAAACTTCTGAGAATTTTAAATGGTGCACTGATGGTTTCAATATGCACTAGTCTTATATTTATTTACTACATTTATATCCTGCCCTTCTCACCCCAAAAGGGAGAATCAGATGCTGTAATATGCAATTTCAAACTGATATTTTAACAGGTTTATATGTTGTGTGTTTTTAATTGAAGGTTCATATGGCATTCAAATGTTTTGCTGTTCCCCATATTGAGGTGGGTAAGAAACAACAACAACAATAATAAACTGAAGCCAGTCCTCCTGACCTCTCACATGCTCTGAGCTTCCTCCAACTTGCTTCCCACCACTGCACTTAATTCTTCACTATTAACTGAAAGTATGCATTATCACATCCTCCCTAGAAATGTAGCACATCTCAAAATTCAGTTATTATTCACAAATTACCAGATCTGGAGCATTCCTATTATTTTCATGCAGGAGATTCTGGAAAAAGAAGGGTTGAAGAATTGGTATTACCCACCAAAGGGCAGCCAGTTTTCAGAAAACAAATAGGACAGCATAGACTGCTGTATTTAAGCAACAGCCTATGCTGCCTTAATGATCCCACTTCCTGTTCTGTGATTTGTAAGCTTAAAAAACAACACCTAAAAGCCATAATTGTACAATTATTCTATTACATATTGATACCAACCCCATAGCAACCTATGGATGCAAGAGCTGGGCCATAAGGAAGGCTGAGTGAAAGAAGATAGATGCTTTTGAACTGTGGTGTTGGAGGAAAATTCTGAGAGTGCCTTGGACTGTGAGACGATCAAACCAGTCCATACTCTCAGAAATAATGCTCGGCTGCTCAGTGGAGGAAAATATGTTAAAGGCAAAGATGAAGTACTTTGGCCACAGAATGAGAAGACAGGAAAACTTGGAGAAGACAATGATACTGGGGAAAATGGAAGGAAAAAGGAAGAGAGGCAGACCCAGAGCAAGATGGATGAATGGTATCACTGAAGTGACTGGCTTGACTTTGAAGGAGCTGGGGGTGGCCACGGCCAACAGGGAACTCTGGCATGGGCTGGTCCATGAGTTCATGAAGAGACTGAAGTGACTGAATGAATAAATAACAACATATTGATACTATTATGGAACAGCTCTCTCTCCCCCACCACACACACACACCCCACAACACTTCCACCACATTTTTCCGATGTTTTCCCCCCATGAACCAACACACTTCAATGTTACCCTCAATGCTACCCTTTAAACATTTGCATATCAATTCCCTAAACTTTTCCTGAATGCAATGGTTTCTCTGGCATTAATCTCTAGGAGAACTACTTTGGAATTGCACTGCACTGTTATTCTTACTGAAAAAATAAAAATAAATAAAATGCCAAATATATAGCCATTCTCTTGTAAATTCTTAGGAAGCAGATTAGTGACTGAAAGGATTTCCATGTGGGTGATTCCAAAGGAATACCCAAGAACAGCAATGAAATCACTTATGCCCTGTGTCTGCTATGCTCCCAATACGATAACAAAGTGGAATAGAAATTTGCATCCAAAGTGGTTACTAAACCATGGAGGGATAAGATGGTTATTAACAGGTTATTTCAAGTGGGAAAAATCAATTTCCAAAAGACCCAACAGTGGTATGGCACAGCACCAAGGCAGCTCTGATTGATACGAGCTTCAGATAAAATGGAAACGAATGCAATGCAATTTTGTAATAACAGCGTCATGATAAACTCCTTTGGTGTGTACTTTTTCCTAAATGTTGACCTAGATCAGTGGTTTCCAACCTGTGGGTCCCCAGGTGTTTTGGCCTACAACTCCCAGAAATCCCAGCCAGTTTTTCAGCTGTTGGGATTTCTGGGAGTTGAAGGCCAAAACATCTGGGGACCCATAGGTTGCGGACCACTGACCTAGATCAAGGAGCAAATCTAGTGCTGATATTCCATAAGAAAGCTACTGGAGCCTCGGGGTCCTGGAGGCAAAATTATCCTCTAGATCCTCTGATGTTGCTCACATCTGGCTTAGAGGTAGTGCTGTAGCTGCAGTTTATGGGAAATAAAGGAGATCAGAAAATGTTCCCTAACATAGTCTTTTAGTCTGTACACTATGAATGTATATAAACTATGGAATTAATGTTATGAAATCATGGGATTAGCAGTTTAGTGAGATGCCAGAACTCTTTGGCAAAGAAGACATTGTAGTTCCCATGCAGGCATGTAGCTGGGGGGGGGGGGGGGTGCTTGAGAGGCTTCAGCCCCCCTCCCCCAAATTCACAGGGTGGTCTGTGAGAAGGCCTTACTGGTAAATTATTTAAATTGTTATGTTTATTCATATCATGATCTGACTACCATGCTCAATATATCCCATATGCATGGGGGTATCGGGATAACAATACAAAAGGTTTGCTAGGGTAGATCCTCTCTCAGTCAGATTCAGCCCCCCCCCCCATCAAACTCAGCCCCCCCAAATCAAAATCCTGGCTACAGGCCTGTTCGCATGAGTCCACAGCATTGAGCCATAGAAGTTAAAGTGGTGTCAAACTGTATTAAGTCTACATTGTAGATGCACCATATGATACCTAGCCCATTTGTCAAGTGAAAGCATATAATCCTTGTTGTGGAATGTGGGCCCTTGGTATCTTGGCACTACTGGGCTTACCATTTCTGGATATTATCAGACTTCCAGTGGATTGTTCCTCCATCATCCTTGTACTGGTACTGGTTTTGATGCATAGTGCCTGATCCTTGTTTTAAATGGCAAACCAATTAACTAAAACTTCAGGTCAGGAATGGGCCATATATACCATTTGAAAATCTCTCCCTGCCACCAAACCTTCCAAGAAATGAAAAACAATTTGTAAACAAGTGAGGATCATGCATCCTGTTCTAAAGCCAAAAAGGTACTTTAAGAAGGGAAACACTTCACTTTGCATCCAAGCTGCCATAAATCAGCAGCAAATTAACCTTGCAGCAGCTGCACAGTATTTACTCCATATATTGGGGGGGGGGGGGGCAGTCGGGGCTGGCTTCTAGTCCTCCAGAAGTTTTTTTTTTTGCATTATAGGAAGTCTGCCCTGCTAATTCAAGAGGGCAAATTTTAATCACTGGAATTTGATAGACACTTTCTCAGCCTATTTCAGTACTGAAAGGTTCCAATTATAAGAAATGAAGAAGGAATTATTATCCCTGGATATTTTTTTCTCAACGAATGAAGAGTAGCTTAAATTGTAAGCTGTCTTACACTTCTTTCGAAACACCGAGCTCTTTGCCAGTCGACAGGCGCTTAGATAATTAGCTGTACCTGTAAGACTATGTACATCATTCACACCTGCCATGAAAGGAGTGCTGTCTTCTTTGTGGAAATTACTTATTTCTGAACTGTGTAGCTCAACTGTGGGATTACACATTTTATGGAGAATTGACCCAAGAAACCCCATTACCAAACTCAGTGGGGTTCCACTGTGTGGAAACTGCAATTAGGCCCAAATACAGCTGCGAAACGACCAACTGGAATTGGGCATTATGATTGCATTGCACCTGAGCTTTGAAAACGGTCCTGTCTCCTGGTTCGCTTATGAGAACTCTGAGGTAGACTGAGGTTAAATCCACACATGCAAAATAATGTATCCATGTTTTGATCCCAGTCCTGTTTGACCACACAATGTTCCTTTAGATGTCTGACAGTTTTAATGAGATCTTTTAATAAGAAATTCTTTTTTACTCTGGAGTTTCTAGACAAAAACTGGCTTTTGAATATGTGTGCCATGTGTCTGGAATCAGAATCGGAGTTGGCTTGGTTGGTTGGTGGTGGGACAGGGTGCTAGGTAGTCCAGAAAGTGTGGTGTCACCATTTTTAAAGAAGGTCAGTGTATGTATGCAGATATTCCTATAACTGAAAGCTTACAGGGCATCTTTTATGGATGTTTTCCTTTCAGAATTAACATTCAGCATATGTGTGGGCAGAAAGTGAGCAAAGTTCACAAAGCGAAGAGTCCCATGTCTGACAAGCATGATGTCAACATTTGTTTCTAATTCAGTGTATGAATGTATGCATATTCAAGTATCCATATGGATATTTGAATATGCAAGTATTTGCATACATACATAAACTAAGATTAAAAAAGGTCATCACCATGCTTGCCAGATGTGAATTCCATGGTATACTCCTTTGAGATTCTTCCCACTAAACTAAGCAGAGTCCAACCTGGTTAGTATTTGGATGAGAAACTACCAGCTAATTCAAAGTGCTGGGGGCTATATTTCAAAACCACCTCTGCGTACACCATTGCCTAAGAAAACTCTATGGAATCCATGGGGACACCCTAAGTTGACAGGTGACTTGAAGGCACATCAACACATACACACAGAAAAGTGATGGCTGATGTCGTTCAACATATATGTAGGACAAAAATTGTGGAAATCTGCTATCATGTTCCATATAAAATGACAGATTTAAAAAGTAATTATTCAAAATCAAGGAATCCTAGCAGATTGCTGCTTCTTATCACCCTGTTCCTCCATGGTTTCAGGAAAACCTCTAACTGAGACCTTATACCTGAGAGCAACATGGCTTGGCCTACAGTTCCTACACAGTTTCTTTCTGTTGGTCATGCTGATAGAAAATGTAGGCAAAGCATCTGGAGGGTCCAAGATTCCCCCACAAATGCTTGGCTAGGGTTTTAGGAATCACAGCTGTAGTACCATAAAGGCAAACTATACAGTTACACACTGAGTCATAGCTGGTTTGGTGCTATAAACACAGACTGGGTTAAACTTTGCCTTCTCTAGTAAAGTAAAGGAAAAGTTTTCCCCTGACATTAAGTTTAGTCATGTCCAACTCTGGGGGGTGATGTTCATCACCATTTCTAAGCTGAAGAGCCAGCACTGTCCGAAGACACCTCCAAGGTCATGTGGCCAGCATGACTGCATGGAGCACCGCTACCTTTCCTCATAAGAGGTACCTATTGATTTACTGACATTTGCATATTTTTGAACTGCTAGGTCGGTAGAAGATGGGGCTAACTGCAAGAGCTCACCCTCTCCCCTGATCTGAACTGCCAACCTTTCAGTCAGCAAGCTCAGCAGCTCAGCGCTTTAACCCGCTGCGCCACCAGGGGCCCTTATTTGCCTTCTCTAGTACAAGACAAATAATGGCTGGGGAGTGGCCAGGCCAGGCCTTGTGATGCTAATATGCAACCCAGTATCCATTGTTAGGCTTGTGTTCCCTTTCCCAAGGAAGAATGCCAATTCTTTTCCCTTACGGGAATGGGAGTGATGACATGGCACAGATGGTGCCAGCAGGCTGGAGCTCATTGGCCATTGCAGGGCATGTATTGATGAATGGAACAGCTTCTGGGGAATACTAATGCCTGTTCTTGCATAAAAAGGAAAAGAGTGGCTTTGTATCTTGGCCTTAGACACTGTTGCTTTAGGGAACAGCTGACCATGACAGAAATGTCTTCTGGGGATACCAAAAAGAACTAGAAAAATGAGGTCAAATCCTTGGGATAGCAGGTTACATGAAGCAAAGAAATAAAATTCATGAAACTGGGTCATAAAGTTCACCTGGCAATTGAAGCACTGCCATAGAAGGTAACACATGTCTCATAGAAGACAATACTGATTAGGAACAGGGTGGTTTTTAAATATGGGCACTGACAAATTTCAAATGTTGAGCTGCTTCTATTTTATATATTCTTCCACTCAAGCATTTGCATTACATCCTTTTAAGCTTCTGTTCGTCCATATAGTATTATCTGTCTTTTTATACCATATGTATAAAAAAACAGATAATACTATAATCAGTTTAATTCTCCTTGTAGTCCTCGCAATGACAAAGGATCCCATTCAACTTCACGGCTTTGCATTTAGACAAAGGCCTGATGATCTAAATATGTATTGAGGAGGAAGCCTGCCCACCCGTTTACTGTTTTGCTTCAGCATTTTAAACAACAGCTGGGTCTGCAGAAAGAAAGCAGGTGAAACTTTTCTTAGTGCTTGCTTCATTTCCGCATGTCAAGCAATTCTGAATAGTGCAGGAGCAGGGCTGTGTGTGTGTGTGTGTGTGTCTATGCATATACATTGGTAAAATAAGACCAGTTGTTAATTTTACAGCTCAGTGGAATAATATCATACAGTCCCACCACCTCAGAGTTCTGCCTTTTTAGAAGCAAAGGTTCAAACCTTAACTGAGATGCATGTTGGATCCATTAACTAGTTTCTTTTGAATGTTTCTTTTTTTATAAATACTCTGTGGGTGGCTTTTTTTCCCAAATGGGATGGGAGTGAAGTGCTAAGAGAGAGAAAACAGCTTAAACTGCTCTTTGTCCCCTCTTTATGTGGACTTCAGCTATTATACATAAGCATATGCTTATGGATCAATAAAACTATGATTTCATCAAATCCCATAGCTAAACAACAATTCAAATGAAAGAACCCAAAGCAACATTTAACCCCACCTATGTGAGCATTCTGAGCAATTGTTGTTTATTAACTCTTGCACTTTTCTTCCAGGTTTTTTTTGTCCCCTCCCCCTTTCCCCTTCTTTCCCCACCTACCTGAGTTGAAGTATATCCATAAAACAAAGAACTCGTACACATTAAGTGGATATTAATTAATCATTGTCAAAGGCCTGTTTGAACAGCCAGGTCTTCAAGTCCTTCTTAAAAGCCATGAGGGCCAATGCTTGTCTAATCTCCCTGGGGAGGGCATTCCAGAGTTGGGGGGCCACTATTGAGAAGGCTCTCTCTCTCATTGCCACTGTTGTGGAAATTCATTTGAATGTGGGTGAAGAAAGCAAATGGACAGCAGATGACTTCAAGAAAGTTTACTGTTGGCCAAGAGCAGGTGACAGTCAGTTCACACTAAGTAAAAGCACTGCCACACCTTGCCTGAGTTGGCTTGCGATGGGAACGGGATCGAGAGGAGGGCCTCCCCAGCCGATCTTAAAGCCCAAACAGGTTCATAAAGGGAGATACAGTCGCATAAATAGGCAGCACCTGAACCATATTTGTGATTTTAGATTCAGGAGAGGCCTTTTCTTTTTCTTTTAAATTTTATTATTATTATTTTATCATGGTTTAATACATTTGTTATATATTGTTTGTTTTACAGCAGATACATATTATTCAATACAACCTACCATACTTTTGGCATCTAGTGTTATTTTTCTGCTTATACATATTATCTATCCCTCACCGCTGTGCTCCCCTCCCCTCTCCCAAGCCACAGCTTTTACATATCATCTGTCCAAAATAGGAAACCTGCTACAAAACAGGAGCTTCTTTGTTGAGTTCCAGGGCCAGAGAAGCAGATGGCGGAAATAGAAGAACAGCCTGCCTCAGGGGAGCGTGCTTGCTCCATCCATGTTCAACATTTACACAAATGACCAGCCACTGCCAGAAGGGACAGAGAGTTTCATCTATGCTGATGATCGTGCCATTACTACTCAAGCAGGGAGCTTTGGGATGGTTGAACAGAAGCTCTCCAAAGCTCTAGGTGCTCTTACTGCCTATTACAGCAAAAACCAGCTGATCCCTAACCCATCACCTTAAGAACAGATAAGCATCCCGAGCTCTGTGGATTACCTGGGAAGGAATCTCACTGGAGCATTGCAGTGCACCTAAATACCTGGGAATCACTCTGGTCCGTGCTCTGACCTACAAGAAGCACTGCTTGAATATCAAGCAAAAGGTGGGTGCTAGAAACAATATCATACGAAAGCTGACTGGCACAACCTGGGGATCACAACCAGACACAGTGAAAACATCTGCCCTTGTGCTATGCTACTCTGCTGCTGAGTATGCATGCCCAGTGTGGAACACATGCTAAAACAGTGGATGTGGCTCTTAATGGGACATGGCACATTATCACGGGGTGTCTGCGCCCTACACCACTGGAGAAATTACACTGTCTAGCTGGTATTGCACCACCTGACCTGAAGTAGCAGCCAATAGTGAAAGGACCAAGGCAGTGACATCTCCAGCTCATCTCTCGTTTGGGTGTCAGCCAGCACGTCAACGACTTAAATCAACAAATAGTTTTCTAAGATCTACAGAGACACTTTCTGGAACACCCCAGCAAGCGAGAGTCCAAAAGTGGCAGGCTCAAACCCAGAACCTCAATCAATGGCTGATACCAAATGAGAGACTCCCCCCTGGGCACACAGAAAACTGGGTGACTTGGAATCCACGACATGCGAGTGTGGAGATGTGCAAACCACTAACTACCTGCTGCAATGCAACCTGAGCCCTGTTACATGCACAATGGAGGACCTCCTTGTGGCAACACCAGAGGCACTCCAAGTGGCCAGCTACTGGTCAAAGGACATTTAATCAACTACCAAGCTTGCAAACTTTGTGTTTTGTCTGTCTGTTTGTTTTGTTTTGTTAAAAATGTAATACAAATGTCCAAAATTTCAATTCTTCTTGTGAAGGTACCTTTCCTTCTTTATTTTTTAATCCTTTTTCAATAAATTTTCTCCATACATCATCAAAATCACTTTGTTTCCATATACCTCTTTTAACTTTTAATATACATGTCAACTTAT
The DNA here is from genome assembly GCF_037176765.1 of Anolis sagrei. NCBI lineage: Eukaryota > Metazoa > Chordata > Lepidosauria > Squamata > Anolidae > Anolis > Anolis sagrei. Next base: position 269,587,259 of record NC_090021.1, on the reverse strand, counting down.
CATTTATTGCCAATTTCCATACTTTCTTGTACCACTCCTCTATTTGTATATTTGTTTCTCTTTTCCAATTCCTTGCTATAAGCAGTCTTGCTTTTGTTAATAAATTTGTTATCGCTTCTTTATCCTCTTTTTACAATTGTTTATTATTATATAATGATAATAAAGCTATACTAGGACTTCTTTCTATTTTAATATTTATTATATCTTCTATTTCTCTAAATACTTTCCCCCAAAAAATTATTTACATATTTACATTGCCACCACATATGTATATACATTCCTGATTCTTGACATCCTCTCCAGCTATTTTTTGAATAGTTTTTTATTTATATTTGCTATTCTTCCTGGTGTTAGATACCATTTCCATATTAACTTATAATAGTTTTCTTTAACCCGTATTGATAAATTTTTTAGATGTCTTTGTCTCCATAACTGTTGCCACTCTGTTTCATTTATTTTTATCCCTAAATCTTCTTCCCAGACCTCCTTGAGGATGTTATTTTTTGTTTTTCCTTTCTTTATTTCAATTATTATTTTATATATTTTACTAGTTACTCCTTTCAAATTTTCATGCTCCTCTACAACCCTTCCATGTTGTATTATTTGTTCAAATTGGTTAAGCTTACTTCCATTTTTATTATTTTTCCTCCAATTTTTAAACCATTGTTCTAATTGTATACAATGGAACCATGTCAATTTTATTTCTCTAAATTCTTCCATAATCGTTTCCTTCTCCATCCCAACCTTTATCCAATCCCCTATTTTGTCTAAAAAAAAATTCCCTTAACTTTTTATCCATTTTTTTTAAAAAATGGAAATTTCTTTTCCATTATAATTGGGGTTATTACTGAACCATTCGTTATTAACATTCTCCTATATTTGTTCCATATTTCTAATATATTGCTCAACATTGGGTTTCTAATTTCCCTAGTTTCTTTTCTTGTAAACTGTTTAAAAAATATATTCCAAAATTCTTTCTTTATTTCTTCCAAATCCTTTCTTAGCCAATCTACTCCCTTTTTTTAATCATTCCTTCTATAACCAATCTTAATCTACTCGCTTCATAATATTTTTTAATATTAGGGAGTGCTAATCCTCCCTCTTTTTGCGATCTGTACCATAACTGTTTGTTTAATCTATTTATTTTACTACCATTACAATATTTATTTATCATTTGTTGCCATCTATTTAGCTCTTCTTCTATAATTTGAAGTGGCAGCATCCAAAATATAAAATTTATCCTCGGAAGTATTTTTATTTTTACTAATGCTATCTTTCCAAACCAAGATAAATGTATATTTTCATATTCGATTAATGTTTTTGAACAACTTTTCTCAATGCTACTACATTTACCTCTTCCATTTCTTTTAAATCCTTTGTTATTATTTTACCGCCAGGTATTTTAATTTATTCTTAATTCTAATTCCCATTTTGCTCTCTTCTATGAAGTCTTTTTCTTCTTTCTTTGTATAATTAAATAGCATCATTTCTGACTTGTTCCAGTTAACTTGTAGACCTGTTGTTTTCCCAAATATCTCTAAATGATCCTTTATTTCATCCATTTTACTTACTATATTTTCAATAAATAACAATGTATCATCGGCAAATAAGCTCACCTTCTGCTTTTCCTTTATTCCTAGTCCTTCTAAGTTCTTATCTTTCCTAATGGCATTTGAAAATAATTCGATCACCATGGCAAACAAAATTGGTGATAGAGGGCAACCTTGTCTTGTTCCCCTTGTCACACTTTTATTTCTTTTGTCATTCCATCATTCATAGTTACTACTGCCGAATTTCTTGAATAATATTGTTCTAATAATCCTTTTATTCTACTTCCCATTCCAAATTTATTCATAATCTCCATTAATGTTCACCATTCCACACAATCAAAAGCTTATTTTAAGGCCTTTTCTTTTTCTAAGGGTATTCCTTAGCCACTGTTCATTTGACTTCTGCACTTTCCATCGGTTCCATTTTGGAATCATTGCACTTATTTGAGCCCAAACCCAGCTTTGACTTTGACTTTTATCTCAGCCTTATTGTTTTATGATGATGTTTTGTGATTATGTTATGTTTTTATTTGATTGATTTTAATATGTTTCTTTTTATTTGTAACTTTGGCTTGTCCCCTTTTAAGCTGCCCTGAGTCTCCTTGGGGCGATGGTGGCAGGGTATAAAAATAAAGTTGTTGTAGTAGTAGTAGTTGTTGTTATGGAAAGTACACTTTGTCCTACAGTTTTTTGAGGGTTCGAGCAACAAATGGATGAAATAGACACATGTAGCACATAGAAAGAGGAGCAGGCCCCATGCCGGACTACCACTTCACTTACCCTGTGGATCCTGGCTTCTCTTCCTGTGTGTCACAAGTGTCTGTTTTGTCTTGTACCTCCCTTTCTTAGCCCAGTGAAAACACCCACACTAGTCATCACTCCCCATACCATACCATGCATGGCTCCTGAAGATGGGCCTGCCCTGTGAACATTCCCAGGGCAATACCGTACTCAGGAGCTAAGTGTGAAAGAAAAGTTATTACTGCCTGTGCCATGCCCTGCCTCTGATTTCTGATGGCTGGCAAAACCTCCCCTTGCTGCTTAGCTTCTGGAGATGGAGACGTCCTGTGAATGTTAACAGGGCAGCCCCATCTTCAGGAGTCAGGTGTTGAGTCAGTGGCAATCCTTCACTTCCTCCCAACTCCTGAAGACGGGGCTACCATATGATTGTTCAACTTCAGGAGGCAGGCACAATGGTACAAGCTTGTAAATAATTAAAACTGCAAATGTAAAACACATAAAACAAAAGGCAGAAAATAATCATAGGAAAAGGTATCTCATAGATTATAATTGCCCTGGTGGTGCAACATGTGACAAAATTGCCACACACATACACACCAGCATGTTAGTTAAGCATTTTGGTGTGTGTGTGTAAGATTTTTGTTTTGTTTTTAGGTAGGAGCAGTGATCAAAGATAGTACAACTCCCTAACCACCAACCATTACACCCTCCTCCTTTATGCAGAGAAGTAATCTTCCCTATCTGTTTACAGTATTTTGAGTGCTAGAGGAATTAAATACACCAACTTGCCCAGGCAAGCCCACTGGATCTTTCAATTTGCACGCTGGCTGCAAGTCCACAACTCTTTCCCTACTACAGCCTTTACATCATAAAGAGGTCTTATGAATTGAAATTGGCTCCTTGTGCACTTCTGGCTCCTGTTGCAATGAACAGACATAACAAGATAGGCATGCCCTCTCTCTTTTTGTGTAAAAAAAGAGGGAATTGCTAACTCTTCCCTTGGAGAGTGCACTTTTAAAAACTCCAAGGTGCCACTCTCTTAAAACCCTTTGAAAGAATGAAAATTAGAGCCTTTCAGACTGCTGCTCTGGTTGTTCTATCTCTCGCTCTGCTACCTGCTGTGTGTGAGAGATCTGCTGAAAACAGTGTGTAGGATGAAAGAGAGGGTGTGGCAGAGCCACAAAATGTGAGGCATGGTTACCCTCCCTTTGAGCACCTTTATGCTTTTCTGCGAACAGCCACCATCTTGGAGTTATTGCCTGGCACATGAAAGGACATGTGTAGTTTATGCTTCAAATTTGGAGCCTGGAAAAATGTCTTTTTGTACCATCTCCAAATTCATCAGCCAACAGGCCACTAATCCAAATCTTCAGCTGGCAAAATCACTGGCTACTGGAAGTTTCTGTGAGTTTTAATCTCAAAAGGTGACTCTCAACCAGATCTATCAATTTTTCATTCATTACCAACTGGTGTCAAATTCGGTCTGAGAACTCATGGTGGCTTTTTGTATTAGATAGGTGCTGAATTCACTCCAGATTTAATCTGATTCCACCATGGCTATCCAAGATGCTGAAGTTACTGCAAGGCAGTGGTTCTCAACCTGTGGGTCCTTCAATGTTTTGGCTTACAACTCCCAGAAATCTCAGCCAGTTTACAAGCTGTTAGGATTTCTGGAAGTTGAAGGCCAAAACATCTGTGGACCCACAGGTTGAGAACCACTGCTGCAAGGGTTAGGCCTGGACACCTTAGGTGGTCCTTTTGGAGTTTGAACTAAAAACCAAAAAATAATTCATGAAGTCATTGACAAGGAAGTCACTACCTACTACTGCTGGAAACAGTTATTCTGTTTTTCAGTAACTGAAGGACATATATCCATAATTACATTTGTCCACATCTGTCAAAATACATCCTCAATAGTGCATTTTCTAGGTGCTCAAGCACAACCCTATGGGCCAGAGGTCCTTCAGAGTTTCTTATTATTTGAGGTTTCACATATTTATGTCTTCCCTGCAATGTATTCCCTACAGATATATGGGTCATACTGTACTCAGAGTCCTTGTTGAGGATAGTAGTATGCAAGTGGCATACTACTGTACAATGACATTCAAACATTAAAAGCCTGTACAATGACATTCGGGTTGTTTGTAAGTAGGAATAAAATGCTGTAAGAGCATTGTTCATATTTTTGTGGTGTTGCCATTTGTTGCACTCCTGACATATTCCATTTCAGAAAGGTCAGCTAAGTACTATTTTCAGGATCAGTACTCAGAGTCCTTGTTGAGGATAGTAGTATGCAAGTGGCTTGCCCCCTTGAAGCGGCATTAAGCACCTGGTCAGAGGAAATCTTTGTTTGCCTGAGATGGCCCCAGACTGCATTCCAAAGCTCTGCAGCCACTGAAAAATAAAAATAAAATGCTTGACTTCTAACCTTTGGGACAATAATAAACTGCACCACAATTGCTAAAGACTGGCTGGCTGACTCAATTAGATATTGGAGTTTTTATTCTTACTAGGAATCTCTGGGACTCATAACATACTTTTGAACACGGGCAAAACTACAAAAAGAAAAGACGTTGACATTGACTCTTGTATGCCATGCTGCAGCAACAAAACAGTTTTACCAGCTGTAATATTAAAGGTACAAGCAAGTTGCAGACCAGACCAAAGCTTACTTTGGGAGCTACATTGTCTAATATTTCCCATCTAACATAGCCTTGATGGAATGATGAGTTGTAATCCAAAAGGAAGGTTTTCCCAGCAATAGCCCAGGTGAAGTAGAAGCAGTTCCTCCAGGATAGTTATCACTAAGTTTTCAGCGTGCAACCTGATAAGATTTTGCTATTCAACTTCATACTGTGTTAACGAAATAAGAGCAAACAGGTGTTTTGGGGGGGGGGGGGAATGGCACATGGCTAGCTTGACTCCCACTCAATATTCTGGGCTCCAATATGGCAATTTTAGCTGTATATGATAAGTGGTGGTAGGAAAGAATACTTGCAACAAACTTACCCCTGATCATCACAAAAAATGTTAATGTTTTGGGTTACTTTGGGAGGATTTCCTTCGTTTCTGCAAGGGCAATGTTGACATGCAAAGAGAATCTATGACAAATGTGGCCCACATTGCACAAAAGGGACATGGGAAGTCGCTAATTTTAACAATTGTGTAGAACAGAGAATGTGTGCAACTTTCCCTACACTTGCATTCCATGCTGCAGCTACCAAATGTTTTACCAGCTTGAATATTAAAGGCTTGAGTCCTGGTTATCCACAGGATTGCCTTCTCCCATACAATCCACCCCCATACACTCAGGCCTTTTGTGTAACATTTATTTCAAGCAGCCAGAACTCAATAGGCAACTGTCACTTACAGGACCTTTCCATCAGCTGGCCCTAGACTGTGGAATGAGCTGCCAATAGAGATTTGACAAATAACATGATATCTGAATTTTAAAAAGAATTAAATAATTGAGTTATGTTTTCCGGGCTTTATGGCCATGTTCCAGAAGCATTCTCTCCTGACGTTTTGCCTGCATCTATGGCAGGCATCCTCAGAGGTTGTAAGCTTTCGACAATACAATTAAAGAATTTCTTCTAGCAGGCCAACACAATCGATTTCAGACTATAAATTTGAAATTGACATTTTACAGATATGAATGATTTTTATATATTTATATCTTCTTTTTATGTGTTTTGATCTATGCATTTATAACGGTTTTATGTTTTTAGTTATCTATTGTATTTTAACTCAATGTTGTTCCCTGTGTAGAGCCTTTGGAAGAGGCAGGGGAGAAATAAAACTTCTTCTTCTTCTTCTTCTTCTTCTTCTTCTTCTTCTTCTTCTTCTTCTTCTTCTTCTTCCATATATACCAAGATTAGTACACAGCAAACAAGATCGCTATGCTGGCTTTTATATTGGATCACATGTTGGACATTTCCCAAGTGTCTAGGACTGTGTGATGTATGGGTGAATAATACATGCAGATCCAAGTAGGGTGGCCTTTTGCAGCTGACAGATGGCAATTTTATCAGCATCAATTGTTTTTAAGGTCTTTATGTACTGCACCCAGTGTGCCGATCACCACTGGGACCAGCTTTTTATTTATTTATTTATTATTTAAACTTATATGCCCCCACTCCCCTGGGGCTCGGAGCGGCTTACAAGAATAGCTTTAATCTAACAAAGTGTAAAAGCAATTTAAAACAATTTAAAAACAACAGTATCAAACATTAAAAGCCTGTCGGAACAGGTATGTCTTACATGCCCTGCGGAAAGCTGGTAAGGGCACGAATTTCAGGTGGCAGAGCATTCCAGACCGATGGCGCCACTGCTGTGAAGGCTCTGCATCTGGTTGCCGTTAGACACAAGGTCTTGACACTGGGGACTTCCAATAGATCTTGGTCCTCAGAACGGAGGGATCTCTGGGGTTGGTAGGGGGTGAGACGATCCCTCAGATACATTGGCCCCAGACCTTGACTGGCTTGTGCCAGAGTCTTTGCAGTTCAATCTTTAAATCCTCATATCGTGTAAGCTTTTCCAGTTGTTTCTCATCAATCCTGCTGTCACCTGGGATTACAACATTGATGATCAATTTTTCCCCCCACGATCGTGAGGTCAGGAGTATTGTGCTCCAAAACTCTATCAGTCTGAATTCAGAAGTCTCAGAGTAGTTTGACCTGTTCATTTTCCATAACTTTTTCCAAGCTTGTGATCCCATCAGTTCTTTGTCGCAGGGAGATGATATTTGTGGCACAAGTTCCAATGGATCATCTGAGCAACAGTGTTATGCCTCTGCTTGTAGTCCATCTATGTGATCTTCTTGCAGCAGATGAGGATGTGATCCATTGTTTCGTTTGCTTCCTTGCAGAGTCTACATTTGGAATCTGGCATCAACTTTTCAATTCTGGTTTTGATGTTGTTGTTGTTGTTGTTGTTGTTGTTGATGATGATATTAAAAGGAACAGACACCTGCTGTTTCCTTATAAATATACCTCACTGCCTCTTATAGCCAAGCACAGGAATTCTAAGAAATGTACAAAATATAATTTCTCAGAGAAACCTCTTCTCTCTGGTTTTCTAATACAGTCTGCAGCATGCTCTTTTGGCAAGCGATTATGGATTGAATTTGTTCCTCACTTGGACTTGACTTTGCATTATGGCCATCAACACTAAAGCTCCCAGAATTTATAGACTTCCTTTTGGACCCCGGTTTGGCATGTCTCTTAGAAGTCAGATCCTCAGCAGCAAATGTACCGAGCTGGTTTTCAACCTCTCATCTCTCTGACTGTTTATGCTATTACAGGATCCTATTACAACGTAATCCCTGCTGCTATTAGAGAGGTTACATTTAATAGAAACTTTGTGCTCAAAAATAAATTGAATGCTCTGAAAAGAAACACTCACCTAAAGCCTGTAAGACAACACAAGTGGAAGAAAACATTACTAAATGTCAAGCAAGGGCTGGATAGCAAATCAAATATTGTATAAGCAAGATAAATGGAAGAGCCACTTAGTCAACCCAGACCCAATGAAGTGGTCCAGCTTCCTCCCGATAGTTACTTAGCCAGATGGAAAGAAAGGTTTATGTTTTCAGAGATGCTTTTTTAACGACTACATATGTGCCAAGTGAAGCAAGTGGAAAGTGGAACACATGAGGCAAAGATGATCATGCTTTTGTTATTTCCCCTTGAATATATGGTAGGGCTGCTAGTAATATGGGTTTTTATTTTATTTTACTTTATTCAATGTATCTTGTTGCTGTCATCATGCACCTTCACATTGTTTCCAGGTTATGATGATATTAATTTGAACCTATAATGGGGTTCTTCTTGGGATGATTTATTCAGATGGAGTTTGCCTTTGCTTCACTCTGAGCCTGAGAAAATGTGACTTGATGGATGCGCAAATGGAAAGGAAACATGGAAGTTATTTTAATATATGACCATGGCAGCAAGATTTTTATATCATAAAAATGATAGAATGAATTACCAGTAAGGTAAAGGTAAAGGTAACCCCTGACATTAAGTCTAGTAATAGCGACCAAACAAGACTGCTGTTAAAGCTGAATGATTAAACTGAACTGGACAAATTATCTGCTTTGATTAGAAAAAAATTATTGGCAACATCTTTAAAAGATTGGACACTCTTGACTGTTTTTTTCTGCAGAAAAAGGGAATGAAAAGATAAAAATAGTTTTTTATAATTATGTAATAGGCTTGAATTAGAGGTAGACGTACATGAGTATTTTTTTTTTTGCTGACGTTTGATTTTATATATTAACACTTAAACCCACTGTAAAGAAATTGAAAATCTTTGTAATTTTTCTTTGTTTTTTAACAGTGCTTTCCTTTCCTTATTTTTCTCATTCTCTTTATTATATATAACTCTTTATGTATTTAGAAATACTGAATAAAAACAATAAAATAAAATTTAAAAACAGTAATATTAAAAAAAACCAGACATCAATAAACTGTTAAAATACATTTAAAAATGGTCCCCCTCGGGATTGAGAAGGACGGGATACAAATACGGTAAATAAATAAATAAAATAAAATAATTAAAAGCATACAGGATAAAAACACAATGCATCATTTTCAACACTATTCGGCAATATATTTTTTTTTAAAAAAAATCAAAGTTCTGCATAATAAAAAATGTCTTAACCTGATGTTAGAAACAGAGCATGAAAGGGATTAAACAGACCTTCCATGGAAGATAGTTCCATGTCTAGGAGCAGCTATCTGGAAGACATTATTTTATGTCCTCATCAAAAGTGCCTGTGATGGTGGCATAACTTCAGGTCCAACCTATCTTCGTGAGTGCATCTCCTTCTATGAACCAGCACAAACTCTAAGATCTGCTGGGGAGGTCCTTCTCTCAGTCCGACTTCCATCCCAAGCATAGTTGATGGAGACGAGGGAGAGGGCCTTCTTGGTGGTGGCCCCTCGACTCTGGAATGCCCTCCCTAGAGAGATTAGGTTATCCCCCACCTTTCAAGTTTTCAGAACAAATATGAAAACATGGTTTTTAAAACATGCCTTTGACCACGTTTAGAACCCTATCTGATATTTTTGAGGATCTATTGATTTGTGTCACCTCAAGCATGTTACAAGATTGATGTTAAGTACAGTTTATTCTTTGTATCCATAGCTACTGCTGCATTTTATTGTGTCTTTTAACAGAGTTGGGGGGGGGGGGTTATATGATATTTTTATATGATATTTTTATATGATGGTTTATATAATTTCTTTTTGCATCTTGATATTATTGTGTTATTTTGTTATGTATGTGTTGTATTATACGGTTGCACTATTGAGTGCTTATAAGCCACTCCAAGTCCCTTTGGGGAGATGGTGGTGGGGTATAAATAAAGTTTCATTCATTCATAATTCATGGCTGAAAGAAATCCCAATCTCAAAGATCTTAAAATTTCGGCCAGCTGATATAGGGAAATGTGGCATTTTAGATAGTCTAGATCCAAATAATAACCAACACTTTGGACTCTGCCCAGAGCTAGGTTGGTAACTAGCGGGGTTGTTACCATAGCGGCGTGACATGATACCCATAACCCTGAGATCTGCAGTCTGGCTGCATCATTGTCTGTGTGGTGAAGACTTAATCTAGACTTTATAGGTGCTCACCAAAGGGAGGCTGTTTGGAAGTAAGGTTCCACATGAGCTAAAATTATCCTGAAAATGGAGCCAGCACTTAAAATGTTTCCTTTACAGGTTGGGCCAACGTCCAGAATTATTAATTGATAACACACATGGAAACAATCAGCTGATACTGCTAGGATCTCATTACAGCACTAGAAATGGGTCTCTGCTATATACTCATAGGCAATAGGGAGGTTGCAGGTAAAAAAAGCTATGTCTTCCATATCCTGACCTGTATCTCTCCCTACTCTCAGCATCCACTGCTGGAGGAATTTTCTTCTCTCTGTCAAATGACATGGCTGGCTCTGCTTGGTAGGTGGCAAAGCTTAGAATTGTGGTGGTTTTTCTAACCATTGTAGTAGCTACCATAATAAGTACTAGAACAAAGCCAAGAAGTTGCTAAATCTGATTCCTCAGGGTGTCACTGGTTTAATTTAAGGAAAGAAATGTTTGAAAAGAATGGGCTTAACGTTGTCTTTACAGCTTGGCAAGATGAAACAGACCTGCAGCTTGCCAAGTGGTTACACACAAAGTCATCATAACCATTTAAGTGTTTGCCAGCAGGCATTCTTAGTCTGTCTGTCTCTTTTATGACAGCAGAGCTTGGAAAAGTTGCTTTTTTGGACCATGACTTCCAGAATATTCCAGGCCGAATGCCCATTATTACAAAAAATAACTTTCCATTGTACTGGTTACGAGCGCATGATAAGCTTACTATATTTGCAAAACAAAATAGAAATTTCTTCATATTTTCTGATGGTACATATATAGATACCAAAATATCTTCATTGCTGCCTTCTGTCATATTTTCTGTTAGTCACCTCTGGCAAAGTACTTAATGCGTGATGTGCATCACACAATGATGTGCCTTGTGTGCCTGCGTGCCTCTGACAGTGTCCTGTTCTACAATTCAGTAAAGGAGTTCCTTGGTGCTTTTCCTTCATAGCTAAATATATATACAGTTGAATAACATAAAAGGTCATACAGTTGGCCCTCCACATCCATGGATTCTGTATCCACAGATTCAACCATCCATGACATGTTGATTTTAGTTTCTCTGAGGATGTTTTCAGTGTTTCCAACATAGCAGAGCTAGCTGGGTTACTCAAATCTTATGGTGCATACACACACATTGACAAGTCTATAACTTCAGTAGTACAAACTGCACCTGATAGTAATAGACACATCACCTGAAGTACTGGGCATGGCAAAAGTTCTTCATCTGGTCCTGCCTATTTATCCAAGGTTTAAATCCAATGTTTCACCCAGTTCTTCCATAAAAGAGTGACTCACAGTCTTCAAACTGGAATTCTCACATAAAGTAACTTACTTTTTGTTAAGTTATGCAGCATTACTTTATATTATATAACTTTATGTTATGTTATATGGCATGACCATATAAAACAAATTGTAGTTGACAAGAATTTACATGCTAGGGCACCACCACACCTACATAAATGAGAGGAGAGGCACCACGCCTTCCTTAAATCAACAGAACCCAAGGGAACAAAACTCCAATCTTAAGTCAAACTGTACTGGCCAGGTGGTCTGTATCAGTTAGAAAATATGCCTTGTGAGACAAACTCAAATCTGAGAAATCAGAAAATGGAAGCTTGCAAGTGAAAAATAAGGTGGCAAAGTTTCCCCACATCTCCAATTTACAGTATTAGGCTGGCATCCTGTTAATGACATAACTTATGCTTGCACCTTGCTCTAACACTGAGGTTTGGTATATCACATGTCTAAAAACACTTTTACTGCTAAAGGAGCCATATACTTCAGGTCAGGTTCTTGGCAGCTACAAAGTGAGTATGATTTCTTTTGCCCCTGTAGACAGGTCCATAGAGTTACCTGCTTATAACTATTACATATTCACCATCCATATGTAACCTCTAATGTATGAGCTACATAAAGGCCATGAAAGTCCTCCACACTGACTTATCAATCAGCAGCCACTGCATCTGACTAGGGTCTATTTCTCCATCAGTCAAAGAGCAGCTGACTGAACTTGCCACCCTATTCTCCAATGATCAGTCTCCAGTGTGAGGGGGAATTGCACATAAGGGTGGAACCAGCAGTCAGCAACTTACCGGTCAATAGTGGTAGAGACCCTCATTCATCACAGTGGGGACTGGGGAAGTCAGGACAGGACCCAATGAATAGCATAACTACAGTTCTTACAAATGTATAAATCCCATACAGGATTGCAGCGATCACCCTTATCCCAAACATTTAGTTGGAGTAATGTTAATCGGGAAACATTGGGCTTTTCTACATGTGCTTAATAGCCCACACTCACTGTGTAGTTACTCCTGGCTATTTTCATAATGTTCAGGGATTTCTGGTCCTTATCATGGGGGTAAACTGAGTAAATCCAGTTTAGTCCCCCTTTAATGAAAGTTGGGGATGTTCCAGAGTTTGGTTGAAATTCCAGAGCAACCCCGCAGTTTAGCAACAGTGCAAACAGTAGGACTAGTCTGCTGTCCACATGGTCTGCTGCAGTCCCCTTTTTCCAGTGGTCATTAGTGTAGATGCGTCTATTGTCCCAAAATAATTGAGCACAGACTTCAGCAAGGAGAGAGTTAGAAAAAATATTAGGTGACTATCTGGACAGTCCTTTGAAGTACTTTGGAGAGAGGCAAAGCTTGAGTGGGCTGCCTAGGTTCTGATACTATTCCCCCTCTGAACCACAGGATAAATTATACAATGCAGGTAAATATAGGCGAAAACATGCTTTGCTTATAGTGGTGATAGAATTCTATTTCTTTCCATACAGGGCAAAAATGTTCAGAGTTCAGCCTAAGGAGAAGACTTCCCCATGTCTGTCTGAATTTGGTTCAAAAAGTGAGTTCACACAAGTCAACTCAAGTCAAAAAGTTATGATCTGGTGGCTCCCTGTTAAGCATTGTTCTTCCTTCCCACAATCTGAATAAATGCTATTTTATTTTTCACTCATGCAGTGAAGACACTGCATGCCTACACACACATGACAAGAAATATATTTCACATGGCTAAGCTTCTGAGTGATTAGTTGTGTGAACGCTCTGGCATATGTCAAAAGCATCCGGGGGAAATGGAGGACACATGAACAGAGGCAAGCTGTGATAAAAAATAGTATGTCAACCTGTGTTATAATTCCTCCTTGGTCCATCTGCAGGCCAAAGCATTTAATTAGAGGTACTTTACTGCCTTTTAAAGGTTATTGATTCATCTTTTTAAAAAGAAAACAAACTACCGGGAAATCCAGAGAACACATTATTGAAGGGAAATAACTAGGAGCAAACCATTGCCTCTTGACAGGCATAAATTTGACAGGCCTGAGATAACAATGCCAATGTGGGTTATGCGGTTTTCTTGCCTGACTATAAATTTCTCTGTTCTATTTTTCTTTCTACCAGTTTTCAACAAAAAGGGAAGATGACAAACTCATCCCTGTGTCTTCCTGTCAAAGAGGCAATCAGTCAACTCTGAAAGTGCTATGAGCCAACTAGTATAAAGAGGTGAAAATAATATTTTATTTTATTAAATCTCCAGAATTCCTGATCCAGCATGGCCACTGAAGGAGCCAAGCAGTTTCCCAAAAAGAAATGGGTATAATCTCTGCATGTGACTGAGGGCAAAGCGGAAGATGGTTCTTCCTCTTTCCAGGACAGAAATGCAGATGGTCAGGCATCTCTGAAGTGACAGCTCACATTGTATTTTCATAAATGCCTTACACCAATGTCTTAAATCAAGAAATAGCTTTCTAAGATCTACAGAGACACTTGCTGGAACACCTCAGAAAGCAGGAGTCCAAAAATGGCAGGCTCAAACCCAGAACCTCAATCAATGGCTGATACCGAATGAGAGATTCCCCCATGGGCAGACAGAAGACTGAGCTACTTCAAAGGTGCTGAACAGACTGCACTCCAGCATCACAAGATGCAAAGCCAACCTTGAGAAATGGGGCCACAAAATTGTGTCCGTGACATGCAAGTGTGGAGAAGAACAAACCACAGACCACCTATTATAATGCAGTCTATATGCACAATGGAGGACCTTCTTATATCAACACCAGAGGCACTCCAAGTGGCCAGCTACTGGTCAAAGGATATTTAATATAATGGCAAGTTTGTGGTTTTTGAATACATTACAACTGTACCCTCGGCTTACTTCTGATACGATAAATAAAATAAATGTTCATAAACATTCATGCTGAGTAAAAATACTACTTCTCCCTCAGTGCTGGATGTGAGTTTTCCTTATCTTCAACGTCCAAAATGAAATGGTCACAACAATGTATCCTGTATATACCTCCATTCTAAGGAGAAAACCAGACAATATTCAGATCTGGCCTGAAATATTATTGTGCCTCAGTTAAAGAACATGACCCCCCCCCCCCTTTTCATGTACAAAAGCTCTTTTGATTAGCCATTAAATCTGTCTTCAATACTAGCAAAGGGAAAGCAACCTTTACCATACCTAGGGGCAACAGTTCCCATAGGGAGCCCAGGGCAAGCCTATGTTGGTTTCTGCAACATTTTGCTACACCTGTTCCAGCATAAGCTGTGACTGCTTCCTTCTGATTCATAAGGCCAGCCTTAAAGGAATCTCCCATGCTTTTCTTTACTATGTAATAAATCCAAAAGTGTAGCTATGGGGAGGAAAGTGGTGAGGGTATCTCTCCCAAATAAGTGTTCTACACTTCCCCATGAAATTGTCCTTTCAAATTTCTAGCACTGCAGAGTGAGATACTGAAAATTATTCACATCTAGAACTCCTACATTTGCTGGGTTTGTGCTGCTACTTCCCTAACTTTGCTTGCCCTTTTATTTAGGTGCCTAGACCACATCTCTAAATGTTCATCTGAATTTTTAAGTTACTGCTATGCTAAAAATTTGAGGACTGAAAAAAAATGTCATTTGAGGGGGATTCAAATTCTTATTTGGGGGCAAATGCACTCATTTTGCCCCCTCCTCCTCATAGCTTCACCTGCTTTTCTTTAATAAGCCCCTTGTTAGGGCTTTAGAGGCAGGAAAGTAGATGATGGGAAAGGCATTCTTCAGCCATCCTCTCTCCATCACTCTCTTCACAAACATTTCTGCTTCCTCTTCTACCAAGCTGATCTACAGGTGAATGTACATTTGACTACCTTACAACTTATTGGATGTTTTCCTTCTACAAAAAAATCAGGACTCAAGAGTTCAAAAGGGGAAAGAAGTCCAATAGGTCCCATTTACCCCATCTTCTAAATTGCCATATGAGGAATGCTAGCCAGCATGGTGCAGTGATTTGAGCCTTGGGCTATGGAAATCAAGGTTTGATCCCCTGCTCAATCATGAAAACTGCTGGGTGACCATGGACAAGTCACATTCTCTCAGTCTCAGAGGAAGGCAATGGCAAATTTGTGTTCTCAAAGGCTTTCATGACCAGAGTCACTGGGTTGCTGTGAGTTTTCCAAGTTGTATGGCCATGTTCCAGAAGCAATCTCTCCCAACAACGGCAACACCTACGCAGGCATCCTCAGAAGTTGTGAGGTCTGTTGGAAAGTATTCAAGTAGGGTTTATATATCTGTGGAATGTCCAGGGTGGGAGGAAGATCTCTTGTCTGTTTGAGGCAGGTGTCAAGGTTGCAATTGGCCACTTTGATTAACACTGAATGGCCTTGTAGCCATTCAGTGCTGATGAGGAAACACAACCTACAAACAATCTACAGACCCACTAAGAAAATCGAACAAATGCTACATTCAGCAAAGGACAAGAGGGATCTTCCCACCTCTGCAGAACTCTACCCTATACCATGCAGCTGTGGACAAGTCTACATAGGGACCACCAAACGCAGCGCCCAAACATGAATCAAGGAACATGAAAGCCATTGAAGACTATTTCAATCAGAGAAGCCAGCCATAGTAGAGAACCTGATGAAACAACCTAGACACAGCATATTGTTTGAGAACACAGAAATGCTGGACCACCATGTCAGACTATACAGACACGCCATTGAAATCCACAAGCATGTGGACAGTTTCAACAGAAAGAAGGCAACCATGAAAATGAACAAAATCTGGCTACCAGTATTAAAAACCTCTCAGGACAGTAAATAAAGGGGAATACTCAGAAAACAGGGGAAATCCAGACAGGAAACAATTGGGGTCATCTACCACTTCACAATAACAAATTCCCCCAGGTAACAAGCCTGGCTTTGAACCTGCAAGGCCATTAAATGCTAATCAAGGTGATCAATTGTAACATTCACACTTGCCTCAAACAGACAAGAGATCTTTCTCCCACTTTGGACATTCCACAGATATATAAACACCACTTTACTAGTTTCCAACAGACCTCACAACCTCTGAGGATGTCTGCCACAGATGTGGGTGAAACATCAGGAGAAAATACTTCTGGAAAATGGCCATACAGTCCGGAAAACTCACAGCAAGTCAATGGCAATTTTTTTCTGAACAAATCTTCAAGAAATTCCCTGTGATAGGTTTGCCATAGTACAGAAAATATCTGAATGCCCACTACAATTAATAGGTTTTTAAATAGGGTTATTCCACTCCCCAGCATTCAGTCTGGTTTTTCTTTTTTTCCATTACCATTGTTACAAGCCATGGTAGCTGATTTCTATACTGTAATTTATACTGCAGGAGGCAAAAAAAAAAAAAATCAGGAAGTTTTAAACAAGGCATTGACGTTTCACATGAACCAGGATTACATTTGCAGTTCCAGAGACTAGGATAAAATGACAAGGCCCATCAATCCATATGATTGAGGGAATAAACTGATCACCAGCTGGAGCTGGGAAGAAATATTCCTCCCAGCTAGAGTAGCGCTGCACCACTCAATTCTGTAGAAGGATTTATGCTTTCCCCTGATCAAGCATCACATCTTACCTTTCAACGAAGCATCTTGCAAGTCTGTGTCCCGGTACTAAGACATGATTAAGAGAGGAAACTCATCTGAGCTGCCACTGAAGATTTTATTAATTCCAACTGATTTAAATGGAATAAAGTTAAGCACATACCTTACCCCCCCCCCACCACCGCACTCTTTTTATTTAAACCCTATCCTTTGTCAGAGTAATGTACATAGTTCCTGATGGAGTTTCTATTTATTCTGAAAGCATTTTCAAGCCATTTTAAATTGTATTTTTTCAGCCAGAGAGAG
This sequence comes from Anolis sagrei, assembly GCF_037176765.1. Taxonomy (NCBI): domain Eukaryota; kingdom Metazoa; phylum Chordata; class Lepidosauria; order Squamata; family Anolidae; genus Anolis; species Anolis sagrei. Next base: position 269,570,164 of record NC_090021.1, on the reverse strand, counting down.
ATTGACTGGGTTTTCTTCCTGGGACCTGTCTTTCTTTAGGAATTATGAGCATTGTATGTTTTGTTTTTGAAGCAGATGCATGTTAATATTTGAAAAGCCACAAGTTCTTTGAACAAATAAATTGTAATACAAGAAGGGGAAGAATTATTTGTGAAAGGAACCTTTAGATTTGATGCCAGGAATTCTGTCATAACCGATTAAATCCAATTGTTAATCCCAGTTGCGTGTGTTGTTGTGTGCCCTTGAATCATTTTCAACTAATAGTGACTCTAGGATACAACTATCATGGGGATTTCTTCAGGGGAGGGTTGGCATTACCTTCCACTGAGGTTGAGAGAATGTGATTTGTCCAACGTCACCCAACGGGTTTCTATGACTGAACCTAAGTCTCCAGGATTTGGAACAATGGTTTCAAACTACAGGAAAGGATATTCCACCTGAACATTAGGAAGAACTTCCTGACTGTGCAGCTGTTCAGCAGTGGAACTCTCCACCCTGGAGTGTGGTGGAGGCTCATTCTTTGGAGCCTTTTAAACATAGGCTGGATGGCCATCTGTCAGGGGTGCTTTGAATGCAATACTGCTTTTTGGTAGAGGGTTAGACTAGATGGCCCATGAGGTCTCTTCCAACTGTATGATTCTATGACTCTATGGCTCTATGACCTCAAAGCACTGGTCCAACACCCAAACCACTATGCTAGACTGGAACTCCTTCGTTCCAGGAACAAGAAATTCATTTCAACCCACAATGTTTCCATAGATATTCACAGTTTGCTTTTATTTTATATTAAATGGACAAGTTGCTTACCTGTAACAGTAATTCAGTCCAAGTTTATTCTGATTGCATTACAGCAGCTCCTAGTTCACAGGAGCTGAAGTAGTTGACCGGACACGTGCAAGGTAGATGTGTAGCTATTTGATTATATAATACCCTGAGCAAAAGGGTAAATACTACCACATCATACAAACTGAAATCCATAATTCCTGGAGTCCATTTTAATGCAGTGATGGGCAACCATGTCCCTTAGATGTTGTTGGACAGCAGCTCTCATAGTTAATCACTATAGGCTTTTATGACTACTAGGCCTGATGGGAGCTGGGGGCCATAAAAATAATCTGAAGGGCCACAGTTGTCCACCTCTGTGGAAACACTGTAAATCCATGGAAAAATCCACTCCATACAGCCTATCCCCTCCTTAAAATTTTCTGTTGGGAATGTTATCAGTATGTCACTATACTATTCTGTATAATATACTACAGTGATATTCAAACATTAAGAAAAACCCTTTCTCTGTGACCTCTTAACACTTCTCTGAAAGCAGAATTTGTCACATACTTTTGTAATAAGTGTTTCTGGGAAACCCCTGTCCACGAATGAAGATGAAAAAGAAGAGAACAGAGGCATGGGCTTCTTGAAGATATGAAAGCATTCTTCAAAACCTGTGATGGTCAAACTAATGCTAACACACCTACCAAGGACTTTTGTTGGAACTGTAGTGATGAAGGCATAAGAGTGACCTCACCTTTCAGAACCACAGCATGAATGAATCATTAATAATAATCTTGAAAAACATTAAGTTCAGTGAAAGAGTTACTTTAATGGTTCAATAACTGGGCTATGTGAAGGAAATGTTCCTGATTCAAATTATATATTTGCCCAAAACCCACAAAATGGTTTGTGCTCTGTCATTACAATGGTATCATATTGACTAGCCTTGCACCATTCTCCCTGGAAGGTTAGCACTGCAGACAGCACTTGGGAAGTGATTTTGAATACCTTAGATTGGAATTGTTATGTTTTGGATTACATCTCCCAGAATCTCCAGCAGTATAATTGTGCTGGTTGTGGGATTCTGGATAGCATTTCCAAACGATTATAAATGTGCTTATAGTACTGTGACCTTGCAAGACAGAGACTAGGCCAAAGTAGCAAGGAAGAAAGTAGAATTAAATCAGTGCTAAAGTGCTACATCTGTAACTAAAATTGGTAAAAGGAGGATACAGATGCGCCAGCAAAAGAGGTGCATTTTCCCATCTGACATCCTCATTTTGGTTGCAAGGACCTTAAACGGCATCATTCATCAAAATATATTCTTTGTGCTCTGTTTATACCATCCTTCAAGAATCTGTGTGTGAATGCTGCACAAATATGCATTTGGCTATACCAGACATGGGAGAACTTTGGCCCTCCAGGTGTTTTGGACTTCAACTCCCACAATTCCTAACAGCCGGTTTAACAGTATAGCCATTTGGCTATATTGACTAATTGACTAATTGTAGACAGCATCTGAGTGTTTAAGTGTCAGAAAACCTCATGGTCAAAGGATTGGACTTTTCCAATCACAGCTTTTTGTTAGAAGAATACCAACATAGCATCTACCTCTGACAGAAAAATAACTGGTTTAGGATAATCACAGCACTTTCTGCATTTCATTGCACTATCTTGTACACTGACACGGAATTTGTTTGGCCCTTGTTCTTGTTCATTACCATCAAGTTAGCATTACTTATGGCAACCCCATGAACAAGAGCCTCTCAAACCAATTATTATTTATTTACTATATTTATATCCCACCTTTCTTGACCCCAAAGGGGACTCAAGACGGCTTACAGCACAGGCAATAATTCAATGCTTTAAAAACAATATACAATTAAATAAACATTTCAATTAAACATTTAAAAAGCAAGGTTAGAAACATTAAAACATTTTAAACATTACAATTATTACTATAAACCATGCCATCCGCAATCATAGTCCAGGTCATTGCAGATAGTTCCAAATCCATCTATTGCACTGTATTATTCTCCAAAGGCTTGATCCCAAAACCATGTCTTCACTGTCTTCCTGAAGGTCAGGAGAGAAGGGGCTGATCTAATATTGCTGGGGAGAAAGTTCCACAGCTGAGGGGCCACCACTGAGAAGGCCCTGTCTCTCGTTCCCGCCGATCGCATCTGAGAAGAAGGTGGGACTGAGCGCAGGGTCTCTCCAGACAATATTAATGTCTGAGATGGTCCGTAGGGGAAGATATCATTAATAGTCCTGCTCAGCCCATGGATCATGGCTTCCTTGGTTGAGTCTATCTATCTGGAATAGAGTCTTCCTCTTTTCCTACTGTCTTTTTCCTGACCAAGTGAGTTATGTATTCTTGTGATATGAAGGATGACATTATCAGTTTAGTCACCTTGACTTCTTGGAGAAGTTCAGCCCTCATTTGATCAAAGACTCATCTATTTGTCCTTTTAGCAATCCACATTATCCGTAGAACTCTTTTCTAGCACTACATTTCAAAAGAGTTGATTTTCTTCCTATCAGTTTTCTTCACTGTCCAGCTTTCACAATCATACAAAGAAATGGGAAATACAATGGCCTGGACTAGCCTAATTTCAAGTATTCAATGATCTATCTTTACACTTCTGGATCATATATAGTTCCTTTATAGGTGCTGATTGGTCCTACCCTCAAATAAATCAGAACGGGATTGCAGCTTTTCTAGTCCAGTTGCTGAATTGCTGATGGAGTAAAGAAAGGGGGGGGGGGGGAGTGATGTGTCTTGTAGAATTAGGCTTTGTAGAATTCAATGACTTTCCCAAAGGCTAGCTGCAAGAGAGGAAGATATTTGTCATCCTTTGCATTATTCTCATCTAGCCAAAGAATTATAGTATGCAGTCCTTTGACGGAGTACTGGCTGCATCTTTGCAAATATGTTTTTAGATGTCATAATGTAAAGTGATTATAAAGTATGTGTTAATTCTGTCATTTTGCCAGTAGATGCAGGGCTGGTTTCACTGATACCCTGTCATGTGTGTTTTGTTTTTTGTTTTTTTTTTAAACAAACAAAACATCAAATATCTTCAGGGTTTTAAAAGAAGGGTATTTATTTTCCCATTATTTCCATTGTTTTCAAGTGAGGTTGCCTAATGAAACCTTTTGTAAAGGGCATTATATCTGCAGAACATTGCGTTACAGATCACAAAGCTCAGCGAGATCATTAATATTTCCCTGCTAGACAGAAAGGAAGCATATCAGTGCTCCATTTCCACATCATAATTCCAGAGGATGGAATGGGGACTAGCAAAAGGCCCTCATACAGCGAACCAAACCCTTAGCAACAATAATAATACTTTATTTATAGGCCAAATAATTCATGCTTGATCTTTCCAAAGAGCCCTAAAATAAGCATTTTGACTCTCAGTTCCAATGAATAACTCTATTCAACTATGTCTTGACACATTTTGTTGTGTGACTTTGCTGGATTAAGTCCAAAATGCCATCCTTCCCAATAGAACAGTAATCAAGAATGAAGGTAAACTTCCTAAAGAGCCAGAGTTATTTATTTATGTATTTATTTCATGCCAAAATCATTGCATAAATAACTATAAATGATAAAATAGATGGAGCACAAGCAGCTAAATAATTTTTGAACAAAAACGGGCAACAGTGACCACATTGTCTGTAGCCTCAAATAATTCTTCCTCTGTGCATGAGGCATAGCATTGTGGGCAAGCATACAGATGTGGAGTTATCTGTTCTGCTCCACAGTTGCACAAGGTGGAGGATTCTTTTAGGTAGTGCCATTTTGCCAGGTTGTCTTTTGATCTACTCACTCCACTTCTGAGTCTGTTCAGGGACTTCCAAGTGGACCATTCTTGGTATACATGTGGAGGAAGACTCTCATGGAGGTTATCAATTTGGGATTTGCTGGTTTAGCTGTCCAGAGGGAAACTCTTGCTGTTACTAGGGGAACATTAAGAGGAGTGGTGGTTCTCATGAAGCTTTTCCTTGATTTGAGTCTCCTGCTGATAGCCATGCAGTGGATGGCTTTCACAGTGTTCAGCCTTATTTCTCTAAAGGTTAGCAGCAACCTCCCGTCCCACAATGTGGGGGCTGGAAGGGGGGGCAATGGCAGCTAGCTTATAGAGTCTATCAACAAGTGTAGGCTTGAGACATCCTGTAATTATTCTACATGTTTCATTCAGTGCTATATTCACCTGCTTTGTGTGGACAAACGTGTGCCAAACAGGGCAGGCATACTTGGCAGTTGAGTAAGACAAGGCCAGGGCAGATGTTCTTTTTAATTTTGGGTCTGCTCCCTATGCTCTGCCAGTAAGTTTCTGCAGGATGTTATTGCATTCAGCCAGAGCTGAAGAATTTCAATGTGATGAATGCTAGCCCTGCTGTGCCTACAAGTAGGGGTCCATGAGACAATATGAAACTGATGGGAAGAAATAGGGGAACTTCAGCTCATTATTTTGCATTCCTGCCACTTCCTATTGCACATTTAACATCTTTAACATCTTCACTCACAGTATGCATGACCTAGAGTTACATATCTATAATTTCTCCATACTCAGGATCCCAGTGTTGTCAAAATTATGGCACTAATGCCATAATCATTACAGCATTCCTAAACCTATGATAATGGGCACAATCCATATCAAGAAGAGAAGGTGCCTTTGGCTGCCGATTAAGGCACGAACAATGTTTCCACCTCCCTCTTGCCAATCAGTAAACTTGCACCAATCAATTAAGCAGAACTCTTATCACATTTGTTGTAACCTTGCACACTGGGAGAAGGGTGGTAGTGGAAACATCATCCACCTGTGACCCAATCACCAACAGAACAGACTTTCTTCTGGTCCCTGGAAAGTAATTTTGGTGAGCTCAGGCCAAGAGATACTACTTAATTACACACACATCATTAAGCAAGAGAAGTAAAATTCCAGTCCTTGTTTTTTTTTTAAATAAATTGTTTCATATCCAGTTTCATATTATTTATTTCACATGATTGTGCTTGGTGTTTGTTAGCATTTTTGGTACATCTCATTTTGTAATTGTGCAACATTTGTAATGGTTTTTAATTTGCATGTATTAAATCTATGTACAATATATTTATATTTTTCCTCACAACTTTATCATATGACTGGCACAACCTGGAGATCACAACCAGACACAGTGAAGGCAACTGCCCTTGCGCTTTGCTACTCTGCTGCTGAATACACATGCCCAGTGTGGAACTGGGCATGTATTAGAACACTGGATGTGACTATTCATGAAACATGCTGCATTATTACAGGATGCCTACGCTGTACATCACTGGGGAAATTCTACTGTTTAGCTGGCATTGCACCACCTGACATCCACCATGAAGTAGGAGCCAACAATGAAAGGACCAAGGCAGTGGCATCTCCGGCCCATCCTCTGTTTGGATATCAGCCAGCACGCCAACACCTTAAATCAAGAAATAGTTTTCTAAGGTTTACAGAGATACTCGCAGTAAGTGAAAGTCCAAAAGTGGCAGGCTAAAACCTGGAACCTCAAGCCATGGCTGATACCGAATGAGAAACTCCCTCCTGGGCGCACAGAAGACTGGGTAACTTGGAATGCAGTCTGAGCCCTGCCACATGCACAATGGAGGACCTTCTTATAGCAACACCAGAGTAAGTCCAAGTGACCAGCTACTAGTCAAAGGATATTTAGCATAATGCCAAGTTTTTAAACTTTGTTTGTGTTTTTAAATACATTACAATTGCACTCTTGGTTTGCTTCTGACACGATAAATAAAAATCATATGATTGACATCTCCTTGGCTAAATTCATATTGCAATTGAGTGCTTCTGATCCCCTTGATTCTGACAGTTGCTCTGGATTGGGATTCCCTTCCACTATCAACCACACTAAATCCTGATTGCTTTCTCCTTTCCTTTTCATCAGTTCACTAGTGGGAAGAACATAACCATGGACTTCATTTTGTATGGCCCTACTGTACTAGTGGGCAAGGGCACCAACCTAAGCAGTTTTCATGCTCTTACAGGTGTATTTTAATACCACTTGCAATGCTTCAGAGGACTTTGGGTGTCCAACGTATGACTTTCATGTCTTGTCTACATGTGACAAGAGATGTGCCATACTATGTATCTGCAGAAGATTCTAGGGCATGAGAATAATCCTATGTCTGCATGTGCATGCACAGAATACCTTTACCCAATATATTTATCAAACACCAGTGGTTTACTGCAGAAACTGGTATTTTCTTTTATTAAGATGCAAATCACTAAAAAACAGGGCCTGTTCTCTGCTTTCCTGATAAAGGCCTCTTCAGGATTTCTATGAGCTGCACAGTCCCCATCAAATCAAAATATAATTCAGCGAAATCTGAATAATACATCAGCACTTGCACAGCATGGCAGAAGAACCAAATGGGAACAATGTAATTCTTAAGCTCAAGGACTAACGTGGCACTCGATAGTTTATGAGAAACTGCTGGGGCAATCACAAGGAGTAGCACGGGTTTAAAATGACAAAAATGCATTACCCAGAAACCTAGTACATTTCTACAGTGTTTAACACATGACTTTTACCAAGTTCCATCAGGTGTTCTGGATTACAGAAAAAGGGGAAAAGGGCCTGGCAGCTATTTCAAAAGTATTGAGCAATTTTCTGTCTGGATCAGCTCAATTACAGATTATTTGAGAGTATTTTATATTTGAATAAATGATATGTTTTTTAAACTGTTTGATATTTATACTGATGGGTCTAACGGCCATGAGCTGTTTTAACTAACTTTACATTTATTGTTTTATCCTTAATTTATTGTGTTTTGTTTTTAATTCACAGCCTTTTGTTTGATATTGTTTTTGTGTTGTGAGCTGCCCAATTCCCTATGAGGAGAGGGGGCAGGATATAAATTAAATTTATTATTTTATTAAGTGCAGATGACCATCTTGTCAAGTTTTATCATTGAGAAACATTTGAAAAATAATCTGATTCACTAAATGATTAACATGACTGTGTGTGCAATGTGCACAAAGCAACATTTCTAATGCATTCTTCCCTTTGGTTGTTTAAATACACATGGTGCTATTTCAGAAATGTGCAGCTAAAGCATATCGTATTGAGTACTTTCTGAGAGTAAGCACCAACAGACATTTCTATTCAACAGGGCACAACATACTTGCTGAGATCCTACTTGAGAGCCAGCATAGTATAAGCAAATGTATATCTATGAAGAGGGAAGCAATATGAGGGTAAGGTAAAGTTAGTCCCCTGACATTAAGTCCAGTCATGTCTGACTCTGGGGTGTGGTGCTCATCTCCATTTCTAAGCCAAAGAGCCAGCGTTGTCCGTAGACACCTCCAAGGTCATGTGGCCGGCATGACTGCATGGAGCACCGTTACCTTCCCGCCGGAGCGGTACCTATTGATCTACTCACATTTGCATGTTTTCGAACTGCTAGGTTGGCAGAAGCTAGGGCTGACAGCGGAAGCTCACGCCGCTCCCCAGAATTGAACCTGCGACCTTTCGATCAACAAGCTCAGCAGCTCAGTGCTTTAACCCACTGCGCCACCGGGGGCTCTGGGTATTGCCTCTTAAATAATAATTCTGTCACTTCTCATGAAATTTCTCTCCAGTCTCTAAATTTCTAGCACTACAAAATGGGACATTGAAAATCCAAATACCCCAAACTCCTGGATTAGCTGTATTGGTGCTTTATTTGGTAACTATGCCAACTCCTTCTCTTTGAATTTGCAGATTTAATTGCTGAACTTAAGTTTGCATTACTGCAATACTATAATTTTGGGGAGCATGGTGAAGGCAGAATTCTTATCTGGGGCAGGGGCATGGCCTTCCTTTTGTCCTGTGCTTGATTTAGGACAACTGTGGTCCTGTGCTAGTTAATTTATAAGGCAAGCCCCTTCCTTGGGCCCTGTGACACACTTCCAAATGACCTCATCACATGAAGGTCCTTAAGCCAGGGGACAGCAGGGGCATCCATGGGGCAGTGTGGCAAATCTGTTGGGCAGCACGGCAATGTAGTCATCCATTTTTTCAGGACTGTTACTTAGCACGCTGCCAAGACACAGCATGTATAGAGCCAGCATGGATCCCTGCCAGAAGTAGGTCTGCTGCATCACATGATGGGCTCTGGGGGTGCTCCATCCTGCCTAAATCTTGGCAGCGTCCTAATATAGGGCTTAAAGTCCATGTGATGAAATCCATAGACTATCAACCCTATCATTATGTCCGGAACTGCTCTGAAACAGAATTCCTTCAACATTTTGTACCACATAATGTTGCACTCTATCCTTGGAGCACCTTTTTACCCAGCACCACACCAGAGCCCAGTAGTACTAACTACAGAAGTTTATTAAGAAAAGCATGAACAAAGGGGGGAAAGGGTATTTCCCAAGAGGGCAGCAGAAACGAAAATACAAAATAGCACAGTTCATATGCAAACTAGTAGCAATCCAAAAATGGCAAAGTACATGAAGTCAAGAGAGCCAAAAACTCAGGCATAAATTCATAAGCATGAAAGCAGGAACTTTTCCAAGGCTTTACAGGAACATGGACAAACAAAGGAAACATGAACTTGAGACTCAAGACAGGAACACCATCCTTATTGCAACGTTGCCTCATCTGAGAGACACCAAGTAAACAAAATTTAATTTAAACCCAAACCTGACCAAGAATCCATGAGATCATGTCAAACACACCTGGGCTTCAAGGACTTCTCATGTAGTCTCTCAGAAGGTCAATTAATCTATCTTTTACTCCCACCGTTCGGAGACTTAATTTGGCTACATGGTAAACCTCCCATTGGCCGAAGGCTGTTTCTCAAGAGAACTGAACTCTCCACTTTTGGTTGCTCGGGAATACCTTCACTCACTTCCTGAGACCGCTGTGACCCACACCAGTGACAGATCAAGACCACATGGCCAACTTTACAACCTGATGTGGTTTGGGGGAGGATGGACCATGGACGATGGGATTTGCAGTACCTTTACTTGATTCAGTTCCCACAGAATACGGGAATCTCAAACAGGGGGTTTCTCAGCCTGCAATTCTCCCTGATCACTAGCATATTCTGTACTTTGAAACCCATCAATTCCCTCATCCTCTGAAACACTAGGAAAAACACCCCAAAATCTCCAGCCGCTTGCACCAACACATAAGCAAAATCCATTGTAAAAAACAATGTCAGGAAGATGAGCTCTTTGGCCAATGAGGCCCTGTGCTTAAGCACACCTGAGTACAATAGTAAATTTGGCATCACTTTATTATTATTATTATTATTATTATTATTATTATTATTAAACTTTATTTGTACCCTGCTAGCATCTCCCAGAGGATTCGATGCGGCTTACAACAGGCCGAGGCCACAACAATACAACATAACAATACAATCAAGCAAATCAAACAATTAAAACAAATTAAAGCAAAATAAACAACAAGCATAGTACATTAAAACACAATAAAACTGGGCCGGGCCAAAAGGTGGGTACAAGGATTAAAAGTGCTGATTTGACAGGAGGTGTATAGAGGGTTACTAGGGCAAGTGCAATGTGTGATGTGCAGCAATCATTGGTTCTGGTAAAGTGCTTGTGGGACTCGGTAGTGGAGATTTCCTAATCTGGGAAGGCGCATCGGAAAAGCCAGGTTTTTAAGTTCTTTCTGAAGATAGCCAATGAAGGGGCCTTCTAAGGACTTTGGGGAGGATGTTCCAGAGTTGGGGGGCTTCTACGGAGAAGGCCCTGTCCCACGTCCCCACCAAGCGCGTCTGCGACGCTGGTGGGATCACGAGCAGGGCCTCTCCAGATGACCACTTGCGTAATGCTACAATGGAATAACTGCAGAACTGCAAAGGAAACTGAAGTGTCCAGCTGCAATGGAGGGAGGGAAGAGGTGTATCTGGAGTGCCTAAACTGTCTGCACAGTCTGCAGCAATGTGAGAACTCAACTCTTTATCCATGTGGGTAATAAGCGGCCAGTTGTAATGTCAAAGCCCCAACAGCATTCCTGCCCATCTGTGTCCAAATTCAGAAAGTGATGCTAGGGTTACAGTGGGCCCTCTGTATCAATGGATTCAATCACCCTCAGCATGAAAATATGCCCCCTCCCTTTAAAATCCAAAAAGCAAACTTTGTTTTTGCCATTTTATATAAAGATATAAGGAACATCATTTCACTACACTATATACATTATATATATGGTATATAATGGGACCTGAGCATTCACAGATTTTAATAGCCTGTGGGGTGGGGTGTCCTGAAATCAAACCACAGGGGATATCAATGACTCATTGTACTGGCAATTACTCCGGGCTCAGTACCAGGACAGCCTGTTTTCCTTAAATACCAGTCTAGTAAAGAGCACTGTGTGAATAACAAGGAGATTACCTTCTTGGATTGTACCCCAAAATGAGTATTTCAGCTGAACCAAAATTTCCTTTGTTAAAAAAAAAAGGGGGGGGGTGTTATTCTATTGATACAACTGTTACAGTTAATTAGAAATTATTTCAAAGAAAATCCACAACAAATAGTTTTAAATATATATGATCATTGTGTGCGAGAGAAATTAACTTCAAGAAAAGGAATCCATAATTTATGGAATGTGTTTCTTCTTTCTAAGTCTGGAAGTGTTCTTTTTCATCTGTAATTTTCTGCTCTTTCCCCATCTGAAAACTTTATAGTGTTTCCTTGGCTATATAATCCCATTCTTCCTTTCCTTTTGGAAAAGTAATATGATCAGAGGTGGATCTACCATAACTTAGATTCTCAATATCCTTCAAATAAGTGTCAAAAATTAATTAATTAATTAATTAATCAGCTAATTTTAGATCTGTCCATTCTTTCAATATGAGATCCAATAGAGTTTGAAACATGAGTTTCAAAAGAGAGAGAGAGATAATTAAAATAATGCAAAATCAAATGATAAAAAACACAAAATAAATCAACATGCATTAATTTAAAATGATTTTAAACAGCTTTTTGAGATAGTTAAAATACAAATACAGCACTATCCAATTAAAAGACCTTCTGCGACAGACCGTTAACATCCAAAGGCCTCAGTAAACAGAAAGGACTTAAACTGCCAACAGAAAGGGAACAAAGAGGGGCCATTCTGTGGGAGGCAATTCCAGAGTCTGGAATAAATTATTTTTTTTCCTGGTGTATTTCACTGCCATGGGATGTGGAAGGAGACGTGCTCATGGGATTTTTCTGTCTTTGGAGGCTTAAATGCACATGAGGCTATTTCAGAAATGTGCCCATATGACTTCCTTGACTTTGGCTTCTGTGGATAGATGGGGCACAATTGGCTGCTCTGCAAATGGAACCAAAGTGATGGGTTTATTCTTGATAAGTTGCCACATTAAGGTCCTGCATCAAGTCTTTCTGAGGCACAGAGGGTGGGGAAAAAACCTGGGGTTTGTGCAGCCATCCTTAAGACCCAGATGGTTGACTGTATTAAATGTCAATAAAGCAAAGCAATTGAGGTATAATTTACCTCAGTTCAATAATTTTGATTATGCATAAAGTTCTCAGAAGTGGTGTTTTTCCCCCCAACATAGGCATGGTTCATATTGTCAATTTTATTAAGCATCACTTCATGCAGAAGCTGTGACTGTGTGTGTATGTGTATGCCCTCAAGTTGCCTGGTGACTTACAGTGACTACAAACATTTCATACTGTTTTCTTAGGCAAGGAATTCTCCAAGGTGTTGTCGAAGGCTTTCATGACTGGAATCACTGAGTTGCTGTGTGTTTTTCGGGCTGTAGGGCCATGCTTGTGGACAGAAAGGAGGAAACAATGAAAATGAACAAAATCTGGCTACCAGTATTAAAAAAACCTCTAAAATCAGGACAGTACATAAAGAGGAACACTAAAAAAGCAGGGGAATTCCATACAAGATTCAATCAGGGCCAGCTAACACCTCCCAACAAAGGATTCTCCCAGAGAGCAATCAGTCAGATCTTGAAACTGCTAGGCCATTAAATGCTAATCAAGGTGGCCATTTGAAACATTCACACCTACCTCCAACAGACTAGAGTTCTTTCTCCCACCTGGACATTTCACAGATATATAAACCTCACTTACTTTGTTTCCAACAGACCACTCAACTTCTGAGGATGCCTGTCATAGATGTGGGTGAAACATCAGGAGAGAATGCTTCTGGAACATGGCCATGCAGCTTGAAAAACGCACAGCAACCCCATTCTCCAAGGTGTTTTTTCCCAGTTCCTTTTTCTGAAACATAGTGTATAGAACCCAGTATTTATTGGAGGCCTCTCACCCAAGTCCTAATCAGTGCTGATGCTGCTTAATTTCCCAATATCAGACAAGATTGGGTGATTTTAGGGTATTTAGTCATCTTCTCACATATCTAAGGACTTGATGTTCCTGTTATCAAATGATACAATGTGTGAACAGGAGGTTGGAGATAGCAAGTCTACTTTCATCCTGATTTCTACAATGTGGCTTAGCAATACTTTGGTAATGTAAGATGCCCTTTCAGAACACAGACGACACATGGAGTTCATCTGAAACTTATAACAGAAGCAGCGTAACTGGAGGAGAGGCATTTAGCTTGAACACTTGAGGGAGGAAAAGGCAAGCTCTTACTTGACTTCCTCATTTAGCATTTCTCAAGGGGTTCGAGTTACAATGTCTTTTCCTTCTGCACCAGATGGGATTTTTCATATCTACACAGTAAGTTATTCATAGTGCATGTCCCCACTTCCCTCCAGACATCCTGGGCATTATAGTTTTTAAAAATAAATAGCTCTAAAGCTGCTTCTCCTATAGAAAGTATGTTATTTATGTTTAAAGACTGAAGACATTGTAGTTAGATCGGAGTAGGCAAATATTAATTAAGAAATACAGAGTGACTGCACAATGTATACGTGTGTGTTGAATATACATGTGCGAGTGGTTGTGTCTGTCTTGTAACTATTAATGGTCATTATGGTACTATCTGGTGCTCATCATTCTACCTGAACTGATGGCTGTGGAACAACTTATGGCCTCCTTTAAGGTTGTCAGTTCAGTCCTATCCAATGCCCTATAATTTCAGGGCCCAAACCTGAGACCAAGGGAGGACCTCTTGTGATAGCCTTGGTGATGTCATGAGGGTGATATTACGAGGGAAACTCATTCATAATGGTATTAAGTTTGGCTATGGAATACTATGTGCAAAAAGGATCTTGGGATCCTTGTTCATCACAAGTTGAATGGGCCACGGTGGCGCAATGGATTAAATCTTTGTGCTGCTGAATTGCTGATCTGAAGCTTGGCAGTTTGAATCCGCAGGACCGAGTGAGCTCCCGCTGTTAGCACAGCTCCTACCATCCTAGCAGTCCAAAAACATTCAAATATGAGTTGATAAATAGGTACCACTTTGGCAGGAAAGGCATAAAGTGCTTCAAGCAGTCATGCCAGTTACACGAGCAGGAAGCTCCTCAACTTAAAAATGGAGAACAGGGCCTTTCCCAGAGCCAGAGATGAGCACCACCTCCAAAGCCAGAAATGAAAGGAGAAGCCTCTGCCTTTGTTTGTGTGTCTCATTGTATTGTAACAATGTTTGCCAGTATCTGTTTACACTGTAATTATTCTTTGAAACACAACAAGTTTAGCACACAGCAAACAGGCTCACTATGCTGGCTGATGTATTGGATCACACGTTGGTCACTTCCCAAGTGTCTAGGACTGTATGATGTATCGGCGAATAATGCATGCAGATCCCAGTAGGAGCCTTGCCATTGATGGGTGGCCTTTTGCAGCTGACAGATGGTAATTTTGTCAGTGCTGATTGTGTTTAAGTGCAGGCCAAGGTCTTTAGGCACTGCACCCAGTGTGCTGATCATCACTGGGACCACCTCTACTGGCTTGTGCCAGAATCTTTGCAGTTTGATCTTTACATCCTCATATTGCATCAGCATTTCCAGTTGTTTCTCTTCAATACTGCTGCCATCCAGGATTGCAACATCGACAAGCCATACTTGATTTTTTTAACATGATCTAAGTAATTATTATTGTTATAGTAATTATTATTATTATTATTATTATTATTATTGAATGTGAGCCAGAAGTGTGATGCTGCAACAACGAAGGCAAATCCTGCTTTTGACTGAATAAATAAAACCATCGATTCCAAGGCAAGGGTAGCAATAGCCTCACTAGATTCTGCATGGTCAGGCCTCATTAAGAGTACCACGTTCAGTTCTGGGCACCTCATTTATGAATTATATAGACAAGCTGGAGCAGGGTCAGAGAAGGGTAACACAAATGATAAGCATAAAACATATAAAGAGCTGGATTATATTTAGCTTAGTGAAGAGACGACTGAGGAGTGACATTATCACATTCTAAGTACCTCAGGGGTTATTACAAGAAGGAAGGTGCAGGCTTGTTCTCTGCTGCCCCAAAATGTAGAACTTGATATAATGGTTATGAGTTATATGAATTTAGATTTATTTGAACATTGCTATAGCACAGTATATGTTGGAACTTCTTGATAGTGTAAGCAGTTCAGAAATGGAGCCAAGTGCCCAGAGAAGTAATGTGGACTCCCTCTCTGGATTTCTTCAAGAGGCTGGACAGCCACCAGCTGGTGATGCTTCATCTGGAGATCCTGCATTCAGCAGTGGGTTGGATCTGATGGTCCCTGCAGCCTGTTCCAGCTTTTTGATTCCAAGCTATAAGCATTGACCACAGTTGCACAGAGTATGCAATTCAAATTAAAAATACCAAAGCTTAAGATGAGGAATGCACACATACAATTTTCAAAACATCACTCGTGCCCTGAAATTCCTTTTTCTCATGCAAAGGGCTGGAAAAGAAGGATTTGAGATCTGGGAATGTTAACTTGTGATGTTTTGAACTACAACTCCCACTTTCCTTTAACCATGCATGGAAACAAAGAAAATTGTAGATCAAAATATCTAAAGAACCAAAGATTATCCTCTATCTAGTAGCTTTATTGTTACTTTTGATTTTAAAATAGCCTTTGTATTGGTCTGGATACTTATTTAACTGGAAGACTATAGAGCTCCATATATATATATAACTACATAGAATCAAAAAACATTCATGATCACACAAAGAACATGAAACAAATGTGTGAAGAGCTTTTTAAAAATGGCTATTACTATCTGGAATTATTTCCTTCTTATAATGTCATCCCTGCTATAACTTGAATACTTTATCATCATAAATTGCAAGGCATGATATAGATTACCCATCTGTTGGTTTGCATTCATTCTGGTTCATATTTGTTCACACATATTTCTACATATAGTTACATTGGGAGAAGGGGGAAATAAGTGAAACCTGGTGTTGTCTGCAGTTGTAGCCATGAACTGGAAGTTTCTAATTCAGATCCTATACAAATGGGAAAGAGGTGATTCCCCTTCCTCTTCCCATCCTCAGTTTGGAGGTATCTGAGGAAAGGAAAAGACAATATTCCCCCATAGTAATCTTTTCATTGTGTGTGTGTGTGTGCACGCACACGTGTGTGCTAGAAAGAGGGAGAAAGGAAGCAAGGAAGGAAGGATAAGGGAGGGGAAGAGTTGCCCATTTGAAACTTTGTAAATAATGTATAATATTGGTGGGAATAAATAGCATACAGTGTAGGCCTAGGGTTGCTTTCCTCAGCTAGTTCTGGTATTGGAAGTTCTGGCATTAGTTACAAATGTATTTCTCTAGCCTAGACAAATGCTCACAGGAAATGATAAGATCTCCTTTTTGGATGTTTTTTTTATATATTAGCCCTTTTCACCCAGTTGGAAAAGGCAGAAAGACAGAATATACAAATAGATACCTTGGCCTAAGTCCAAGGTAAGATTTAGAGAGAAAAATATGGAGTAAGACAGTGTCACTGTCCCCCCCCCCCACCCACCCCCAAGTTACACACAGACACATAGAGGCATCTATTCTTGTGATCCTGATGGTTTTAACTACACCATCATGGGTGTGTCCCAAATGATTTCTGGCCCTACCCATAGTTCTGGATACACCCTTGATTTGGTCTTCTGTTTGGAATAAGATGATAGTGTTGGTATTGTGGAGGAACTAATAATGGTTTCTTTGTCATGGACTGATCCACTACCTGGCCAAGTTTAGACTTACTGAGGCTCCAAACCTCTGCAGGGGTGGAGGACCGATTAGGATGGTCTGCCCCAGAAGACTTATGGGTCTGGATGGATTCCTGGTGTCTCTTGGGAATTTTCCTGCCACTTTGGTAGGCGATTCCGTCAAAACTCTGGTAAGCCTCTGGAATCAGGAGTGCCCAGGGCAGTTGACACAATAGCTCCTGAACATCTCCTTTCACAAGCAGAACCAAGTCAGCTCTCTGGTTTTCCAGAGAGTGAAATTTAAAGTGTTGCTTGTTACCTAAATGGTTCAGGTCCAGACTACCTCACAAACCACCTCTCCTCATATGAACCTGCCAGGATGCTGTGGTCATCACGGAAAGCCTTCCTCTTGATCCCACCCCTATCTCAACCCTGGTTGGTTGGGATGAGAGAGAGGGAGTCTCTGCAGTTGCACCTCGCTTCTAGAACTCTCTCTTGAAGGAAATTAGAATGGCTGCCCTCTTTCAAAAAGCTATTATTCACCTATATTCTCAAACATACCAAATGCCTAACATTTGAAGATCTGGCTTGTTAAATAAGGACTGCTTTACTAGATATGGCTTTTAATTCTGGGTGTGGTTTTTAACTTTGGACATGGCTTTTTACCTTGTTTATTATTGTTTTAATGTGGTTGATATAATTGTGCTTTATTGACTTTATGATCATTTATTTTATTATTGTGTATATTGCCCATTTGCTTTGTTTACTATTTCATGTTGTTAGCTGCCCTGAGTCCCCATGGGGAAAGGGGGTGGGATACAAATAAAGTTTTGATTGATTGATTGATTGATTGATTGACAACTACTTGCACAACAATGTATATAACTGGATACTGCATTGGGTTCTGCTCCATCCTGTCCATAATGAAGAACTATGTATCTGTGAGTGCAATGTTATTTGCTCTAGTGGAATATAGAATATTGATTATAGAGAAACTATATTTATTTATAAACTACTGGACTAAAAAGAGATTTCAGCCACATACTTTGCTTTCTCTTACTTAAGTAGCTTTTTACAAACATAATTTTCTTACTAGAATTCCTTTCTATCCATGGTTTCTCAATATACAAACCGACCCCTGTATTCATTGGAATACATTCCAAAAACCCTCTGTGGATACTTGAAACCATGGATAATAGTGATCCATGTATTTTGATTATACTTGGGTTGGAAGTCTACCATAGAATAATACTGGGGGACCCAGAAAGGCCTACAAACACTTCACAGGGGAATATTTTTTGGAAGTTGGTGAGAACTTTTGATACTGAGTCTGTGGTTAAAGAGGTCATACTGTACTGCACATTTAAGTTGCATATAAATATACTTTGCTATAACACAGTATATATTGTTATTTGTATGTGCAGTCGGCCCTCTGCAGTCATAGACTCAACCATCTGCTGCTTGAAAATAATTTTTAAATGAAAAAGCAAACCTTTATTTTGTCATTTTAAAGTTTTATAAGCAATTGCATATTATACTATGGCATTCTGTATATAATGGGACTTCAGCACTCACAGCTTTTGGTGTCTATAGGGGTTGGTGTGTGTGTTCTGGAACCATACCGTTGAAGATACCAATGGCCCACCGTTGTATTTGTTACTTCAGAGGCATATTTTTTTAAGCATAGTTCAAAGTCAAACCTTTTTTTTTTCAAACTGAAGCCTTGATTTCATTTTTTAAAATAAAATTGTGAGTCATTCTAAATTCATATAGGAAGCAAATGTTTATGTTTAGGCAGCATCATACCCCAGTGTGCTTTCATCTGTCACTTTAAATAGTAAAGTATGCTGACAATAGTTTGAGACACTTTGCAGACTGTTTGGAGCTGCCCTTTGCTTGGAGCTCAGTCAGAGGGTTCTTTGGCCCCAAGGCCAGAACTAAATTCCATATAATGTTAGTTGAGCCAAACATTGAAGAAGAGGTGTCACTCAAGCCAGGCATGAAATCTGATAATGTGTTAAAACTGTTAAGGTTTGCCATGTCAACAAGACTAAACAGAGGCTTATTGCTCAGAAAAGACATTAGATAAATGGGCCCCCCATGTATTCTGAAAAGCCCTGGCATTACCTATAAGCAATAAACGTTTTATCCTTTAAGCAATAAATGTTTTATCACCTCAGAGCATACCCAGGTTTTAGCTCTGATGGATTATGATAAAAACCACCTGTATATTCATTCCATGGCCTCTACTTGCATTACTGTGATCCAAGAATCATAGCTACAGCATGACCACAGAAGGAAAGATAGCGGGTGTATGTGCATCTATACTGTTGAATTAACCACTTTAACTGTCATGGCTCATTGTTATGGAATCTCGAGATATGTAGTTTTGCAAGGTCTTTAGTCTTCTCTGCAAAACAATGCTGATACCTCACCAAATTACAAATCCCATGATCCAGTAGCATTGAGCCATGACACATAAAATGATGTTAAACTGCATTAATTATACAGTGTAGAATATAGATGCATCCTGGGGGAAAAGATTAACTACCAAGAAAAGGTTGGCCTAAGATATGAGGATTTGTTGGTAACTGCGATCAAGTTGAATTCAATTTAGGGCAGGGATGTTGATGACAGACTTCAAAGTCACACTGTCATCAACAGGTCTTGCAGAACCAGAGCAATGGCTTCCTTGACTCTATTCATCTGGGATGTGGTCTTCCTCTTTTCCTAATTTTTTAAACCTTGCCAAGCATTATTGCCTTCCCTAGTGAGTCGTGTATTCTTAGGATATAGCCAAAGTATGACAGTCTCTGTTTAGTCACTCTTCCTTCCAGAGAGAATTCAGACTTGATTAGTTCTAGGGACCCATTGATTTGTTTTTTAAGCAATCCATTGTATCCAAAGAACTATTTGTAGCACCACATTTCAAATGAGTTGATTTTTTTCCTATCAGCTTTCTTCATTCTCCAGCTTTCATACTTATATACAGAAAATGGAAATGTGATGGCATGGACCACTCAAACTTTAGTATCTATTTATATATCTTTTCATTTCAGATGCATGTCTAGCTTCTTCACTGCTGCCCTTTCAAGTCTGAATCTTCTGATTTCTCGACTTCAATCTCCATTTTAATCACTGAGCCAAGGTATGGCAAACTGGGCACTAAATCAATGACTTTGTCATTTTCTTTAAAGTTATGCAAATCTGTGGTTTTTGTTTTCTTCATGTTGAGCTGTAAACCTGCCATTGCTCTTTATTCTTTGACTTCTATATAATCATTCCAAGTCTTTGCTTACTCTACCAATGCCAGTAGTATGATGCCATCTGTCTATATAAGTGTTGATTTTTTCCCTCCAATGTTCAAGTCCCCTTTCTCCAAGTCTAATTTTGGTTTATATATATGTTAAGAATACAAATTGAACAGACAGAGCAATAAAATACAGATTTTCTGACCCACCTGAAAATTTGAAACTATCCAGTTTTTCCATATTCTGTCCTGACTTTTGTCTGTGGCACACACATTTCTTTGAGAGTGATCCATAGTTTTTCATGATCAAAGGTTTTGCCACAATCTATGAAGCACAAGCTGCATTTCTTTTGAAATTATTAGGTAGGCTCCATTATCCAACATATAAATAACAACAATAATAATAACAACAACAACAACAACAACAATTTTATTTATATCCCAAAAGGGATTTGGGGCAGCTTACAAAGCAGCACATAAAGTACAAGACATCCACATTTTAAAAATATCAATAACAACAGCAATTAACATAGAACAACATTTATAGAAATTAACAAAAAAACCCAATTCAATTTAAATAAGGTGCTCAATAAAAAAAAACATAGTTAAAAACAGGCAATACAACCAAATTGAACATCCCAACTATGTACCAAGTTAAAATGCCAACATTAAAGTGCTAGAGTAGGATAGCAATCTATGTAGCTGGTGCCTTAACTGTTGTCAAAAGCCCGCTTGAAAAGCCATGTTTTCAACTCTCTCCAAAAGCATGAAAGTGTGGGAGCTTGCCTGATTTCCTTGGGGAGGGTGCTCCAAAGCTAGGGGGGCATTATTGAGAAGGCCTGAAATAAAAAAAAAGAATGGGGAAAGAGGAAGGGTGTTCTATTTTAGCAGGACTGGCAGAGTAAGCTTCCTCACAATCATAGGAATCATCGAATGTTTGCTATATGATTCCTAATGTCTCTTCCTTTCCTGAACTCCGCTCGGACATATTGTACCATATATGGCACCTTTTTTTGTTGTGGGATTTTGAGTATCACTTTGCCTCCATGAGAAATTAATACAATGGTGCAGTGGTTACTATAATCCCTGGTATCTCCAATCCCCAACAAAGGAGACTGCAGTAACCACAGGAACAAGGAATAATTTTAATGCAAGTAGTTAATGCTAAATAATTCTCAAGATATCAGGATATCTGAAGCAAAATGGGTGGGGGGAGTAATGACCCCATACCAGAAGGTGTAGTTATAAGCTACCCATCCAAAACTATTTTAAAAGGTGAAAAATCACCTCCTCCAGCCTACTCATCAGTCCACAGCTGATACAGTGTGAGGAGCGTAACGCAGGATACCCTTCCTCTTTCCCCATCCTTTTTTTTTTATTTCATGCATTTTATATTTTAAGCCTATCTGTAGGAATGCCCATTGTTTATATTTCAATGCCCAACTTAGAAA
Source organism: Anolis sagrei (assembly GCF_037176765.1). Lineage (NCBI taxonomy): Eukaryota > Metazoa > Chordata > Lepidosauria > Squamata > Anolidae > Anolis > Anolis sagrei. The sequence continues at coordinate 269,548,617 of NC_090021.1, read as the reverse complement.
TTAAAAAATAAAGAAAAGTCTGGCAGACTTACCATTGACATTTTTCTCCTGGGGGCAATTAAATGACTTAGGAGATATAATGCAGGCCATATCAAAGAGCTTTGCCAACTACCTACCTCTCAGCAGTAAGCAACCTGAGGCTGCCTTAGTTTTCCTAATGACAAGGTCACCTCTGTATCCAGATGTAAAGGAAGAGCTGCAAATATTTTGGGAGGACTCTGATGTGAATTGCTTTTTATCAAGTTCCTTCTCAGGTTATAAAATGACAATTCCAACTCACTTGCTGTGTTCCAATTGTAGACAGCTTAATAATACTTTCCTCAAGTGTCTACCATTTTCACCTGACATTTCAATTTTAATGTTCAGCTGGTAATGCCTTGTGTAAGATGTGTTGGTATTGTTCATGTAGTGAATGAAAAGGGCTAAACAAACACACCTGTAATTCAATGACCTATCAGGTGAGTTCTAAAGCAAAACAACAAAGCCCACAGGAAGGAACAGTTTGCTTATCTGATGCTCTTTAAACAGTCTTCTGTTTATTTGTACTAGATTCTGCACCTGCTTAACAAAACTTTCAGAAAGTTCGGAAAGAGTGAATTAGAATAATAGAATCATAGAGTTGGAAGAGACCTCATGGGCCATCCAGTCCAACCCCCTGCCAAGAAGCAGGAATATTGCATTCAAAGCACCCCTGACAGATGGTCATCCAGCCTCTGTTTAAAACCCCCCAAAGAAGGAGCCTCCACTACACTCTAGGGCAGAGAGTTCCACTGCTGAACGGCTCTCACAGTCAGGAAGTTCTTCCTCATGTTCAGATGGAATCTACTTTTTTGTAGTTTGAAGCCATTGTTCTGCATCCTACTCTCCAGGGAAGCAGAAAACAAGCTTGCTCCCTCCTCCCTGTGACTTCCTCTCACATATTGATACATGGCTACCATATCTCCTCTCAGCCTTCTCTTCTTCAGGCTAAACATGCCCAGCTCCTTAAGCCACTCCTCATAGGGCTTGTTCTCCAGACCCTTGATGATTTTAGTCATCTTCCTCTGGACACATTCCAGCTTGTCATCATCTCTCTTCAATTGTGGTGCCCAGAATTGGACACAATATTCCAGGTGTGGTCTAACCAAAGCAGAATAGAGGGGTAGCTTTACTTCCCTAGATCTAGACACTATGCTCCTATTGATGCAGGCCAAAATCCCATTGGCTTTTTTTGCCGCCACATCACATTGCTGGCTCATGTTTAACTTGTTGTCCACGAGGACTCCAAGATCTTTTTCACACATACTGCTCTCGAGCCAGGCGTACCCATTCTGTATCTTTGCATTTTGTTTTTTCTGCCTAAGTGGAGTATCTTGCATTTGTCACTGTTGAACTTCATTTTGTTGTTTTGGCCCATTTCTCTAATCTGTCAAGATCATTTTGAATTCTACTCCTGTCCTCTGGAGTATTGGTTATCCCTCCCAAATTGGTGTCATCTGCAAACTTGATGATCATGCCTTCTAACCCTTCATCTAAGTCATTAATAAAGATGTTGAACAGGACCGGGCCCAGGACGGAACCCTGCAGCACTCCGCTCGTCACTTCTTTCCAGGATGAAGAGGAAGCATTGGTGAGCACCCTCTGGATTCGTCCATTTAACCAATTACAGATCCACCTCACCGTAGTTTTGCCTAGCCCACATTGGACTAGTTTGTTTGCCAGAAGGTCATGAGGGACCTTGTTGAAGGCCTTACTGAAATCCAGGTATGCTACATCCATGGCATTCCCCGCATCTACCCAGTTTTCTCAAAACAGAAACCCTGCTCTTGGTCCTGCCAGCCTCACAAGTGCACTTGGTGGGGATGAGGGACAGGGCCTTCTCAGCGGTGGCCCACATCCGTGGAATTCGCTCTCCAGTGAGGTCGGGTCGGCTTCTTTCCTCCTTTCTTTTAGGAAGGTGAAATCATGGTTCTGGGACCAGGCCTTTGGACAGCCAGCATGACAGCACCTTGGATGTTGAACCAGACTGAAATTCGCTATATGATTGAGGCCAATGTTTTTAACATGTTTTCAACTTAATGTTTTATTTACTGTTTTAAACTGTTGCTATTTGTGTTTATATTAGTATTATATTGAGGCTTCGAATTGTGGCTAGTTTGTAAGCCACCCTGAGTTCCCCCTTGTGGGTTGAGAAGGGTGGGATAGAAATATTGGAAATAAATAAATAAATGTATGGTAACCTCAGAGAACAGTTCTTACTCTGCCAAGGAAGCCAAAAAGCAAACTATCACCAGCAATGAAGAAATTGGATGGCCTGTTAATATGCCTAGTTGCAAAAGAGATGCCGGTACACAACTTGCTCTTCTTTCCTGTGTTCTCTGTGTAAGTTGCAGTTGGGCAACTGGCAACTGGTAAGCTGATACACATAGAGAACCAGTAATGTTACTTAAATTCACTCTTCTTCAATGGCTTCTCTGTACAAGCTCTCATATCCAATGTGCAATGTTTCATTAATATATGGGTGGCCGGTAAGATGATTTTACAAAGTTGGGAAAGAAAATATCCTGGGGACTCAAAAGAGGACTATCTAAGGAGAAAGGAAATCACAACGCTCACAACACTAGCATCAGTGGAAGGGGCAGCATAGTTCAAGCTGAAAGCACAAGAAACTGAACTACATTGCTCCCTCCTTCGAGTTCCTAGAGTCTTTTTGTTTATCATTTGATTATTTTACAAAGTTGAGGGAGAGAAGACCCAGGGGATTCAAGGAAGACTATTGGAAGATAAATGAAAGCACAAGCTAACAACAGTAGACATTCTGAAGGGAGATGGAGTCGTGTAGTCCAATTTCCTGTGCTTTTCCTATTTTGTTGAGTATGTGATGTCTTCTTTATAAAATTAGTAGTGTTTAGTCTTATTTATTCTACCTTTCCAGAAATTCTGCATCACCACAACATAATATATCTTTTGAGGCATTGAACCATCTGTTTCAATTGTTTTGAAACAATTTGGACTCTTCTATCTGCTGAGCCAGAGGAGGGATAAATTTCCTCCTCTTTCACACATTAATCACGTGAAAGGCTCATCCTGACCTGCAATGTCAATTTGTCAAACACAGAATCTGACAAAGAGAGCCTGGACATATAGACTTCCATAGGACTGGACAAGTTGGTGATCTGTAGCGATTTGAGTGTTGGTTTGAATTCTTAGCCATGGAAGGCAATTGAAAACCTATTTTTAAAAATCCAGTCTGGAAAGCTGTCTGCTATAGTAGCCCTAGGTCACAGTCAATTTGGAGGCAAGTAACAACAATAACAATAGCGTGGAAACCCTATGTGACTGGAATTCCAGATTGCTTACCACTCCATTTCTGAAGGTTTTCTTTCCACGGGCATTTATGTTCAAGGTGTCAACATCAGAGATAGGAAAGCTGTGTCAACTTGTGCATTGAGTTACCATTACAGTTCTACCAACCTTTCCTACTCAGACTTCTTTCATGTGATTAATGTGCAGAGGGAGCTCTGGCACCTATTTTTCTACTACAGATACCTGTCAAACTTCCACAATAAATTCTAAGTGATAAGAGAATGAAATATCTCTAAGCAGCAGAAGTGCCGTTGGGGAAGGGGAGGATGTCTAAACCATACACGCAACTAGACATGTATTATGTAAATAATAGGAGTAAAGACGGAATTGTCCTCAGATTCATTAGTCTCAATCTCCCATGAATCTCCCATCTCCTTCCTCCCACTTTTTTTGATGCCTGACCTTTATTTCAAACTTTAACAGATTCCTTAGTGATATCTGCACATTTAGAAAAGATGACTGATGGGTTGTAGTAGCAAGATGGAGGAGTTTGTATCAACTGCCAAATAGGGACTAAGAGATTTTGCACTTGTCAAGGGAACTGGGTCACCAAAAGTAGCTTGCTCTTTTCCCCACGATCTTCAGTACAGGCAGTCCCCTGAGTTATAAACATCCAACTTACATATGGCTCTTAGTTGCAGATGGGGGTGAAGCAACAAGAAGTGAGAGAAAATCTACCCTTAGGAAGGGAAATTCACTCTTGAAAGAATTATCACAGAAAAAAGGTGTCTCCAATGAAGCTTTATCACCAATCCTTGTTTCTGTGACAACCCAATTTTTTTCAAAATCCAATTGTCACAGGGACAGAAAGTGATGTGAAATCTTCTGAACAGGGGCAGACAGCAAAGCAAATGTTATAGGGGTGTTATTTTTCCCTATGCTATCCAAAACTTTAAAAGAAAACTCACATTTTTTGGCTGGAGTTACACTTTAAAAATATACCTGTTCCAACTTACGTACAAATTCAACTTAAGAACAAACCTACAGAACCTATCTTGTTCATAACCCAGGGACTACCTGTATTCCCCAAATATGCTTCCCTTGCCTATCTAGGTGCAGGATTTCCTTTTCCTTTTTCACTTCCATCTGTCCTCTGCAATATAGGCATTTCTTAGTCCTCTTAAGGGTTAGCAATGCTTCTAATCAATTGCAAGTCAATTGGTTTTTGGAATGTACAATTTCATCCCACTTTAGATCAATGCACAAGAAGTGCTGTGAAGTTTAATGGAAAATAATTAAGGTAGAAAAATAATAAATAACACAGAAAAAAATGAAGAAAAAATGTACAAGTAAATGCATATATATACCTATACCTACAATTTGAAATGGATACAGGAGTGACCAGACAATTGGACATTCTTTAAGCATTGGTAGGATTCAGGCAACCTTCAGAAGCAAAAGTTTCTCTAGTCTGAAATAAATTGACGTAGTTAATTTCAGGCCACCCAAAGTTCACAGAAAGCCCACAGGCAGGTGGCATGAATATATTCTCTCTTAATCTAGTTTTCACTTAACATGCTGAACTGTTAAGTGAAAGCATCCTCAAATGGCAGGGCCTTAAACAGATAAAACTTTAGACTTGCAAACTTTATTCAATCCTAGCACTTTAGTTGTCAGCACTTTAATTCATTTGCACTGAAGTGGTCCTTTTAACCTGCCTTACCTCAGCACTTTATCTCCCTCCATGACGCACTTTATGTAGACACGTCAGAATCAAGTGTTATGCCTATTGCACTTTAACAACTTTTATTATTGTATAGTTGATATAACTATGTGTGCACTTTAAGAACGAGGGATAAGCGGATTGACAGTGTTTTATTGAGAATTTTCTACATCCCCACCCATGCTGCTACCCATTCCCTGGTATTGGTATCTGTTAACCTTTCTGGTAACCAGTGGTAGTATAGGTAAGGAATGGAGTGGACTGAGGAGTCCTGGAAGTAATATAGCATGGTTTGAAGCTATGAATGTAGACTGCGTCATGGAGAAGGGAGGGTGTTCCATTGGCCGGGGAGCCCCCATAGAAGTCGTGGTGGGGAGGGGGAGATACGGGAAAGGGAGACCTTTAATTCGGCCTAGGGAACATGGATCAACATTAGTAATTCCAAAGCGGTCTCCTGATGTGGGAAGTTGGTGTAACCAGGAAGGCGGTCCCTCCGGGTTGAAGGTGGTGCTGTTGAACGCCAGATCTGTCAATGGTAAAACAGCTTTCATCCAGGATTTGATCCTGGATGAACGGGCAGATCTGGCGTGCATCACGGAGACCTGGCTGGATGAAGCTGGAGGAGTGAACTTGACCCAGCTTTGTCCACCAGGTTTCTCTGTGCAGCACCAACCGAGATCCGGAGGGCGGGGAGGCGGGGTTGCTGTGGTCTATAGAGATTCCATTCGTCTGACCAGGGGCCCCATCCCGCAGTCAACAAAATTTGAATGCGTCCACCTGAGGGTGGGTGACTGGGACAGTTTAGGGAATCTGTTAGTGTACCGTCCACCTCGCTGCACTACAGACTCCCTGACTGAGCTAGCGGGGGTGGTCTCGGACCTGGCATTGGAGTCCCAACGGCTACTTGTGCTGGGGGACTTCAATGTCCACGCCGAGGCCATCTTATCGGGAGCGGCTCAGGACTTCATGTCTGCCATGGCAACCATGGGGCTGTCCCAACAGGTATCTGGCCCCACCCACAGTGCTGGACACACATTGGACTTGGTTTTCTGTCAGGGATGGGAGGAAGGTGGCGGTGTTGAGGAGTTATCCATCTCTCCGTTGCCATGGACCGACCACCACCTGGTCAGCTTTAGACTCACTGCACCCCCTAACCTCCGCAGAGGTGGAGGACCCATTAAGTTGGTCCGCCCCAGGAGGCTTATGGATCCGGATGGATTCCTGACGGCTCTTGGAGAATTTCCCGCCTCCTCGGTTGGTGATCCTGTCGATGCCCTGGTCGCTCTCTGGAATGGGGAGATGGCTAGGGCAATAGACACGATCACCCCAGAACGTCCCCTCTCGAGTAGCCGAGCTAAACCAGCTCCTTGGTTTACTGAGGAGCTGGCAGCGTTGAAGCGAAAGAAGAGGGTACTAAAGAGCGTGTGGCGTTCGGATCCGAGCGAGCCAAATCGAACACGGTTTGTGTCCTTTTTAAGGGCATACGCTGCGGCAATAAAAGCCGCAAAGAAGACCTTCTTTGTGGCCACTATTGCGTCTGCAAAGAACCGTCCGGCTGAACTGTTCCGAGTTGTCAGAGGCCTGTTAAAACCCACCATGCAGGATGGGTGCCCTGATGACTCGGCAGCTCGCTGTGAAGCCTTTGCTCAGTTCTTTGCAGACAAAGTCGCTTTGATCCGCTCTGGTCTGGATACCATATTAATGGCAGTCTCTGAGGATGTAACACGAGCATCTGCTTGTCCGGTTTTGATGGATTCATTTCAAATGGTTCAATCCGAGGATGTGGACAAGGTGCTTGGAGGAATGAGAGCTACCACATGCATCCTAGACCCCTGCCCATCCTGGCTTCTGAAGCAGGCCAGAGGGGGATTGGCCGAGTGGGTGAAGGTGGTGGTTAATGCCTCCCTTCGGGAAGGCATATTTCCAGCCAGCTTAAAGCAAGCTGTGATAAAACCGCTGTTGAAAAAACCATCACTGGACCCCACTCAATTCGTCAACTATCGGCCTGTTTCCAATCTCCCCTTCTTGGGCAAAGTCCTGGAACGTGTGGTGGCCTCACAACTCCAGGCATTCTTGGTAGACACGGATTATCTGGACCCGGCACAGTCTGGCTTTAGGCCGGGGCATGGTACCGAGACAGCCTTGGTCGCCTTAGTCGATGATCTGCGCCGGGAGCTCGACAGGGGGAGTGTGTCCCTGTTGGTGCTGCTGGACCTCTCAGCGGCCTTCAATACCGTCGACCACGGTATCCTTCTGGGACGCCTCACGGGAATGGGTCTTGGAGGAACTTTTCTACAGTGGCTCCGCTCATTCCTCGAGGGTCGGTCTCAGAAGGTGTTACTGGGAGACTCCTGCTCAACCCCACAACCTTTGTCTTGTGGGGTCCCTCAGGGTTCAATATTGTCTCCCATGTTGTTCAACATCTACATGAAGCCGCTGGGTGAGATCATCCGGAGTTTCGGGGTGCGATGTCATTTGTACGCAGATGATGTCCAACTCTGTCACTCCTTTCCACCTGTCACTAAGGAGGCTGTCGAGGTCCTGAACCGGTGCTTGGCCGCTGTGACGGTCTGGATGGGGGTGAACAAATTGAAACTGAATCCAGACAAGACAGAGGTACTCCTGGTCAGTCGCAAGGCCAAACAGGGTATAGGGTTACAGCCTGTGTTGGATGGGGTCGCACTCCCCCTGAAGATGCAGGTTCGCAGTTTGGGTGTGATCCTGGACTCATCGCTGAGCCTGGAACCCCAGGTTTCGGTGGTGACCAGGGGAGCATTTGCACAGTTAAAACTCGTGCGCCAACTGCGCCCGTACCTTGGGAAGTCTGACTTGGCCACGGTAGTCCATGCTCTGTTACGTCCCGTTTAGACTACTGCAACGCTCTCTACGTGGGGTTGCCTTTGAAGACGGCTCGGAAGCTCCAATTAGTCCAACAGTCGGCAGCCATGATACTAACTGGAGCGAAGCGCAGGGAGCACACAACTCCTCTGCTGCACCAGCTCCACTGGCTGCCGATTTGCTACTGGGCTCAATTCAAAGTGCTGGCGTTGGCCTTTAAAGCCCTAAACGGTTCTGGCCCAACCTACCTATCCGAACGTATCTCGGCCTATCAGCCCACCAGGACCCTAAGATCTTCTGGGGAGGCCTTGCTCTCTATCCCGCCTGCTTCACAGGTGCAGCTGGCGGGGACGAGAGACAGGGCCTTTTCTGTGGTGGCCCCTCGGCTCTGGAACGCCCTTCCCATGGAGGTAAGATCAGCCTCCTCGCTGATGGTATTCCGAAGAAGACTAAAAACTTGGATGTTCAAGCAGGCATTTGGTTAATTCGGTGCAATGAATGTGTTGATTACGGATTGGTAATATGGATGATGAAATTGGACCAGGATTTTAGTTAGGAGATGTATTGGATTGTGATTTACATGTAATATTGTGTATTATGTTTTTATGGTTTTAATTGTATACTGTGCACTGTATATTTTGTTGTAAACCGCGTTGAGTCGCCAGTTAGGCTGAGAAACGGCGGTATACAAGGACAGTAAATAAATAAATAAATAAATAAATTACTTCAAAGGGACAGACAGGCGCAGCAGATAAGAGAAAGTGGTAGTTGTTGGGGGCAAGTGGTAGGCACTTTGAAATACATATTGGCATCTTACCAAGCAATTTCAAATGACATTTGGATAATTACCTGGAAACGCACATTTCCTGTGGTTTACAACTCAATGCTGCCTTCTTGGCTCTACAGAGGAGCTGCAATATTACCAACAAAAATAGATACTGAAAGAGCTTTTCTGTAACAGAGCTTACAGGCAGGCAGCAGGGGGGATGGAGCTGGTATGCTCAAAACAACATCCAGTAGGGTGTTGTGCAATACACAACAGGAGCATTCAGAGCTTTTTAGTGTCATCTGTCCACTCTGAGTTCTGTTGCTTTCTTCACTATGCAGCTCATTCCAGCCTCCGTAGGATGTTTTTATTGCTATACAGTTCCATTGATCCATTTCCTTTACTTCCTGCTAGCAACACTTACTAGCATGCACGAGGATTGCTCTTCTGCACTTTAATTTCATTTCCACTCAATGATAGCAGCCATCCACACTACTGTGGATGCCTTGACCCATCTTTGGTCACTGAACCTTTAATACATGTTCTCCTCGGTAGCAGCCTTAGTGGAGGACATGTAGGAAACAGTGAATTTCTATTGGAAGCTCTTGTTACAGTTAGGAAAGGCTAACCTAAGTCAAGGATTATGTCTATCACTCAATATGTTATTGGATTTCAGGGGATGCTGCGGAGCCCCCAGTGGCACAATGGGTTAAACCCTTGTGCTGGCAGGACTGCTAACCGAAAGGTCGGTGGTTCGAATCCAGGGAGCGGGGTGAGCTCCCATCTGTCAGCTCCAGTTTCTAATGCAGGGACACGAGAAAAGCCTCCTACAGGATGGCAAAACATCCAGGCGTTCCCTGGGCAATGCCCTTGCAGACGGCCAATTCTCTCAAACCAGAAGTGACCTGCAGTTTCTCAAGTCGCTCCTGAGACAAAAAAAAGGGGATGTTGTCATTCAAAAAGAATGGAAGGAATTTAAGTTGTCAACCTCACTATGGCTGCATCTACACTGTATTTTATTTATTTATTTATTTATTTATTTATTTGGGGTTCTTTTACCCCGCCCTTCTCACCCCGAAGGGGACTCAGGGCGGCTTACAGAAACAAAGGCACAATTTGATGCCTGTATCATAAAACAATCATACACAAAATTACATCAATTCACAGTTGACATGCATGCATTATAACCATAAAATCAATAAAATCAATAAAAACCAAATACAAACCCAATTTCTCCTCTTACATGGTCAGCGTTCGTTAACACCTAGACCTAGTTTTACGTTCCATTCATCCATCCTGCTGGTCTTACTCGCCTGATTGTCTGATTTAATTGCCAGAGTGCCCAAAGGCCTGGTCCCATAACCAAGTCTTCACCCTCCTCCTGAAGGCGAGGAGGGATGATGATGCCCTGATTTCCCCCGGGAGTGAGTTCCACAGGTGGGGGGCTACCACTGAGAAAGCCCTGCTCCTCGTCCCCACCAGCCTCACTTGTGACAGTGGTGGGGTCGAGAGCAGGGCATCCCCAGATGATCTCAGACTCCGGGGTGGGACGTAGAGGGAGATACGTTCGGACAGATACACTGGACCGGAACCGTATAAGGTTTTGTAGGTCAAAACCAGCACCTTGAATTGTGCTCAGAACTGAATCAGCAGCCAGTGGAGCTGGCACAGCAGGGGGGTGGGTATGCTCCCTGTATGTCGCTCCGGTGAGCAATCTGGCTGCCGCTCGCTGGACTAGTTGAAGTTTCCGAACAGTCTTCAAGGGCAACCCCACGTAGAGAGAGAGTTGCAGTAGTCTATTCGGGATGTAACAAGAGCGTGGACCACCGTGGTCAGATCAGACTTCCCGAGGTACGGGCGCAACTGGTGCACAAGTTTTAATTGCGCAAAAGCTCTCCCAGCCACCGCTGAGACCTGGGGTTCCAGGCTCAGCGATGAGTCCAGGATCACTCCCAAGCTGCGAACCTGCGTCTTCAGGGGGAGTGTAACCCCATCCAGCACAGGCTGTAACCCTATACCCTGTTCGGCCTTACGACTGACCAGTAGGACCTATGTCTTGTCTGGATTCAATTTCAATTTGTTAGCTCTCATCCAGTCTGACACAGCAGCTAGACACCGATTCAAGGTCTGGACAGCCTCCTTGGTGACAGGTGAGAAGGAGTGACAGATCTGGACATCATCTGCGTAGAGATAACATCTCAGTCCGAAACTCCGAATGATCTCCCCCAGCGGCTTCATGTAGATGTTAAATAACATTGGGGACAGAATCGAACCCTGTGGGACTCCACACGACAAAGGTTGTGGGGCCGAACAGGTGTCACCCAGTAACACCTTCTGGGACCGTCCCTCAAGAAATGACTGGAGCCACTGCAAAGCAGTACCCCCAAGACCCATGTCTATGAGGCGTCCCAGAAGGATACCGTGATCGACGGTATCGAAGGCCGCTGAGAGGTCCAGCAGAACTAACAGGGACACACTCCCCCTGTCCAGTTCCCTGCGAAGATCATCTACCAAGGCGACCAAGGCTGTTTCCGTTCCATGTCCCGGTCTAAAGCCAGACTGTGCCGGATCAAGATAATCAGTGTCTACCAGAAATCCCTGGAGTTGTGCTGCCACCACACGTTCCAGGACTTTGCCCAAATAGGGGAGATTGGAAACTGGCCGATAGTTGTCTAATTGAGTGGGGTCCAGTGATGGTTTTTTCAACAGCGGTTTGATGATAGCTTGTTTTAAGCTTGCTGGAATTTTGCCCTCCTGTAAGGAGGCATTAACCACCACCTTTACCCACTCTGTCAAACCCCCTCTGGTTTCTTTTATCAGCCAGGATGGGCAGGGGTCTAGGATGCATGTGGTGGGTCGCACCTCTCTAAGGATCCTGTCCACATCCTCAAGCTGAACCAATTGAAATGAATCCAATAAAACCTGACAAGCAGATGCTCTCGTTACATTCTCAGAGACTGCAGGTAAAGTGGTGTCAAAACCCGACCGAATCCGCACAATTTTATCTGCGAAGAATCGAGCAAACGCTTCACAGCGAGCTCCAGAGCTGTCAGGGATCTCGCTTTTCGGCGGGTTTAACAGACCCCTGACAACTCGGAAGAGCTCAGCTGGACGATTCTTCGCAGATGCAATGTTCGCAGCAAAAGATGTTTTTTGTGCTGCCGCTATTGCCACATCGTAGGATCTTAGAAAGGCATTCAGATGTGTTTGGGCTGATTTAGTCGGATTCCTGCGCCACTCGCGCTCTAGCCACCTCTTCTTTCGCTTCATTGCTGCCAGCTCCTCAGTAAACCAAGAGGCCGGGTTAGCTCGGTTACTCGAAAGGAGGCGTTCCGGAGCCATTGTGTCGATTGCCCTAGTCATCTCGGTGTTCCAATGAGAGACCAAGGCATCGACAGGGTCGCCAGTCAAGGAGGTGGGAAACTCCCCAAGAGCCGTCAGGAAACCATTTGGATCCATAAGCCTCCTGGGGCGGACCATTCTAATGGGTCCACCACCCCTGCGGAGGTTAGGAGGAACAGTAAGTTTAACAGTACTGTAGAATTGAGGCAGTTTGAAACTGTTTAAACTGCCATGGTTCAATGCTATGGGATCCAGGGATTTGTAGCTTAGTGAGACACCAGCACTCTTTGGCAGAGAAGGCTGGACTTTGTAAAAATTCCCATGACTCGATGGCAGTCCAGTGAGGTCAAATTGCATTAATTCTACACTGTAGTTGCAGCCTAAGATATTAAATTCTCACAACCATTAAGTGAAAGCTTTGTTGAATAATTTTCCCACAAAAAAGGAAACACCACATATACCTGCTGTTTCAATTATCAAGTTGTGAAAATGTAATCGGATTTTTTTCAATGTTCTTTTTGTAAAGGAAAATGTAACTGTTTTTCCTTACATATTTATCTTCTCTAGATACCCCCACGGTACATTTCTAAATCCTTTCTAATATCAATGACCCCCCCCCCCCTCTCTTATTCCTCACATATCTGGGTTTTACCTTGATCCTAACGTTACAGTTTAATGATACAGTGTTACACTTGCATAACTCCTTCATAGCTGCAATTCTAAGTCTTCTTCTCATTGTTTGACTATAGTCTCCATTCTGGGTAATGACTGAGCCAAGGTATGGACAATCATGAACTATTTCAATGCCTTTATCATCTACTTTAACATTCTGTAAACCATCTGTGGTCATTATTGTTGTTTCCTAAATGTCCAATTGTAATCCCCTTTTTTGGCACTTTCTTCCTCGATTTTCTTCAGAAATCATTCTAAGTCTTTCCAATGTTTGTTCATATTTTCCTCTGTATCTTTTCCTATGATGGTAACCAGCCTCAGGGGGCTTTTGTGATATTTCCATGGCCCTGTAACTTTTTGCTGTCCGTGGAAGATGGATAGCTTTAAAAAGCGATCTGATGAGAACCCCACTGGAAATGCCTATCATGGCAAAATGGATATAGTATTCTTTTATTTTTATTGCACACTGAACATATATATGTATTCAATTGGGTTTTGCTCTCATTTTTAATCCCCGTAGCACAACCACATCCATAGAAGTGCTTATGTATGTACCAACACTGTAATTTGTTTAAACTGAAGCTATGTGCTGGCAATTTTTATATTCTTCTGAGCTAATCACTGTTTTACAACAATGCAGGAATGAACAGGCCTAGCATATGCTTGTTACCATCATTCCCCCACAAACAGCAACAGGAAAGCAAATTATAAGATCTGGAGGACAAAGCTAGTCTCCTTTAAATACAGAATTGTGAAATTTAATATAATGTCACCATACAGCCTCAAACAAACACAGTCTTGTTTAACTTTGGAAACTAAGTGAGTTTTGGGTTGAATATTATTTGGAACACTACGTTGTACTGTACTGTAAAGGAGCAGTAGCTCAGCTGAAGAGTATGTGCTGTGAATGCAGAAGTTCCAAGCAGAATCCACAACATCTCGCAAATGGACTAAGAAAGAAACCTTGTCTAAATCCCCAGAGAGCTCCTGCCAATCATAGTTGATAATACAAGCAAAGGCACGCAAAAGAGTATGGAACGCAAGAGATTTTTAAAAGGAAAGGATTTTATTCCAAGCAAGAAATATATATTAGCAAAAAGGCATATTTTACATGATGGCCCTTCCTTCAGGTTCACATGGACAAGTTACAAGAAATTTGCTATCCACTGGGGTTAGATTCCAGGGTCCCACGTGGATGCCAAAATCTGTGGGTGCTTAAGTCTCATTATAAACCATAATCTAGTAAAATGTTGTCCTTTATACAAAATGGAAAAATTAGGGTTTGCTTCTAGAGTTTTTTTTTCCTGGGAAATATTTTAAAGTCATGGATGGTTAAATGTGTAGATGCAGAATCTGGATATGGAGGGCTGACTGCAATTCCTTAATGCAAACTAGATCAATAGTTAATGCAAACTAGATCAACAGGTGGCTGTTCAATGATTTCTGATGTTCATGGGAGGAGGAAATTGAGAATCTAGTCTTTGTGCTTCAGGAAAACCAACCTTCACTATAGGTTAGCTTCCTTGACTCTCTTTGTTCTCACTTTGCTGTATGCCCACGTGGGATTTTTGTACCCCTCCTTAGTACTTGAGATCATCCACTCAACTGTGATGCTCAGATAATGGGAGAGAAAATTACTGAAAAGCTAAGAAGCAAAAAACTGGGGAGCATCCGGTGGAGCCACAGGAGAAACAAAAATCACATCTTAGGTTGCTGAAAAGGAAGATGTTTATTAGTAGGAAATGCATACATTTAAGACCTTCAGGGGACTACAGACAGTCTCCTGTATCTGCAGGAGATTGGTTTCAGGATTCCTTGTGGATCCAAAAATCTGCAGATGAACAGGTCTCACATACAGTGACAAATGAATGAAACACAAGGTTGGAGAAAGTTGTGAGGTTGGAGAGAGACCAAGGATCTGTGAAAGGGAGAAAATGTGGATTCATACCAAGCCATTTGCCAGACTTGCTTCTCTTGCCAGACTCCTCTCTCTCTCTTGTTCACTATTTATGTTGCATACTGTGCTATGTATATAAAATTTGCAAATCTGAGCCTGCAGATCTGAAAAGCCGATTGTACTTAGAATAAAGAAAAAACCGAACCAGGAACTCGCAAACACTTGTATTGTTGTGGTGCACCTTTCAAGTCATTTCTGACTTCGGGTAACTATGAAGTGAATCTATTAAAAGTTTTCTGGGGGGCAAGATTTGTTCAAAGGGGCAATTCTATCAAGAAACAACCGTTTGTGAGCATCTTGATACATGTCTCTTGCTTCTGTTGCAGATCAGATAGTCAAGCATCCTTCTAAATGCAATTACACAGCAGCAATGAAAACAAAATACAAGATAAGGAAGGCAATGCTGAATCTCAAATAGTCTTTTAAAAGAGAACTGTAAATTACAATTTTATTCCCTATCATTTCAGCTGCATTGAATTATTAAAGTCCTCGGAACCCCTATACCAGCAAAGCTTTTACAGTTGGACTTCCACCTCTATATGTCATTTTTATTCTGATTACAAACTGCACATTTTCAGCCTTGTTTTTTGGAAGATGACTTTAGAAAGAACATGACTGATCAGCAAATCTCATTAGGCATGAAGAGGTGTTGCAAAGGATGTAACTGGTAGAAGGAAGACAATCTTAATACACAGAAGGTGCTAAGACAGCAAAGGTAATTGACTGTTTCTTTTACAGATTCAGGACTTATAGTCTTTCGAAGACCACGAGAGATCTTCACCACCTGGAGTGTGAATGTAGAGGCATCCTTCTGCAAATGTAAGGAGAATTCCAGTGAGTAATGGGAAAAATGGAAGTCTTCAATTGAGGCTTTATGGGATTTGGGAGAGAAATTATAATCCAAATATAGCAATAACTTTCTTGGCAACTTGGTATAATTATAACCTGAAGGAGAAAAAACCTGACACAGTTGTTCATTACACATGATAAAAAAACCCATCATCCTACCCAGTCATTACACAGACACATGGTGTTTGTCGCTAGTGTTCTTTCAAGTTTAAGATGCAGGTTTGAAGATAATTGATTTCACATATGACAATCCTAGTTAAACAATGCACAGTATCAATATTTTGAGCCCTGGTTGTTATTTTCATGGCAATTCACTTACTATTGTAGTATGTGTATTTGCTGAAGAAAATATCATTCTCTTCTTTAGCCCAGAAGCTGTACGTAATAAGCACTACTAATAAAAGTAACTATGGTGCTTGCTTGGAAGTAACAGAAAAGAATGTTAAATCTACTATCAATAATGTTAATAATAACAATAATATTAATAGATCATGTCTGCCATCCTGGTAAGGGTAGTATGGGTCTTGGGACAAATGGCAAGAGGACTGCCTAGGAAAAAGTTTCTATATGGATTTACTCTACTTGTACTCAGAGAATAAACTGCTGAAGCTCAGAGTTTGCATTCCTCAGGATCATATCTTCCAAATTGTCTTCCCTTCTTTTAAAACTATATTTCAAACTCTGGAGAGAATGCCATTCCTCATAGTGATTAACTTATTAAAACTCCTATCATGAGATCATACTCTCTTTTTTCCTCTTCCCACCTTCTTATCTTGCTTATATTCTTTCAATCTAATTTCAGGCACAACAATGACTCAAGGTAAACAGAAATAAATGGAGAATGCAGTTGGAAGACATTAGGGAGCAACAAGATTCCCCCCTCCCCATTTCAAGCTAAATAATGTATTATATTATCATTCCTCTCTCCATCTAACCCTTTTAATAAGGCAAGATAGAAAACTCAGTAGAGTCTTTGACAGCAATGAAAACTTTAACCAATAGATAGCTCTATGAAAAATTTCCAAGACTTCTTTATTCTGAAAGATGTTCTAGAGATGATTGACACAAAGAGCTTGTTAAAATTTAAGTCAACCTGCAGGGGAAGGACTGACAGTTGTAGATGCCAAGTTGCAGCATCTTTTCCTGCACAACTAAAAAAAAAAGAGACAGCTCCAGCAATAATGCTGTTGCTTTTGTTTGCCTTCAACTCATTTCTGACTTACGGTGAGCCTAAGGTGAATCTTTCATGTGGTGTTCTTGGTAAGATTGTTCAGAAGGGGTTGCCTTTGCCTTCGTCTGAGAGTCTGTGACTTGCCCAGGGTCACCCTGTCAGTTTCCATGGCTGAACAAAATTTCAAATTCTGGTCTCCAGAATCATAGTCCAATGTTCAAACCACTATACAACATCTGAACTGGGATTGTTTCTTTATTTAAAAAAAAGATTGCTGTTAGTTTTATGAGGCTTACAAGGAGGAGGAATAGTAGTTGGTAATACTACCATTATACCTCTGACTAATAGCTGCCATCCGTATCCATGCCCTGCTTACCCCACCAGCTCAATAGATATCTTGAGCAATGATTAATTGATTTGCCCCAAAGAAATGGGAAATTATTGTTTCCATTTGATGTTTGACGTTTTGTCTTATGTCTGTTATAACAGGTTGTGCTTTTTATTTAATTTTAGTTTGTTAAGTTATAATTTGTATTTATATGTTGGGTTGTATAAATTTTGTTAGTATGAATATATTGTTGTTGTATTCGGGCATTGAATGTTTATCTTTTATGTGTGGAATCTGCTCTGAGATCCTTTGGGGAGATAGAGCGGAATATAAATAAAGTATTATTATTATTATTATTATTAATAATAATAATTATTATTATTATTATTCAACTTTGTTGTGGGACTCCATTGTCAATGACTTTCTGTATTCAGAAAAAAAGACCGAATCTTCTTTCAAATCATCATTTTAAGGATCAATCAGTAACTAAGAGCTACACTGACCACTTAGATCGGTTTGGGAGGAACTGGCTTTGCCAGGCCAGTGATTAGGTTGACTTATATGAAGCTGGTTTGAGATCAGGTAGTTGATTGCATTAATCATGGAACTTGACTTCAAACCATTCTGTGTCTCCCCACTCACCACCCCAATTTAAGGATGAGATGCAAATAAGTGCTCTAAGGCACAGGAGATGAAAAACAAAAAGAGTGGAAGCAATTACCCCTCTGAGGGGGTCAATTAGCCCCCAGCTAGCCAGCCATGCCCCTGGGAATTTTTTCAACAACCCCTGAATCCCACAAAGTACATTAGAGAAGGCAGGTGTCTACAATGTGCTTTGCATCCTGCAGGAATGATTTTGCCCCATGATCTGGGATACGTTGGGATCTGTAGTAGCACACTAAAGGGATTTTTTGAGATTACCTTAATGCCCTGTAAACCTTTTAATCATGCAGCTGCATGCACTGGTGGTGTGCCTTTTGTAGCCACTTATTTCAAGTAATCTTGAAGCTGTATTAAATAGTCAGTGTAGATGAGGCCAGAGTAATCAATTCTGTATAACTAGGCAACCATGACACAAAACAGCTTGGATTCTACGTGTGATTTCACACATAATATTTTCTAATGAAATGCTTCTTACAAAGAAGGATGAATGAATGCAATTGATATCATTTTAATTCCCTCATAATATGTTTGCTTTTTTAAAGGAGCTTGCTTCCTGTCACAACAGAGATACAAATACCTTAGTTTGGTTCTCAATTTGTCCTTTCCATATGGTTCAACAAAGCACATGCACCAAGAAAGCCCTATTATTTGTTTTATACTGCTTTATTTGCTAAAATGAGACATTGAAAGTCCCAAAAATATGCAAAGAACATATTTACAATAATTACAGATGAGAAGAAAGTTTTAAAAAACCGCTCTGATTGATTCCAGGTCAGGAAAATACTCCTTTGACATGCTGTTGCAGAGTTGGTCTTTGTTTTATTTAGCAGCAACTGGAACTATCACTAGCTTGCTTTATGAAGATGTAATTAGTAATTTCATGTTGGAAGGGGAGAGACTATCACGGGATTAAAATGGGCAGACTTTGATGAAACCTCTGTAGTCTGGATTCCTATTTTTTCCTCCCTCCCTCTTGGACTGACCATCTTTAAGGACATCCCATTTACCAACAAGGTCCCCCCCCCCCCCCCCATGAGTCTTTCACTAAATATCCCACATCATTCTTTACAATACAGACTCTCAGTACCTCAGACCACAGTCTGGTAAAGAGGATTATTTCAAGTTTAGGCTTAAAGGTTGGCCTTGGCACCAAACATAAAGAAACTTAGCAGGAAAATTAGAATACATCAGAGGTGATGGGAGGGGGAGGAGGGTGAAAAAGCTCATAAAACAAGTTCCATAAATTAAGGCCATGCACGGGTATCCTAGAAACAAGAAAGAGCTCAGCGATGACACAAGCAAGCCACGCCATGCATAAAAAGCAAATCTTTGGAGCTGTTTTCCACCTCATGTACCATTCCAAGCATATCTGTGTGAAAGTGCTGGGGAGCAAGCTGGAAACGGCACAACCCAAGAGAAATAATTAAGAAATGAACTCTACTAATTCAGTGGCATCTGTCCCAAAAGGGAACAAAGTGCCCTTTGTGAAACGTTCTCCACAGCAAGCCTCCTAGAGTTTGAACTGTATCCATGGCCTCTCCTGGAATTAAACCCAAAGCAAGACTTTATTGTTCCCTTTCCTTTGACTACTGCAAGGGGGGCTGGGATCCCAAGAGGTTTTAAAATATTACTGATCAGCCGGTCCTGGCTGAATTTTTCCCAGCACATGAATCAACTTTATTGCATTAGTGTTATTGAGACATAGACAATATCAAGGAGTACAAGCAGGGTGACAGTGTAAAGAAATATTTCTCAGCAGCAGTTTTGCTGTCGTAAATAGGTTGGAAACGGATGCACTTCCATTTCCTTCAGAAAAAAACAGCAGTATAAGAATCGTAGACACTTTTTAGATTCCCTCTGGAATTTTGAAAAAAACAACTTACTATATATGCCACTTAACATGCATGGGATCTCAGATTTCTAGGAAGGAAAGGCATTTAGAAAGGCATTTGTCTGGCATTTTGAGATATAACTGTGATATTTTAGTGTAAAATTAAGTATCAGTGTAGTCCTGCAGTTGATGTGAGAAATATGTACACCATATTAGAAGCAATTTCTTGATTGAGGTCCTATGCTTAAAAAAAGAAAAATATGGGAGGAACCAAACTTTCAATGGATTTCAGAGGGAACGGAGTTCAACTAAATTAGTGTAGATCCAGCCTCAAGTGGTTCTGGCTTGATCTCTTGAGCTCTTTCACAGTGAGACACATTAGAATCAGTACTTGCAAGAGCGCACAAAATAAATGAGTTAGTATCTTTTGTGGATTTCCATTTGTTTTGGTTGTTTATGAACCATTCAGTACTCTTTTCAATAATGATGCCAGAATGAGAATTAGATATTTTTTTTCTAACACCACAAAGACCATCAGGTGAACTATGCTCACTATCTCATTTCTGTGGGATTTTTTTTCTGACCATAGAACACAGCGCAGTATGTTCTCATCTCATTTTATCTTACTGACACACTTTGTGAGACCCCATGGGGAGATGGGGTGGGATATAAATAAAGTATTGTTGTTTTGTTGTTGTACAGTAAGAACTAATGTCATGCTCAAGACAACCCACAGTAAGATTCTTGGCTGAGTAACCTTTGAAATCGAATTGTAAACAAAAGCAAAAAAGAAAAATCCACATCAGCTATTATGGAAATGTATTGTAGATCTCATCTGCAATTCCTAAATACAAATACCTGTTTAGACTCTCCAGTATCCTTGCTACTCCCCTCTGCTCAACAAGGTCCATTGGCCAATGATGGATCATCATCACTGTCTCTCCTGTTTCTTTGGGGAAGATTGGGAGGAGGATTCTGGTCAGGCCTAGATGAAAGAGAAATGGAGAATAACCACAGATGTCCTTAAGTTTGTGAATGTGTGGATTGTGATCGGTGGTGTAATGTTAAGGTCTGTTGTGACCATAAATCAATATTACTGCCAATATAAAGCTAACAGAGTACAACAGGCATGCTTAAAGGGTATGGTCAAAATCACATTAGGCATGACAACTGCAGGCAGCAACAAATTCTGAGCAATAAACAAATGGATACACACTGTTCCGATTGAATAAATACGGTAAATTAGTAGCTGCAAGTCAATGCATAAATGTGCATCTCTTCTTTACTATGACATCCACGTGCCTCAATGGAAGAGGAATAAAACTGCTTACTGCTAATGCTAAAAAGCACCCCCTGGCTTAAATATTAGCAGATCCCAAAGTTAGACTGAAAACTGGCAGCTGCTTCACAGAGATTAACAGATTCCCCCGTTTCCTAGTGCATTGGCTTGGTTGTGCATTACACAAAGTTTTATACACTATTCTTAAATAGCTCAGTCCCACTAGCTTCACAAAATTTCCAGTTTACTTAAAGAATTCTTTTAAACCCTTAATTAAATGTTAATGTAACCATCTTGATTTATATCTTCCTGAATTGTCTCTTTCTAAGCAAGGTTGAGCATT
Organism: Anolis sagrei; assembly: GCF_037176765.1. Classification (NCBI taxonomy): domain Eukaryota; kingdom Metazoa; phylum Chordata; class Lepidosauria; order Squamata; family Anolidae; genus Anolis; species Anolis sagrei. The sequence goes on along the minus strand of NC_090021.1, from coordinate 269,527,570 downwards.
CCTTAATAAAAAGAAGAAAAAATCACATTTAATAGAAAATTAGAAGAATAAAGGAATAGAAGTTACCTTATATAAAATTAAACTATGTATCTGTTTAGCACAGTTTTCACTAGTCTGACCAGCTGTGATTCCTTGGCACAAGGACTCACTATTACCTACTATTTTATCTTTTTAACTGGGGATTACAGGGACTTAAACTGGGAATTTCTGCATCCAAAACATGTGTTCCTAGTTTTGAGCTATAACTTCTTTGCACTATACAAAACTGTGAGCTCTAGGCATACATGCTTCTCCTTCAGCCCTCCCTTTTCAAATATTCTCATTTTTCAACAAACTACAGTTTCCTATAATATCAAAATACAATGAAGTATGGTTTAAACTACAATTTCAGAATAACACAAAAATAAAGATAGATTTCAGATCCTAGTCCCCCCCCCCCTCCCCCGTATTTAGAGTTTAAGCAAACCAACAGTTTCGAAGGTATGGACACTGTGGTAAACTGTGATAAGTTTAAAGTGTCAACATGAGATTTCTGCTATCTCTGAATGTGCAGGTAAGGTCAAATACAGGAGGTATCCATAGATGTCCATTACATCTGAATTAAATTGTTCTATGAACAAATTATGTTGTTCCTGTGAAGATCACAGAATTGTCATTTCATGCATAATGGCAATGGTTTCCTATTATGCACACTATCCTGCTCATGTTTCAAAGCATAGCATCCCTCAATCTTCTTTCCTTCATTTTTTGGCATCTGCATTATTGCCCCTTTACCTATTTCTGCTTTTATTTGCAGTTGGGAGAGAATTTTTCATTCTGTCTTATACTTTCAGGTAACCATGCCAAAACTGTACATGGCCCCTTTAAAACCATTATTATCACAAAGGTTCTAACACATTTAAAACAGAGCCAATGGGATGGAATAGGGAAAGCACAGTCAAAAGAGTGAGGATGAAGAGATGGAGAAGGAATAGCCTCTTGCATATTATAAGCTGCAACATAAACAGCTTATTCAGCATTAAGCCCAAGGTTTAATAAAGGCAGACCAGATGGCCATATGCACATCTTTATACTACTGCTTGCAAGCCACTAGCTCACTGAAACATTAGAAATTCATTGAAAGATGAACCTTGTTGAGGAAAGCCCTGAAAATATGTTTTAATTAGGAATCACAAGGAAGATTTACACAAAGGCAAACATTTTAAGGAAAAGCAAAAATTAAAGGTAGCAAAGGAGAGGAATATGTTTCCCAATGATGACTACTAGTGCTAAGGGTCTTCAGGGTCAGATGAACACCTACTTTATGTCATTATGTGTTTTTAGCCCATATACTGTTAGAAAATATGGAATCCTAGAATCCTCTGTTACTAAATTCACCCTGAACAAGGGATTAGTGATATATAGTAAACAAAACCAATATCCTTGAGACACCTATGGGCATAGGAATATTATTATTTACTTTAGACTATAAGAGTTTATCAGATAAGAGCCAAGTGCTATCTAACTCAATATCCTGAGTTGTCTTTTAAACTATTGTCTTCCATCCTAGAAGACTTTTTTTTTTTTTTTTTTGCAACAGCCATTCCCTTTTCTCATGGAAGCCACAGACAGGGGTACTGTAGATTCTCTAGGAAAAAGAAATGACTACGGTATAACATATAGAACAATGGTATCAGAGTTCATGGATTAAAAGAAGCCCACACAAGATTTCTTTTAATCCATCTGGGAGTTCATTTGGAGCTCATCTTATTCCATTAATTGTTTTCTTCCCTGTATAATGAATTGTATCAAACACACATGTAAGTTGAACACAAGCATGCACTTCTGAACATTCTATTATGTCTATACAAGGTACAAGCAAACAGCAGTCCAGGGGCATTGGTATCTCCCCTACCCCCAACACGCAGCTGTTTTAATTGGTCACAAATCCTCCAGACTACACATATTACCCTTTTTCTGCTTCCTCCAAATGTGAGTTGCTTCTATTGAAAGCCTGCAGGAAAGGCAATCTAGGGGCTGACTTGATGGTTTAACATTAAAAAATATTTTCCCCCAAAGTCAGAAGAATACTTCTTGCCACTTCATTTTTTCCACCCAGTGTATGCCACTTTTGGCAGCTGTATGGCCTTGGGGAAAGCCTGGGCAAACTTTCTAAGTTGGGGGCTGCATGCTAGCTGTCCTTGCCAGGAGGCCTGGCTTCCTAGTGATGGAAAGAAGGAAAGGAAAGAGGAAAGAAAGAGAGAAAGAAGAAAGGCCGAAAGGGAGGAAGAAAAGGATGGAAGGCGAAAGAGGGAGAGAGGGAAGAAAGGAAGGAAAGATAAAAGGGAAGGAAGGGAGGAAGGAAAAAGAGAAGTAAGGAAGAAAGGGAGAAAGAGAAGGATGGAAAGAAGGGAAGGATAAAAGGAAAGAGAGAAGGAAAGAAAGACAAAAGGGAAGGGTGAGAGAGGATGGCCTGAGAAAAGAGCCCAAGGGGCTGCATCTGATCCCTGGGCATGGGGTTGCCCATACCTGCCTTAGGGTGTACCAGGGGCCTTCTCTCATTGCCTGTTCCTTTTCAAAGCTAATACACAGATAATAAAGAATATTGAAAGAGAATCAACAAAGTGAAAACCAACACATAGAGAAGTAAACTTTGGGAATGCTGCAGGATTGGTCACATACCTTCACCATTCTACTGCCTGAAAGATTCTGATCTACAGAAGTTTGTGAATGGATGAACAAAGCCTATATTTTTTGTAATAGCACGACCTACTCTCTGTTACACCTGATTGTGAACAGCTTTCAGTACAGACAAATAGCTAATGACAGCAAACAGATTCGACAAAGCCAAGTAAACACTAGCCAAAATATTAAACTATTTGTTTGCTCAGTGTTCAGTTGTTAAACTACCAAGTACCTTATATTCCAGAAAACAGGTACCCACGTTATGTAAACCTGAAATTAGTGGTTATTTAAATTATGGGGCAAGCTAACGACCCCACAACCTACCCTTCTGGAAAGCATGATTTCTCTTATTTACTTTATGTTGTCTAAAAACAGTCAAATACCAACCCCTATATTTTCCTTTAGCCATTCATGTAGTTATAGAAAAGCATACATAGTGTCCTAAACCAATAGAGGTGGCACGAAGACAATGGTGATGGATGGAGGTAGTGAAGTGACAGATGCTTAAGATGGATAAGTGAAGAGGTTTGGTGAATCTGATATGGACCAGGGGCTACCTCCTGAATTACAGGGCCAAAATCAAAATTATCCTCCTTTTCAAAGTAATTGTAGTTTCTCCATTTCCATTATGATATGCTACCAAGATATGCTAACATATATGGCTCTGCTTCAGATGATCTAAGGTAAAGGTGTTCCCCTGACATTAAGTCCAGTCATGTCCAACTCTGGGGTGTGGTGCTCATCTCCATTTCTAAGCTGAAGAGCTGGTGTTGTCCGTAGACATCTCCAAAGTCATGTGGCCGGCATGACTGCATGCAACACCGTTACCTTCCCGCCGGAGCGGTACCTATTGATCTACTCACATTTGCATGTTTTCAAACTGCTAGGTTGGCAGAAGCTGGGGCTGACAGCGGAAACTCACACTGCTCCCCGGAATCAAACTTGCGACCTTTCAGTCAACAAGCTCAGCAACGCTTTAACCCACTGCGCCACCGGGGGCTCCTCAAATGAACTACTCTCCTTTTATTTTCTTTCTGCCCAGTTGTCTTTGTAGCTACAAGTAACTCTAAATGTTCAACAAAATCAACAGACAAAAGAAAATTGACAGAATGGGACAACCAGCACTTCCAATCTGTTCTGCTCTATGGAGTAGCAGGAGAATAGGTAATACAATAAAGATTGCAGGGAAGTCTCTACATTATGTGACACATGGTGGGAGCCTCTCCTGTGTATTCATCTTCCCCGCAGTCTGTTATATGGCCTATCCATCATCTGGAACAGGCTTTAAAAAAGTGTCTTGAGAATAAGTTTATGTAAGATATCACAGGAGTCATCACAAGGTAAAAGTGGTTTTGTATATTTTAAAAAAGCAGGCAGGAAGTTAGAAAGCAGCTGGTAGCAAAAATAGGTGGACACTGGATATAACAGCAGGAGAAAGAGACAAACCAAGAAACTAATGTGAGTGAATTGTTATTTTAGGGGAATATAAAGGTTTGATAAAGATATGTTAGGTTGATGGTTTCAAGAAAATGCACTCCACTGAGACTCCATTATATCTTCCTTGGCTCACTTAACTATGCTCTGGTGGCAGAATGTTATATAGAAAAGAAGGAAGCAGCATAGTGACAGCTGGCAAGGACGCAGTGACAGCAATACCACTGTGTGTAAGACATCACACAAAAAGTTTCCCTCCTATTCAGTTCATTTAAAGAACAGAAACTTTGAACAGGTTTCCAAAGTGTTTCCACACATGAGACTCTGCTCATATGCAAGTATAATGACAAGGCCAGTTGCATATCAGAGTTCCTATACCTAGCACAAGTAGGAATAACAAGTAATGCAATGCAATGATCTACCTTTGTCAACCTGAGGCATATATTATGAATTATCAAGTGACAAGTACAAATATTACCTGAATATGGAAATTCGCTGTGATCTGATTTTTGTTTTTGTTTGTTAAAGTCACCTCTCCACAGAAGTATGTTTGTGTAGGATTTAAAAGAAGAAAAATATTCACTTCTCCTGAATCCATGAAAACAAATTACTTCTTTGTAGTTTTTAGATTAAAATGAATTCAGTCCCCAAGTTACAAACATCCGACTTACAAACGACACACCGTAAAGACAACAGGAGAGGTGAGACAACAGGAAGTGAGAGAAATCTATCATTGGGAAGGGAAATTCACTACTGAAAGAGGTATCATGGGGAAAAGGTGTCTCCACTAAAACTTTATCACCAATCCTTGTTTCCACAACAAGCCATTTTTTTCAAAATCCAATTATCACAAGGACAAAAAGTAGGACAAAATCTTCTGAACAGGGGGACAGACAGCAAAGCAAACACCACAGGGGTTTTCACCCTTCCCTATGCTATCCAAAACTACACAGATGTATATGCTTGGCTGGAGTTACATTTAATAAATGTACCTGTTCTGATTTACAAACAAATTTAACTTAGGAACTACAGAACCTATCTTGTTTGTAACTTGGGGACTGCCTGTACATGAGGGAACTTACTTTCTGAGGAAGGAGCACAACAAAGGAATTACTGGTCACCTTTCCATTATGAACTGCTTCCTACATGATGCTCTATTTATAAAAGTGTAGCAAACAATGTACCTTTCAAATGCACATTATGATGTGGTGAGGGCTATATTTGCCAATTTCATTACACAAATAAGCCACAAAACTCTCCTGTCAACTAGGTCTTTTGCTGTATCTGTATGTGGTGATGTAGGCATATCTATATTGCTTAATGCTCAAAGCAGTGAAACTATACCACAAATAGCAGACAACTGAAGGAGGGAGGAATGGGGAAGAGAAAGACAGCAAAAATGCATTCCTGTAAAAATATTTTTAGCTAAATGGGGATGTTTTGGTGAAGAATGTCCTCAAATCCAAGTGGTGTCACCATTTTGAAGCTATCTAATTTCAGTAGAGCTGCCTACCTCATGCAAAGTACCTACTAAACCTGCCCTGACCTGTATTTTTGGGAAAGAAGAACTCAGGCTTTATGTGTGAAGTTGGGAAAACTTTTTTGAGAAGTAGAAAGGGGAGACACTCAAGAGTTTCTGGTACAAGATTGCAGGATTTGCACAGAACTGGTGGGGTGGGGATATCTCTGTAAGGAGGAAAATTAGCAAGGAGATTGGAAGGAGATCAGTAAATTTGTTTGTCTCCCAGCAGCACAAATGAATTGGAAACAAAGTACTAGGGCTCAAAAGTTTGTGTAAATCTGCACAGTTAATTCTATGATTTAAAAGGAACATGGATAATACACAACTGATCAGGAGTGAAGAAGATGCATTTCATACATAGGTTTCCTCTGACATTAACACTACCCATGTCTGATGCTGAGGGGTGGCGCTCATCTCCATTTCTAAGCCGAAGTGATAGCATTGTACGTAGATACCTCCAAGGTCATGTGGCCGGCATGACTGCATGGAGTGCCATTATCTTTCTGCAGAAGCAGTACCTATTGCTCTACTAACATTTGCATGTTTTCGACCTGCTGGGTTGGCAGAAGCTGGGCCTAACGGTGGGAGCTCATCCCGCTCCCCGGATCTGAACCATTGACCTTTCGGTCAGCAAGTTCAGTGGTTTAACCTGCTGCTCCACCAGGGGGACATATTTCATACATACTTATCACATATCTAAGGTCACTGTTCTAGTACTGAAAACAGATTCAAAAACATGAATAGAATATTGGCTTAGATCCTGCATCAGCATAAATTTCCTCCCAGGTGGAACCATACAGTGTCTCCACTCTTCTGTCCTGAGGGGTACTGGGGGGTCCAAGGCACAACCAGATGCTCCCTACTCTCCTACTGCTACATGGATGTAGGGGTACCTCACAGGAGGGAGGTGAGACATGAACTGATAGGGTAGTTGTGCAAGGCAGTAATTTATTTATTTATCCTGTCAGGAGCGAACCAAAACAGTTGTATTGCATTAAAAACAAAAACAAAAAAAAAACAAAACACAAAGTTTGCAGACATGGTATTCTATTAAATGTCCTTTGACCAGTAGCTGGCCACTTGGAGTGCCTCTGCTGTTGCTGCAAGAAGGTCCTCCATTGTGCATGTGGCAGGGTTGCATTGCAGTAGGTGGTCTGTGGTTTGCTCTTCTCCACACTTGCATGCTGTGGATTCCACTTTGTAGCCCCATTTCTTAAGGCTGGCTCTGCATCTCATGGTGTCTGTTCATCGCCCTCCAAGTCGCCCAGTTTTCTGTGTGCCCAGGAGGGAGTCTCTCATTTGGTATCAGCCATTGATTGAGGTTCTGGGTTTGAGCCTGTCATTTTTGGACTCCTGCTTTTTGAGGTGTTCCAGCAAGTGTCTCTGTAGATCTTAGAAAACTATTTCTTGATAAGTCATTGGTGTGTTGGTGTGCTGATACCTAAACAGGGGGTGGGCCAGAGATGTCACTGCCTTGGTCCTTTCACTATTGGTTGCTACTCCCTGGCGGATGTCAGGTGGTGCAATACTGGCTAAACAGTGTAATTTCGGCAGTAATGAATCCCTCCCTTTGCAATGACTATAAAAACACAGGCAGGTTAAAATTGGACTTACGGTGGTATATGTAACTTACAGCATGCCAGCTACGATAATCTGGGGGGAAAGGAGTAACTGGTTCTTTGCACAGAGAAAAGTTGCTTCCTGAAAATGAGACACAGTGGACATGCAGCTGAAAACAAAGACTAAGCAGTAGGGAGATGTATACAGTGACAGAGTGGGGCTATAGCAAAATATCCCATGTAGTTTGGGATAAGACAGGGGATTGTTGTTCTCAGTGGAAGCAATGCCTTCCTGGCTCAAAGCCATCAAAGCAGTGAAAAGGAGAGAGTGGCTAAATTTTACATATCGCTTAAAAAGAACTCATTAGTGCGAGGGGGGGGGGGGGCAGGGAGCCTGCACAAGTGATATGCAATTTTTTACACATAGCCCTGTAGGAAATTTGACATATGCAAGGTAGCTCCTGGAGTCATTGTTTAAAAACACATGCTTGAATCAGAGATCTGAGGAATAGTCTCACTGCAGTCCAGCTGGAGGCAGCAAAAAGGCAGCTGTGCCCAAAGCAGCACTCAGAATCTGCCATGTGTGGCGCATTCGTACCTCAAAAGCCCTCAAAATCATTTTCACACATTATATGCATCAGAGAGTGCCTCTGGAATGATAACGCATGTGCCAGTCATCAGTATGTCACCGAAAGCAACATCTGCAGAGATGAGCCAGAATTATTATTAGTTCTTATAGTGCCCCCCTCCCCCATCACCCTCAGCTTCTTTTCTTACTTTTCTTTGCCTTCTCAACTTTCTTACTAGAAAATTGTCACTGTTGCTGAGGAGTTGCTGAGAAGCTCTGAGACTGATATCAGGGAATATGACAGCATTAGCAGAGACACTTCCCAAACTCTCTGTTGCTCCTTATTAATTTAGAGTCCTATGAATATCAATGAAAAATTGAGGAGTGCAGCATAAGATGTTTGTCTCTTGTGAGAGGTGAGTGATTTGGCAGGCTTCAGTCATTATGCATTTTTGTACTGTGTATTATGTATAACATTTACATGTACAAATACGTATGTAAAAGAATATCTAGGTCAAGCTTTCCAAATGTTTAAGTTGGACCTGGCAAACTGGACCAAACTGGCTCAGTCAGCCTTGCAAAGCTTCTCGCCACTTTTTGGATGTTGCAGCTCATTTTTCCCCCAATCCCTGTATAATAGGCTCTCCCAGGAGAAGATAGAAGGATTTCTCTATTGCTGACTTTTGTTCCTCTATGTGACCCAGAAATCTGTGCTACGAGTGGGGTGTGTTGTCTCTGTTATAGAATCAATGCAGTTTTATACCACTTTAACTGCCATGGCTAAATTTTATGGAATCCTGGATCTGTTGTTTGGTGAGTAACGACATTCTTTGGCAGAGAAGGCTAAAGGCCTTGCATAACTACAACTACCATAATTCCATAATTCCCAAGTGGAGATAAACCCCAAATTCTGGGAGGATAAATAGGATCCACATTGGTGGGATCCACTGCATTATTTCCACTGCAATTTAAGGTTCTATCTTAGATTAAACCACTGAGCTGCTGAATTTCCTGACTGAAAGGTTTGAATCCAGGGAGCAGAGTGAGCTCCCGCTGTTAGACCCAGCTTCTGCCAACCTAGCAGTTCGAAAACATGCAAATTTGAGTAGATCAGTAGGTGCCACTCCAGAAGATAACAGTGTTCCATACATTCATGCCAGCTACATGACCTTGGAGATGTCTATGGACAACGCCAGTTCTTTGGCATAGAAATGGAGATGGACACCAAACCCCAGAGTTGGACACGACTGGACTTAATGTCAGGGGAAAACCTTTACCTACCTAAGGTAGGGCAGAAACAATAGCCTGTTTCAATACTCATTACAAAAGCATTTCTAAAATTGGATGAGGTCTACATTGTAACTATAACATGTTAACTACTTTTTGTTTACTTTTTGTTAAGTAATTCTGCCAATGGGGAAACTTCAGGGGCTCCTTTCTCCCTCATTGTTAGTGCTATTGGCATGAAACTTGCTTCAATTATAGAACACGTTTACCTCTGTTAGCCCAACAAGTTTCAGTACATTTCACTTATCCACAGATTTCTGGAGAATTTTCAAAGTTTAAACAACATTTTTTAAAAAACTACAAAATGCTCTTTGATTTTTTATACAATGACACAAGGTAACAGGGGATCATTCCACCCAAGTTTTAGAAAAATGCAGACATCTACTGATTTTTGAGAATTTTAAAAACGTTTTCACAAAACTTTTTTAAGCTGCAGCTATTTCATTGACTCTCTCTATATGACACACAACACAACATATTAACCCACAGAATTTCAATTTAGGGATTTCCTCTTAGTCCAGCACAGATCTTACTAGTACTGAAGTATCAGTCAGTCCTCCTCTTTGCTGATTCAATAATTTATTGGAACCCTGGCTGCTGTTAGGAGAAACAAATCTCTCCCCTATCTTCACTGGGGCTTTCCGATGCATCGCAGAATTATGGAAAATGTAGTTTGGGGCAGGGCCTTTTGAATTATCTGCCATAGGGCTCCTTGCCTTCCCAAATTACATTTCCCAGAATTCTGTGCTTTCTCAGCCTCTTTCTCAGCTCACTCATGTTTCTTAACATCTGTTCACATATACAAATCTTAAAAATTAGGTATGACAAAAGATTTTAAAATGAGGTTTGGCAAACCCCTAATGTATGTGTGTGTGTGTGTGTATGGCTATGGATAACATAGTGAAGGGTTAACATCTCTGTGGTGTTTGTTTTGCAGTCTTTGATCAGAAGATTTCACTGCACTTTGTGTCTCCGTGATAACTGGATTTTGAAAAATTTAACTTGGTGTGGAAACAAGGATTGGTGAGAAAGCTTCAGTTGCAACACCCCATGGTAACTTTTTCAGAAGTGAATTTCCCTTCCGAGGGATAGATTTCTCTTACTTCCTGTTGTTTCACCCCTGTTCTTAACTATGAGTAGTTTATATGTTGGATGTTTGTAGCTCAGGGACTGCCTGCACTGATTTTGCTAGTAATATGAAGTTCTTTCCCTTATATGCATGGTTACTTGATTCTACAGTCTTTAAATTGTTTTCCAAAAGAGTTGTGAAAAAAGCAAACTATTTAATAAAATTGGAAGAACAATTTATTGAGATGAACTGCGATTTGTTGCTGACTTCTTTTATTTACTGGAAGACATATTGTGGAAGACAGTGAGCAAAGACAGCACAAATGATTGCAAAAGTAAAAAGATAGTGGGGCAACATATGCAATGATTGTCCAATGACAATGCAGATTTAAAACATCCAAACTCATGTTACAGTGATTTGTTTGTATCTTTTTCAAAGTCAAACAGATGCGTGTGAGATTTTAGGCCGCATCCACTGATGTTTACTTGGGCTGCTTCTCATCACACGAGCAATAGGTTTTTTATTATTATTGCATTAGGATAGTATTAAAGAAATCTTCCCTTTGCCAGACAGCAAATTTATCATCTTTTTGAAAATCCTCATTTGCCTGTGGTAGAATGTGTCAAATGAGTAAAATTAATCTGCCCCTAAGAGCAGAAAGCTTGTGTGTTGACAATGACAAATGGCTGACACAATTCACCTCCATATGACCAAATGTGCATTTTATTATTCTCTCCCCCTTTCCTTTCATATTTTCAGCCCAAGATGGGACCTACTCCCAAACAATCATGTCAAAGGAGAATATAATAAAAAGAGGAGAGAAAGGAGAAAAGGTACAAGTCCCTTTGCTCAGACATGAAGACTCAATATGAAGGAATTAAGAAAAGGAATATTAAGAAAAAAATGTTCCCATCACAGTGTCTGTTCATACAAGATCTTGCAAGTGACAGATGGGGCTATTATGTGAGATTTGTTTATAAATATCTCTCTTCCTCTCTATTCTACATTCCTTCAGTGCTTGGGAAGAAAGGCAAGGCAGAATCTTCTCTTGCTGTCACGCTTCATTCCTGAGACTGCAGATTAAAGGCCCAAAGCAAGGACGACACGGGGATTAGCTCGGGGTTTTCCCTTGAAAACAGGACAGAAAGAGAAGTTTCTTGGAAATATAGGAACAAGCAGCTGATCTCTATCACTGTAGGCTGCCAGAACATGAACAGACATGTTCCAACAGGGCTCATTTGTTCCTGTGTTTTGAGATTTTCAATGGGAAGAAAAAAAAGGTTGGGAAATTTAGAAACATGCGTATATTGGTAAAAATTACTGGTAGCCATTCACATTCACCGGAGATAGGAGCAGAGGATTACCATGATTTTTTTTTTAAATGTGACTAAAGATGTTTTTTAACCTGTGAGGACACCTCTCTTAAGAACTTCTAGGTTTTCCAGTATATCTCTGTGGTCAATTTTTGATGGAAGGTGACCATACAATCACATTGGAGGACCTAAAGATTCCCCCAAAAAATGTTCTTTCTAGAACTGTCTAGGCTGTTCAATATGAATGGAGAAAGTTGACCACACAGTCACATTGGAGAACTTAGGCCCCTTCCACACAGCTGTAGAAAATCCACATTGAACTGGATTATACTGGATTATATGGTAGTTTGGAGAACCCAGTTCAAAGCAGATATTGTGGATTATCTGCCTTGATATTCTGGGTTATATGGTTGTGTGGAAGGACTCTTAGCGATTTCTAGAGAAAACATTTTAAATCAAATCAGTGAATAATCAAATCTGCAAAAATCAAAGCCACAAATGTAGGACAACTTTAATGCCTTTACTATACCACCACCCTTATCCACATATCTGATATGAAGACTCAAACACGCTCTGAACATTCTGTATTGCATCAATTTCTCTTTCTACATGCTATATTGCATGGAAAATCTACAGCCCTATTCAAGTATTCAAGGTAGAACTAACTGTAATGTATGAGCAGAGGAAATAATTTGTCTGCTCTTCCATCACTGCCTTCCCGTGGAGAGTAAACAGGTAGCATGAAGAGCATCCATACATAGTAGAGGCTTTCCTTTAGTCTATTCCCATCCAGATGAAAAGTGTGACACTGGAGGATGGTCCCACTCCCTCTAAACAAGCATTTTGGTTAACTGTAGCCTTAAGGGCTGAAAAAGAGTTCATGTATTACCCAGATTCACAACAGGCTTAAGCTGCCAAAGTGTCTACCTTATTTGAGTCCCCCACCCCCCAGTATGCCCCATGATGACCGTCACAGTTTACCCCTAGTTAAGTCCTTTTTATTCATAGGGATTAATATTTTGTGTGCAGTTTCTGGAGGGGGGGGTCAGTCTAGACAGCCTCTTTGCATTTGAAGCCTTCATCACCCTGCTCCTTTAAGAATCCCCTCAGGGATGGAGCTTCTAGCAAGGCACTTCTGGTTCTTGAAGGAGTCAGCCTTTTTCACGACTGGAGGATGAAGAGAGAGGAGGGCTGGAGGGTCTACAAAATAGCATGTGCAGTGGAAGCTGTATTCAAGTCCAGTCGGAGCAATATGAACTGCATTCAAATCCAGTCATAGTTAAATATTGAGACAATCTTAGAGACAGTTGAACACCTTACAAGAAAGAAACAATAAGAAGAAATAAAGATTCAAGAGCCTCAGTTTGGTCAGAACTGTGTCTATCTCTCAAAGACCTTTACCTCTCCTCATAAAGACTCAGGAGGAGAGAAAGACTAAAAATCTTATCAGTTAATAAATGCTTGTTTGATATAGTCTCCGCTCTGTTCCCTGTGCAGTCAATTCACTTTCCAAGTACTTATAGAGTGTGGGGGCAGAACACCACCCACCAAGATATCTAAAATCAGGGTATTTCTGGAACAGGTGCATTTTTCAAATGTGTTTCCAGCCCCACAAGAAGTTTCGGATAGCACCCCTATAACATTTGTTTTTCTATCTGTACCCCTATTCAGAAGATTTCACCTCACTTTCTGTTCCTGTGACAATTGAATTTGACAAATCTGGCTTGTTGTGGAAACAAGGGTTTGAGATTTCAAGCTTCCATATTTTAAATGTTTTTGTACTTTGCTGCACTTTGAAATAATATGTTTAATCTTTACACAACACTATGTTTTAAAGTGGTTGTGAGATACTCTGACTGGGCACTGGATGCACAGCACATACATTTAAAAATAAATTCATGACAGGGCAAGCTATTTTACTGCTGCAAAAATGAAAGCATGTTCTGCCTGCAGTCAGCACTTTTTGACATTTCAAAGTGCAATGTAAAAAAAATAAATAAATTATACTGCCACTTGAATAGACTGCTGGGGATGGAATAGATGGGGGGTTCAATGCCATTCTGTTTGAGCAATTCCTTAATGGAATATGCTGTTCTTTCCTCCAACTGATGCAAAGATCAAACTCTATCCTAGTTGTGTTTATCACAGTCAGAGACAAAAGGCTGAAACTCACTCACAGAGGTAAATAATCGGAGATCAATCAGCTACTAATGGAGCAACCACATCATTTTGTTTTGAGTAGGAAAGGCATGCTGGTTTGGCAAAAGATCAATCTTCTCAGTTCTTCTTCTAGAAGCCAACTGTAGAAGTAGTTTGTTTTCTGCTGGCTCTTGCTTTTTTTTACATGCAACCTAATGATAAATCCAAGCATGCTGAGTGTGCAGCTTAAGAGAGATTAGAATTCTTTTTTAAACAGACATTTAAGAAGAATAAGATTCAGAATACTTATAACTAATACAGGCAGCCCCCAAGTTATGAACAAAATAGGTTCTGTAGGTTTGTTCTTAAGCTGAATTTGTTTGTAAGTTGGAAAAGCCGTGTGTGTGTGTGTGTGTGAGAGAGAGAGAGAGAGAGAGAGAGAGAGAGAGAGAGAGAGCTTTGGATAGCATAGGGAAGGGTTAATACCCATGTGGTGTTTGTTCTGCCATCTGTGCCCCATTTCAGAAGATTTCTCTTCACTTTCTATCCCTGTGATAATTGGATTTTGAAACATTTGGCTTGTTGTGGAAACAAGGAATAATGATAAAGCTTCAGGGGAGACACCCTTTCTCAATGATATCACTTTCAGGAGTGAATTTCCCTTCCTAGTGATAGATTTCTCTCACTTCCTGTTGTTTTACCCCTGTTCTTAACTATAAGTCGTTTGTAAGTTGGATGTTTTTAACTTGGGAACTGCCTGTAGTTGATCAGTTTAATGTCAATGCCAGAAAAAGTCCTAGAGCAGATCATTAATAGACACCCTGTGGGCATTTAGAAAGGAAAACAATGATTATTATGATTTAGCATGGCAATATCTGAAAGGATATCATACAGAAGCTAGAGCAACCCAAAAATTAAGCCGAAAAGTAATGGATTTTAATCGGACACACACAGAAACACAATTCCATCTAAATGTTAGGAAGAACCTCCTGATAGTTATGAGCTGTTCCACAGTGGAATGGATTGTCTCAGAGAGTTGTAGACTCTCCTCCTTGTTGAGTTCTTTAAACAGAGATTGCGTGACCATTTTTCAGGAGTACTTTATCTGTGTATTTATGCATGGAAGGGAGCTGGACTAGATGGCCTTTGTGGTTTATTCTATGCTGTCATAATTTTGCTGCTTGAGATCAGCATCACCTCCTTCCCCAAAATCAAAATGTATAAATCATCTACATATTTTTTGGCCCCAGAGGCAGAATATTTTACAATTGTATCTCTTCATGGAGGTAAAAAAAAAAAGAATTGGAATAAATTGAATAACTATCAACTTGACTTTCAGTGACATCCAAAATCTTATGCCTGAGACAACAGACTAATGTAGAGGTTCTCAAACTTTTCCAAAAATTTCTTGTGGAGCCCCAAGAAATGTTTATATATTATATAATATTTTATATTATATATAATGTGTATGTATGTGTATATATATAGGCATAGGCAAACCTTTGAAGAACAATTTCAACCAACATAAACTTAACAGTGTTTCAGTGGAAAGCCCCAGGGGCCATCCAGTTTAAACCCTGCCATGCAGGAAAAGCCCTAAGGCAGTGGTTCTTGACCTGTGGGTCCCCAGATGTTTTGGCCTTCAACTCCCAGAAATCCTAACAGTTGGTAAATCTTAAGCTTGAGAATCATCAACCTAATTACCAGAGGGGTCATAACTCTCCAATCTGCCCATTTTCCCATAACAGACAGCAGGTTAGACCAACACTCCCCTTTTTGTAGGCCTCATCTTGCAATTTTCTGTAATCTTGCTTTCATTCAAGAACTATGATCTAAAACAAGGGTGGGTAGAGTTGTATAGCTAATCCTCCACATTTGCAGATTTAACTTCTGCAAATTTGATTATTTGCAGATTTGACCAATATGGTCACTCTAGGAATCTATGGGTTCTCCAGCGTCACTCTATGACCAACTTCTGCTAAAATATGACCACAGAGTTGCACTGGAGAACAGAGATTCCTAAAAAGATGTTCTCTCGGGTAAAAATATAGCATTTTTATTCATCGTTTTCTCACTTTCACGAGGGTCCTATGGCCCTAATATGGAATGTGGAGGGCTGACTGTAAATTTCACCTCTCTAAGCCAGATCAACAAATGCTAAGAGGCTATATCATGGGAATTGTAGGTCACATGTTATCTAACCATTGCTCAAAGGAATAAAGACATAAAGATGAAGTTGCTTTGCTGCTAGCTAGGCAGTACCGATTTTGGCCGGCAGCAATTTCAAAGCCCTGTTATCAACTACTAGTAACACCATCACCACTACATCACTTTGCTGAGTGCAAGAGTTTACAAGTCTCAAATTACACCCAACTGAACCCTATGAAAAAGATTAGGCTGCAAAATAATGATTTGCTTCAAGCTGTCAAGTTGTGAATCCACAATGATGTAAACCAAGCCATAAGAGACTCAAAACAAGTCAAATGCTATTCTAATATTCACCAGGCCACTAGCTGTACTATCTTGCAAGATATTTCTTCAGCACCAATGGCTGCCTTTCAGCACACTGTAATATTTTTACTGTGCCATGAATGTCAAGCTAGTTTGAATTCAGCCTTGCTCGCTAGCAAGAGGCAACAGACAGGCATTCGTTTCATTGCCCTCATGAAAGACAGCTCTATGCTGCACTGCTCACATCAGGCTTCTCACATGCTCAGAAAGTATGCTGCTCTAAATTATGAGTTCAATGCTGTATCTGGGAAGATACAGGTGGAAAGATAGGGTAGAGGGATGATTATTAAAAGTGCCAGTTTCTTTATATATGACTGTCAGCAAAAGTTCAGGGCAATGACTCATTCAGTCACTTGGTTGGCATCACAGTTCCTTTTCAAAGCTTGGAAAACACATACAAATATGTTTGTTCAACAGCAGAGCCCACTAATACAGTCTTAATCCATCCAATGTAGTAAAACAGGATCTAAGTAGGGTGGATGGACCAATCTATTTTCTGTCTGGTCACTTTCTCCTGTGTTTTTTCAGTAGTAGTAGTAGTAGTAGTTGTTGTTGCATATCTTCAAGTAATTGCATACCTATGACAGTTCTATGGTGAACTCATCACAGTGCTTTCTTGGCAAGATTTGTTCAAAGAGGTTTGCCATTACCCTCCTCTAATGCTAAGGGAGTGTGACTCACCCAAGGTTACCCAATAGGTTTTATAGTCAAACAGGGATTTGAACACTGTTTACATATTTTCTATAACATTCTTTTTATATAGAATGTTATGTAAAACAGAGATAGGCTGAGAACCTGTTTCCCATGGCAAATCTAGTCATGGAATGATTCTGAGTTAGTGCTGGTGGAACTGAGTTAGTCATTTTCATTTATTTCTAATCCTTCTGCTGCTCCCTATCAATATCTGCCCCTCAATCTGCTTGGAGGCTTGAGGAACCATCAAGAGTAGGGTAGATGGTTCTGAAGGACGAGAGGAATGAAGAACTTGACAGACTCTTTTTTTTTTTTTGCCTTTAAAAAACTAACAGAAAAGAAACTGGATCAAATTCAGTTTTCTGGGCACATTTTTTCAAAACACATATTTCTAAAGGTTATTTGATTTGATGTTTTTAGCAGACCAGTATATGGCTAAGTTGAGAGAAGTGCAAAATCTCAATGATAGTTTTGCTCTACACATTTGGGAGGTGCAGATGAAGTCGGTTTGTAATGGAATTATCAGCTATTATATTTCTTGAGTATTTCTGGTTGCAAGTGTTGCTGTGCTCTGAAAGGCATTATTTCATGCTGTCACTTTTAGAGACTGTGACATTTCTTTTGGATATTTGAATTTCTTTATTGTCAAGGACTTTTGCTCTTGATAAAAAATCAATTCAATCCTCTATTATCTCAGACCAGTAGAAACTTTACATACAAATGTCTCAGCATAAGTATGTTTTAATTTACAACTCCTCACTCGGTCTAGAGTGACGTTTGACATCCGGACACTGTTTTGACCTACAAACAGTGCAAAAGAGGCCTCTTTGCCCCCTAGACCACTTCTAACAGGAGGGCAGAGAGAAACAAAGCCTGGACTGGATTGCTAGCTGAACCAGCTCTGGTTCCTCTTCCTGCATGGGATTGTTTCCCTTGAACGTTCTGGAAGGAGTCCAATCTGGAGATTTCACTCCAGAGATTGCAGTCCACCCTGTGCAGCAGAGTCTCAGCCTAAACAGCTCACACCGAGTACAGGGCTTCCAGCAGACAGCAACAGCCATTGTAACTCAATTGTTCAGTGCCTCAGCCTGCATGTCTTTGCTTGCCATGTGCTCCTCTCTGCTTTAGGAGACTGCTGTCCACTGAGGACGTTTGGGTGGTCTTTATTCCCAGTACTATGTTTTGCATAAATAAGAGAAAGAGAAAAAGCAAGAGAAGGAGGGAGGCTGGAATCAGTACTGTAGGTACTGTACAGTATGAAGAAAATGACACTCTTTTGCCTTGCTGTTATACTGGCCAACACATATTTTGTTGCCTCAAATGTGCTTCCTTGCCACAACGTTGTGCTTCTACCATTTTAAAGTTTATCTTTTTTATTGTTCCATGTGAATGTGCATGCGCAAAGTACATTTTCTTATTTAAAAACATGTAACAAAAAATTGGGATGATTTTTTGAGAGGGCGGGACAGATTAATAGCATTTCAATGGGAAAATTTGCTTTGAGATAATGATGCTTTGACTTAAGTACACAGTCATGGAACAAATTAAATTCTTAAGTCAATGTATCACTGTAGATTTACCAACCAGCGAATTGTATGAAGCAAATCTTGAAAATGGTTCCAATTTGGTCAGTTTTCTATGAAGGAAAAACAGAGTTGCTTTTTAGAGGCTGCAGAAAAGTTGTACAAAATTGAACATATTTTGATATAACCCCCCCCCCCCCCTGCTTTCAGAGAAATTTAGAACAAATCTAACTTACAGAAGAGCTACAATGGCTTATACTAAAGGCATTCTGTTTCCAACAGAGATCAATTAGATGCTCAATGAAAGCTTTGGCATACAGTACAAAAGTATTACCCTCCTCCTGTTGTTGTTTCACAGCAAATGAGATTCAGAGGTATGTCCCCTTTAGCTCTGGCGGAAGCATGGAGTCATCAAGACAGGCACTGAGAACTGCTTTCAAAAGTGCCGTGAAAGATTTGGAAATGTGTTATACTAAACATCACCATCAACAACATACATACTTAGGATAGCCAGGTCAGGACTATCTGAGGCCAAAATTCCAGGCCTGAAAATGACACCCTGTGACAGGGTGATATTAAAACGGTTATATTACAAGGGCTAGTTTGTGATTAACCAGCTGCGATTTAGGTCAGCTGGTTAATCACCAGCAGCAATACATCTTACCAATCAAAAGGTTGGCAGTTCGAAGACTGAGTCAGGGTGAGCACCCGAATTTCAGTCCAGCTTACTGCCCACTTAAGCAGTTCAAAAACAGCTGTGAGCAGAGAAATTAGGCACTGCTTAAGTGGGGAGGTATTTTACGGCACCATAGAAAGAAAAAACAAGAAAATGTCGGTGATCAAAGGAAAGAGGAAGTATGTGATCAAGGCCCTTCGTCATAAAAGCTGGAGCAACAGCAGCTCTCTGTGGCCGGAATTGCACACAATCTCCAGGATGCAGAAGGAGGGGAAAATGCTGACATAATACCTCTATCTGTTGTCTGTCCTATCTGTTTAATAGCACTGAATGTTTGCTGTGTATGTGTTCTGTGATCCGCCCTGAGTCTCCTTCTGTAAATACATAAATAACTAAATAGTGATGATATTATTAATGCCACTTAAAAGATCAATCACAGTTGCACAGAATATGCAATTCAAGAACAAAAACAAACCAATAACAAGATTAACAAACTAAAAGTATATACTCCCCGTCCTCCTTTTCAAGACAATGTTCTCATTCTGAAATCCTCTCCCCTTACACTGAGAAAAATAGGGACCAGCCCCTGAGATCTGGAAACCCTGCAATACTTAACTGTTTGATCTAGAGATGTGTGAGATAAGTCAACTAGCATAAGTATATGAGTTCTGTGTCCCAAAATCATTGTATGTAGATATAAACATAGAACAAGTGTGGGGGAATCAAGACACTTCAGATCTGGTTCTTATCAACCATAGTCAACACTCTTAAATATAACAATGCTGGGAACTGCAGTACAACAACATATGGAGAACCACATGATTCCAACTCACAGCTAGATTAGTAATTTTCATCTGCTTCTAGAACAGTGGGTAAAAATCCCTTTTTAGACTTAAATCCAAACATCAGGGCATTCTTTCTTCAAAGCAATGTGGACGTTTTCCAAAGCCAAGTGAAACAGATTCCAAAATGACAAACAAGATGCATAGCATTTGGCACCTTAATGAACACAGGGAAATGGGCCATTTTTGAGACAAAAGAAAGAGTCTCTACAATAAAAAAAACCAATTTAATTTCTCAAGGGCAGCCATTCATTCAAGTCTACACAAACCACTAAGCTCCCCTCCTTAAGGACATAACCCCCAACCCTATCACTCCATCATTTACTTGATGTAGCGAGGAAGTGAAATCACTATTTATCTTGCTTTACTGCAATTTCTTGGTTGAAGGTTGTTAAAAGTGCAGATCCCAAGCCCTTTGCTCTTACTCTTCTTTAATGTATAGGATGAGAAACTGCAGACCAATAAGCCAACACAGTTTAAGAAAAACCTGAATGCAATGAAAAGGTACAACCAGACAGATGAATATGAATATTTAGGATCATGATGCTAGAAGACAAACTGGCATTGTTGTTGCTGCTGCTATAGCATGCCTTCTCTCAAAATTAAGACTACAGATTAATGAATGAAACGAAATCATTCTCATCCATTCTCTTTGGATATGTTGTCCTTTCTAAAATTGTATTCGTAACACATCTTACTGAACACATTAACATGTCTTATCAAACACATTATGAACTATCAATGTATGATGTTAATGTCAACCAGAATCAATATGGAGAAAGTGGTAGAAAAAAAGGCTTCAACAATCACAGGGATTCCAGAAATATGTATGCTGTGTGACATCCTGCTTGAACAAATGCCCCCACTTCCCCAAACATCATTTTTATAGAGATTCGTGTACTTGAGCAAAATCCTAAACATTTGAGCAATGGAGAAAGTGATTAAAAACCATTGGTTCCCAAATAAATTATACTTGCCAGTTCCCAAATAAATTATGTTTACTGTAGGAATAACAAAAACCTTTGATATTTATTTTATCTGAGTCAAACTATATTTGATCCAAGATGCTTGGATGTGTTTCTGAAATTAGATTAAGATGTAACTGAGGTCACTTGTGCATTTAGCATTTCTTCCATCTTCACTTCTCTCAGTTAAACAAACCTGTTTGACTTCCCTGGTACTTACTTCTACATTGTGTCATAACATCTTCTAGGGCTGATGCCTCCAGTTGACCTATGGTAATTTTGGTAGCCTTTCCCTGTCCACCAGAACAGCACTGATGGGTCACTGGATCCACTTTCTTAAATCCTGGAAAGAGATGAACAGACTCCCAACTCTTGTTCTCTGGCCACAGTGCAATCCCATTGCTAGGACTGTAGTACCATCATTGCCCTCTTAGTCAGCTGTGCCTCTGTCTCATCTGAGTGGGAGGAAACAACTATTGAAGAATCCTACAGAATACTTTGTTAGCAGAGTCTAGCCAAAGGAGATACCAGGAAGTAAGGGTCCAAACTGTCCAAACTGAGTAGACTGAACCAAGACTTATACACTGATGTGGTCACTTGATAATTTAGTCTACTGATATCTATTTTAGATTAATGTACTATAAAACTTGAAAATAAAGTACTTTTTAAAAGGAGAGGAGCCTTTCATGTGTTTTCTGTGCTAGTTACGCTTTCTTTTTATCTGTCTTTTTCTGAAAGGTAGTGGTTAGAAAGGACTGCAAATTTAGCTCACAATAGGGAATATGTTCTTGATGTCAAGAAAGCCATTGCAAGCAGTTAAGAGTCATAGGGATGAGACTGAAAGAAAGACTGCATTCTGAATGCAGATTGATTCAGTAAAGGACATGAATCAACTAACTTTGCACTTCCCAGATGAACTTCTTTCAGGGGTTAAAGGGGGGATATATTGAGGCAAGCCTGGCAAGCTGTGAGCTAATATTTCAAGTGTTTTACATGTGGGTCACAAAATAAAATTAATATGTTTCCCACTTTCCAATGCACATAAGTAATTAAACACCTAATAATTCTGGAACCCCTATATAGTCTATTTTAAATATTCCTATTCTTTCTTATGAGAGCCAAGGTGGTGTAGTGGTTTGGGCATTGGACTATGGAGAGCAGGGTTTGAATTAGCTTGGCTATGGAAACCCACTGGGTAAGTCATATTCTTTCAGCCTCAAAGGAAGGTAAAGACAAATCTCTTCTGAACAAATATTGCCAAGAAAACCATGACAGGGGTGTTGTGTGGTTTCTGAGTTGTATGGTCGTGTTCTAACAGCCCTGCATAGTTTGGGTCCAGGTTACCTAAAGGATTGCCTTCTCCCATAAAATCCAGCCCATGCACTTCAGTCTTTTGGGGAACATCTGCTCCAACCAGTCAGAATCCAACTGGCAACTACCACCCAGAGGACCTTTTCATCAGCTGCCCATGTCGTTGAATGACCTGCCAGAAGAACACTTACAGCTAAATGAGATGTCGGAATTTAAAAACTACGTAAAGACCTATCTCTTCCGGCAGGCCAATCAGACAGACTTTAAACATGAATTCTAAGTGTCTTTTTGTTTTATCCTTGTTTTGTGTGTTTTAATATATGTATTTTGTAGATGTATGTTCTGGTGTGTAACTTTTATGGAGGTCCATTTTAGTGTGTGTATTTGTAGTGTTTTTACTTTGCTTTTGTATTTTAATTGTTTTGCAACCCACTTTGAACTATGAGGAGAGGCGGGTAAGAAATTAAATTAATAATAATAATAATAATAATAATAATAATAATAATTTCTCCTGACATTTTGCCTGTATCTGTGGCTGGCATCTTCAGTGGCCTTCTGTGTCCTCTGATGCCACCCACAGATGCAGGCAGAACATCAGGAGAAAATGCTTCTAGAACATGGCATTGCAGCCAAAAAAACCACATAACACCCCAGTGATTCTGGCTATGAAAGCCTTTGGCAATACATAAAACCATGGCAGAGTCTCCTTATGGTCACTATTATTCAGAAACAAGTTGAAAGAACGGAACAGCAAACAACAATTGTTTCTTATCTTGGATGCAAATAAGCAACTCTCAAAGGCCAGTTAAAACCTCACCAGTATCACAAAGCCATGTACAATTATTAATCAATAATACATGCACTAGTGAACTCTAGTCTTTAGAATTTGCATTTCAATTTGTTGCTATCTGCACTCAAAACAACTTTAACTTATGGTGGCCCTGATAATGGCACTCCTCCAAGAGCCCCAGTCATCAAGTGCTCTACTCATTTGTTGCCAATTTAGGGCCTTGGATGGAATCAATCCACATATAATATGGTCTTCCTTCTCTCCTTCCACCTAACTGTATTAACACTATTTTCAGTGACTTGCATTTTCTCATGATCCCTATTTAAAGACTTACTGTTTTAATTTTTCAAGGGCCTGTGTTATTGATTGTGGATTCATTCCTGTGGTGAAGTGTGAATTTTAATCTGCAGTTATGTGTAAGGTGTTTAAAAGGGTAAGTATTTAAACTAGCATAACTGGAGATATGGTAGCCAGCTCAACTCACTTTGAGCTGGGTTGCCATGGAAAAAGGGGCGGAGCCAACTGCCACTTGGCAAGGCAGCCATTTTAAAACAGTTAGTGTGTAGTGCTACACATTCAAGAAAGACCAAATCAACATTACGAGCTATTAGTTGTGTTATCAATTTAGTAAGTCCTTATAAAGCAGTGGCTCCTTTATAAATCATTACAAAGTGGTGGCCTCTTTACAATTCCTAAAGCACACCTTTTCTAAATCACACAGATGTTCTGAGCACCTTACTGCTATGACTTTTATAAATAGAAACTGAATGCCCACATCTCGTAAACAGTCTGTAAAACATCCCTCAAAACCGCATTTTTGCATCCCCAACAGAACAAGCCTCTGCTCTCATAATCTCCTTGCCCAATGGACAATGCTTATGCATGCATCATTGCTCTGTTAATAAACTGGGGTGAGGTGAAGGATAAGATCTGCTTTTCTTTCTAGGCTTTCTGTTTATCGTTTCTATTCCAAAGCAAGAAAACCACCAGGAACCAAACTATAGGCAGTCCCCAAGTTACAAACATCCGACTTACAAATGACTCATAGTTAAGAACAGGGGTGGAACAACAGGAAGTGAGAGAAATCTACCCCTAGGAAGGGAAATTCACTCATGGAAAAACTGTCTCAACTAAAGCTTTATTACACTTTTAAAATGTACCTGCTCCGACTTACATACAAATTCAACTTACGAACAAATTTACAGAATCTATCTTGTTCATAACTTAGGACTGCCTGTATATAGAATTTGCACAGGAAAAATAAATATTGCCAAGGACAGAGATTTGAGAAAGAAATGTAGTATTTGTGACTTAGTCTTCCACCGATTATAAATTTAAGATAAAGAAAAAAAGTGAGGGTGGCTACATAGTTGCAGACTGGCTCTTAGAAATATTTTTCTTTAGTCTATAAAGCACGTGGAAAGACAAATTGATTTTTTTCCCAGTCTGGTTGCCTTATATGTTTTGAAATAAAGGGTATCATTTAAAATCAAAGTGCACATGTTATTAGGGTATATTTACATCTTTTTCCTTGCCTCTAAGATTGGGAGCGATGATCCAAAATCCTCAGCCATGTTACTTGTGCAACATTCAAGGCCATTCTTGTCTAGGGAATAAAGTGCTGCACTCCACCCCCTGTTGACTTGCAAACAGATCTCCTTATGCTGCTTCAGCTGTTTCTAGCATTCACAATTCACAAGGTGAGCAGGGAAAATTACAGACATGGTAAAAACAGTGCTGTGCTTATAGCCAGAGAAAAGTTGCTTCTCACATCATTCCCACTCAACAAAAAAATCAATTGCTTAAAAAAATAAACAATAGCGTCACTAATAATCCTAACTCCAATCAGATCAAAAACATCAGCATATACTATGCTATCAGCCACGTTTTTGCAGCAATATATACTTACCTAAATACTGTGTAAGTGGCTCTCTTCTTCCATCTCTGTTAGATACTTTTTTACTCTGTTCCATGAATGTTAGGAATCATTTTGACTCTCCATCTATTCTTAATGCAACATTTCCCTAAAAACATTTTCTGGAGAGGTCTGTAAACCAGGATCTGGATACATCTGGCCAACCTGAGTTTGGTCAACAACTTCCATCAGTATTACGGCCATTGGTTGTTGTACAAAAATATCTGGTGGGCCAAAGGACCCATCTCTGTTCTAAGCAAACCTACAAGAAGAGTGCAACCTGTCACTCCCAATTTCAGAGTAAAGTCCTCTTCAGCCATGCATGTTAGTGAAAAGCTGTTCCTTATTAGAATATATTGAGCTAGATGGACCAGTGGCTGTACACCTTATAAGACTATTGTTTTACAGAGGTATGTCACTTTGTCCCCACAAAATATATGGCCTAAGGAAATCAGGCTGCTATACTACTACTCAAATGCATTTATAGGTATGGAGGCAGCTCCTATCCCACTGCTGAATGCTTGAAACAGGATTTACTCTTATGTCAGGATAGCATACATGCTGAGAATAGCATAGAGTTTGCTGAGAATAACATGGAGTGCCAACAAGAGAAATCTTCCTCTCCTACTGAAGAATGGAGAAGAGGCTGTTGCACTCACACTCTTAGCTTTGATGCATCGTGGTGAACAAATGGTATGCAAGACATCAATCAATTTGGGATTTAGTCTGCTATAAAGAGCATTTGCATCAAACAAATCAGTTTTTAACTCCCTTAGTTTAGAATGATGGAGATAAATGGAGAAGGCTGTGAACTGAAAAGCAAAATACCTTCTACAGAACTCCCTTCCAAGGGAGCTCCATCAAACCTTCAATGTTTTGATGTGTTTTGAAGATCATTTTATCCCACAAGGCATTTTATTATTCATTTTAGTCCAACTCATACATATTTGTAATGCGTTTTTAATGGCATAATACTGTATTGTCAATGATTCCATGTTTCACAAAGCGAAGTTCAGCTCTGGATTTCTGGACAAGTTTCCTACCTGTTTCTGTTAAGGAAAACTGAGTGGTGATCTGCTTGCTTTTCTCAGAGTTTCAGAGTAATGGAAATATTTATTTCTCAGAGATGTGCAATTACATTCTTAATATATTTATGGTGTAAGACATGCAAAATGAAATGATAAGATTGAAAGCTTATCTATTCCAGGAACTCTCCTGTTGTTATTCTACAGTTACTAGTTTTGAAAGGTATATTGAGTCTGAAGGTATTATACAACTGTGTTGATTAACCTTCTTTGGGTAGTGGCAAAACAATGTTCAAAGGGCCTAGTGACATACATCCAAGGCTGGATTATATATACACTGCCATATAATCCAGATTATCAAAGCAGATAATTTGAATTTTATATAGTAGTGTAGATGGGGCCTAAGAGGCAAAACACTAACAAACTATAAACTATCATCTAATAGCAGGCCTGCAGTATCTAGTGCTATTTCCTACTAATATCCTTTTCCTCAAAGAATTTTTCTATTTCCCTCAGATAACTACAGCTATATAAGTATTCTGTGTATGTTTGTACTATAGATTTGTATACACACATTATGCTCCTAGCACTGTTGTTTTTAGTTCCCTGATTATATCTAACATGGAATTTGCTTTTTCCCCCCATAACAGTTGAATACAGCCAGCCCTCCACAATTCACAGAGATTATGGAGGCAGGACCCCAATGAAAGTAGAAAACCACAAATATTGTAAGCCTTCCCAAAGTTGCATGCTACAGATTCCTGTCAACAACATCAGCCAATCACTACCTTTCCAACCTTGCCACCAAGACACTTCAACCAGATTTTAAACCTCCTTTGAGCCATTATCGCCTAGCCCCATACCTCCTCCTACCAATCTTCTTATTTCAATTCCCTGTCATTCCAAAATAGCCAGTAAGATTTTCAACCCCCTTTGAGCCCATGCTTCTTCTTCCCAACCTTTTGTCCTTTTAACAGTGACTTCCAACAGAGGTCAAAGGGCTGGAAAGAGATTTAAAATCTGTCTGGAACTGTTGGAAAGTCAGAAGAGGGCTGGAAGGAAGAGTAGTGGGTTGAGCAAATGAATGAGTTAGAAAGGGGTTTAAAATCTGTCTGGCTCTTTGGGAAAGATAGGAAAGGATTCAGAAATGTGTGGCAAGGAGACTGATTGGTTTAAAAGGGGGTTAAAATCCAATTATCTCTTCTCTAAGAACAAGAGAATATTGTGACGAAGAGGTGCAGGGCGAAAAGATTGATGAACTGGAATGGGAGTTAAAATCTGGCTGGTGCTGTTCGAAGGATTGAGAGAAGGTGGGGCTAGCACGTCAAGCTGATTTAGAAGCAATTACAAACGTGTAAAACAATCATATCCATGAAAGAGAAGTCTGTGAATGTGGGTGCCAACTATGTTGTCATTGTTGTTATTTACTTTAGTTGTACCCCACCTTTCTTCCCCAGGGGACTCAAGGCGGCATTTTGATCAATTTAAAACAAAGCAAATACAAAATTAAACAACAATTAAACAGTACTGTGTGAATGAGATTCAAATACAGTTAAAATACAATAAATAAAATTACACACACACAAACACAAAATCCCACCCACAACTTCCCCAGCAGCTCGCCCCTTATTCTTCCCCAAGTGGCTGCTGGCAGAAAAAACTATTGATCTGCTTGGGGAAGGCCAGCAGGAATGGGGCCATCCTGGTCTCTCTTGGGAGGGACTTCCAGACTCTGGGAGTAGCCACTGAAAAGGCCCTCTCTCGAGTTTCCACCAAAGATGCTTGAGTGGGTGCTTGAACAGAGAAGGCACTCCGCAGTTGATCGTAAATGTCTACCTGGTCCATAGAAAGAGATATGGTCCATTAGATAAACTGGACTGGAGCTGTATAGGGCTTTGTGGGTCAAAACCGGCTCTTTGAATTGTGCCCGGAAACATGTTGGCAGCTAGAGGAGCCATTGCAACAGTGGAGTTGTACGTTCCATGTATCTAGCCCCAGTTAGCAGTCTGACTGCTGTTCTTTGAACCAACTGAAGTTTCTGAGCACTTTTTCATCCAGTCCATTACAGCTGCCAGGGAGTGCTTTAGCTCTGGAACTGCTTTCTTAGAATTAGCTAGAAAGGAGCCATAGAGTTGGGTGTCATCTGCATATACATGGTCCTGCACTCCAAAACCATGGATGACATCTCCCAGCAGTTTCATGTATATGTTAACAGCACGGGGGACAACACGGAGCTCTGAGAGACTCCACAGGTCAGTAGCCAAAGAGTCAAACAGGAATCCCCAACACCACCTTTTGAGAATGTTCCTCCAGGAAGGAATGGAGCCACTGAAGAACAATATCTCCAAGCCCCATCCCAAAAAGCAACTCAGAAGGATATGAAGGTTGATGGTATCGAAAGCTGTTAAAAGGTTGAGGAGAATCAACAGGAACACACTCCCCCTATCAAGTTTTCTGTGTAGGTAATTCACTAAGGTGACCAAAGCTGTCTCTGTCCCCTAACCAGGCCTGAAACCAGACTGAAATGACTCTAGATGCTAATCTGCTTCATCCATGAACCCTTGAAGTTGAGAAGTCACCAGACATTGTACCCAGTTGAAATATTCACTGAGCTGTTTCCCATGATTTCAAGATCCATCTTCTGGTCAGCCAACATCACTTAATTTTAATATCAAGCCGGATATTTCTGAAGTCAGAATTTTGCTCTAATTTACAAAATTTACATTAAGTCATATTTGCAATTTTACTGATGATTTACTAAGTTTGGAAAGATCCCTTTGGAGTTCACTGTAATGCAGTTTTGCTTTCTCTCTCTGAAATATTTTACCTATAAAAGGAAGGAAGGAAGGAAGGGAGGGAGGGAGGGAGGCAGAAAGCAAGCGAGCGAGCGAGCGATGGTTGGTTTTGGTCACCACAACACACTCACAATTCCCATCAAAACTTAAGAGGTTCTGTACTGTTTGAACTCCAAATAATTTATCTCTTTCAGTTCATTAAACAAAGAGCATAACTGAACTAGAGATAATTTCTCTGCATACAACAGATTTGTTGCAGGAATACCAGCATCTCCCAGCTAAATGTTGTGAGTGCATGAAGAGAAAGACAGGGATTGGGCAACAAAATGCAATAGCTGTTCCAAAGATGACAAATTAAGATGCCCTCAGTGATACCTGCTTTGAACAGTTCAAGACAGGTATTTGAGTTAGTAAGTGGTCTGTTCTATCATGCCAAATGTGAAAATTATAGCAGAAGGTGAACATGAGCAATTTAGACAGATAAGACTGCTTAAATATGTCATCTGGAAGAAGTAGTCCATCAACTCTTAAAGACTGGTTGCTGTTTTTTTTCCCCTGAAGATAGAACTATATTTTCTAACCGAGTTAAGACATGCCCATCATTGACCTCTACATTTTTGCTGGATCAACAGGCAATGCTTTTAAGTGTCCATTTACTGATGTAAATGACAGTAGAACAATCCAAAAGCGCCAGTCACATCTGCATGAATTCAAAATGAATCCATTATAATGAGCACTATTACAACGAACATCAAATGTATCTATAACAGCAAGATATTTTAAAATAATGGATTTCCAGATTCCTTATCCATAAAATGATAATGAGGAAACTGGTGTACCATATAAATTAGAGAGAAGCTCACAAATTGGCTCTCTGCCACTTAACAGCAGAGGGAGGTGAGCAATTTCTAGATGAGAGATCTGAACAAAGACAACATTGTCTGTTTTCAACTTTGGGAAGCAGTGGGCCAAGGAGAAATCAGAAGCAGGTTTGAAAGGATCTCTTCTCCTTGAAATACAAGACTGTTAGAAAAGAATTTGGATCATCATTTTCTAACCATGAGGCAAGAACCTTCAAGATCATACAGAAAGGTACTAAAAGCAAGGAAGATAAGTCATGGTCAAATCGGAGCATATTTTAGTAGAGTTCAGTAGTATGGATCCATTGACTTCCCATGAAAGAATGAATGCAGCAAGAGTAACTTCAAATCACCAAATTCTTCATGCATCACAGAATTTTTAAAAAAAAGCAATTAAGTTATTTGGAGGTTTCAGCCTTTTTTCCTGTCCATGAGCTTTGGATCTTACAGAAATACCAATTACCCTTTTCATTTGCAAGTGTCTCAGTTGGAACTTTATCTAAGTTGATCACAATGTGTTGAAAGAATTTTGGTGCACTTTTATAAAGCATATTGTTCATCAGGCAGTTCCAAGATGTGTTGCTAATGCCATCTCTTTTCATTTGTCCTTCCGGACAGCCTTCCCGATGAGTTCTAGGGAAAAAATGTGCAGTCTATGCACACAAAGTTGTATAGATTCTGCTGACATGTCTGGCAACGTAAGCTTTTCTAGTTGAAGAAATATTGACTGAAAATTTTGTAATTGTTAAGGGAATGTAGCATTCACAAACTAATGTGCATAATGTGATGCCAGATTTCATATAGTTTCCTATATATTAATTATATTTGTAGTCTAAAGTTAAGTGTAGTCAAAGTATATTTTTCTTGTTGCTCCTCGTGCTCCTACAATGAGATGAATTATTTCAGTTTTATAAATTAGGACCAACTCTGAGAGACTGTGATTGTTGCAGATTAGTCCAGTTCTATATTCAAATTATTATACACAGTTCCAAATATTCAATTTATACCGCATCGAGGTGGTCATACATAAAAAGCTAAGGCATATTAGCACTTTAATGGTGTGCATAACAGTCTTATTTCCTTGCTGATTAAATATTCAGAGTGATTGTCATGAATGTTCATATAAGTTAGCATTAGCTTTTTTCTAGTATGCATGAATCAATCAGTCATGTATAAAGGAAACTCTTAACAGCTGATTTGGCAAAGGACCAAAGACTATAAGCCAAAGGTGAAAATAAGATAAAGATTGGTCTATTTTACTGGAATTTCATTATAAGCCAAGTCTTCCTTATCCAAGGTGCTTGAAATCAGAGGGTTTTTTGGATTTTGAATTATCCCGTTTTTGCATTTGAACTGAAAAGTGGAACTGGAAACGGGCAGCAAAACGTTTCAGTTTTTGGAGTCTATTGAAGTTTGGATTTCTGGAAAAAGGAGACTCAACCTGTACCGAAGATATGTAGCATATGTCACTGACTTCATCATTTATCATTTATCAGTACTAAACATCACACTTGACCTGTGGAGAAGGTATGCAACGAATCAAGAAATGTTTTCATGCTTCCATTATTAAAATACAGCAGTAGTTGTAAGGATTCTCACTTGGGTTTCAGACTCTGCAGGTTAGCAACTTGTTGCATGTTTCAGAGTTGATGTGGGGATAAAAACACAAAGGGAAAACACAACTAGGAAAAGGAGAATTTTCTCTTCCCTACTGAGATAATATCTAAGCAACAGACATGCCAACATCAAAGCAGCCCTGGGATCAAACTCAGTGCAACTCTTCTTTTAAAAGTAAGTTTATTTTGCTTACATTTTTCTTGGCATCTTAGAAGACCATTTACCCTCAACTCAGTCTCAACAAAAACACATCTACTTCATTAAGAAATGTTATGCAAACATACCCAGTTTAGCTAACAAAATAAATTTCAAGCTAAACCCCTACATAACTCATATCTGTGACAATCTGTTTCAGGGCAGAAAAGAGAAACCCAGAGAGGTTGTTGTATCCAAAGTAGATATACCTGTTGAAGAACACAGAATTTCTTATTTTCCCATCAGCCCAATTATTCAGGCCAAAGGAAGTGCAACAATGCCAAATAGCAGCAAATCAGGAGCGATTTCTTCACAAGGGAGAAGAGCACAGATGGTCCAGTCTGTGCCATAGATTACCAAGAGAGCTGCATGTAGTATAGTAGCAATACAGAGATTTGTTTGAGACATCAAACATCTCAGGAGCAGAGAATGCAAAATTAGAGGTTAAGCACATTAACAGCATGAAACAAATAGCAAGGGAAAAGGTAAATGTTCAAACAGCAGGAATATTGTTTCCTAAATGTGATAACTATTGTACTTTATGAGAAAATTGTACAGAGTTCAGTGTTCCGGAAAGCCATTTTGTTTTCCAAACAATTTTTTGTTGGCCCAAATAATATATTAATTAATTAAAGTTTGGTTTGGTAAGACCAGATAGTACTTGGTTGCTCTGAGTTAGAAATAAATTCACATTTTTATTGTGGTGGAGATCACCTCTAAAGTTTCACTACTTACTGGCTGAAATTATATCTGAAGTATCACAACTTACTGCCTGAATATGAACTCTTAAGCAAAGCTAAATGCTGCAAAGTCAATCAGAATCCAGATGTTTTATTTCTGATAACAGTGGAATCCAAAAATACTGATCAATATTTGTCCAAAAGTCTGAAGAGGCAGTTTTTTAAAACCTATATTAAGGGGGCTTATAATTTATTTCAGTGCACAGCTCACAGCTCTACTTATCCAAAGAGCTTGGGGGAAATTATATAAATATTTACACTTTTGTAAAAAGGAAAGAGATGTAAAAGCAAATTTTCTTTTTTTTAAGTCAAAAGCAATAAATCCAAGTTTCAAATGTGTACCGCTCTGACCATGTTTCTTAGCTTTAGTCGGTGGACAACACCTCTACTTATTTTCTTGAGTACTGAATGACACAGACATTTCAGAGGGAAGTAGTTCATTTTTGTGAGATGAAAGACTCAATGGAATAACAGAACAAAATTTGTATGAGTTACTAAGACAGGAGATGTAAATGGGGTCAGGACTCTCCTTTACTTATGTAGTCACTACTGTCTCTCTCTTTTCCTGATCCAGGAAGTATAAAGGGAAAAAAGTGACACAAAACTGGCAACTTGAGTACAGCTTGTCCTCAGGTCTCTAAGTTTTGCTCAGGAACTGACAAGGATCAACACTAATCTGGATTCTGACAGACAGTGGCTTAGATCCAGCATTTCCTCCTGCCAGAAGTGGGTTCATTGAGTTGAGTTCTGCTCAGGAGACTCCAGCTGGTGGGACAGGGGAAGATTCTTCAAGCAATATCTTGAAAAAGTCTTCTGGAGAGTCTTGTAACCAGAACAGATTTTCTTCAATGACAGGCAACAATCAGGCAAGGCGGAAGAAGTAATGTGTAAGGCTTCCCCCATTTTGCTAGAGGGAATGCGCTGTTGGATCTAAGCCTTCTGTTCATGAAAAGCAGTTTTTGGATCTCAGTCTTTCATTTATATTTTTTTAGTACGGGGTAGGAACTGACTGGAATAAACACAGATATCTAACTAGGACAAATAGCATATATTTTCAGAGAATGAATTCCAAGAAGGAGGACACTATAGGGTATTTATTTACAGAGATGCAAAATTTTCAGAAATTTTGGCACCATGAAAAAACTCAAGTTTTTCCCCCATTTTTGGGAGGTAAATTGATTTTTTGAAAAGTGAAAAAATATGGTATCAAAACACTTTACATACCGAAAGACTGTTGTTTCGGGAAAATAAAATGTGCTATGCATGCATATGCTTGGCATAATATTATCTTGTTTGGTATATTAAAACTATTGTTTAGTCAGACAATAATTACAGATTGAATTTCCTTTTAAAATATTTATTTTTGTAACACATAAAGCTACAATGCTCTGAACTATTTAAAAAAAACCTCTGGTTTTGCTTGTTTATTACCAAGAAGCAAAAACAACAACAAAAGCAAAAGGATCTTTGAATGTTAGTAAAATAGAGAAAATTACTGTTTCCTTTAGTTCTCCATGCCCAGTGTGGAACACATCTCACCACACTAAAACAGTGGATGTGGCTCCTAATGAGACATGCCGCATTATCACAGGTTGTCTGTGCCCTACACCACTGGAGAAATTACACTGCTTAGCCGGTATTGCACCACCTGACATCCACCGGGAAGTTGCAGCCAATAGTGAAAGGACCAAGGCAGAGACATCTCCAGCTCATCCCTTGTTTGGGTATCAGCCAGCACGTCAACGACTTAAATCAAGAAATAGTTTTCTTAGATCTAGAGACACTCGCTGGAACACCTCAGCAAGCAAGAGTCCAAAAGTGGCAGGCTCAAATCCAGCACCTCAACCCGTGGGTGATACCAGATGAGAGACTCCTCCCTGGGCACACAGAAGACTGGGCGACTTGGAAGGCGCTGAACAGACTGCGCTCTGACACCACGAGATGCAGAGCCAATCTTAAGAAATGGGGCTACAAAGTTGAATCCACGACATGCGAGTGTGGAGAAGAGCAAACCACTGACCACCTGCTGCAATGCAACCTGAGCCCTGCCACATGCACGATGGAGGACCTTCTTGCGGCAACACCAGAGGCACTCCAAGTGGCCAGATACTGGTCAAAGGACATTTAATCAACTACCAAGCTTGCAAACTGTGTGTGTTTTTTTTTTAATCTGTTTGTTTGTTTTGTTCTGTTAGAAGTATAATACAATGTTCTGGTTGCGGATGACACGATAAATAAAATAAATAAAGTTCTCCATAGTGTCAAACGGACATAAACAACTCTTTCTCATAAAAGAATTAACACAAGGAAATCAAGACTATAATCAGATACTGTACACCGAAACCTACCGAAGTCTTTTCAGTTGCATGATTTAAAAAAAAAATGTGTGTGTGTGTGTGTGTAAATAGATGTGTGTGTGTAAATAGATGCATGTCTTAAATATTTTATTTTGCATTTTAAAAGAAAATATTCCATAATCCATTGTTATATTTCCCCTGTTTTTCCCCATTTTAATTCTATATTTAGAAGTGATACTATGAAATACAGCTCTAAATGTTTCCCCATGACTGAAGATCTGAATATTCAGCAAATCCATTCTCTAACAATCTGGTACATTAAAGTTTTATTTAATACTTGTAAGCACTTCACAGCAGAATCTCTAAGTCTTAAAAATGAGATAAGCATTTATGCCTACAAACTAATCCTATACACCTTAGAAGAAAGAGATTTGGATACAAGAGGGATAGATCATTTCCACCTATTTTTTTGCTACTCATAATATTTAACACAGCTAAAAATAGATCTGGCTGACATTTTAAAAAGGATATACAACCCTATTTATAAGACTTCTATTAGGCATTTGACAACAGGCTCAATGTACTGTATTAGATTTCCACAGAACTACAAGTGGTCAGATATTTTTAATGCAGTATGGCAGAAGAAGGTTATGGGTATCTTCAGTTGAAGACCATGGCAAAAGTATGCTTTACAAATGAGACCA
Organism: Anolis sagrei; assembly: GCF_037176765.1. NCBI lineage: Eukaryota > Metazoa > Chordata > Lepidosauria > Squamata > Anolidae > Anolis > Anolis sagrei. The sequence goes on along the minus strand of NC_090021.1, from coordinate 269,492,556 downwards.
GGCCTGAATAACCTGGGGCCTTCCAGGTGTTTCGGACTCCTGGCCATTGGAACAGTTGGCTAGAGCTTCTGGGAGTTGGAGGCCCAAACATGTAGTGGGCCGAAGGTTTTGCAGGCCTGGTCTAGACCTTAGAGCAGGGGTCCTCAAACTAATGCCCGGGGGCCAGATACGGCCCTCCAATGTCATTTACCAGGCCCTCACTCAGGGTCAACCTAAGTCTGAAACAACTTGAAAGCACACAACAACAACAACAACAATCCTATCTCATCAGCCAAAAGCAGGCCCATACTTCCCATTGAAATACTAATAAGTTTATATTTGTTAAAATTGTTCTTCATTTTAATTATTGTATTGTATTTATGCATTTTTTGCACTACAAATAAGATATGTGCAGTGTGCATAGGAATTCATTCATTTTTTTTCAAATTATAAGCCGGCCCTCCAACAGTTTGAGGGATTGCAACCTGGCCCTCTGTTTAAAAAGTTTGTGGACCCCTGCCTTAGAGGATAAGGTATATAGAAGGCAGGACAGAAGGCAGTATATCTCAATATTGCTGGGTTTTTTTTGGGGGGGGGGGGGGTTGGTAGAAGAGCCAATTAATTATACCATTCATTACTGGTGTTCATTCATTATTTTTTTTTAGTATTTAGTATTTGAATTCAATAGGGTGAATTTAGAGATGACAATCTACACAACTTTCTGAAAGGTACTTTGTCATTTAATAAACAAAGATTGTGAAATGAAAAAGCTAATTCTAATTGAGGTAATAATATTTACATTTTATATAATATATACTGACAGAAAGGGTATTCTGATCAATGTCATTTAATAAACAAAGAACAGTCTTAGAAAATTTTAATAAACCGGTATAACTATTACTAGAATAATAACCTAAACGGTTCCGGCCCAAGCTACCTATCCGACCGCATCTCTGCCTATGAACCCACCAGGACCTTGAGATCTTCCGGGGAGGCCCTGCTCTCGATCCCGCCTGCTTCTCAAGCACGGCTGGCGGGGACGAGAGATAGGGCCTTCTCGGTGGTGACTCCTCGGCTGTGGAACGCCCTTCCTATGGACATTAGACTAGCACCATCTCTAATGGTATTCCGCAAAAAAGTGAAGACCTGGCTGTTTGAGCAGGCGTTTGAATAATTAGTGCAATGATTGGTTAATGAACACTGGAATGGAACAATGGATGACGAATCTGGAACATGTTTTTGATGACGAGACGACAGTGAATGGGTATTGTAGTAACTGTTTATTAATTGTGTAATGTGTTAGGTTGTTAACTGTTTTTATACTGTATCACTGAATTTTTGCTGTTCGTATTTGTTGTGAACCGCTGTGAGTCGCCTTCGGGCTGAGAACAGCGATATATAAGTAAGGTAAATAATAAATAAATAAATAAATAGAATAAGAAATATATACAAATACTAGCTGTCCCCTGCCATGCGTTGCTGTGGCCCAGTCTATTGATCTGGGAAATAAAGTAATGAGAAAGTGTTGGTTTCTAATATATATAATTATGCTTGTGAGTAAACAGTATTTCTTGATGTGTCTTTGTCAGTGCTGATGTGGAGAGTGTCTGGTTTGCCCACTCTGGAACATGCAATGTATCATTGTCCTTCTTTAAGGGTTTTTCAGGTAGGAAGAGACCTCCAAGGGTCATCCAGTACAGCCCCTTCTGGCAAATGGGAAAAGCAGAATCTAACCACTCCTGAGAAATGGCCATTCAATCTCAGAATAATAATAATAATAATAATAATAATAATAATAAATGAATCCTAGGATAGGAAGAGACCTGCAGGGGACCAGCAGTCCAGCCCCTTTTGGGAAATGGGAGAAGCACAATTTAACCACTCCTGACAGATGGCCAGCCTCAGTTTAATAATAAATAATAATAATAATAATAACAATAATAATGGAGAGGAAGAGACCTCCAGGGGCCATCTAGTCCAGCTCCCTTTGGCATAAGGGAAAAGCACAATCTAAACACTCCTGAGAGATGGCCATTCAACTTCATAATAATAATAATAATGAAAGAATGCTAGCATAGGAAGAGACTTGAAGGGGCCATCCAGTCCAGCCCCCTTTTGGCAAATGGAAGAAGCACAATCTAACCACTCCTGACAGATAGCCAGCCTCAGGTTAATAATAATAATAAAAATATAAACAATAATAATAGCAGCCCACTTATATCCGGAGAGCACTGTGAACCAAAACAAAGACGAATCTGGACCAAACTTCGGAAGAAAACTCAACATGGCAAAATTGGTACACCGTGGAGTTTGGGGAAGACTTTGACATTTGGGAGTTGCTGGGGGGGGGGGGGGAGGTGACGGGCCCTTCACTCTTTCACCCCACGTAGGACAGAAGGGGAATGAAGGGAGGGAAGGAAAAAAGAAAGGCAGGAAGGAAAGACAGAAGATAAGGGGAAGAAGGAAACGAAGGAAGGGAGGAAGGGGAAGGGTGGGAAGGAGGGAGGGAGGAAAAACAGAAGGGGAAGAAGGGAAGAAAGAAAAGAAGGCAGAAGATAAGAGAAAAAATGGAAGAATGGAAAGGAAAGGTAGGACAGAAGGGGAAAGAAGGGAAGGAAGGGAAGGGAAGGGAAGGGAGGGAGGAAAGAACAGAAAACAAAGTTAAGGAAGGAAGGAAAGACAGAGGATAAGGGGAAGAAGGGAAGGAAGGAAATAAAGAAAGGGAAGGGTGGGAAGGAGTTAGGAAAAACAGAAGGGGAAGAAGGAAAGGAAAGGGAGGGAGGAAAAACAGAAGATAAGGGAAGGAAGGAAGGATCACAGCACTCTGGCTGCCACATGGGCTATGGGGAAGCTGGGGGGGAGGAGATGAAAGAGGCCCGCCTGCCCAGGAAGGCGCCAGGGCTCGGGAAGGGAGGCGTGCGGCACTGGAAGGGCGAGTGGGGCTTGGTGCTGGGCCTCTGGGAGACCTCTTGGGGGGAACGGAAGGTGGGAGGGACGGAGGACGGCAGGCCCCGAAACAGCCAGGGAGGAGGGGGAGGAGTCCTCTCTGCCTGCAATTGCTCCTGGGAAAGACGGGCCAAGCATCTCCCAGGCGCAGTTGCTATGGAGTGGAGAAGCCGCCTCCTGCTTCTGCTCCCTCGGTTGAGGCTCGAAGAAGCATTGAGGAAGTGAATAGGAAGAGGCCCCTCTGTCTCCGTTGGTCAGCCTGGTGTTTCAGATGGTGAATTTTGGTGGAGCTGTGGCTGGCTCCGGGAGGCCCAGCAGCCGTTGCCGCCACAAGTTCCACCGCGAGACGATGGAGGAGCTCTTACATGCACGTGCGCACCCCCCACAGCTGCACACATGCGCTGTGATGGCTTCTCCTTTTATTAAAGATTTCTAAGTTGTTTTTGATGTTTTTCTAATTTTTATTATTGTTAGTCACACCTTGTATGGTGAGGAATTTTGTTGGCAAATTTGGTGGGTATTGGCCCAGTGGTTCTTTTGTTTTTAAGCCACTCATTACGACATGAGCGTTTATATATATATAGATAGTTCATTTATGGTACAATAAATCCATAAAAAATAAGAAGATAATGATTTTTTTTCAAAAAAAGGACAAACATTCCCCTAATAGGTTCCTACATTTTGAACCCTGCGCTAATCATATTAAAAGACAGGTTACTAGGTTCTTTGTTGGCAAATGGCAAATTAATGAGATCTCCTTGAAATAATCCCATCTCTTATACACAGAGAAAATTACATTTTCCAGCATAATTATTATGTCACTCAAACACCTCAACTCCAGTATTAATTGCTTCTTTCCCACAATAGGAAGCACAGAAAATGATAGAAAAAGAAGGGCTTGAGGTGGCAACAAGAAGAACAAAAAACCAAACATCAAACTAAAAAATTGGCATAATATTAATTATGCTTTAAAATAAAAACCAAGATTTTGTCCCTTGTCTCACATAGATCCTTTTGTCTGAAACAGTGGTTTAAGAAATTTACCATTGTATTGGACACAAGCAGGTCACTGCACTAGCAAAAAAAAGAAATTTATTGGCACCCTGTCCCTTTTTTGGTACCATTGCATCATCAAGTTCACTAAGGAACATATACTACTCAGTAACCTAGCACAAGCTCCACTAAATTGCCTTTGAATATATGTGCCAAACTGTAAGCCATTCTGAGTCCCCCTTGGAGTGAGATAGAGTGGGCTAGAAATAGGGTAAATAAATAATAAATAAATGTGATTTGTGAGAAGCAGTTGTATCACAAGAGTATGGAAATGACAAGTCACATCACCTTTGTCTGTGATCTTATTATGATACATATTTACATCAATCTCCTACTACCAGCAGCTAAAGAGGCAATGACTCAATTGGTTAAACTGATTAAGCATTTTGTTGTGATGTCAGGATATGCCAAACTGGAGAAAGTTAAACAGTAGTAACCAAATGTGTGCGTATCTCATTTGTTTCCCACCTTTCATCCAAGGATCTGAGGATTACTAATATACAGACTATCTTCACAAATTATCCCATGAGACAGATTAATTAAAATGACTTGACTCCATGTTACTTGATGTATGAGATCGGGACCTCCAGCTGCAGATTCTGGCAGCAGGTCCTACAACTGTGGATTGTGGCACTTTGCAACCAGAAGGAACTGCTGGGTCAAATTCTGTAGTATTACAATGTCATTTGTGGCCTGGACAATTGGCATAGTTTTGAAGGGCACACAAAATTTGGGAGTTCGTAGATGACACACCACAATGAAAGTCCAGATGGTGACTGGGCCTAAAGCCAATACTTAGTCTGAATTAGAATAGCTGCATTAAATTGATGGGAACATAGCAAGTCAACACTTATGTAGGTCTCTACCAACTGAATATAGAAATAATTGGCTCTTCAATTTGCCCTTATAAAGCTGTTGATCCCATGAATTAATTGGGGTTTCCAATTGATTCCTTGTTGAAATGCCAGTTATCTCTATTTTCCAAGTGGACTTATAGCTGACAACAAATGTTTTTTTGCTGCCAGTCTATCATCATGTGTTTTTCTATCACCAAGAAATGTATATTAGTCACTAGTCACTTCTAAGATTGTAACCTCTGAAGTTCTCAACTTGTGATTTTGTGATACGAAATCCATCATATAGATCTCATTTGCTGTGACATACTGTGTTTTTGTGTCAGTAAAATAATAATAATAATAAGAAGAAGAAGAAGAAGAAGAAGAAGAAGAAAATGACGACGACGACGACGACAACAACAACAACAACAACAACAACTTAATTTGTAGTCTCCTCTATCTCCCCTAGGGGACTCAGGGCGGATTCCAACAAACAAAAACACAGGAGGCAAACATTCAATGTCTCGAGACATGTATAAACATGAATACATTAACAACCTACCCAATCCCAAAGCAAACCGACATCAAATAACTAATTATAACATAAAACGTATAATTATGTTATTACACAAACAGTTAAACAGTAAAATTACAACAACCATAAAAACATAAACCTCAATTTACCAAGTTCCCAGAGGTTCATTAAAAGATTTTAAGTTGACTATAATTGAAATAATGTTAACGGCACCGGCTGACCTGCCAGGGCCAGAGTGCAGTGATAATATCAGATTGGAGGTGTATTAGCTGACTGTCATTGGTTAGTCCTCCTCCTTTCCATATGCTAGAAAGCACAGATGGGTTTTTAATTGTTGTTGTTTTTTAAGGAAAGGAGGGAAGTGGCTGTTTTTATCTCTTCACGGAGGTCTTTCCAGAGGTGGTGTGTGATCACGGAGAAGGCCTTCTCTCTCATTCCCATCAGCTGTCCTTGAAAGAGAGGTGGGACCGAGAGTTGGGCCTCCTCTGCTGACTGCAGTGTCCGAGTTGGTCTATAAGAGATGCAGTTTTTAAAATAGCCTGGATCTGAACTATTTAGGAGTCTAAAGATAATGACCAGCACTTTGTATCTAGCCCTGACGCAGACCAGCAGCCGTGGAGCTGCTGCAACATGGGAGTGGATCTATCTCTGTATGGAGTTGTGGTTAGTAATCTGGCAGCTGATCTCTGTACTATTTGAAGCCTCAGAACCGTCTTCAAAGGCAGTCCCATGTAGAGAGCATTGCAGTAATCCAAACAGGATATGACTAAGGCGTGGACTACCAATGCCATTAATGGCAAATTAAAAGACATGGCATCCACTTTACTGAATAAAAGAAGACAACATTCATGGTTTAGCATTTCACCCTACCATGTTTTTAAAACTGATTATCATGAGATCACTTGGCATGAATTGTGAATCACATGAAAGGAAGGGAGTATTTAGATTCCAAGCAGCGATCTGGTAATGGGTATGAAACTTCAATTCTGATATACACAACTGAGAGGTACTTTTGCTATTGTTTTGTGCCTTCGAGTCATTTCTGACTTATGGTGACCTTAAGGTGAACCCATCAAATGCTTTTTGTGGCAAGATCTTTTATCAGAGTAGGCAGGACACTGCCTTCCATTGCAACGGAGAAAGTGTATTTTATTACCAATCAGCAAATCCAGAATCCCATTTCCTTGGCCTTCATGCAGGGACTGCGATGGCAGATTAAGACTGCAGCTGTGAACATGCAATCATACGCTGGGGTCCTGTCCTCACCATGAGATGCCGATGTGTGTATCAGGCTGTGAAGGAGCAAAGTACTTAGGATGCTTTCCATGCCCTTGAACGCATGCCCTTCATTGCCAGGTAAATGGACCGCTTTATCTGGAGCACTTTAGTCTCTCTGCCCCTTTTCTAATGAGACTTTGTGTTTTGCCCTTCCGAAGGTGAAACCCCCCTTGAGGAGCTTATCTTGCCCTACTTGAAACAGCATTGTCTCTCATTTTCTGCCACTTTGCCGGCTGCTGTGACATAAAAGGCTACAGCGGGGTATGACAAACCAAAAGTATCTGTGCCCTGCCTTTTCATCTGTGCTGCTCTCGCATAATTGCTGGCTCTCCCCCCCCCCCCTTTGCTGCAATTATCTCTTCTCCCCCCTTGATGATCAGCTGCCGAATTAAGCCGATTTTCTCACTCTTCCCTTGTTGCCATGACAACAACTGGCCTGCACCTGCCACTGGATGAACAGTGGCACTTTTAGAGGGGAATACACACACACACACCACACCACAATGAGAACGCTTTATGGTCTCTTCTCATACCTAAAGCACATATGGGGAAATTGCAGAAAAGTGCAGGAGAGGACAAAGAGACATGGCACAGTTTTGGGAAAGGCATGCAAAGAACGTTTATGCAGCATTAAGAGGAAAATATATTTCTCTTCCTTTCCGATCCACAGATAACCATGTAATTCAACAATTGGTCTCCAACGCACAGCTGAAAATACTTAACACCCCCCCCCCCCTCACCACCAAAATAATTATACTGGGTTTCTAATTGTCAGGTTGAAGTAACCACTTTGCAGTATTGGATAGTTTCCTGTCATTCAGGCTGGACAAGGGCCCTTCTCCAAAGCAACAATAGACTTTCCCTTTTCCTCAATAGCAGGATACTGATGTTGGCACATTATGTTTGCAACTATACTCACATAAGGAGGGAACAGGTGTCTTTCCTCTGATTTCTAACTGGTGCTTTATGCCCAGTCTTCTCCAAACCAGTGAAGCAGTGTGAAAGCACATCCCTGCTCTCAATTCGCTCCCATCTGAAAAACAGCTCACTTAAGACAGATCAGCTTGAGTTCAATGGACTATGTTTCCCAAAAGCAAGAAGGAATGGAAACGGGGACATTCTCCCCATTTCTCTTGAAAGGAACTTCTCGATTGTGAGGGAAAGCACTGAGTTCCCCAATGTTATTGGTCTGAAGCCTCCAGCTCACTTCACTGTTCCTTATGTTAGTTAGGCCTGGAGGCTGCATGATTCCCATTCCTGTCCAACTCTGAGGGTCAAAATACCTTTCCAGTTTTTTTAAAGTATTTATTTATTTATTTACTACACTTATATCACCTCTCTCAGCCCAAAGGTGACTCAGGATTATATATTAACATATAGAGTTTAACTACTTACATCTATGCTATGGGAATGTAAAGAAAAGTAACACAAAAAAGGAAAAATTACAACCTACAAAACAATTACACAGATACAGATATAGATATACAGATATCCTCTACAACTAATATACTACCTCTACACTAACTATACTAAACTAAATTAAACTATATATGTGTGTGTGTGACTTCTAATTTGCCAGATTGCAATTACACATAACAACAACAACTACTACTACTTTATTTTTGTACCCTGCCTCTATCTCCCCGAAGGGACTCGGGGTGGCTTACATGTGGCACAATGTGCCTAAAACAAAGCAAAAAATCAACACACAATAAAATACAAGATAAAACCAATACCATATAAAACAAAGTTTAAGCTCAAAACAGCACCCAATAACCTATGATGAGAACAGTAATAAAACATAGCCAACTGTAAACAGGAGCAGGGAATAGGATAGTGCAAATTTTACCTAATTGAACGTATCTCCCGCTACGCCCCACCTAGGGCCCTAAGATCATCTGAAGAGACCCTGTTAGTTGCCCCCCCCCCCATTGTCGCAATCGCGTTTGGTGGGGACAGGGCCTTTTCTGTGGTGACCCCTCAGCTATGGAACTCCCTCCCGAGTGAAATTAGATCAGCTGCATCCCTCTTGTTCTTCCGGAAACAAGTAAAATCCTGGCTACGGGATCAGGCTTTTGGAGAATAGGCTGACTTGCTAACGTGCTGACCTATATACGTAGAACTGATGGACTGCCTCTGGATAATGTTTAAATTGCTGACCGCTGACTGTTGTTTTCTGTTTTTATACTGCTTTTATATTGTTCATATGGTTTTATACTGTTTATACTGCTTATATTGCTGTTTTATTATATTGTTGTTAAATTGTATATTCATGTTTTAATGTGGGCGCCATGGGTGCCGATTTGTTAGCCCTCCTGAGTCCCTCTGTGGAGGTTGAGATAGGAAGGGATATAAAAGCCCTAAATAAATAAATAAATACATAAAGTACAGTGCTGTGGGATTAATTGCAGACCATTGGGACTAGACATTCTCCATGGCTTGTCCAAACATTCAAGTTTTCAATTCCTTCTGGAAGGAGGACAGTGTTAATCTCCATGGGGCTTTTCAAAGCTGGGGGACCACCATCAAGAAGGCCCTCTCCCTTGTTCCCACCAACCATGCTTGTGACGGTGGCAGGACCATGAGGACCCCCCCCCCCAGTAGTTCTTAATGCTCGCGCAGGAACATGGGGGAGATGCAGTCATGAAGATAGGCAGGGCCCAAGCCGTTAAGGGCTTTGTAGGTGATGACCTGCACTTTGAATTGGGACCGGAAACTTATCGGCAACCAGTAGAGCCGGTATATCACAATTTGGAAGAGATATGAAAGATAAACATCTAGTTTAAAGCAGACTTTTCTTTTTCTTGGACTAATGAATGATCAATTTGAAAAAGAGTATGGAAAAATTCTTGAGCATATGATAACTGCAGCTAGAATGCACAGAAATAGAAAGAACCTAAGATATCAACTAGGGTGAAATGGATGATGAAACTTCTTGATTAAGCAGGGATAGACAAACAAACACATTTTAAGAGGAAAAAGCTGTAGAAAATGGTTGAATACATGAAGGAAAAATGGGGCCTGGAACTAAATTTATACTTTGGTTAAAATAGCTGTGTTTTTATGCAGAAAAGAAGCTGTGCTTATATGCGGAACTAATACTTAACATAAAAATATGTATTACTATTATAAATGCTTCTTTTCTGATAAAGTGCAGAGGAGAAAGCATTAGTATAGTATCTAAAATGCCTTTCCTACCTCATGCCAGCTGCATATGCATGTACGTCCTTTCCTCCCCTCTCCTTTTAACACCACTGTGTTCCCTATCTAGGTACATTTGTTAGGACAGCCCAATACCAGTATTTCCCAGTTACTTTCAACTCAGCCATGTTAATACAGCACAGAATAATATATCTAGATGTGAGAGCTGATCTTTTCTGGCTCCTTGACCTTTCACGCTCCAGAAATTTCAACCTGGTTATTTGTGTCTTCTCATGTTAGCAGTAAGGCTGAATTATAAACCCTGTTTTATTTACAGTAGTAGTCCACCAAATCACTCCCTATGACGAAAAGTGTATATTGGAAATTACTCACATGCCTAGTAAAAACAAAGGTCAATGCTATGTAAAATTGTCTGGATTCAGATATTTCCCACACTCTGAATTTCCAGAGGAACAGACATCTCAGTCCATCATTGCATGTTTTCAGAAGTGTCATAAGATTTTCTTACTGTACATGCTAAAATCTGTTAGAGGCAAGACTTGCAAGGAGAAACCCCACAAAAATATAAAGGCAGTCCCCAAGTCACAAACAACATAGGTTCTGTAGGTTTGTTCTTAAGTTGAATTTGTATGTAAGTTGAAACAGTTCCATTATTTAGGTGTAAGTCTATTTATCTATCTAAGCTTTGGATAGCACAGGAAAGGGTTAACACCCCTGTGGGGTTTGTTTAGCTATCTGTGCCCCTGTTCAGAAGATTTCACCTCACTTTCTGTCTCAGTGATAATGGGATTTTGAAAAATGGGGCTGTTTTGGAAACAAAGATTGGTGATAAAGCTTCAGCTGACACACCTTTTCCCCATGATAGCTCTTACAGGAGTGAATTCCCTTTCCTGGCTAGATTTCTAACAATTCCTATTGTCTCACCACCATTCTTAACTATGCAATGTTTATAAGTAAAATGTTTTTAAATTGGGTACTGCCTGTACAGTACTCTCCATTAACCAGCACCCACTGGGATTCGTAGATGCCGGATAAACGTAGTTTTTGGTTCCTTGAGAGTTATGATTAAAAATAGGTCTTACTAATACTATATCCATTGATATACCATACCATTACTCTACATTGACTTGATATTAATATTGAAATACAGTAATTAAAAGCAAATAAAAACAAATAAAACAAACTTACCATAATGTAACATAGTTTTACTGTATTTTAAAAACAGCTTTCTGAATGCATTTTTTTTGCCAGTTGCTTGAAAGTTCTAGTTGCTTGAGTTCTCATTAACAGAGAGTCTAATGTATTCTGGAGATACTATTAGTATATGTTTATTGGAACAAAAGTATGAGATTCCCAATACTAACAAGTTTTTTTTGGACCTTCTATGGAAAAAAAGTGAGACATATATATTTCTGATATACTAACCACTTTAGACATCCTAATATGAGACACAATTTTTGTGTCATTTAAAAACTTTTAGGTAATATTAGTCAAATAAGAATAAGTTTTATCCTTACTGGATTTTAAAGTATCAGAAGATTTTTCATGTTTGGCCCTGAATTGGGATTTTACCTCTTCATTTTACAATTGTTTTAGTTTTTGAATCAATATACCATATTTTCTGGTGTATAAGACAACCCCCAACTTTTCCAGTTAAAATATAGAGTTTGGGATATGCTCGCCATATAAGACTATCCCTCTGCCAACGCACACCAAATAAAAATATTAAAAAATTAGATTTGATTTCAATATAGTAATTTTCCTATTACCGTACCTCCTTCTCTGCCTCTCAGATCTCACACATGTGTGCCTGCGCCGCTTCACTGTAGTCCTCAGGAGCGAGATCTGAGAGGCAGAGAAGGAGGTATGGTAATAAGATACAAGGGCAAGCCAGATGGGTGAAAGAGGCATTTTTTTGGGCACAGCACCACTCTATCTCTTTTTTCTATACCTCGGGCGTCCCGGACGCCTGCAGCTTGCTCCACCCTTCACTTATACCTTCCCGCTGAGGCACCCCCTCACCTTGTCATGGGGACAATGTTAAATCACTTCTTTCTATGAATCCTGCTGAGTGGAATGTCTTCTATAGTACTTGTACAGCGCTGCCCTTGCTACTCTCATATAGTTGCCGCATATGGTGGGGATGCGACCACGGTTGTTTTTGAGCTTCCCCCATCATATGCGGTGACTGCAGATGCTCCAGTCCAGCTCAGAAGTTTCAGTATCTGCCCTATAAGATAACACCTGGTTTATAAGACGATCCATGAGTTTTGAGAAGATTTTCCTGGGTTAAAAAGTAGTCTTATACGACAGAAAATACAGTAATATTTTATGCTATGTTGGTATTTCCATTAGTTTTATGTTATTTGAGTTTATTGTGATTTTTTTTTAAAATCTCCTATTTCTAAATTAATACTGTGCAGTGCCTGAAGAAATCTATTTTATTGGCAGTTTAATAAATGTATCACTTGTTCCATTTTCTATTTTGATGTGACTGTTATAGCTTATTCAGAATTCCAGAAGAAGATTTTCACATCGCTGTTATGTGATTTAAAGAAGAAGATTAAGAATTAAGGTCTTTTTATGGTTCACAGCAAAAATATGGCATTCAGTCATTGTATTCTGGGCATATTCAGTCATAGTGTCTCCTAAAATGACAGATAAATTTGGCAAAAAGACATTTTCCACATTCTCTGATGCTATTCCAGAGTTACCTGCTGGTGTCAACTCAATCTCTTGAGACAAAGAAGTGCTCTATGGGGTATAATACAAATGAACAGCAAAATTAGACATCTTAGAAACCAAAATAAAGCCAGGCTGAAAGGCTGATTTAATCCTCTGTTCTAAAACAAAACAGGATTTTAAAAAACACATTAGTTCTTGCTTATGTTTATACTGAAAGTCTTTGTCCTATCTCAGTTATAACAAATGTATATACTCCCTATCTGTAATTTGAGGATAATGGTGTCTGCCTTTGATGGCTAAAGCAAGCATTGCTGAGATAATGTGATTTGAACATTTGAAACATGATGTAGAAATATTAAGTATCATCATCTCATTTTCAAATGTGCCTGAATATCTGAAAGACTGAAGAAAGGAATATATATGTATAATAGCAATTTCTAATAAATGGTGCAGAAAAGTACATTATTCCCACGTGTCATAGCAATCTAAAGTTTCTTAGAACTGTCCTTAGTGGTGGACTGGCACTACAGTTATCTCACAGTATGGGATCCACTGTGGAAACTCATCTCAGATGCTTAGAATGCAATACTTGATAATTGCTTTGTTGTGGCCCTTTAGCACATACCACCCCTTAATCCAATAATCATTTTCCCTTTTAGTCTACCTAGCCACTGAGAACTGCAATCTATACCATTATACACTAACTGGGGTTCATTCTTGGACCTCTCTCTGATTCTTGATATTATAGTATTATGCACTGTTAACAGCAGCTGCCAACCTGTAAATTCACTTGGCCAAGTTAGGAAATAATTCTCTCTCTTCAAATGAGTGTACAAATATCAAATACATTTTGTTGTTAGCAGCACATCTTTGCAATTGCCAAAGTTGGTAAATGAAGCTGCAGTATTTCTGAGAAAGATCCAATAGTACTTACTCTCGAAATGTTTAGAGCCTAGCTTTGCAACAGTTGTTTTGGCCATATCAAGCTTACACTGTTCCAAGAGGCTGTAGTTTATCTGTTTGGCCATGAAAACAATCTGCAACCTTTAGCTGGTCCAATCTGCAGCATCTAGGCTGCTAATCAATATGTGTAACTTGGACACTAGAAGTTCTGGTTGCACATTGTTTTGCAAGTTCAATTCAATTTGTTAAGTTTAAGTTTGAAACCCTGAAACAGCTTATTACTTTACTATGTAATGTATCAGCCTACAAACCTGGTTAGTTATTAAGATCTGAAGAAGCCTTTTTGTGAATACTGCTACCAACAGATGCCAACTTGGGAGAGGAAACACATTACAGCTTTTCCCTGTTTGCTTCTAATTCTGGAATAGCCCTGTCCCCAGGTATGACAGGTCCTCACTTCTTTGCCTTTAAAAAATGTTTCAAAATTTATATTGGCCTCTGACATTACCTTTAATAGCTTTGTTATAATGTTATAATGATTGTTTTGGTTTTACTATATCATTGGCTTTACTGCTTTTAATTTGTTCTACATAAGGGTGCTGGTTTTACAGAAATGAGGTGTAAAATACTACTATTGCTACTAATGGTTTAGTATGATTGAGAAGATTATTTTCTGCCATGTATACAGAAAGTACGATTTCTTTAAAGCTATGTGGATCAGAATGGCTGCAGTAACAAAAATAAGTGTTTTAGTCCTTTGCATAGTGAGACAATTCACAATTAGAAACATTCAAATGTATCTTAAGTGTTCGTTTCTCCCATATAATCTGGTAAAAAGAAATGCATCTCCTTTAGTCAATTTACTTACTCATCCCCATCTGCTATATGTATGGTGCAATGCCCAACATTTATTTTTGCATAATGAGATTAAAAAAACCATCTACAATTTATTTTACTGCCGAAGTATGTTTCTTCAAAATACAAACAGCCTCGTTCTTTAAAACGGGGACTTGATGTAGTCTTCTGCCACCCTTTGCTGAGAATACAGCTCTACCTTTCTGTTGAATTCAAAACCAATCAAAAACTTCCCCATTCTTTTTCAAGTTCCTGCTGTAATCTTTCACTGTGCCATTTTTTTGGGAATATCTTTAATGCAAAAAATCAAAGCCAAGAGGATTCATGAGCAGCAATGCTTCTAAACCTTTAAATAATCATGAAATGAGCTTTCAGAATTAACAGATAATGTAAATAGTCACAGAGGGAGTGTTTACTTGTTGGACAGCATTTTCTTGGCAGCATTCTGAAAACTTACAAACTAGAAACAATACTTTAGCCTCTGCTTAAGATGACTGTAGTCATTAATGTGAAATGCAGCCCCACTTATAGTGGCAAGAAAAAGAAAGCAAGCAAATGCTTTCCAAACAAATTATTTTAACAAACCAAGGTATTTTGGATTGATTTCAACATGGCAGATGGCACAATTCCTTTCGATCACAGACAGTAAAAAAAAATAATCATGAAGGAGCTCTTTTTTAGAAAAAGTGGAGTACCAGTAGGTTTTCTCTTCAGTTTTGCAATGTTAATGGAACTGGACACAGCACTTCATGACCTGCACAGCATATTGCATACATATTAATGTATAAGTCCAGAAATTTAAATAAAAAATGGATGCAAAAAACCTGGGGTGACTTATCTATGAGTCCATTATTATACCTTAATGCTTATTTTAAAAAAGAGGAACTATTTCCTTCTTTGAGTACACTGGCAAAAGGTGAGATCTGGGATAAGCTAAAAGAAGGACTGGCCCCATTACTTTCTCCATTGCAATGCCACTTCTGGATTTTTTGAATGCCTGGGTCGGAAAATTGTCATGGTGTCCAAGGGTGGCAGGCTTCTTGTGGCAGCACAGGTGCTTCCCCCACTTCATACAAAAACCCTAGACTTATGTACACGTCATATCAAAATTGGTAATTTGGGTCCTAACACCTCCCCTGGAGTTATACATGAGGTTGACTTATACATGGCTATAACTATATTCATTTAACTGTGCAAGGCTCTTAATGTCATATTGTATGATGTCAGCTTCCGCAAGTACTCCAAAGTTCAGGGACTGGCGTACCAAACTCTAAAGGATAAATAAGACATGAATTTGTTGAAAGAAAAGAACAGAGACCTTTACTGACCTTGGCCAAAGAGGATGGCAGCAGAGTCTGTGCTTTAAAGACTGACATACTCAATGTGGAAATACATACATATTTATAGCACTTTGATAGAAGTTTGAAACAAATGTCCTGAATGCTGATTGGCTCAGACTGGGGCTGGCTAAAATCCGCATACTAGTTGGTTGAGATGTGCTGTCCCTCATCATTGCTGGTTGGTTCTCGAGTTTGGCGAGAACCTCAATAAACTGTTATTGCTCCATTTGAAGTTTCGTAGCTGTTGCTTGATCTGCCTCTCATGGGTGTGGGAAAGGAAAGAATGTGGGTAGGGTTTAGGCTGATGGGTATGAATGGTCCCTCTATCTCACCTGTCAGGCATGACAGAGCATTCATGGTGACTCCATGATTAATGAAGTCTGGTGTTAAGCTAATACAGACATTATCTGAAATTATACCTGGATAGGCAGGCACTACTGTTTGCCATCTGGGGATTTGTGTAAAACTGGAGACACCTTTCGTCCCTAGGATTGTGATCTCTATTTGGACTGCCTCGCCTAGCAGCTTTGACTATACAGTCAAAAGAAATGGAGTAGGAGCAGGGGTTTGAGCCTGGTTTCCTTCATATTCTGTAGCAAATATGGAAGGAAAGAGGTGCCCTTGAACTTATTGGCCTGTGTCCCCATAACCTTAATTCACCTATACATTGCCTGTATGGGGAAGATGTTCGTTATGAATATATCAGAGTTCTGACTGTAGTATTTGCATTAAAATTGTGATCAACATATTCACCCCATACTATGGTATTCAGTTTCTTTGACACAGTGCAAATCTGATTTAATTGCTACCTGAGTATTCCAACCTTCCATTTCCCCTCACTTTTATCTCCTCAAAGACAGATAGCTACTTCTGGCTGTGATCTGCTCTGGATTCCTTCCTAAGGTAGCACCTCCCTGAACTAGCTACTTAAATTTTGCACTGCTTCAGACCAAAATGTCTGTCATACCACTGCAGCTAGAGGGCTGATCCAAATTAACATTTTCTGATATTGCTAGTTTCTCTCATGTTTCCTTGTGATTAAAATGCATCCCTGTGGAGTGGTTTGGAGCAACCTGCTTGAAAAAAAAGCTGTCAGCAAGACCCCAGGAAGGCTGGCTGAAAAAAACAAAAACAAATAAGGAAGTGATAATGCCAGACTGGGAAAAAATGGAGAGGGTCATAGGAGCTGATATTATGAGAATACTTTGGGGGGGGGGGGGGGGAACAAAGCCACACTGAATCCTCTCAAAGCTCCTGGCAACAAGCTTTACATTTATGCTTTTCAAATATCAACATATAATTTTTATATTAGTTGGAGGGGGAAACAGGAGTGAGCAGGAATTAGCAATATATCCAATGCCCCGCACACCATTCTGGTGCCAGAGCCCTCTAAGTTTCCAGCACTAAGAACATATGTTGGATGCATGTTATGAAAGAATCCCTGATCAAAACTGTGCAAATCCCAGGTCAAAACTTTGTGAAGTTTAAACTTGGTTGTTCAGCAAAACCTTTGGGCTTCATTGATGCAACCCAAAGTCTGTTATTTATAGTTCGAAACCTTTTGTATTGCAAAATCTGCTTTACCTCATTATATTGTTTAATATGATTTAGATTATTTAAACTATTTAACTGTTTTCAGTCTGTTTAAGTCATTTCAACACTATTGAAAGCACTCAGAGATCTCTTAAGGGAGTATATTTTTAATATTTTAATAGTAATAATAACAAGAACAAAAATAATGCTTATACATGGGCTGTAATTTCCAAAGACTGATATTTTATTTATTTATTTATTTCAAACATTTTTACCCCGCCCTTCTCAACCCCTAGGGGGACTCAGGGAGGCTTCCAATTGGCAATAATTCAATGCCGCATCATAAAATACAAATAACAGATATAATAATTAAAACATGAACATTCATAAATAAAGATTAAAACAGTATAAAGGATATCTAAATGATGTATGAGGAAAATAAATTAATATTGACACAAGCTGATCTCAACTATACTTCCTAGACTAACGTGAGGAATGGAACATATCTTTCAGATTTTACACTTGTCTAAAACTAGAGATCCAGTGCTCAGACTTTTAAGATAAAATACATTGTGGAAGTGTATGTCTTTGGTCCCCAGCCCTATTCTGTCAGAGTACATACATAAATCCATATATGAATTTGTATTATATACATTTCATTTTATAAAAAGACCATATATTCAAATAGAAGTTGAACAGAAATGTTTTATACATGAAACAATGGTAAACTGGCAAGAAGTTGAAAAAGACTAATCAGCCTAATTTACAGGACATGTCAATTCAGATTCAATATATACACAGAAAAGAATTATAAAAGGTATATAATGATTTATTGTTGAAGGCTTTCACGGCCGGAATCACTGGAAAATGAAAGGCACTGCAGACTACTTCAACCAGCTATAGCAGAGCACCTGATGAACCAACCTGGACACCGAATATTATTTGAGAACACAGAAATGTTGGACCACTCTAACAACCACCATGTCAGACTACACAGAGAAGCCATTGAAATCCATAAGCATGTGGACAATTTCAACAGAAAGGAGGAAACCATGAAAATGAACAATATCTGGCTACCAGTATTAAAAAAACTTTAAAATTACAGCAGCAAAACAACAGAGAGGAAACAATCAGGGACAGCTAATCACCTCTCAACAAAAGATTCTCCCAGGCACTAACAAGCCACACCAAAAAACTGCCAGGCCATCAAATGCTAATCAAGGTGGCCAACTGAAACAGTCACGCCTAGCTCCAACAGACAAGAGTTCTTTGTCGCGCCCTGGACATTCCACAGATAAATAAATTTTTCTAGTTCCAACAGACCTCACTACCTCTGAGGATGCTTGCCATAGATTCAGGCGAAACGTCAGGAGAGAATGCCTCTAGAACATAGCCATATATAATAATTGTTCTGATCTACCAATTTACAAACAATAAACTACTTAAATTATTGGGCCTACATTTGCAGGAATATTCTCCTAGCCCTGTTCAAAGGAATACTAACATCATTATCCTGGATAAGCACCTCTTTTGAAATAGGTCATGATGAGATAATTGTAACATTTGCCCTGACTGCACATATGGGGATAAACTGATTTATTGTAAGAGGGCAATATTATCTTTATAAGTAAACAAAAGCCTCTCACTGAGTATTTTAGGTTCTTTCATAACCCTTTGGAACTGACACAGAATTTGCACAGTAAAGTATGAATGACTAGTTTTTCGGGAGAAAAGGGAACTAGCTTGCAAGTTGATAAACTTCAATTAATACTTTTACTGATTTCATCTTAGGGGCAAATGAGAGAGGGACTAGTAAACAAAGGAAACTAAGAAAATATCTGGGAATGGGGGGTGGGGGGTGGAAGGAAAGACAAAGCAGTACTAGCAAGAGGAATTAACTTGTTTAATTTTTTCCCTGACAGAAGCAAGGCCTTTAAAAAGGACCAAGTAAGCAATGGTTAAACCTCAATTTTCATGCACACAAACTGGCTCTCATCCAAGCCAGTTCTAATCAAATAGATAGAAGGAGGACAGATGGAGAGACAATGGACAATTACTCCCTCGTGGGAGAGTCAGGCTATTAACTCAGAGACAATCTGTGTAAGGTGAGTAGATTGGTCCCATTTGTAATTTCAGGTTCTGCTGGGATCCTGTTAACAATGTACTGCTGTCACAGAGAAATTTACTGAGTCTAGGACTCCCCATAAGGCTGCCATGCTTAATGGGTGTATTAAGTTAAGGGTGGAAGCAAAAACATTGGAAGACAAACATAACCAGGAATTAACTGTAGTGCAGTACTCAACATATAGCATGCCATAGCAGAGATGCTACTGGCATGCAGACTTTGTCCTCACTGAACTTATACTTTTTTCTTCAGACTTCCTGGTGACTTGAGTTGTGGGCATTGAGGACAAAGATTTCATTTTGGAGAAAGATACAGAATACAGGAAATCTTCGTATTTGCACTAGCAGTTCAGATGCTTGCAAAGTTGAGATGGGACATATGCAACATAGATGATATCCTAATATTACAGGTTTTGAAGTGATGAAGCTGTTTTCAATTTTTTTTTTACTACCAACCTACCTCAACATATCCATTTAAAAAGAAGCTCCTTTAGACAAAGTCTTTTTATGTCCACCCAGGTCTCCTTTTCCTTATTATTCTCTGTCTGGCTAGAAGTTTTTTTAGAGCACTACTTCCCGGGGGGGAGGACAAGGAATGGAGAAACAGACTTTTAATGTTGACTTGAAGCAGTATGTCTGCAGTAAACAATGTAATAAAAGGTTTAGCTGGAAAAGAATGGGATTCTAATCCAGTTGATTTTACTGCAGCCGTGTGAGCCATCCTACAATAGTAAGACATATAGCAGCAGCCTCCAGAGTTACATGAATAACAGAGCAGAGGGGGGAAAAGGGTACATCACTCCTCCACAATCTATCTCCAATGTGTATAGATCTATATATGCTGGCCATCAAATGAAACTCTGTAGGGAGTCTGGAAAAAGAGGAAGACATCCCTAGATATATTTTGAGACAAGACACTGGGTTACTTGAAGGTTCAGTGTTCTTTTATGTATGCAAGGTTTATTTAATATTACTAGATTTGATTTAACAGTTTGCTGAACTGCTAATATTTTCTATGATGCACAAAACAGTCTCTGTTCCTTCTATGTTATTTCTGCCTCTGAGGAGTCAAGAGTTTCAATGCTATCCCCCTCCCACTCCAAAAATCTTGCAACAAAGGCAGTACTGTGGCAGATATCCAGTGGTTTATTAACAGACATGGTTGTCTGGATACACAAAATCTGAAGATTGGTGTTTTAAACTACTTTGAGAAGTATGTAAGTAATGTTAAAGATTGGGTAAGGAACTGGAAAACCAGAGAGAGAAAGGCATGGACTTTCCAATGAATTATTTGAAATCTCGATTGTGAACTTTAAACTCGCATTTCATGTTCTCATAAATCATATCAATACCGCACAACCCACAAAAACAAGGTGATTAACAAGAGTAAGGAATACCATCAAGAATAGAATGCTTTTCAATTGGGGGGGGGGGGGATTCCCATGACCTTAGCACTGGACATAAATATGACAGAGACAATTAGGAGAGAGAAATGAATGGCAGTGGGAAAGGCCACTGCAGTGTAAACATTAGGTCACTGCACATGGGTGATAAGATACAAAAAGAAAAGGGCAAAAAAAGGGGGGGGGATAACAAAGGACTGGGAAATAGCCTGGATATAAGAATAAACACAGTGTGTACAGAAAAGAGGGGTACATATGTTAGGGGAAGGTGCTTTCCACTTTGGGGGAAGTTGCACCTCCCCCCAGAAAAAAATTCTCTTGATCCACAGACTCAAATCAGGGATGTCTCAATTAACACAGTAGATGTGTTCCCAAACAATCTTTCTTTAACAAAAAAAAAATAGAACCAGAGGTAGAAATTCAATCAGGGACAGGTCTAAGAAACTTCAATGATCTCATAAAGTTTAAAAAGTAATAATGACTATGTTGTTGGAAGTCTACACAATCGGTGAAGAAATATAAAAATGGTGAGAAGAGGTTTCGACCCCCCCCCCCCAAAAAAAAAACAGGCCAGAAAGGTCAAATTTTGCAATCCAAAAAATGGCAGTGGCATGTTTGCAACTCCTTGACTCAAAAGATGCATGTTAGTAATTATTCACCAACATAAAAGACATGATGTATTTTTAAGTCTGTGATATCAACATTATATTCAAAAGAAATAAATGTTTAAGTCAAAGGTCATTTATTTAAGACAGTTTATCTTGTGGTACTTGTGTTTCATCAAAGAGCCCACCAAATATGGGATGTGTAAAAGAGAGGATGCCATTTTGTTCAAACCAGAACTACTTAGAAGAGATGTTGTAACAAATGGTCTTTTCTTGTAAGATGAAGAATAGTGTACCACTTGTCTGATCTTCTTTTTGAAGACTGTGCTTATAATCAAAGCTAGAACACAATGGTAAAACAACAATATGCAAGTAATGAACATCTGGCCAATAAGCTGAATGTGGGAGGCCCAGGTAATGTAGAACAGCGTGAAACATTTTTGAAAACATGTATCTACTTAGAAAGAAATGAGGAACAGCTGAGTGCTACAAATAAATTCACTCCAAGAATATTGCAATTCACAAGCATATGATAACAATCACATCACATTCACACTTATGGAACACAATAGAGTCAGGATCATTATCTATAGTGAAAGTGGTAAAGCTGATGTAGTAATACTGAAATAACAGTCTGAACATGTCCTGTGAAAGCAGTGTGAAATCCAAAGACAGTGGCATTAACCAGGAAGGCTTCGTACAATCAGTAACTATCACTAATATAGAATACTTATAAAGACTTCTGGGGCATCCAGAAATTTCAAACAAGAAAAATACGAAATAGGTAGGCTTTCAACAACTTTTCTAGCTTTCCTTATGATTAGCAATCTCTAAGCTTAAACATTTCTTTGAATAATGTAGCCACTCTATCTAATGCCTTTAGTTGTATTAATATCCTAACCATATAAGTTAGATAAGTACAACAAGCCTCTACTTTTGATAGTGAAGCAGCCCATTAGCCTCCTCTATTTTAATTGGGCCCAAGATAATCATTGTAAAATTTAACCCCACACCCACCCCGTTTAAGAAAGCAATAATACCACATAGTTTTCAAGTCTGCAATTCATGATCAGCCATTCTTCATTGACCAGAAGAAACATGAGATCAGTTGCATTGCTTACAAAGGCCCTAGGATCAATCCCCAGTACTGCTAGACAGGGGCAGGAAAAGACTTGTCTGAAATGCTGCAGAGCTGCTGCCATTCTTTATAATAGACCAAACACCATATAATTTTGTTCTCAAAACATTCTTTCTCCATGTCATCAATCAAAAGGTCAGCTCTTTGTTCCAATCACTAGATCTCATATTCAGATTTGTCAGGAGCCCAACCAGGCTCCTCAGTATGCCCATTACTGTTGCCTTGTTGATATGAAAAGCTAGGGGTCTGAAGTGGTGAATCTCTTGTATGCATGAAGGGTCTTCATGTGATTAAGGGTTCTGGCTTCTGTGAAAAGCTTCCACAGACAGAAAAGTCTCAGACTTATTTGTTTTTTGTATGGAACAAACCGATGAACTAGCATGTTCCTCACCTTCCATGTTTAATTAACCTTTCATTTATTCAATTTACCTCTTCCAGAGAATTGAGTGAGTATAGACTTTAGGATTTTTCCATAAATGATACATCATATTAGAAAGACAATTAGCAAAAATTGTGAGATGTTGTGTAGAAATAAGGATATTTTGTTTAGTTCTCCAATCCCTTTGTGACATGGAATGACAGAGAACAGGGTCATACCAAGCAGAAAACTTTGAGGAACTTCTTTCATTAGAGATCCAGATATAATGAATAATTAAAAATCATATGTCCCAGGAAAATGCATAAAGTATAAATAAATAAATAAATAAATAAATAAATAAATAAATAGGCTTTGGTTAGCATATGGAAGGCTTAACACCCCTGTGGCATTTGTTTTTCTGTCTCTGTCCCTGTTCAGAAGATGTCACCTCACTTTCTGTCCTTCTGACAGTCGGATTTTGAAAAATTTGGCTTGCTATAAAAACAAGGATTGGCAAGAAAGCTTCAGTGGAGACACTTTTTACAAATGATACTCTTATAGGGGTACATTTTCCTTTCTAGGAATAGACACTCTCATTTCCTATTATAGAATCATAGAATCATTAAGTTGGAAGAGACCTTGTGGGCCATCCAGGAAAATCACATTTAAAGCATCCCCGACAGATGGCTATCCAACCTCTGTTTAAAAGCCCCCAAAGAAGAAGCCTCCACCACACTCCAGGGCAGAGAGTTCCACTGCTGAACAACTCTCTGAACAAGCTCTTCCTAATGTTCAGGTGGAATATCCTTTCCTGTAGTTTGAAACCATTGTTCTGCGTCCTAGTTCTAGGGCAGCAGAAAACATGCTTGCTCCCTCCTCCCTAGGACGTCCTCTCACATATTTATACATGGCGGCTATCATGTCTCCTCTCACCATTCTCTTCTTCAGGCTAAACATGCCCAGCTCTTTAAGCCACTCCTCATAGGGCTTGTTCTCCAGACCCTTGATCATTTTAGTCACCTTCCCTTGGACACATTCCAGCTTGTCAACATCTCCCTTTAATTGTGGTGCCCAGACCACAGCAGAATAGTGGGGTAGCATTACTTCCCTGGATCTAGACACTAGACTCCTATTTATGCAGGTCAAAATCCCATTGGCTTTTTTTGCCACCACATCACATTGTTGGCTCATGTTTAACTTGATGTCCAAGATCTTTTTCACAGTACCACTGTCTCACCCTTATTTGTAACTAGGAGTTGTATGGAAGTCGGATGTCTGTAACTTAAAGACTCCCTGTAACTCAGCAACTGTTGGTGGTAATAATTTTGAAAAAATTGGCTTTTTGTGGAAACAAGGATTGGTGATAAAGCTTCAGGAGAGACACCTTTTCCTCAAGGTTACTCTTTAAGGAGTTGATTTCTCTTATGAGAGATAGATTGCTTTCCCTTCCTGTTGCCTCAAACTCATTCTTAACTATGAATCATCTGTCAGTTAGATGTTCATAACTTGGGGACTGCCTTTATTGGGAGAACCAGAGAAATACAAGAAATAATGCAGCTTTTCCTTGTGCTTAATTTTAAGAAAAACTGCCTTCCAACACTGTAATCAATATCACCTTTGGATATTCCACTTAAAGAAATCATGAACTACTCAATATAAATGAATTAAAATATAAAAGGTCCTATGAGAAGAGAAAGCAACATACAACAAATGACTAAACATCAACAAATGCAGCTCAGCATTTGCTTGAAATGTTCTTTACCAATGGCCTCAAGTACTCTTTATCTCACTATCGAAACACCATCAGAATGTCTAGCCAGAACTAAAGAGCTACAGCTTATGTTCTTTATCTGCCTGTGTAATCTTGTCACTTTTATCAGTTTCTTTTTTTTTACTTTTGTCCATGGATATGCTTTTGCAAAAAGTCACAATTGTTGCCCAAGAATAATTCAGAAAAAAATGAAAGCTATCTAGAAATGATAACCATGTATATAGTACATGGCTGAGCATTCAATTGGCAATATGAAAATTATAAGCATTATAAATGCCAAGTTCATCTCATATAATTAGAACATGCATTCTCTCCTACTGAGAAAAGTATAAAGCTATGAAAAATAAGACCCACAGGGAAGCAAGAAAGAAGCAGAACAACCCATTCAGCCTGTCAGCCTGTACCAAATTCAATGTCAAAATAGTGGAAGTCACACTGATAGACCCCATAAGGGTTGCATCAGGCATCGCCCAAATGAATTCCAATTTTCCTGCTATAGTACTAAAGACAGATGTGGAAAAGAATTCTTATAGGAAAAAAATGAGAAGACAGACATATATGAGATTAATTTTCCCTCAAAAGAGAACAAAGAAGATTAACAGCCAAAAGAAAAATCAGCCCATGTGGGGGTGAAGGGGCGGGGGTGGGGGGAGAGTTATAAAGACGTAAACCAATAAACAGAAAAGAACAGGTCAGAGGTAAAGAACACACGGTGATTCTAGTTCAGATTAGAAGAAGGTTTGAATTTTCGTTTTAATTCATATCCCATATTTGGCAACATGCAACAATATATTTAATTACTTAAGATAATAACTGGATCCTGGATGCTCTAGAACAGCCATTTGACAAGGTTCTATGGGGCTAAACTTAGATTATGAATTAGGCAACCATATATATTCATCTGTACAATCTTGGTAGGGACCATTCTTTTTTAAAAATAAGGAATGCAAAAGAAAGAATCCATATTATTTCTGATATTTGAATGGAAATATTGTTTGATATCCTTCCTAACCCTGGTGTCTTCCAGATGTTGTCAACTTCAACTCCTATGATCCCTCAGTCCTGATTATTAGTCAGGGCTAATGAAGAATAGTACCACACAGGAACAGCTTGAAAATGGTTGCTTGTATTCCCATCTTACATGAGCAGCTCCAAACATTGTTTGCCTCAATACAGTAATATTATAAACTGCTTTTTGCTTATTTGCAAATATACTTCCTAATAATTGGATGAGCATTTTTAAATTGTGCTGTGGTTAGCTGGTATGGGATGGGTATTAAATCCATGCCTTCCTCCCTTCTCACCCGGTAATTGCTTGATTACTTATAGCAGACCTTGTGAATTGCTTGCATTTTGAACTTGTGGAAAAGGTATGAATTCCCAAAGGACATGTGGAATTTCTAGTATATCTCATCTAGGGAGGAAACTTATTGCATGCCTTCTGTGACAATATATAATAAATAATAATAATAATAATAAAACTTTATAGACCACCCTATCTCCCCAGAGGGTCTCAGGACAGTTTCCAACACATATGGCAAACATTCAATGCCAACAAAGAGGCATATAACAGATTACATCAAAACATGACACATCACAAAAAATAGGACAACCATTACTATAAACTTAATACCAAATAAAAAATAACCAAAAAATAAAACGAAACAATCCTAACAGATAACACTTCAAAACATGAACTAATAGCCAACACTGAGGGCTGCTCATTTTCACTCCCCAGCATCTCATATGCTGATCCCCAGAAGCCACGCATGAACCTCATTAATAACTTCAAAGAACAATAAATGTACATAAAGGTGTTTCTCTACTGATTGCCATCAAAGGAATCAGGACAATAAATTGCACCTCAAATGACCAACAAACAAACAAGTCCCTATTTTGCTTGCATAAGCAATTTGTCATGTTGATAGCATAGCTTTGGTTTTGAAACTAAATTTCTACATGCCCTATGAGTAGCGGCTTAAAGAGCTATGTTTAGTCTGGAGAAGTTTGAGAAAAGACATGATAGCTATGTTTAAATATTTGAATGTATGTCATAAAGAAGAGGAAGCAAGCTTGTTTTCTGCTGTCCTACAGGCTAGGACTCTGAGCAATGAGTTCAAATTACAGGAAAGGAGATTCCACTTGAACATTAGGAAGAACTTCCTGACCATAAGAGCTGTTGACCAGTGGAACTCACTGCCTTGGAGTGTGGTGGAGGCTCCTTCTTTGGAGGCTTTTAAACAGAGGGGGATAGTCATCTGTCAGGGGTGCTTTGATTGTGCTTTTCCTCTATGGCAGGGGGTTGGATTGGGTGGTGATTGTGGTCTCTTCCAACTCTATGATTCTATGCATTCCTCCTATCAAGCAACACCATAGTATCACTGAAAAAGAATGTAACCTTACTTGTAATATAATTTCAGACTTTAAACAAATAAATGGGAAGAACAAGTGGTATGGAAGGGAGAACGCAAGCAAATGATCTTACCTGGTTTCTTCATCTATGCTCTGCAAAGGAAAAAACACACAAACAAAATTAAATATAGTTTTTTATCTCTTAGATTATTGTGAATACATAATATATGATAGATACATAAAGAGGCTGCTGTCTAATGATGTAAGAGAGGTATAACCCTGTTAATGGAGGTCATCATCATTAGATTTCATGCTACAGCCTCTTCTTGACCAGAAGGGCATGATGAATAGCTCATTTATTATACTGGGTGTGCAGCTGTAGTAAGAGCATCTCTAAAAGGACCATCTCTGCTCTCATCAGTTAAGCACACTTTAGCCCTTCACACCAAATTCTCAGGTCATTCTGGCCAGATGGGAATGGCTCAGGATTTCTCCTTAGTGATGATAACATCTTTCCACCTTACTATTGTGCTGACAGGTTGATAACACTTATCAGGTGTTTGGCCTGGCAGATGGCATGTAATTGCACAAGGTCCTAATGATTCCTAGCTGTTCCTATTATGTGTTTGTCTATATGCCATGGTGCTTAAATAATGAATGCCTACAATTCCAAACACATTCAGCTGGTTGCTCATTACCTTTGTGTAAGGCATGCAAATAGGAAACAATATATAGGGGTTAAAATGCTGTGGCACAGAAAGAGCACAGCAGTAAGAATATTTTGCATTACATTATGGGAGGGAGAGAAAGAAGAACATTGCAATAATCAATTCTATGTAAATTGCACTATGGAGTCATGCACGTAACATTTTCTGTTCTGCAAAGAAAAGGGCAACATTAAGTAAGCCTTGCTATCTGCTAGCTTTGAGTGTGTAATCAGGAAAGGATGTGAAATATAAACTTGGTTAATACTGAAATTAAATCAAATTGATTTAACTAGACATAAAATCATTATGCATAACATTATTAATCAAATCCACCTGCTATCATAATTATTTTAATATCTGTCACTGGTAAACAACTTGTGCTTTAAAGGTAAGCTTAAGTATTACGTAGGCAGCTTAGCAGTATGTAGCAGTCTCATTTCAGTGCTGTATTGGAAACAGAATGTCACAGGTTTAAAACCTGATATCTGCAGTTAAAACAATTTTAGATAGTAAACTGTGGAAAAGACTTCTTCTGCCAGAAAGATTGAAGAGTGATGCCAATCACAGCAGATAACACTGGCTTACATAAACAAATGATATGGTATTGCAGAAGGTATAGTAGAGGATAACACTATATATTCATGTGATTCAGGGAAAAGCATCTCACCAACATTTCACTTTCTTTATAATAGCCTGAGATTAGCAAAAACAATCTTCAGAATGTAGTGCTAGAACAGTACTATTTCATCTCCAATTTCTTTAATGAAAATCTATCATTCATATCACAGAAAAAACATATATTCAACACTGTTACAACCATGTTATTTCAATGCTGAAAGTATAATCACAGTAGATTCTGAATAATGAAGGGTTTATTTCATTCCAAAATACATTCAGTGTTGTATTTATCACAAGTTGTTTCTGTCTGTATTTAGACCGTGCTTGAGTTGCACTTTTGTCAAAATTAATTCTTCTATTTATTAATTCAAGCATTACACCAATAGCATACATAGCAACTTGGACATTCACAATTTCTTTTAAAAAATAAAAAAGGTAGACTGCCTCACACAATCTGTGACAAAGGTATATCACCTCACAGAATACACAAGACATTATGGCAGTGGTGACCAACTGCAGAAGATCTGGAAACTACCTGCTCTATTTTGTACCATCATCCTTGGACAAACATGGACTGTACTCATTCTTCTTCATGAAATCAGGAGTGACTAGAAGTTTATTTCAAATTTTATTTTGGGAGTATATAAGGTACACGGGGAGAGTCAGCACTGCATAGGGAAGGGCAGGTTACCTACCTGTAACTATGTTTCTTTGAGTGGACCTTTGTGAAGTCGCACATGTGGGTTTACTGCTTTTGCACCAGCTCCTGATGACTCCATGTTGGAACCACTGGAGGTATCATCCATATCAGAGTGTTGTGCTTTGGGCACTGGTTGTTCTACTGTAGCTTTGGGCTTTACCTGAGAGAGGGGAGGTTGTTCTCTTGGATGTGCCAGGTCTCAGTACCAAAGTTGGGGATGGCGATGAAACTGACATACATCATTTAGTCACCGAGTCTATGGAGGTGTGAAATGCCATTGCAAGTCGTGCTGTTGTCACCCTCTGTCTCCTTGGCTGAAGTGTTCTCCATTTGGGTAGGAAAAAGCTGGTGGCACGAATACTGAGGAGCTGGAGATGCATGTATCATTACAGGTACTTGAATGATTGTGCATATCGATTGGGGAGATGAGTCTTGGACCTACCCCTCTGACAGCGGTTTGAGCATGTTGCGAGGACTTGGTGAAGGTTACTCTTGCGGCAGAAAAGTAGGTGAGGCATGGTGCGAAGATGCCGTTGATGACGGCAACTTGCATCCATCCTTGGTAGATGAAGGTTTAACCTTTTTTCTGGGCTTTTTTCCTCCTTTTTTAGCTCTACTTCCAATGTCTTGCTGTTTTTGGGGGAATAGAAAAAAGGGTTCCCAGAGTCGCATCTAGCTCAGCCCATTTTTGTTCCTTGAGTGAGCATTTCAGAGAAATCCTCATGGATGAGGAGGATGGTGGTGCTACCAAGATAGATGGTGTTGATCTGGCTGATGCTAGCAAGGCTGAGATAGACGGAGCTACCGACAGCGCTGGCTGTTTTGCCAAACCCAATTCAGACTTTGATTTTTTAGAAGTTTTTGTGGCTTTGGAGGAGGCTACCAATGGCACAGCTGAGGTAGAAGGAGCCAGGACTTGTTGGTAGAGAGTTGCTTAAAGCCTTGTCTCGCCAATTCTTCCTGTCCTTATTTATTTATTTATTTATTTATTGCACTTGTAGACCGCCGTTCTCAGCCCTAGGGCGACTCACGGCGGTGTACAACATATAAAAACAAATTACAATATAGGCAATATCACGAACAACAATAACAACATCACTATCAATAATACAATTACACTAAATCATTCGCGACATCTCATCATAGAATCACAATCCAATTTCGTTATCCATGTTCCGTTCCAATCATCATTGCCAATTGTTGTAGCACTTAGTCAAACGCCTTCTCAAACAACCACGTCTTTAGTCTCTTGCGGAATGTCATAAGGGAGGGTGCCTGTCTGATGTCTACAGGGAGGGTGTTCCACAGCCGGGGGGCCACCACCGAGAAGGCCCTATCCCTCGTCCCCGCCAGGCGTGCCTGTGAGGCAGGCGGGATCGAGAGAAGGGCCTCCCCAGACGATCTCAAAGTCCTCGTGGGCTCATAGGCTGAGATGCGGTCAGACAGGTATTTTGGGCCGGAACCGTTTAGGGCTTTGTAGGCCAACACCAGCACCTTGAATTGGGCCTGGTAGCAGATCGGCAGCCAGTGGAGCTGGAACAACAAGGGCGTTGTATGTTCCCTGCGTCCTGCTCCTGTTAGTAACATGGCTGCCGCGCACTGGACTAGCTGGAGCTTCCGGGCCGTCTTCAAGGGCAGCCCCACGTAGAGAGTGTTGCAGTAGTCAAGGCGGGATGTGACCAGAGCGTGTACCACCGTGGCCAAGTCAGACTTCCCGAGGTACGGGCGCAGCTGGCGCACGAGCCTGAGCTGTGCAAATGCTCCCCTGGTCACCGCTGAAACCTGGGGATCCAGGCTCAACGATCACACCCAAGCTGCGAACCTGCGCCTTCAAGAGGAGTGCGACCCCATCAAGCACAGGCTGTAACCCTATACCCTGTTCGGCCTTGCGACTGACCAGGAGTACCTCTGTCTTGTCTGGATTCAATTTCAATTTGTTTGCCCTCATCCAGACCATTACAGCGGCCAGGCACCGGTTCAGGACCTCGACAGCCTCCTTAGTAGCAGGTGGGAAGAAGTGACAGAGTTGGACATCATCTGCGTACAGATGACACCGCACCCCGAAACTCCGGATGATCTCACCCAGCGGCTTCATGTAGATATTAAACAGTATGGGGGACAGTATAGAGCCCTGTGGAACCCCACAAGTCAAAGGCTGTGGCGTTGAACAGGTGTCCCCCAATAACACCTTCTGGGTGCGGCCCTTCAGAAATGACCGGAGCCACTGCAGAACAGTGCCCCCGAGGCCCATTTCCGCAAGACGCCCCAGAAGGATACCGTGGTCGACGGTATCGAAGGCCGCTGAGAGGTCCAGGAGCACCAACAGGGACACACTCCCCCTGTCTAGCTCCCGGCGCAGATCATCCCCTAAGGCAACCAAGACCGTCTCAGTTCCATGTCCCGGTCTGAAACCAGACTGTGCCGAATCCAGATAATCCGTGTCTCTCAAGAATACCTGGAGTTGTGAGGCCACTACGCTTTCCATGACTTTGCCCAAAAAAGGGAGATTGGGAACAGGCCGAAAGTTGTCAAATTTAGTGGGGTTCAGTGATGGTTTTTTCAACAGCGGTTTTATAATAGCTTGTTTTAAGCTCGCTGGAATCTCGCCTTCCCGGAGGGAGGCGTTAACCACCACCGTTACCCACTCAGCCAATCCCCCTCTGGCCTCCTTCAGAAGCCAGGATGGGCAGGGGTCTAGGATGGACGTAGTGGGCCTCATTCCTCCAAGTATCTTGTCCACATCCTCGGGCTTCACCAATTGAAAAGAATCCATCAAAATAGAGTCCTGGGCTGTAAAGGCCTGACAATGCTGGCAGGAGCTGACTACACAGCTTTCTCCCAAGCATTTGGAGTGTCCATCAGAGCCTGGTATTTGTGTGCCATAGTGCGCATGTAGTTGAAATGAAGAAATGGCTGAAGAACTGGATTCCCTAAGAAGCTGCTGTAGCAGTGGACAAAAAGTAACTGGGGAGCTGCTGGCACAGGGCGACTTTATGTTTCTGGATGACAGGGCCAGGTTGCCACCAAAATTCAAAGGCTAGCACTTGGAAAACTTTCTGTTGGAGCCTGTACAGGCAGAGTAAACCCACATGTGTGATTCATAGAGGCTACAAAGAAGAAAGAGCATCCTTAGACTTCTCTGGAGGTGCAAATATCTATTTTATTTACTAGGAAACTAGCTAGGGGAAGTCTATGGAATTACAGAATACCATCCCCTATGCTAATATCTTCATGACCTTCCTAGGAGAAGTTCATCCAGAGTTTTGGAGTTGGGTGTCATTTGGATAATGATGATACCCAGCTCTATCTCTATTTCATAACTGATGGCAAGGAGGCTTCCGAGTTTCTCTATCATGGCCTGGATGTGGTTGAATGAAGTGCATAGAAGAGACAAGTTCTGTTGCCCATTAGGAAAGCTAATCTGAGATTAAGTTTAAATACAGCTCTCACTGGGATGGGTTGGTTGTCTTTGCCCAGCTTTGTTTGGTACAGTAGCTTCCACCTTTCCTAGGGAAGAGAAAGCTGGCCGAAGGGGTTCATCTCCCAAATTCCTCCTGAATAGACAACTATAATGCATTTTATGTGGGGCTGCTCTTTAAAAGTGTTCAGAAGCAATAATTAATGAAAAATGCAATAGCCAGACTATTGAATGGTGTGCATTTTTGGGACCATAGACAACAGTGGTCTAACAAGAACTGCTCTAGGTTCCAATTTACTTCTGAGCTGAAATTAAGGTACTGATTTCTACATACAGAGTCCTAAATGTCTATGGGTCAGATTATCTAAAAGGCTACTACCCTGATTTTTCTGTAAGAGCACCCAAAATGTAAAACTCCATTGCAAGGGAAATCATGCTTTGTCTATCCAAGTTTCCAGTGAACAACTCAGATGGTGCTTTTGGCATGGACATTGGCCCTGAAAATTGCTCTGGGTGTTTTAACTATCTGGTTTTAAATTAGTTTTAGGAATGTGCATAACTTTTAAAGCTTGCTTTTAAAAGCTTTTATTCATATAGCCTTAAAATGTTTTTTCCACTGTACATAGGAACCCTGGCACAGTGAAGAAGCAATGTATAAATGCTTTCAATAAATAAAATGAATAATTTTAAAAGGGCATTGAAGACACAATGATACATGAAGTATAAAGCCCCTGAACTTCCTCTTGTCCATTCCTTTAGCACACTTTTGCTGGCTCTCTGCCTCTAAAGACATTTGAGGACTACAGCAATTATTAAGAGAGCCAGCAATTGTGTGTGTGTATGTATGTATGTATGTGTGTATATATATATATATATATATATATATATATATATATATATATAATGAAATTGTATGAAATAGAATGGACAGGAATTCACACTTTATTTTTAATGAGATAAAGTTTTCCTGTATTGTCTAATCCCCTCCTCCCCTTCAAGATGGTAATCATAAAAATCTGGTACTCTTTTACTGGCACCAATACATTGAGATATTAAATATGGTACAAATATGGTTGAGACATTTGTTCCCTTCTGCTTCTATAAAAATCTTTCTGGATAGGCTCTTCATTTTGAGGTTGTTTTACAGGGGAAGCTCATCTATCATAACTGATGATATTCTAAGAATTTTCTCTTGGGAGTAGATCTCAGCATACTCCACATCCCAGTGGCTATGCTAATGTGAATGGATGAACATGTGAGAGAGATGACCTGGGTACAAACTGATGTAACACCAATAAAATAGGGAATTTTCTCTCTTCTTTTGGGAAAGGAGATAGCAATATCATATTTATGGAAATTAATTTGGAAGAATCTATAGGGTAAATTCAAACAAAATGAAATTAAATCTTCAATCTCTTTTGTTAACCAGTTTGCTTTCTCTCAAACACGTTTGTGTTGCAACAGCAAATGTGGAGGCCTTAGAATTAGAGAGCTGGAATACAACTTAAGGACATCCAGTCCAATCCCCTGCCATGCAGGAAAGGTCAATCAAAGCATTCCTGACAGATGGCCATTCAGTCTCAGACAAACTCATTTTGTATTTTGAAAATCCTATCCACATCTCTGTCCATCTTTTCATTGAACGTTTTCAATGTTGACTTGAAAACTGGCTTTTAAGACTCAAGAAAGCTTAAGAACAACCTTTGACCTGTTTGATTCTGACATCTAACAGAAGAATGCAGGAAAATACAATAGTTACCCCAGACTCTATGTCACATTTTCTGCATCTAAAAATGAGTAAATGTTTTCTGGAAAGTCTAAGTGCAATATATATATATATATATATATATATATATATATATAATATATATATATATATATATATATATCTCCAATAAGTAATGTGTTATAAGTTTCCTGTGCTTTCTGATTGCGGCAGTGTTGTCACCTGAAAAATGCTTATCTATGGGAATACACTATTGTATATGGTTAGTGGCAAAGTATCTATCAGTCCCACACAACTGTATGTATTTAAACTGGGGTGGGCAACTTGTGACACTTATTTATTTAGGGCATTTGTATCCCATCATTCCCAACCTCCTCAGAGGGACTCAGGGCGGCTACCAACTGGCACAGTACAGTGCCCACACACAGCAAAGCAAAGTATAAAAACACATGTCACAATAAAACAGATATAAATATACATTGAAAACAGTTTGCCGATTTCAGTCGTCATCCTAAAAACAGTCCATCATAGTCCATTGAATAATGTCTTTACCAGCAAATCAGTCTATTCTGCAAATGCCTGATCCCACAACCAGGATTTCAGTTTCTTCTGGAAGGTCAGGAGTAATGAGATCTGAAATTTCATAGCCGAGGGGCCAACATGGAGAAGACCCTGTCTCTCGTACCTGCCAAATGTGACAGCAATGGTGGCGGGACTGTGAGCAGGGCCTTCCCAGATGATCTTAAAGTTCTTGGTGGCTCGTAGAGGGAGATACATTCAGATATTTTTGGACTGTATCTCCTGTCACTATCTAGATTTTCAATTTCACCTCTGGTGGGCAAGAAGGTCTCAAAAACAAAACGATGCTTGTAAATTTCCCACTTGCCACACTGATTGGAGTGATTCTGAAGCACAGCCAAAGATCACAGCACCCACTGTTTTTTGAAGGAACAACTGTCAATGATCATTGTTACATTAACTTTAGTTGTTTTCAACCCATTGATAACCTAAAGAAGAACAATATGGAATCAATACTGCATGGACTAACAGGGCTTGTTGACATGTCAGCAGTTCTTTGGATGTGTCTCTTTGGATCTAGAATAACTTTTATGTCTTCAGAAGTCTAGAGGAAGAGACATTCTCAAACCCAATGATTATGACAAGTAATTTCCTTTCTGACAGTAAAAAGATTTCTGTGATCTAAAGAAAAGCTCAACAAAGTCACCATACCTCTATCAAACACCAATAGCAAGTTTCCCATGACAAGAGAATCAAAAGATACTGAATGGATTCAATCTTTGCTCAAAGGAGGGGGGCAAGGAACAGAGTTACAATCTGAATGTGAGTTCTTTCTTAACCTAGTTTCTTAAAGTTATAATTGAGTAGAACTTCTAGGAAGTGACTGAAGTTTTCAGTACGGTAAATGTATTTCTTTGGAAAAGGTGTCCAAAGAGTCTAAGATGGGAGCAGTATTTAAAAAACCAAACAAAGCTTTGACTTGCAAACTCATGTTGAGACTTTACAGCAGTTCCATACAAACAAAAAAAGACCCAAATGATTCTCATAGCAACAACACATTGCTTATCCTTTTTGTATAACTCAGTGGGTATTTCTGTTTGATATTATTCTTTAAATAAAGAGGCAATATATGAAGAAATTTTTATTAGCAACTTAAATATACTGAGAAGATCAGTATCATATATATCACAACAAACACAAGGGATAGATGAATCGTTTTGAATTTGTTTTTTTCAAGAGCAGCAAAAAATGATAGAGGTAGGCTGCTTTAGATTTTATACATAATGGTCACACAGGAGGAGGTAAGAGAACCTTTCTATAAGACATTGGTCAAGATCCAATTTTAGCGAAATACTCAAGGCGCAATTGCAAACAGTGCCAACAAAGAGAAAAAATAGGACAAGTGCAAAGAAGCCAGAATGGATGTCCAAAGAACTTCTAACTGTGCTAAGACACAAAAGAGACATGCACAAGAAGTGGGAAAAGGGAGAAATCACCAAAGAAGAATTCAAGCTGGGTAGATGCGGCAAATGCAGTGGGTGTAGCGTACCTGGATTTCAGTAAGGCCTTTGACAAGGTCCCCCATGACCTTCTGGCAAACAAACTAGTCCAATTTGGGCTAGGAAGGACTGCGGTTAGGCGGATCTGTAATTGGTTAAATGGACAAACCCAGAGGGTGCTCACCAATGCTTCCTCTTCATTCTGGAAAGAAGTGACGAGCAGCGTGCAGCAGAGTTCCGTCCTGGTCCTGGTCCTGTTCAACATCTTTATTAATGACTTAGATGAAGGGTTAGAAGGCATGATCATCAAGTTTGCAAATGACACCAAATTGGGAGGGATAGCCAATACTCCAGAGGACAGGAGCAGGATTCAAAACGATCTTGACAGATTAGAGAGATGGGCCAAAACTAACAAAATGAAGTTCAACATTGACAAATGCAAGATACTCCACTTTGGCAGAAAAAACGAAATGCAAAGATACAGAATGGGGAACGCCTGGCTCAAGAGCTGTACATGTGAAAAAGATCTTGGAGTCCTCATGGACAACAAGTTAAACATGAACCAACAATGTGATGTGGCGGCAAAAAAAGCCAATGGGATTTTGGCCTACATCAATAGGAGCATAGTGTCTAGATCTAGGAAAGTAATGCTACCCTTCTATTCCGCCTTGGTTAGACCACACCTGGAATATTGTGTCCAATTCTGGGCACCGCAATTGAAGAGAGATATTGACAAGCTGGAATGTGTCCAGAAGAGGGCGACTAAAATGATCAAGGGTATGGAGAGCAAGCCCTAGGAGGAGTGGCTTAAGGAGCTGGGCAGGTTTAGCCTGAAGAAGAGAAGGCTGAGAGGAGAAACTACAGCCATGTATAAATATGTGAGAGGAAGTCACAGGGAGGAGGTAGCAAGCTTGTTTTCTGCTTCCCTGGAGACTAGGATGTGGAACAATGGCTTCAAACTACAAGAAAGGATTCCATCTGAACATGAGGAAGAACTTCCTGACTATGAGAGCCGTTCAGCAGTGAAACTCTCTGCCTCGGAGTGTGGTGGAGGCTCCCTCTTTGGAAGCTTTTAAACAGAGGCTGGATGGCCATCTGTCAGGGGTCTTTGAATGCAATATTCCTGCTTCTTGGCAGGGGGTTGGACTGGATGGCCCATGAGGTCTCTTCCAACTATGATTCTAGTCTAGACTACAGGAGAGCCACTGAATCCTTTAGATTTCTCTATATGTTAGTTCACCATTGAACAATTGGAAAAATTAGTCTACTAAAGTTTATTAGTAATAATGTACAGGTAGTCCCCAAGTCACAAACTTTCAACTTACAAATGACTGCCTCTCTGCCCACACCAGAGCTCCCTGTCGGCCGTCACCACCCCCAGCTCCCTCAAGGTCAGTCCAGTCACTTCAAGGATGCCATCCATCCATCTTGCCCTTGGTCGGCCCCTCTTCCTTTTGCCTTCCACTTTCCCCAGCATAATTGTCTTCTCTAGGCTTTCCTGTCTCCTCATGATGTGGCCAAAGTACTTCAACTTTGTCTCTAGTATCCTTCCCTCCAGTGAGCAGTCGGGCTTTATTTCCTGGAGGATGGACTGGTTGGATCTTCTCGCAGTCCAAGGCACTCTCATAACTTTCCTCCAACACCACAGTTCAAAAGCATCTATCTTCCTTCGCTCAGCCTTCCCTAAGGTCCAGCTCTCACATCCGTAGGTTACTACAGGGAATACCATGGCTTTGACTAGGCGGATCTTTGTTGCCAGTCTGATGTCTCTACTCTTTACTATTTTATCGAGACTGGACATTGCTCTCCTCCCAAGAAGTAAGTGTCTTCTGATTTCCTGGCCACAGTCTGCATCTGCAGTAATCTTTGCGCCTAGAAATACAAAGTCTGTCACGGCCTCCACATTTTCTCCCTCTATTTTCCAGTTGTCAATCATTCTTGTTGCCATAATCTTGGTTTTTTTTATGTTTAGCTGCAACCCAGCTTTTGTGCTTTCTTCTTTCACCTTGATTAGAAGGCTCCTCAGCTCTTCCTCGCTTTCGGCCATCAGAGTGGTGTCATCTGCATATCTGAGGTTGTTAATGTTTCTTCCAGCAATTTTCACACCAGCTTTGCATTCATCAAGCCCCGCACATCGCATGATGTGTTCTGCATACAAGTTAAAAAGGTTGGGTGAGAGGATGCAGCCTTGCCGTACGCCTTTCCCAATCTTGAACCAGTCTGTTGTTCCGTGGTCAGTTCTTACTGTTGCTACTTGGTCCTTGTACAGATTCCTCAGGAGAGAGACAAGGTGGCTTGGGATGCCCATCCCACCAAGAACTTGCCACAATTTATTATGATCCACACAGTCAAAGGCTTTAGAATAGTCAATGAAGCAGAAATAGATGTTTTTCTGAAACTCCCTGCCTTTCTCCATTATCCAGCGGATATTGGCAATCTGGTCTCTGGTTCCTCTGCCTTTTCTAAACCCAGCTTGAACATCTGGCAACTCTCGTATTGCCATGTATTGCTGGAGTCTTCCTTGCAGGATCTTGAGCATTATCTTACTGGCATGAGAAATAAGGGCCACTGTACGGAAGTTGGAGCAGTCTTTTGCATTTCCCTTTTTTGGTATGAGTTGATTTTTTTCAGTCTGATGGCCATTCTTGTGTTTTCCATATTTGCTGGCATATGGCATGCATCACCTTGACAGCATCATCCTTTAAGATTTTAAACAGTTCAGCTGGGATCCCGTCGTCTCCTGCTGCCTTGTTGTTAGAAATGCTTCTTAAGGCCCATTCAACCTCACTCCTCAGGATATCTGGCTCTAATTCATTCACCACACCGTCAAAGCTATCCTCGATATTATTATCCTTCCTATACATATCTTTTGTATAGTCTCGCCACCTTCTCTTGATCTCTTCAGCTTCTGTTAGGTCCCTGCCATCTTTGTTTCTTATCATACCAATTTTTGCCTGAAATTTACCTCCAATGCTTCTAATTTTCTGGAAGAGGTCTCTTGTCCTTCCTATTCTGTTGTCTTCTTCCACTTCCATGCATTGCTTATTTAAAA
Source organism: Anolis sagrei (assembly GCF_037176765.1). Classification (NCBI taxonomy): domain Eukaryota; kingdom Metazoa; phylum Chordata; class Lepidosauria; order Squamata; family Anolidae; genus Anolis; species Anolis sagrei. Next base: position 269,453,461 of record NC_090021.1, on the reverse strand, counting down.
ATAGTTCCTTATCTCTTCTGGCTAACCTCTGGAATTGTGCATTTAACTGGGCATATCTCCCCTTATCCCTGTTTCCTTTTGCTTTCCTCCTTTCTTGGGCTGCTTCCAGTGTCTCAGCAGACAACCATTTTGCCTTCTTGGTTTTCTTTTTCTTTGGGACGTACTTTGTTGCCGCCTCCTGAACAATGTCTCGGACTTCTGTCCATAGTTCTTCTGGGATTCTGTTTACTAAATCTAGTCCTTCAAATCTGTTCTTCACTTCCACTGTATATTCGCTAGGAATGTTAGTGAGATCATATCTAACTGGTCTGTGTATTTTCCCTGATCTCTTTAGTTTTATTCTAAATTGTGCATATAATTCTATGATTATATGTGTTAAACTTTTTTTCTTTTACTTTACTTTCTTCCTATACTTCCTATACTAAATAATGTATATAATGATATCTCACCCCTCTATGTCTTTGATGATATAATACTCATGTGTAGAACTATTTAACTAACACAACTCCATATAGCCTCTCATGTTCTCCATCTTTCCCTTCTTTTTTTCCTTTTTTGCTGTTTATTTGAGTTATTAAAAAAAATAAAGAGCAACACAGAAACAAAAGCTATAAGTTCTGACAATTTGCAAACTAATTAGGTCACCAGCTACAGACAGTATACTTCCTGGAGTTCAAACCAAAAATAGATGTGAAAAACTAATGTACACTAAACTGGTCTCCTTGCAAGGCCCTTATAAAACCAAATTTAAAATGGGCATCAAGAAGGCAAATTACTTAATATTTAGTCCAGTTAACTGGTGTTAAATGGTGGTGTTAAATAGAACTTATGCAAGGAAGCAAAAATATTAAATATAAAGAGCTTAAAAACTACCAACATGGAAATTTCCTGCTTTGTCAACATTTCAAAATGTTAAGAAGAATGTGCAAAAGGGCAAAATTGCATACTTTGGTCTTAAAAGGCCTTGAGAATTTCCCTGACTCTTTAATAATTTAACAAACATGATATAAGAACACTGGTTCTCCCATGAGTAGAAAAAGGTTAACACAGTAGGAAGTAGAAAGTAAGAAACAGTTCTTACAATGGTGGCTAACAGAGGAATATAATGAAATCCGCTAATAAAATCAGCCAATTTATCCACCTATTCAAATATTGTTGTCAGTAACTGGAAGCACCACTCCACAGTTTCTTACTCTATTTAGATCAAACCTAAAAACTTCTGTGTGTAATGTACTTCTCAGGGGAGTGGAGTTCTCTGTAAAAAAGGATATTTTTTTTACAAATTATGTACAGAGGATAAATTGACCAATGACTTCCAACATCAGAAGCCATAAGTATTTGTGCTTTATGAACAGTACCATTCGGATCTTGGGAAATTAGTTGTTAAAAGGACAACTCTTCCAACAATTATGGCCAGTGGAACTGGCCCGTGAACTGTAGGCAAAAAAAAGCAAATTTTCCAAGTTCGGGTGCTATACCACTTGTATCTGTCTTGTGAAGTTCCCACAGACATCTAGCTAATCACTCTGGTGACAGAAGGCTGGACTAGAAAACAAAGGAATTTAAAAAATGCCATAAAAAGGTAAAGGTTTCTCCTTGACATTAAGTCTAGTTGTGTCCAACTCTGGGGGCTGGTGCTCATCTCCATTTCTAAGTTGAAGAGCCGGCATTGTCTGTAGACACCTCCAAGGTCATGTGGCCTGCATGACTGCATGGAGCAACATTACCTATTGATCTACTCACATTTGAATGTTTTTGAACTGCTGGACAGAAGATGGGCCTAACAGTGGGAGCTCACCCTGCTTCCCAGATTCGAACCGCCAAGCTTTCGGTCAGTGGGTTCAGCAGCTCAGTGGTTTAACCCACTGCTCCACCAGGGGGCCCAAATACAATAAATTACACATATATGTATATGAAAACTTTTACCAAACACAGCCACAGAATTGACATACGGTGGTAATAGAATGTAAATCCAAACTCATGATTGAAAGTTGACTGGGTAGACCTGCCAGAGGACATGGGTGTTCAATTGCGTTTTAAATTTTGACACTTTGTTTAGCTGTTGGAGCTCTTCCAGCTGGTTATTCAAGTCCTGGAGCAGTCAACAGTCAGGTTCTGGCTGGTTGGAGGAGCTGCCCCTCAGAGGATCTCAGTGTCCTAAAGGGACATGATGTTTGTCTCCTTGAGTGGCTGGCTCCCTCCTCTGATTCCACAAGAGCAATGACACACCGGAGCTATTAATGCAGTTCAGGATAACAGGCTAGGCTGGAGGATTCATTTTACGTTCTAGCACCATAGCATTTATCGATACACCGTAAAAATGTAGCTGGATATCATTTGGATTGCATGAGTAGTTTTTAAAATTCCAAGCTAAGCCACAGACCAGAATCTGTATTGCAGCTATAGCCAAAGTGGCTACAACAGCTGCCATTTCAAATTCATAGCAGCTGGGAAGCAATAATAATAAAAGGCATAGGCCCATTCCATGCAGAAAAAGAAAAATGCATCTTCTTCTTTTTTTAAGAAAGAAGAATGGAGAGAACATCAAGTACTATAAAATCTATGGAGTATTTTTACAATGCTCTTTCTACCCTGAAAGATAGAATTCAAAAGTGGCAGAATTCTTTGTAAATGCTTTGAGATAAATAATTAGACAAAATCTCTTACTGCTATAAAAGGTCACAATCCAAATTTTAAACAGACAGAATCAGATGTTCTTGTGACCGTTCAAACCACTAATCAGCTGGGTACCAACAAAATCACACTCAGAACTCATAATGGTTATAATTCTGCATATCCCTTTGGAAGTTTAGTGGATCTGTGGCCACCTTTAAATGCTGACAAGCAATAAAGCAGTCTAAACTTCTGCATTCATCATAAAGCTTTATGCTCCTCTGTTGTTAATTGCTTTGTATGCTCTCTTTTTTTTTACCTCAGGCTTGAGTAGGGCTAGCTCATTAAAGATGTCCAGCTGCCTTGTGAGTTCTGCCATCTCAGTCATCAGTTTTGCCATTCGAGCATCAATGTCCGCCAGGATTTCCGTGGTATGCACAATGGCCAACGCTTCCTGGAGATCCAACAGGTGGAGAGCTTGTCGCTCTTCTTCACAAATCTGGTGCCGCACTTTGGTAAACTCTTGCTGAATGCATTGCTTCATATCACCCTGTGTCACCTGAAATGTAAAGAGTAATGGGTTTTTTAATTGTTGCTATTTGGAATCTGAATAATCTGAAATTCTACTGAAAGTTTGGATGTGAACTAGCAAATGTGTGCAGTATTTAGTTATAGCAACCTCATGAATTTCGTAAGATTTTTTTTTTTTTAGGCAAGGAATGCTCAGAGGTGGTTTTGCAAGGTCCTTCCTCTGAAATAAAGATTATAGCATCTGATAATTGTTTGCACTCTTCTATCCAAGTACTAACCAGGGACGGCCCTATTTAGCTTCCAAGATGGAATCTAGTGCTTTTAGGTACTGAAAAATATGTTGAAACAATAATAGTGCTTACAAGAATTTGAAATACAGCACATCCCAGCCTTAAATATGACCTTGTGCTATCATATGATACAGGAATATATTTGCTTATATGATTCAAAACTTGAGATTAGGTGGAAAATCATGTTGCTAAATGACATTTCAAGTGCATTTTAAACTCTGTACAGTATTCTTGGGTATTAGTTTTGAGTTGTATAAGGAAGGGGTCTTAGAATACTCTATGGCATTCTCTTACTAATACAACATATATATTTCTATCCATTATGTGTATTTCTTTCAAACACCTTTTTTGTTATTTAGATGTGTTTTCTGCCACAGAACATGGATTGCAATAATTCGTTTTTTAAAAAGAATACAAGAACGTGCCTATGTTTGCCCCCTATCCTCCAAAAAACAACAGCAGACAAATAAACAGTTACTTTAAAAGTATTTAGTTAGTTAAAACATTTATATTCCACCCTTCTGACCCCAAAGGGGACTCTGGTTGGAGCACAACATATAAAATAAACTATAAAATAAACTATAAATATACACAAACACTAAAATCAGTTGTACCTATTTTAAAATCAATTGTTTAAACCATCTCAAAAACAACCATATTGGCTCTGATCAGCAGAGTTGTTGATGTTGTTTATTCGTTCAGTTGTTTCTGACTCTTTGTAACCTTATGGACCAGCCCCTGCCACTGTTGGCCGTCACCACCCCCAGCTCCTTCAAAGTCAAGCCGGTCACTTCAAGGATACCATCCATCCATCCATCTTGCCCTTGATCGGCCCCTCTTTCTTTTTCCTTCCATTTTCCCCAGCATCATTGTCTTCTCTAAGCTTTCCTGTCTTCTCATTATGTGGCCAAAGTACTTCATCTTTGCCTCTAATATCTTTCCCTCCAGTGAGCAGTCGGGCTTTATTTCCTGTAGTATGGACTGGTTGGATCTTCTCGTAGTCCAAGGGAGTGGGTTCCCTATTATTGCCTTATTGCACTGTCCCAAAGGCTTGGTCCCACAGCCAAGTTTTTACCATCTTTCTGAAGGACTGAAGGGCTGATCTAATCTTGCCAAGAAGGGAGTTCCATAGCCAGGGGGGCAAGCACTGAGAAGGCCCTCTCTCGTCCCCACCAATCGTACCCGTGACAACGGCGGGACCGAGAGCAGGGCCTTCCCAGAAGATCTTGGTCTCCATGGTGGTTCATAGAGGGAAATGCATTTGGTCAGGTAAACTGGGCTGGAGCTGTTTAGGGCTTTAAAGACTAATGCCAGCACTTTGGATTGTGCCCGGTAGTAACTGGCAGCCTGTGGAGCTGATTCAAGTACTGTAACAATAGCAGAATCTATATACAGGAAGAAGAACTATAATTGCAATAAATTATTTTTAAAAATTAACATTCCAAGCTCTGTCATTTCTACACATGCTCTAAAAAGAGAGACGATGAAAGTGGACTGATGAGGAAATGTCTGAAATAGGAGCAGATCAAAGGAAGAGAACAGCTACATCAAGGTGGACAAATTGTGGCTCTCCAGAAAATGTCAGACTACAAACCCCTTTGCTTTCACCAACATATGGATCGGGGAGCTGAGTTAACCACAACTGTGGGATCACAATGTGTTCATCTCTACATTAAATGCATAAGGGGGAAAAAAACACCTTGAATTACAAATCAGATTTGATTCAGAATCTCAATCACTTCTATATTAGAAATTCAACAACACGCAGGCGCACATACACCTAATTTGTTTTAAAGAGAAATATCTTAAGATAACAGAACAAATTCTAGACTAGAAAATGACAGCAACAGTTTTCATTCTTCTGAGAGTCAGTATCAAACCCTTCTCACAGAGTCTGCTAATGCAGAAGAACATTCAGTTTCCTCCCAGCAAGAGTCACAAATCTATGCATAAATTCACGCTTCTTAAATAGGATGGCTTATTTACAGCTTCCAGAGTGCGTTTTAGCTTTTTGGAGCAGCTTGAGCTTTTCTGAAGAGTTTTACCACCCACATCTATTTCATGCATTTTTGTTTTCTAGAGCTCCCAAAGTGGTGGTTCATGGGCCAGTGCCGGCTCACATGCCACCAGAGGCCAGTCCCTGGAGAGTATTTAGAAAAGAAACTGCAAATCGCTTTTGGTGTGAGAAAATTGACCACAAGGACATTGCCCAGGGGACACCTGGGTGTTTTTGATGTTTTCATCATCCTCGTGGGAGGCTTCTCTCATGTCCCTCCATGGGGAGCTGGAACTGACAGAGGGAGCTCAACCGCTCTACCCGGATTCAATCTGCAGTTTCTCAAGTCACTCCTGACACAAAAAATCTAGAAAATAATGAAATAACTGTACTTAGTAGATACCAATATGGTACTAGTCCCTGGTACAATGGGGGGGGGGGGATGTTGATCCCCAAATCAGATAGCTTAAGAAGCATTGTTCTAGTGAATAATGAAAAAGCATAGACATGGATCAGCATGGTAAAGCTACAGGAAAATTCATAGCACAAGCCTATGCACTTCTGCTCAGAAGTAATTCCTACTTATTCCCAGGTGTGCTGCCATATAGCAGGGATAGCAAACCTTTGCTCCTCCAGATGTTTGTACTTCAGTGCCCATAATCCTTTACCATTGAGCATGCTGATTAAGGCAAGCAGGGTTACATGTCAAAACAACAGTAAAGTCAAATGTTCCTTGTCCCAGCATAAAGGACTGAAGCCCTAAATGTGCATTTTGCTGGAAAGAGAGGCTAGAACCCACAATCTTGAACATGTGTTTTTCCAAGGCTCTGTCAGGGAAGTACTACTTCCTGAGCATTATGAACATCTAGCAAAGATTCACCTGGCCTGCTGTAAAAATGTGCTAGAAATGGAGTTTCTTCCAACAGGATCAGTCAAAACAGGCACTCCAATTCTGTCCCGACAGCTATAGGATTTCTCTAGCACTGCGTATGAATACAAACTGGCATTGACTAACCTATAAAAACCAGAAGCGGCAAATCACAGATGGGCACTCTTTTAAACACCAGAAAATGTGCATACTGTTTTCTTTTTTCTTTTTTTAAAGAAACACTTTCTTTGGGAGGGAAGCACAGACTGCAAACCAGAACAACCAAGCAGAATCTTTTTACACATTGGTGTAATTGCAATGGCAAAAAAGAAAAGTAAAAACTTAAAGCATCAGAAAAAATATCCTTCCTCTGAAAAAAATATGCCAACAATTAGATACAGCAAAAAGCATGAGCCACACGTTCCCTCTTCAATTAGCACTACCCAAAGGTGAAGAAGTTTTTAAAAAGAAAGAAAAAAAAAAGAAATGAAACCTTCTTTTAGAAACTGCTCATGAGGCAATCTCTGGAGGGTGAAAATCTTGCACAGGTCAAGGGTAGGAAGCAGCAAAAACAGACTGCTGAAACAGCTTACTTGTTTCAGAAGCATTCATCCCATTAGCCAGATATCCTGCCAGGTAGAAAGCTAGCCAAGCCAGCCCTTCACCTTCAGAAGGAAGTACAGGAAATGGCAGTGCAATTTCAAGGACAGGTCTGATTAAAAGACAGATGCATATTTTACAAGGATGCCCATGTGGATTGCCCTGTGTTTATTTATAGCTGTTAAACACTATTTAAAAAATAGTCCAAAGTCATTTGCAGGAACAAAAAACATTATAATGACACAATTTTCTAAAATTCACTAAAAATGTAGGAAGGGGAAAACAAGGTTAGCTAAATACTTGCTGGAAAGGGAAAATCTGCAGCTTTTCTGATAGTGAGACAAACTTCCTGGACTCTTCTAGAAGAGGTTCCAAGTCTTAAGGATTTTACCCATAATAAAGAAAGGATAGAGAATTATGCCTGCCAACCAGCTTCATATGCCAAATTGTAAAAACTAAGGTTGTTCTATGTCCTTTTCTTGAACATGTCCTTTTTTCAGAGCTGAAATTTCTTTCTAATCAGATTTTCAAAATGTCTAAGCAGATCTTTAAAATGTCCACTGTTGCTGACCACCAATGTCATCTCTTCGTTGTCATCTCACCACCTCTATGAAGAGCTCTGCTAGAAAAATAGACAGAGATCAACTCACGAGAGAGAGAGAGAGAGCACAAATGCACTATAATTCTACAGTGCATTTGCGCTCTCTCTCTCTTTCTCATGAGTTGATTTGTGTCTATTTTTCTATCAGAGCGTGAAGAATACTTCAATGCAGTTTGACCTCATTTTAATTGCCATGGTTCAATAATATGGAATTCTGGGATTTATAGTTTGATGAGCCACCAGCACTCTTTGGTAGAAAAGGTTAAATACCTTGTAAAACTACAGATCCCAGGTTTCCATAGCATTGAGCCATGGCAATTAAGGAGGTGCCAAACTGTGTTAATTCTATAATATAAATACACTCTAAAAGAAAGTGGGGTGGGAAAAGAGAGGGAGACCCAGAGAAGAAGACTAGGTAATCAAGTGAGATGATTGTGGAAACCTCTGGCCACACAAGAGTAATGGGAAAGGAAGCCTTAGTGGAGCAAATGAGGCAAGCTGGCAGACGAGTCTGGGGAAGGAAGGCAATATTATTGTTATGCAAATACAATCAAGGCCAGGAATATTTATAGCTGCAATTATTATATTTATATAATATTGAATGGGTATTTAAAGTGTCGATTGTCATGGTGATTGGGTGTTTTGAAGTAATCAGTCAATTAACATGTCCTCCTCTTTGCCTTTGAAAATATAACTTTAGTCAAAGCAATCTTTTGATGCAAGAGTGATAGACCATAAACAGACTTTAAAAAACAAAACAAAAACTTCTACATTGGAACTAGATTTGTAACCAGTATAGAGAAGCTGTACTGGGCAATATCATATGAAGTATGCAGCAGCTACCAGTACATTGAATCATCAGATCATGACCCTCCTCAGTTACAGGATTATGATCTCACTTTAACAACTCCTATGGAAACCTGAGATTTACAGCTCGAGGAGATATTTAGATTTCTCAGTAGAGTTCTAATGCATCACCAATTTGCAAATTGCCACGGCAATTAAAGTGGAAATATAATTTTGTGGTGTGAAAGGACCTCAAGTATCAGCACAGCAAAGTTGATCATATCTGAGAAGATACAATGACTCCAACCTACGTCTTGTAGCACTGTTTAATCTTAGGTTTGTCATATAAACAGAATGGAAACCAGAATTTTAAAAAGAGTCGATACTTTTCAGTGACAGGAATTTGCTAACTTGTGTAACTTGTTGCTATGTGTCACCCTAATGACTGTCACTGAACAAACCTATAGAAGCTGCTCATAAGAAGAATCCCCATTGATTGCTTTCCGTATTAGATTCCAGATATTTTAAAACATGAATTCCCATATGCTCTGAGATGCTTCCAGAGAATTTTTGATGGTGGGCAATTTACCTCTCCTAGATCAGGCTGCATTCCCACTTGTGAGGACTGGTGAACAGTCTGAAAGTGTTCATGGCCTAATCTTCATCATCGAAGGAGCCTCAGCAACCAAGAATTCCTGCTAGTTTTACCTGGTATAGCAGTTAGAGAACTGTTCTTGGACAGTAGTTCTGCTAATATCAAGACTTTTAGTTCTTGAATGCACACTGGACTTTGTTCAACTAAGTTTTGTGCTGTGTAAATATAACTCTGGACTCAAACCAGGTGCTACTCCTGGTTCACAAGACCTTGCACAGCTCCGATCAAGATCCCCCAGACTGCCTTCATCTGTTTGTATGGATTATAATTATGTCTTCAAAAGCAGATATAGCTAAAGATAGTGTGTCTCCTCTGAATGAATGCCTGGTGGAGGTAATGGGCTGAATGAAGGAAAACGAATTGAAAATGAATCCAGATAAGACAGAGGTGCTTGCCATCAAGGGTTCTAATCGGAAGATGGAGGTATGATAACCAGTTCTGCATGGGCTTACACTCTCTCAAAAAACTGAGTTCACAGCTTGGGAATGTGCCTAGATCTGTCTCTCCAAATATCAGTCCAGGTAAATGCGACAGTCAGAAATGCTTACTACCAGCTTCAGCTGTTACACCAACTGTCCCCCCCCCTTCTTAGATTTGGAGGACTTAATGATGGTAGTGCATGCACTTGTAACCTCAAGGTTGGACTTCTGCAATGTGCTTTACATTGGGCTATCTTTGTACCACATTTGGAAACTTCAATTAGTTCAAAATAGTAGCCAGACTGGTTTCAGTAACATCCAGGAATGAGCTTATTACATCTATACTGCAGTGACTCCACTGGTTGCCAATTAGTTCCTGAGCAAAGTACAAAGTGTTGATTTTGACCTTTAAAGCACTACATAGTTTGAGTCCAGGTTGCCTATAGGATCGTCTTCTCCCGTACAATCTGCCCTGGACACTTAGTTCCTTGGAGGGGGTGGGGGGGCAGCTACTCCAAGCAGCCAAAACCTAACTATTAATGATCATGCAGAGGACCTTTTTATCAGCTGCCCCAAGTCTGTGGAATGATCTGCCAGAAGAGCTTGGCAGCTAAATCAACTGTCAGAATTTAAGATACAACTGTAACCTTACCAGTCCATTTTTAACTATGAATTTTAAATTAACATTCTATGCCTATTGTATTTTAATCTTTATTCCATGTATTTTAATATATGTACTTTGTAGAAATATATTTTAATAAATGTATTTTATAGAAATATATTTTAATACATGCATTTTATTGAATGTATTTTATGATGATGACATAGTATAACTGTGTTGTACACCACTTTGAGCCATTAGGAGAGATGGGGACAAATAAAAGTGTATTATTGTTCTTGTTGTATTGTTGCTGTTATTGGCCGAGATGCAATGATAGCATGCACCATTTTAGCTTCCACTTTCCCTGAACAGGCAGGCTCTCAAATACCCCTATATGTTTACCCTACATTTTGCTTATTACTAATCTAGCCAGTTACCCTTAGTGATTTTAATGAATTCATTTATTGCATTGTTGTTGTTTTATGTTTTATTAATTTGACCTTTATTGTGTACCCTGTCAGTCTCTATGTAAAATAATGTTGTCAATGGAAAAACCAGTGGAGATTTGAAAGCTTCCATGATATATTTTGTACATTTTTGGTTGGCCCAATAAAACTATCACTATTTTGTTTGATGTTTCTGTATTTTGTAGTTATATTTTGGTGTATGGTCAATACAGCTAAAGGTAAAGTTAGTCCCCTGACATTAAGTCCAGTCATGTCTGACTCTGGGGTGTGGTGTTCATCTCCATTTCTAAGCCGAAGAGCCAGCGTTGTCCATAGACACCTCCAAGCTCATGTGGCTGGCATGACTACATGGAGCGCTGTTACCTTCCCGCCGGAGCGGTACCTATTGATCTACTCACATTTGCATGTTTTCGAACTGCTAGGTTGGCAAAAGCTAGGGCTGACAGTGGAAGCTCACGCCGCTCCCCGGAATTGAACCTGTGACCTTTTGATCAACAAGCTCAGCAGCTCAGTGCTTTAACCCACTGCGCCACCAGGGGCTCCTTATCAATACAGCTACCTAGATATATATTCATTGGTAACATTATACAGTATCCCTTTAGCTCCACCCTGAGTAAAATGTTAATATAGTATCTATTTTGAGCATGCTATTTATTACTTTTGTATAAAGGATCCTATCCAACAGTTTTTTTTTTTGTACTCACCCCAGCTATCCCATGAGAGGTTATTTAGGGTAATAAAAGGAGGTAGGCACATATTCACTCTACAAAGATACACCACACATACAGATTTTAGAAAAACTGCACAAGTGCCAATTCATGCATAAACCCGTGGCTTTCTTCAATAACACAGGAAGAAATAAAGCATTAGAGGACGTACATAAGAGGTGAGAAATACAAAGTGCACACTATCCTAAATATTTACTTGTGATGCTGATTTTACATATTTGCCTGAAAGATAATTTTGTTATACCACTCAATGTATAACCATGAAAATGAATGCTGCACATTCAAATGTCTATACAAAATACAGACAAAGCTACCAGAGGGTTGCAGAAAACACCAAATCAGTCCCCCAAAACAGTCAAGCCCCTGTTCTAGTTAAAAACAGATTCACCACTTGTGAAGCCAGCCAATTCAAAGAATTTCAGGATTAGTCATTCACCAACCTCCGAGCCTGTCTGTTTAGAAAGCAATTTTGTTCCATTAGGAGTGATGCTTCTGACAACTACTCAGCAGCTCATTAATTCGTTGTGCATTTGCCTTTTGATGGTATTCAGCAGGAATGTCAGGCCAGCTTGCAAAGATATAGATATGGTTAACTTACAACAGATTCATTAAACATATGGGGTTTTTTTTGTTTTTGTTTTTTAAAGAAGAGCCAGTGTGGTTTAAGTGTTGGGGACTGCAATTCCAGAGACCAGGGTCTGATTTCCCCATTCAGCCATGGAAAACTGCTGGCCAAGATCCCCTCTTAGCTTAAGAAGATAATGATGGTGAACGTTCTCTGAAAAAACACCCATAATAAGATCATCATATGTTGGAGACAACTTGAAGGCACATAACAAGCCACATCTAGGAAGTCAGCCAACATTATTACAATGTGTCCATCTAAAAGCTGGGAAAGGTGCTATCATCTTCCAATTGCACTACTCTATGTATATAAATTCAAATAAATAATTTTATTTAATGAATTTTGGTGGAAAAGCAAAGTCTCCAAGTAACAACTGAGCTATGTTAGAAATAAACAGGATATTGTGCGGCAAATGCAGCCATATCAACTTCATGAAGTCCTAGGTTAACTATGAAAGAATATTATTCTATTATGAGTAACACTTCTGACAACTGCTCAGTTGGATGCCATGTCCTAGGATGCCATTCCACCAACAGCAGCTTCATCTCAAACCAAAGTTAGACAGAGCAAAGCATTTTTGCTTAGAAGAATCAGAGATAGTGGGTGTTTGAGAGTGACATGAGCAGTTGAAAGGGCCTTTTGTAGCAGACGTTATTTTTGAAAGACAGATTGTTAGTTTTACAGAGACTTGTCTCTTCTTCCTACTCCTCTGAAAGTACACCCCCACACTTCAACTGTAAAGTCAGAGATCTTCCTCTAACTACCCAACTTTCTTTCCTTTCCTTCCTGCCACAAAATCTATAGGGTTTCTTTTAAACAAGGGGAGGGTGTAAAGGCAAGATTATTATTAATAATAATAAAACTTTATTTAAACCCCACCACCATCTCCCCAAGGGGACTCAGAGCGGCTTACATGAGGCCAAGCCCAACAAAAATACATCAGTAAAACAGCAAAGCAAATAAGTAAGACACAATACAAATATTATAACTAAGATATAAAGAGATAAAAAAACTATAGGCAGGGCCAGATGTAGATTATTTTTTTAAAAAAAAATAGGATGTGAACAGAAGTAAGATATGTCTAAACAGGGCGTTTTTAGAGAGTAATGTAGGGAGATCAGTCCAACGGGTGGATAAAGGGCTTCAGAGGACATATTGTAGAAAACTGGTCAGATCAGGGCCAATCAAGATTAGGGAAACAATATTAACCTCCCCCTGCAACTGACCAACATAGAGTAGTTATTGTATTTAAATAAGTATTATTTCACATTTACCAATAACTGGAGCAAATTCATCATTTTAATCTCCAAATTTTTCAGTCTCTTTGACCTACTTACATAGATCAACCTGCTGAAGAATTCTCTTGCGCAACCTCCATTTAAATGAATGGCAGCTGTGCAAGAACTTCATTGTGTTAAATATCTTGTGTACATCAAATGTTAACAATGCCAATGCAATCCATCTGAAATTGAGTTTGTAACATAGTGTAATGTGGGAAAAGTCAAAAGAAACAGGGCTAATACACCTGCATGGCACTCTAACTTTACTTCAAAGCCTCCTTTTTCTATTGTTTGAACATAAGTATTAGTAAACCATCATCTCATATTCATAGAGTCATAGAAGCAGAATGCAACAGAAACACTCCTGAGAGATATTCATCTGATCTCTGCTTGAAAACCTCCAGCAAAGGTGAATTACACAACTTCTGGTAGCAGTCTATTCCACTGTTGAAGGGCAAATATGGAGATTTTCCTAAAGTTACTTGCAAACTTTGTTCTTGTAACTTGAATCCATTGGCACTGATCCTACGTTTTGGAACAAACAAACAAAAAAAACAAGCTCGTGCCATCTCCCACTTGACTATCCTTCAAATATTTAAATAGGTTTTTAAACCACTCAGTTGTTTAAGATAAACGCATCCAGCTCCCTCAACTGTTCCTCACAGAGCTCAGTTTCTGGACCCTTATTACATTGGTCAATTTCCACTGGACACATTCCAGCATGTCAATATCCTTCTTAAACTATGGATGGACAGATTGGGCATCACCATCACCATCATGTTTATATAGCACCATCACTATATAGTGCTATCACAACATAGCACCATTATTTTACACATGAAGGAGTAACAAAATGCTTCATCAAACCACTGCTTCATGTTCAACATGTGGTCTATTAAGACCTCTACATCCTTTTCACATGTAATGTACTTCTATCATGCCTGACATCACTTATCCAATACTTGCAAATCTGATTAGTAATTTGAATCTATAAATATACAGTACTGGACACAGATTAGAACCCTGGAACATTTCATTTGTCATCTTCTTCTAAGCAAGTACAAAGAACAGACACTGTGTTTTACTGATAAACACTCTTTGGATTTGGTTCATCAATCTTTCTGTCAAATTCAGACCCTCTAATAAGAAAGACAGGATCTCTACCACTTTTTGAATACTTGAAACAGGAGAGCTGCACTCCACTCAAGACATTCCATCAGGTCCACAGATGCTGTCTTTGTCTTCCTCATTATGCAGTCCCCGGCAAACACTACACAAGTCCTCCTCCTCTGGGAAGTGGGAAAAATCCATCAAATGCATGCAGAAACTCCAGCCATTTGTAAAATATCTGTTGATGTGAATGTGCCATCCTCAACACTTCTGAAAATACTGTAAAGTATTCTAGAGTGTAAAGCTATCTTAAGGTTTTCAGAAGTTTTACACCAAAGGTTATCTAACATTTCCCACTACTTAACACACCAACCGAGATGCTAGCTGTGGAATATGAAGACAAAAGAAGAGAAAACGGCAGTAGCCACATTTATTTTCATATCTTGGGATTTCTTGGGAAGTCTCCCCTATGACCTACTTTAGTTAGCAGTATCTGACAAAGTCATGGCAATGCCAGTTGCCATGAATATCTATGAGGTAGGAGGGGAGGGGAAGAAACAAAATTCATGCAATTCAGGCTTTTAATGTTTGATATTGCTGTTTTTAAATTGTTTTAAATTGTTTTTAAATTTTGTTAGATTTTAGCCATTCTTGTAAGCCGCTCCGAGCCCCAGGGGAGTGGCGGCATATAAGTTCAAATAATAAATAAATAAATAAATAAAATAGTGGTATTTTCTCAGGTAGCTCCTGTATAGATCAACAAAAAGTGTGTGTGTGTGTGTGTGTGTTGGATTGCTGACCAAATGATATGATTAATCAAGAAAGCAATTATTTTCCTGACATCAACTGCTTCTTGCTCTTCCTTTCCTACAATGCATATGTGCATGTATGTCACACAGCCACACAAAGATTGGAATGTGACAGGTGGATCGGTGCATTATTTTAGAGCTAAAATAATGAGTTTCATTATTAGATCATTGTGGGACAGTTCTCTTCCCCTGGAGTTCAAGGTTAAGCTCATTTCTCCAATGCAAATAAGGCACTTCAACGCAATTTGAAGTATGGGGACAACTGGAAGGAAAAAAATTCTGTCATAAGCAGCTCTCAGTTGCTTTATCTCTATTATCATTGTAAAGTCCTATGAGTAGGTACCAAGGGTTTTTAAATTAAATGTCAAATACAATGTAGCACTGGAAACAAAACGTGGTATTGCCCAAAGGGGAAAAGAGGCTGACAGCCTTGCTCTGCTTGTCAAAAGTGGCATTTGCCTCATAATTATCTGTTTGCACAAATGAGTCACCATTTGGCAGAGACGAGTGCAGGAGACCTGAAATAGCACAAAGTGAATGTGTAAGGAAAAAAGAAAGAGCATTAAAGAAATAAAATAAGAAAAGGTTGGGTGATTTTAAAGACTATATTACTAGGCAAATAAACAGAAAGTTAATGTTTTACTCTCTCACACACATTTTACTCTCTCACACATATATACACACAAAAGTCACTTACCGTATATACTCAAGTATAAGCCCACCTGAATATAAGCCGAGGCACCTAATTTTACCACAAAAACTGGGAAAACACATTAATTCGAGTATAATTCAAGGGTGGGAAATGCAACAACTACTGGTAAATTTCAAATAAAAGTAGATATCAATAAAATTACATTAATTGAGGCATCAGTAGGTTAAATGTTTTTGAATATTTACGTAAAACTGTAATTTAAGATAAGACTGTCCAACTCTGATTAAACCTTCTTCAATGTATATGTGCTTACGTATCCTTCCAATAATCGCCATAGTTTATTTTAACTATACATTTTGGGGGAAAGGATGTGTGTATATGAATAAGAAAAAGTGGGAAAGATTTATGCTGAGAAAGGAGAAGAAGGTGTGCACTGTGGAAAGAGAGGAGAAGAGGAAGGTGCACACTGCATGAAAGAGGAGAGGAAGGAGAGCTGGGTTGCTGTGCGGAGAGGTGAGGGTCCTAGAAGGAAGGTGTGGGGCTGAAAGAAGCCCTTCTTTCAGCCCCATGCCTTCCCGCCAGGACCCTTACCTGTGTATATGCCTAGGGGGGCTTTTTCAGCCTAAAAAGGGCTGAAAAACTTGGCTTATACTCAAATATATACAGTAGTTCTTACCTTGTCATTCTAGTTAAAACATAGCCAAACATCTTGTGAGACAAAAACCTAGTCTGCATGACACAGTCCTTTTATACACACATTTATGTTTTCACAAAGAACATGGATATGCAGGGATCAACATGTTAATAACATATGACCATTCCAGGCTCACATAGAACTCCTGGAAGAAAATGAAGACGCTTGTAAAGTCTACAAGATCAATCTCTTAAGTCACAGCCGATAGCAAAACTCATCAGAGTTGCATCTTCTTTCCCCATAATATTAAGTCATTCATGACATGAGCCCTGTGCAGATGTCTTAACTTGCATGCTTCCATCTGTGTGTAACTATTTTGTATCTCATTCTGAATGTGAATTAGTCAATTCTGAGACTGAGCTATAAAGGTACTGTGATGCATACATTTTCAGGTTGAATCATATGCTTTCAAAGGCACAGTTTCCAGGTGTATCTTGATCAATAAAAGGAATACGAGGAAAGGTTAGCCAGATGTATGTACATCTGTTAATTTATTTATGCCTCTATCTGCATATTGCCATATCGGCAAATAATGAGTGGTATCCAATTCAAAAAGTAAATATGCATAGCATTTAATGGAAAAATATAAAGAAAATAAACCTTTGTTTTTCTTCATTAAAGTTTTGCTAAAGCGCCTAAGGAACATTTCATCTTTCGCTAATTTGTAATAACAGGCAAACATTATGAAAGCTCTTTCAGGCAACATGGAAGAAGCAACAGGCTAAAGTTGTATTCCTTGGAAATATTAACTCTGATGACTCATTCGTTAGTTAAGAGCAAAGGATAGGAGGTAGAAACCAATAATTTCACCTCTGTGGTCTAAATTATACTCAGAAATCCTTATGACTAGAACTTCAGAAATAAACATGCAGTCAATACATTTAGAATAACCCCCAAGGTGTAAAATTCTAGTTTATCTGGGTTAGAACTTACATGCAAATGTTATGAATGAATACAAATTAGATGCACCTACATTATACCATATGTATACATGATGGAAAAAACACACAAAATATGATTTTATAGAAGCATAGAATCATAGGGTTGGGAGAAAGCACATGGGCCATCTAGTCCGGCCCCCTGCCATGCAGGAAAGGCACAATCAAAGCACCCCTGACAGATGGCCATCCAGCCTCTGTTTAAAAGCCTCCAAAGGGTTGCTTATCTGTAACCGTGTTTCTTCAAGTGCTCATCTATGAAATTTGCACTTATGGTACTCCCTGTGCCCACGCGGTGAGCTTTGGAATCATCTAGAAAGCATAGAGTCATCTGGCTGCAACCCCGCCCACCTTCCCCAGGAGGCATATAGCCAGTAAGAGGGCTGTATCCTCAGTTCCTGTGATCTCTCAACATCGCAGCAGCTTGGAATCTCACAGCAAACTTTCCCAAACTACAGACCATAAGACTACACTTTGCTTTTCCCCTTTATTTCTTGGATACCTAATACTTGACCCGAACAGCTACTCTATAATTCCCCTGAATTGACTCATACTGGGTTATTTGATCACGTCTTCTCTCTAGCCCCCCTTACTTCACTCAGATTATCTTGACTACTCTTACACTGACAAAATATCAGCCTTGCTTGTTAAAAACTGTGTGGCCTGTGGCGAGAGGCCGCCAGAGGGGGATGGCCATAATATGTGTCTCCTGTCATGCTAAAAACAGACACATGAAATGTGGCAGACAACTCAGAAGTTTGGCTTTCCATCACATGCTCCCTATCCTCCATGGTCAAGGTGGCCACCATCGTCCTCCACTTTGTGGAGACCCCTTCGTTCAACAGTGGGCAAGACTCATTCCACTCAGCAAGCCAAAGCACCAACATCAGGAAAGCAAATCCCATCCTTTAAGGGATACCGGTGCAGTAAGGGAAAGTAGCAGGATAATACTGAGTGCTGGCTTTAGCATTGGCTGCACCACACCCTGGCATAATCCATATGGCATAGTACATAATACACATGGCATCAAAAACGCATCAAAAGAACAAAAGGTTTGTCACCTCTGTACATTTCCTGTTGCTTATGAAAAATTAAATGTATTCTGATTCATTCATTAATCTTTAAATCATCACAGATTCCTGGAAGGGGGGGGGTGCAGCAACAAACTATTGATGCAGGAGAAACGTCAGGAGAAAACGCCTCTAGAACATGGCCATATAGCTCGAAAAAACCTACAACAACCCAGTGATTCCGGCCATGAAAGCCTTCGACAAACTATTGATGTTATTCTTAGGAAACCGAAAACAGTTCACTTCCCAAGGCTAGGAGTAAAGCCTAATGCTTTGCTCCTAGGCACAGGAGTCTGGAGGTTAGGTGAGAGAAACTGACAAACAAGCAACAAGTCCATTGGAAAGATGGTATTTTAATCCAGGATTCTCAGGGTCATGGTATTTTAATGCAATAACTAAATGGCTATCAAGGAAGAGGCATTGCAGATGCAGTTTCTGGAGTGCATTCAAATCCCATATAGAGAAAGGCAGCTAGACTTTTACTAGACAAAACTATAAATCTTTACATAACCTTTGTAAAACAATAATGCTAAAAATAACTACAGTTCCTGTGGGACTCCAGCATTTGGATTAATCAAGTCCTGTAGTGTTAGTTGGAAAATTGTTACAGAAACAAAAGGACGGTAGGACTTTCAGACTATACAAGTCAAGGATACAGTAGCATTCAGAGACTGAAGTAGTTTATTTCTGTCTATGCCTTCAGGGCAATTAAAAATTCTAGGGAAGTGGTTAATGTAACATTGTTACTTACTGAGCAGGTCCTCTTCCAAAAGGAGACAAAGGGTATCCTATAATGAACATTGTCTCTTTCCACTTCACAAGCCAGATCTATACTAATTACGTAGTTAGAATAATCTCCAAAAAGAAAACCTGTCTCTAGCTGGTGAAAACAGGATAAAGAATACATAAAGGGGATAAAGAATACATAAAGGGCAAAGAAGTAACACCTAGCTGCTCTAAACAAACACATGCCCCACATTGGATACCAGGTCACAACCCTCACACCAATATTTAAATGGTGGATACAGTGGGCCCTTGCTAGCCATTGGCTCTGGTTCCAAGGCATCCTGTGAATACCAAGAATTGAGGATGCCCAAGTCCTATTATGTATAAAATACTGTCCCTTACATAAAATGCCAAAATCAAGGTTTGCTTTTGCGAATTTTGTGAAATATTTTCAGATCATGGATGCAAAAAAGATGACTGTAAGTCCTTCGATATCCACCTCTGCCATGTTAATACCCCCTTCCCTCTCAAAACCTTGAAAGGCTATTAAAAACCTAGAGGCAAACATTTATGGATTTGAAAACACATCTCCTTGAACCCAAACCCCGAGGAAAGTATAGCACCTGAAAATGGCAAAATTGCCCCCATGCCTTCTGGATGATGCTACAGACATTTTGAGTAAATAAAAATTGGATAAAAGGCCTGAAAGATGCCCTTGGGACCACAATCAACCCTAGCCAATTTAGCTCTTTTTTTAAAAAAAAAAAATCAATTAAGAGAACAGACTTAAAGGAGCCAGAGTAGGAATGCAATTGTTTTAACTGATGAGGGAAGCAAGATAGATAGTGTTGCCATTGATTTTTACTCAGACAAAAAAAATCACAAACGTTGATACTTAGATATGTGGCCCATAAGCGTGTGAAAGGAAGCTTCTGTAGTCCTGATTAGGGAAGCCTTCTTGACATGCCCTTTGGAATCAAAGAACCCTTTTGGAACTTGCCCAAGGTTATGTACCATTCACATTTCCTAAGTGTACGGATCAGTAATACATCATAACCTATAAGAAGTTGTTCTTATGAGTACAGCTGTTAAGAGCTACAACTTTAAGCCATAATGGTATGCACATATGTGCAGGCAAGCATGTGTGGGAGGTAGTGCTTAACCTTTCTTCAATCTGTTCTTACTTTTTGTTCTTCCTTTAACACACTTTTCGTCTGATTGGAGACTGAAACACACATGCAACTATCATGTGCAGTACATGCCATAGTTTTGGATCAAACTATTTTTTAGATTTATAACATGCTTCAAGAAGAAATGAAGATTAATTTTCCTCTCTAGAGCATTGAAAGCACTGTAGCAAAAGAAATGTGGATTGATAATTTTAAACATCTTATTTCTGTTGGACATTATAATCACTGCATCAATGTGCTGTGTTGTTTTTTATTCATTTATCGGGATATGAATATATTCAGTATTATAGGTTTCTTGAAAAGGAGGGGGGAAATCAGCAAGCCTGTAATCAGACTAATCATGAATACTAAACACTTATTAAACTGGTAAAAAGTACTAAAATATATATATCCCTTCTCCCTTGTGCTGTATGCATTAAGCATGTTATCTCCAGAACAGTAAATAATAGAATGAGAAAACATAAAAGGTGTTATAGCTGGTGAAATGTGCAAAATAAAATGGAAGATAAATAATTTAAATGGTTAATATCGGCTAATGATATTGTAATGTCACCACAATTGATCCAATTGCACCTCTGAAAGAACTGAAAAAAAATCAAGATAGTGAAGTATCTTAGTGTAGGCTAAATAGAAAAATCTTAAAAATATTGTGTTGTAGGTGAATTTAGTGAAGAGTCAGATAATTCTACATATGAAGTTTGGCTTCACATATACTTCTCTCTAATATATACTTTTCTATTAAGATTCCTGTATACTCAGAGAAACCTTGGAAATAAATTGTGTAGAAGAGGTTCTTAAAGTTAATATAGTGATGAAAAAAATAATAAAAAGAAGTTGTTTTTGCTTAAACCTAATATCACTGATATTCTAACTCTTTCTGTAGGGTTCCCCCCTCCCCAAACCAATTCTACCAATTGCGTAACAATAATTATTACTTTAGAAATTATTATATTATAATTTTTTGGAGGAAAATTGTTTTGTCTCTATAGAAACAGAAGATTTTTATAAATGTGGGGAAATTATGGTAATTGTGAAATAGCGCACAAAGGGAGATTTATAAATAAATACTCAAAAGAACGATACTTTTATTGGGCAACCAAAATGCAGAAAATATATTGTGCCAATAAATGTCTTTTGTGGGCTTTGATGTGTTTTGCATTACCCCTCAATATATGTCCCAAAAGTAATGAGAATGATTTGTTTTGTGTGAAAAAAGGACGAGAAAGGAAAGTGACAGTTGAGGGAAAACCCAGGCATTTAGTTTGACCTTTGTCAGTTGAGTCTGCTCCTTTGTAGCATTCAGTACATTAGCAAAGTGCATACTAGTTTTTGTGTCTTGTTACGGGCGAAAAATGTGGAGGTTTCTGGAACACCATTCCTCAACTTCAAGAACTGAGAACAATGTGGCTCATGTGAAGACTTTTCCGAATGCTTAAGATCTTTTGGGGAGGCCTTACTCTCAGTTAAGATCTTTTGAGGAGGTCCTGCTCTCAATCCCATCTCCTGTGCAATTGGTGGGGACGAGAGACAGAGTCTTCTCTCGGCTGTAGAACTCCTCCCCAGTGAAATTAGATCAGCGTTCTTCCTCTTGGCCTTCAGAAAGAGAGAGAAGACATGGCTGTGTGACCAAGCCTTTGGTCAGTGAGCAGTGCAAGAATTTGAATAGGGAATATGTGAAATTGCCTAGGAAGGAGACATAAGTTATTATGGAAGTTAAATAGGAGTATTTTGAAGGCAATATGTTAAATAATATTTAACTAAATCAATTTATTTAATCCAGTGTTGGCCATATGCAAATTCCCCCATCCATTTTTGCAGCTCCCAGAACATAAGAGAGAAACCCTCCAATCACAGCGAATGGTGTTCTTGGCAGTCTTTTCAAGAAGCGTGGTTTTCTTTTTAAAGAGAAGATTTAAAGCAAACTGTAAGTGGACATCCAGCTATGTCGGGTTTTGGCAGGAGATACTAGTGCCGGCCACAGCTGAAGGGGGTAGGGTGAGGATTAGTCTCTGAAGCTGCCAAAGTTGTCCTCTTCTACACTTAGAAGATAATAATTTTAAAGATGGTCCAAGACAGATGTTATTTAACATGAAATGTGCAAAATGGAATTAAATGCTGAAAGAGTCTGCAGCCTGTGGTGATGATTTCTGTATTTGGCAGACAAGTCAAGGGTGTATTGCCTTCTTTTATTTCCAAAACAGAGCTGAAAGAAATAGCAAGGCAATACTCATCTCTCATAGTTGTTTTGTTGAGAAATATTAAAAATGTCATAATCCAGGGATTCTCGGCCAGTGTTAGACAGAGCAAAATATAGTTTCCACAGACAAAACTGCAGCATGAGACCACAGAACATACTGAAGAAAGCAGAAGTTGCCTGAGAAAATCTGTGCCTCTTTGGAACACAAAATTGCTCAAGAGACAGTCTCCTTCACTTGAGTATTTCTGCTTTTGCATCATGTACAAAAGTAATGTGTGGTTTCACATGGATTGATTTTCTTCTCTTTATAAATTGTATAAAATGAATTAGATATTTCTTATGTGTTCTTTTAAAGAAAAGGCTTGATGATATATATATTTTAAAAGTCTATAAACTTAACAGGGGCTTCCTCCCTCCACAACTGTCCTGTCAGTCAATACTCCTCAAATAATACCTGCCTTAATGTAATGACTACATTAAACAGAAGTATTATAGTCATAGATTACCTGTCTTATTCTTTTACTGATGAGTCAAAGGACTTTTAATCAGTTGGCTTGCTGAGCAAAGCAACTTACATTTATTAATTCTGTACAGATGCTAAACACAGTTCAAAGTATAAACCATAAGTCTTTTTATTATATTCCCCAATACTGCATTACATGATTACCATTCTCTTGACCCTGACGACAGCATTTCTCAAGTTGGCTTTACTCAACAAAGGGTTCATATCACAACACTAGAATAATGTATGCTGGATTCATATTGACACTCCCCCCACACATTTCATAAACACTGAACACATAGCAGATTCTGAAGAATGTAGACTGGTAAAGAACTATGCATTCAAGTGTTTAAGTTATTCACTCATGCAATTCTATACCACTTATCTAGGAATAGGTCTCACAACTACTAAACAATTAAGTTGGGACATATAGCATTATGATGCCAATAAATAATTCAAAAACCAAAATAAGTCATGGAACCAAGGGATACTGGCACATATATTCTCACCTAGATACATAGGGCCTATGACAAAATGCTGCAATGTAAAGTGCTCCTTTTCAGAACTCCTGAAATTGCATTCTCAAATTTTATTCATTCAACAGTCCCTCAGTATTCTATGTCTGGTGGACATGTTCAGTCTTCACCAGTCCTTGAGGTTTTCCCCAGAAAGAGAATACCATGAGGTGTGGTATTTTTGGTTTATTTAAACTAAGAAATCAGAACATGCAGAGGGAGGTTTACCCTTTTTCATCTCCCCTTACTGCAATGTCATGGTCCCAGGACAACTCCACAGCTTTTTTCAATCCTTAAGACATAACTCTTCTGTACTGTCGATAAATAAATAAATGTAAATATTTACCAATGACTTAATGGAATAAATATGCAACAATACAACAAAACTTGACAACAGAAATTATTCTACAGAAGCAGAAATATACTGCCAAAGAATGCAACTTATTTTTCCAAGAACAAATATGTGGTAACTAGGAAATCTTGAAATAAGTTATTAAATCCAGTGTCGATACATGCAGAGCAAAATTATATACCAAAAAACACATCCAATAAGTTCTTCTTTCTAGAAACTTCTAGATCTTCCAGGCGACTCTATGGTCCATTTCCAGCAGAAGTTAACTAGACTTACACTGGAGGACCAAGAGATTCCTGGAGGGAACATTTTAAGCACACTCACAAAAGTCAAACTATATTTAACCAATTAAAACCACATTCCAAGCATAACAAATATAAATACTCAATTAAAAGATCCCCCTACCACTGTTAACAAAAGCTGAAGGGCCATTTAAATTAAAAGGTTGTTTGTCAGTAAAAATAAGAACAGAAAGAGGGTCAACCAGGCACCCATGGGTTGCTCTAGCACCAAAGGGGACTTGTAGAGCTGCTGCCAAGGGAGAAGGAAATCCACTTTTGAATTTACAATGCTCTGAATTGTACAGGAGTTCCCTCAGTGCCAAACCTCAGAAGAAACAATAAGCAGGATGAAAAAGCTCCCATAAAATGTGGAACAGCTGTAAGAGAAGCAGTCTTAAAATCTAGAGTGGATTTGCTAACCCTGCATCAATAATTCCGCCATCTTCACTTATCTCCTGTACTTGAGAATGCTTCACATTTAACAAAATGTGAAGATCCACAAACACAGAGACACCTTGTCCAGAAGTTCTCTGGTATTGTGTCCTTATGGACTTGTGCAAACATACATTTATAGTTTTATGTAACATAAGGTAGTTTTAGTGTACCACCCATAACCTCTACAGATGGATTGATGAATCACATCTCACAAAACAGCTTAGACCTTCAAGGAAAATAATCCAGTACAGTGTAAGCAGATAAAAAAGTTGGACTTGGCAAGGTAACCTCAACATCTCAAGCACAATGGCTAGGCTGGGCCCCACTACTGCATTGCCTCTTGACTAGGAGGGTCACTGGGGCAATATTAGCACTACTGAAATGTAGTTAAAACTTAAGATGGAGGTCCCCAAAAGTATGTTTGGATCAAATTGCATCATAGATTTGATAGGCTGAAGATAATTCCAATTTTCTAGTCAGCAACAATTATGAGAATATCTACCAGTTTCATTTATTTACACAATCATCAGCTTCTGAGTAGAAAGGAAAGACATACACTGGACAAATAAGTAATAGTGAAATATTAAGGACACTCTGGTGTGTTGTTTAGGGAAAACAAATACTAATTATGTTATTTCAAGCTATATAAAGAGAGAAAGAGAGATCAAGAGAGAGCAGAGGAAGCTAAAGAAACTACTTATCTCCAGGTATATATAAAGCTGGCTCTTTTAAAATTACATCTCAATGCAATACGCTGATAGTTGTTAGAAAAGCAGTGTATTTTTCTCAAGGAAAATGAAAAGCTGAAAAATCAGCAGTCATGTTTCTTTTATTAACTTACTTTAGGGTCTGCACACTTGAACTGTAACCTCCTCACCATCTCGAGCATGGCCGCTTTCAGGTTGA
Source organism: Anolis sagrei (assembly GCF_037176765.1). Classification (NCBI taxonomy): domain Eukaryota; kingdom Metazoa; phylum Chordata; class Lepidosauria; order Squamata; family Anolidae; genus Anolis; species Anolis sagrei. Next base: position 269,428,024 of record NC_090021.1, on the reverse strand, counting down.
CGGGTTCTCTGTCCTGAAAGACAAAAAGGGTGAAGGTCACTCCTGCAAATACAAGGAAGATTTCCATAAGAGAACTGGAGGGAGGTGGAAGAGGAGCAGCCATCTCTCAGCACTTTCTGTTAGCCAGGTTGCCCTGAATACATTCACTCATTCTTTTGGGACTGAGGTTAAGCAACCAAGAAGAAAAGATATATCTGCCAAGAGCAGTGGGAGAACTGCTGGAATGAAAATTAAATGCAATTGCACAGGACAAATCATTCATTGCAGGCTCAAATCCTGCCGGATGCTCAGCATTCTTCACTGCTCCTCAAGCCAAAAATTCAATAGTTGTCAAGGTGGGACTCAGTACTTTTCAGCATAAAGGCCTTATGTAGAATATGCCTGCAATGGTGACCTGCTTCCATGTTTCATCTATTTTCTGTAATTGGTATTGGCTGCCCAATAATTTAATCCTGCACTTTTCTGGTCCCATTTGGACGATGGAGCTGATGGAAAGAACTAATTAACAAAATAATCAAGAGTTCACACTTCAAAAGACAAAGCAGTAGGAACCTGTAGAGTCCCCGGAATATTTGCTTCTTTTGCTTGAACTAGCCTCTCTTTAGAACTAAACTGCAGTTCCGATTTAAAGTGTGAGGAGAGATCACAACAGTAAAACAAGTATCTGAGGGAGGAAACCTTGAAACGGCATTTTGTCTTCTTGACCTGTTTTCCTTGGAAAGATCTGTGGTTTTGAGAGTACTTTTCTTTTTCACTGACTGAAGAGTGATTCAGTAAGTCATCTGTAGCATTTGCCAAAGAAAACAGTATTTACAAGGTCCAGAAATACCTCCTGAAAGATATTCTGGACTATACGTAGTGTTAAGACACGTTTGTGAATTGTTCTGTTGCTGCTGAGAGACAGCCATCACTATTGAACTCTGTTCACACCCCAATCCCACCACTTCACAGTAACCATTTCATTAAAGCTGAATAGCCACCAAAGACAGTGATCAACTACTTATATACCCACAGCAGGTTGGGCGACTTCCAGGAAACACTTGGCAGTTTCAAAGCCCACATAATGTGTTGGCTCTGATCTTTACACTTTCTATTGTTGCACCAATTTCTTTATACCTCCTCAGCATTCTCAAATAAAATTCTAGAAAGAACTCTCACATCACCATTCCAACCAGTACCTTCAGGCTTTTATATGTTAGCCACTTCTATTGTCCTATGTTTGTGTGGTAACATTAAACCTTTCTCTTATACACAGCCAGTAAAAACAAGCTTCTACACAGCTGAATAAAAACCCAGATTATCTGCTTTGAACTGGAATATATGGCAGTGTGGACTCAGATATCCCAATTCAAAGCATATATTGCGGGATTTTCTGCCTTGATATTCTGGGTTATATGGCTGTGTAGAAGGGCCCCAAGTATTTGACATATGGAAAGACTCAGTCATAGAAACAGAATACATGAGAAAGAGCTGACATGAGAAAGATCTGACGCAGTGTAGTGGTTTGAATGTTGGATTACCAATCTGGAGACTAGGTTTTGATTGTTGGATTACCAATTTGGAGACTAGGTTTTGATTCCCTGCTTGACCATGGAAGTCTTGGGTGAAACACATGCCCTCAGCCCCCCAAAAAACCCATAATGGATTCATCTTACTGTCACCATAAGTTAGAAGCTACTTAAAGGTACCCAACAACATTAGTTCATTCCTAGACCAAAAAAAGTGAGCATCCCAAACAAGCTTACTAGCTGTAAGTATTAAATGAGAACAGTTTTTCTTCAGTTATCTGATGTGATGGTAGACAATTCACATTTACTTAGTTTCCTGCAGAGTAGACTGAACTTTGAGTAAAACTGTTAGGATACAAACTGAAAAGTCTTTGCTCAAAATCTTATCTCATACTTAGATAAGTAGGATTTAAGTCCCTTCTACACTGCCATATAAAATTCAGATTATCTGCTTTCAACTGGATTATATGGCAGTGTAGACTCATATTATCCAGTTCAAAGCACATAATGCGGATTGTCTGCTTTGATAATCTGGATTATATGGCAGTGTACAAGGGACCTTAGACAAGTAGCTATCAAGTTTTAGAATTTTTGTTTCTCATGCAGTTATAATGTTGCTCTTGCTTACACAGCTATTGCAAGATTACAGAGATTATGCCTGTGAAGCACTTCAAGTAATGTTCTCTTCCACACCAGAGGATAACAACAGAAAGCTGTATTGATCTGGAGGGACTGAGCCTCCCTTATCCCGCTCAATTTATGTTCAAGGATACACTGAAGACCAAGTCAGTGGGAGTAAAAATCAGGTAAGTTAGTGGCAAATAGATGGGTAAAGTAAACAAAAGCAGAAAATATAAACAAAAGAAAATGTTATTTTGTCCTTTTGCCCAAAAGTTCACACAGACTGGGTCTGCATTGCTGAATGTTATATTATTCTCTTAGTTCAAGACGGTGTTCTTGTTTTTGGTCATGGTAATAGCTTTTACCCTTCCCAAGACTGGGGCGAAGCCAATCCCTGCCAAGTGGGAGTTATATACCCTAAAGATTTCTAAAGACAGCAATAAAATACTGCAAGCTTCAGAGATTGAGTAAGAAGGAGTTCATTGGTCTCTTCCAATCAGTAAATATGGCAGCAACATGAATGCAGAAACACTGAAGCACGTTCATTCATGTCACCACCATATAATATGAGGTGTAATTGTCCATGTTTTTTGCATTTGTGATGGGTCCCACAGATGAACCCTTGGGGATAAAGCAGGCCAATTCTGTTGAAGCTCTCATGGAGAAAGCTTCTTACCAGCATGAGGTTTGGTACATCTCTGTTTATCTATAAAGGCATCTTGATTAAGTAACTCAAGCAGAGTACAGAGAAGTCATGAAACCTATAAATTTAAACTGTAAAGCAAGTCAGTGCATATGCAATAAATATGTACATACAATCAAAAAGCTCAATTACTAAAAGCTCATTGCTGGTTGCCACACACACAAACACATTTAGGGCAGACTGAATGCACCGAAATATAAAATACAAATTAACAGGAACATCAATTTACAAGAGGGAAAAGCTGTTTAAGAAAGCTTTGCTTTTAAGATGGCCTTGTGTACATATTCTCACCCATCCAATCCATAATTCACCTAACTCTGGCTCTGTTTGCATAATAAAAGAATAAGTCAAATAGTCTATTGGGCTTTGAGGGAAAGGGAAACTCTTGCCCAGTCACCTGAAAAGTAAATGGTCATGTAAGTGTACAACAGACATATCTAGGCTGACAGACTTGTATGCCAGCAGCTTTTTCTTGCATCTGCAAATATGAGAAGCCTTGCCTAAATAATATGCACAACTGGCTTCCAGCCAAACTTGTGAACTTGTGCTCCACTCCCAGATCATGACAATTTAGAATTAGTTACATATGGCACTCAGACAAGATGTTCCAAATGTATTTCCAGACTTGTGGAATACTGCCCGTATTATCTAAGTGTTGCATGACAAGTCAATTTTATGAAGCATAGAAAAGAAACAGAAATTAAGGTTGTAGAATTAACTGCATCACTTCAGATTGCAAGGGGAAAATAACATTTTAGTAAGAAAGAGTCATATGGAACCTTAAAAGATTTTGGCATTGTTTCCATGTGTATTCAAGTCATTTCTGACTGCTGGTGATCTTATCACAAGATTTCTTGTTAAGATTATCCTTACACTCTGAGGTCGAGTAAGTGTATCTTGCCCATGGTCATCCAGTGGCTCTCCATGGCCAAAAGCGAATTCAAACTCTGACTTTTACATTAAAAGGCAAGTATCTGTCTAATTCTCAGGAACCAGCTTCCCTTCAGATGGAATGGAGACACAGAACTGAACATCATCTTCAGAGTGGAAAAACTGCACTCCTCAACCTCAGATGGATCATCTTAGTTACTCCATACAGATGGATTATACCCTGTAGATCTCAAAGCACAACTATTATGGAGCTGAGAAGATCTCTGTATATGTACTGCAATAAATAAATCTCCAAATGCTATTCTCTGGCAGCAACTCAGCAGGTAGAAGCTCAGCGACTGTTGCACAATGTATAGTATAACAAATCCATTGACCGGGACAATTTTATAGTCAATATTACTGAAACTCCCCAAGAGGTCAAGGATATTCCGCCCAGTTGTAGCCTCAGTGCATTTGGAGAGGAATTTACCAACGCTATGAAACTTTTTATTATTTATTTATTTCATATATTTCTACCCCGCCCTTCTCCCCACAAGGATAGTATGAGCTACGTCAGGCTATCAAAGATGAAGCAAGCTTGTTTTCTGCTGCTCCAGAGAGTAGGAGACAAAGGAATTGATTTAAAATATAGGAAACATGATTCTACATAAACATTAAAAGAACTAAGAGATGTTCAACAATTGAATATGCTGCCTTAAAGTGTGATGGAATTTCCTTATCTATCTATACACATAATCTCTATCTATCTATCTATCTATCTATCTATCTATCTATCTATTTATCTAATTATCTATACACATAATAAAAGTGAAAATGTGTATGTATGTATGTATGTATGTATGTATGTATGTATGTGGTGGTGGTGTCCACTTACACAGACAGCTTTTGTTTGTGGGAATGGACCTTGATTTTGGGAATTGTAGTTCACCTGCATCCAGAGAAACTGCGACCCCCACCGACAATGCACCAGGACCACACTTGGCACAGAGAAATTCCATGACCACCTGAACATACTGAGGGGGTTTGTGGGAATTGACCTTGGTTTTGAGAGTTGTAGTTCACCTCCATCCAGAAAGCACTGAACCCAGCTGATGTCAGATATAGACCAAACTTGGCATGTCACACAGATGCTATATGGTCAACTGTGCATACTGGCCTGGTTTGGAGGTGAATAACTTTGGACCTGAGAGTTGTAGTTCACTCTTATCCAGAGAGCACTGAGCCCAGCCAATGCCGGATCTGGACCAAACTTGGCACACAGATCCAACATGGCAAACTTTGAATACTGGTGGGGTTAGGGTTGATTACCCTACAATTTTGGCAATTCCAGTTCACCCAAATCCTTATGCATTTTCTTATGGGAGCATTCATAAAAAAACAACAGGGCTGACTTTTTTCTAAGAAACAGAGCTACAGATTACCCAATATTACCTAATATCCCAAACAAACAATGCCTTTTTCGAATAACCCAGGCACTTCTGAGTCCCCAAGCTAGTTTTAAATTAAAGGGAGTGATTTGGTTGTGTTTTCCTGCATAGCAAAATAAGGTTGGACTAAATGGCCCTTGTGGCCTCTTCCAATACTATGTTTATACAGTTCTGTGTGTCAAAAGTATCAATTCTATCAAGATTCACATCTCTGAATATCAATTTTTCATACATAAATTTTAAATAAATCTGCTGGGTTGAATAAAACATTTGAAACAAGCAACAGTAATACTGAAACAGGAAAAAAAACTCTGTATAAGATTTGATTCCTCTAGCATGGAAAAGAAACCAAAAATGAATAGAAAGTCATGCACAAAGAACATGCAAGGAAAAAAACAAGAAAGTAACCATTATGAAAACTCTATTTCTCAGTGGAAGCTGCAACTCTGCAGAACACCCCTTCTGCAAAATAGCCTGGTAACTAAGGAAGTTAACACTATCACTGAAACAACTCCTACAGCTATGTTTTCTAGGAACTGCCCCAAAACAAACTACTCACACTTGAGAGAAAACCTAAAATTAAACCTATCAGCTATGCCTTAGTTTGCAAAAGATATAGAACTGTGAAAGCAAATAACGGCAAGACTGGCCTTCATTTTCCACCTGCAAACAAATATTGGGTTGCTGGCAATATGTTTCCTGCTTACAAACAGAAAACTGCAAATGCAGAAGAGCAGGGCAATAAACTGCAGCATCACTATCAATTACACTTCTGAAATCCTATAATGCTAATTATAGGATTTCCACACAAGAAATCCTATAATTAGCATTATTCAACTTGTTGTCCTCCAGATCTTTTGGACCACCATTCCTGGGATATCTATCACTCATGGTAGCAACAGACAGACAGTTAGTATTAAGATAGAGAAGGCAATCCAGTGCGGCCAGTGCTGATCCTTTTTTATTCAGCAATATGCATAAATCACAGGTTAGGTAAAGCCAATATATCGCTGAAGCTATCTTTATCCATCATCCTCCCTACCCAATAGAGCTCATAAATTTTAATCATGGCAGAATTTGGCTGCAGTTATTATAAATCAATTCTGGGATACAATCAGATTGTTCCAGTCATTGTACCAATTATCAATTCTCCTCCTCAATCACCTATGCAGCTCCATACATTATGGAGAATTTTTCAGTTATCACCTTTGTTCACTTAATATAATTATGTGGAGCTTTGAAAATCAAACCACAAATGTTATTAGTCCATGTACATTCTTAGTAGCTTGCCTACCTTCAAGTGTATGTGTTAGCAATTGGTAGCACAGTATGGTCAATGAGAAAGTGGGAGGAGTATTTTCCAAACTGCAAAACTTGTCATTTCTTGGTTTGTATAGAGGAATTTCTGTTCACTTAAAACCCGGATCCAAACCTCAACAGATACCAAGGGCCTACTGTGTGTGTAAAATAAAGATGAAAGCATTTCTTTGAAAACAACAGGACAGTTGTTTGCCTAGGCCTGGATACAGTACAAATTATATGCTTTATCAATGTATTTAAAATGATATTGTACCCTGACTTGAGCCCCGAGGAGAGGCAGGTAGCCAATTTATTTATTTTTTGTCGTGTCAGGAGCGACTTGAGAAACTGTAAGTCGCTTCTGGTGTGAGAGAATTGGCTGTCTGCAAGGACATTGCCCAGGGGACGCCCGGATGATTTGATGTTTTTATCATCCTTGTGGGAGGCTTCTCTCATGTCCCTGCATGAGGAGCTGGAGTTGATAAAGGGAGCTCATCCCCCTCTCCCCAGATTCGAACCTGCCACCTGTCGGTCTTCAGTCCTACCAGCACAGGGGTTTAACCCACTGTGCCATCGGGGACTCCGATGAAATGTATTATTGTTGTTTCTGTTGGGATGCAGGCGAGAGGATACCCCCTGCGGGCTTTCTTCCCTCATGGTGTCATGTCTGCTGGAGTTAGAAGCTGATAGTAGCCTTCTTGAGCTGCTTGGTGCCAGCTTGACTGGGGTCAGGAGCCAATAGTAATAATAATAATAATAATAATAATAATAATAATAATAATATTTTCCCCTGACATGAAGTCCAGTCGTGTCCGACTCTGGGGTGTGGTGCTCATCTCCATGTCTAAGCCGAAGAGCCGGCGTTATCCATAGACACCTCCAAGGTCATGTGGCCGGCATGACTGCATGGAGCGCTGTTACCTTCCCGCTGGAGTGGTATTATTATTATTATTATTATTAAACTTTATTTGTACCCCGCTAGCATCTCCCAAAGGGACTCGATGTGGCTTACAAAGGCCAAGGCCTTAACACAACAACAGCAAACAATAACAATACAATACAAAGTAAATTAAAAACATAAGCAGTAACAAAACATTGCACCATTACGCAATAAAAACCAGGGCCGGGCCAGTGATGGGTACAGGTTAAAAAGTGCTGGTTGTGACAGGAGGTATGTTGGGATTCTGGGCAAGTGCAATGTGCAGAGTCCTAAACTCTAATAAAGTGCTTCTGGGACATAGTGCTGGGGGTTATCCTATTCTGGAAAAGCACATTGGAATAGCCAGGTCTTCAAGTTCTTCCTAAAGACTGCCAACGTGGGTGCTTGTCTAATGTCTTTGGGGAGGGTGCTACTGTTCCAAAGTTGGGGGACAACCACAGAGAAGGCCCTGTCCCTCGTCGCCACCAAATGCGCCTGTGACGCAGGTGGGATCGCGAGCAGGGCCTCTCCGGATGAACGACGGGAGCACGTGGGTTCATAAACGGAGATGCGGTCACGCAGGTAGGCAGGTCCCAAACCGTTTAGGGCTTTGTAGGTAAGCACCTGCACCTTGAATTGGGTTCGGTAGGTAAACGGCAGCCAATGGAGCTCCTTAAACAGGAGGGTTGACCTCTCGCTGTAAGGAGCACCGGTACTTATTGATCTACTCACATTTGCATGTTTTTGAGCTGCTACGTTGGCAGAAGCTGTGGCTGACAGCGGAAGCTCGCTCTGCTCCCCGGAACCTTTTGGTCAACAAGCTCAGCAGCTCAGTGGTTTAACCCACTGTGCCACCGGGGGCTCCTACCACAACATGAGGAACTGGCCTAAGTGGAGTATCTTGCATTTGTCCCTATTGAACTTCATTTTGTTAGCTTTGGTCAATCATCTCTCTAACGTGTTAGGCTCTGATCCTTCTATGTGGTTCTGGAGTTGTTGTTCCAGAAAGCCTTTCCAGCCCTGCTTTTTAGGGAGAGGAATGAGAGAGCCAGGGCTGCCTGGCGGCTGGAGCCTTGGGCCCAAGTGTGGTGCGGCCTCCTTCTGCGCCGCTGCCTTACCCGGAGGGCGCGGTAGGCCTCGCCGAGGGTGAGGAGGCGGTGCTGGCGGTGGGGCCCGGCCAGGGCGCAGACCACGCAGACCATCTCCCGGTGCTCCTGGCAGTAGAGGGCCAGCTCCTGCCCGTGGGCCTCGCACTTCTTCAGCCCGGGGGCCCGGGGCTCGCCATCGGGGCCTCCCTCCAGCCCGGCCTCGGCCATGACCCCGGCCAACTCCCAGGCCAAGCACCAAAGTGGCCTCTGCTGACTTGGCGATCCTTCTTTCTCTGCCTGTATTCCCTCTCCAGGCGGGACTTTCCTTGCTCTTGCTCTTCTTCCTCTCTCACTCACAACCCCTCTTTTCTTTTCTCCTGGACCTCCTTCTGAGAACGTGTGCTGACCTCTAGCACCCCTCTCCTTCACAACCTCTCCCCCCCCCCCTCCCACCCCCAATGCCTGCCTTTCACTTCCGAAACACAGGCCAGGAGGACCTGCACCTTCGCTTTCCTTTCTTGCTGTTTCTGTGTTTTGTGTTTTCACTTCCTGAGTCACTTAAAAGGGCGATGCCTTCCCGCTCTCCCGGTCAAGGCAGTGGCCGAAGCAGTCGCGGTTCGGGGAGGGATTTCCCCCACCGGGGTCTGGTTTTCTTTACTTTTTTGCTAATTAAAATCAAACCCCTCTTTGTTAAAGTGGGAAAATGCGGCGTGTTTCCCTGTCCCATTTAATTGTTAGGTCTGTTTTTTTCTTCTTCTTTTTTCTTGTCGTGGCTTCAAACTACAGAAAGGAGATTCCATCTGAACATTAGGAAGAACTGTGAGAGCTGTTCAACAGTGGAACTCTCTGCCCCAGAGTTTGCTGGAGGCTACTTCTTTGGAAGCCTTTAAACAGAGGCTGGATGGCCATTTGTCAGGGATGGTTTGAATGCAATTTTCCTGCTTCTTGGCAGGGGGGTTGGACTGGATGGCCCATGAGGTCTCTTCCAACTCTAGGATTCTCTGATTCTAGGAGCAACTTGAGAAACTTCGCTTCTGGTGTTAGAGAATTAGCCGTCTGCAAGGACGTTGCCCAGGGGACACTAGGATATTTTGATGTTTTACCATCCTTGTAGGAGGCTTCTCTCATGTCCCCTCATGGGGAGCTGGAGCTGACAGAGGGAGCTCATCCGCGCTCTCCCCGGATTCAAACCTGCAACCTGTGTAAGCCGCACCAGGTCATTCGGGAGATGTTAGCGGGGTATAAATAAAGGTATTATTATTATTATTATTATTATTATTATTATTATTATAGGTCTTCAGTCCTGCCGGCACAAGGGTTTAAGGCTCCAATCTGTTTTGGAGAGAGGAAGGGAGGGAAAGGTGGGGGGTACCTGTGAAAAAGATCTTGGAGTCCTCATGGGCAACAAGTTAAACATGAGCCAACAATGCCATGCAGCAGCTAAAGAAGCCAATGGGATTTTGGCCTGTATGTGTGCAGATCCAGGGAAGTCATGCTGCCTCTCTATTCTGCCTTGGTCAGACCACACCTGGAATCACACTGTGGCCAGTTGTGGGCATCACAGTTTAAAGGAGATGTTGACAGGCTGGAATGTGTCCAGAGGAGGGTGACTAAAATGATCAAGGGTCTGGAGAACAAGCCCTATGAGGAGTGGCTTAAATAGAAGAGAAGGCTGAGATGAGACATGATGGCCATGTATAAATATGTGAGGGGAAGTCACAGAGAGGAGGGAGCAAGCTTGTTTTCTGCTGCCCTGGTGACTAGGATGCAGAACAATTGCTTCAAATTGCAGGAAAGGAGATCCCACTTGAACATAAGGAAGAACTTCCTGACTGTGAGAGCAGTTCAGCAGTGGAACTCTCTGCCTTGGAGATTGGTGGAAGCTCCTTCTTTGGAGGCTTTTAAGCAGAGGCTGAATGGCCATCTGTCGGGGGTGCTTTGAATGCAATTTTCCTGCTTCTCGGCAGAGGGTTGGGCTGGATGGCCCACAAGGTCTCCCAACTCTATAATTCTATTGGGGGGTCGGGGGGTGGGAGAGGGAGAAAGAGATAGGGAGAGAGGGTGTGTTGTCAAAAGCTTTCATGGCCAGAATCACCAGGTTGCTGTAAGTTTTCCAGGCTGTATTGCAATGTTCCAGATGCATTCTCTCCTGATGTTTCACCTGCATTTGATTAGCTGTTCAAAGCTAATGAAGGTGACCTACTTCAACATTCACACTTGCCCCAAACAGACAAGAGTTCTTCCTTCCACCCTGGATATTACACAGCTATATAAAGCTCACTTGCCTAGCTTCCAACAGACCTCACAACCTCTGAGGATGCCTGCCATAGATGTGGGCAAAATGTCAGGAAATAATGCTTTTGCAACGTGGCCAAACAGCCCAGAAAACTCAGAGCAGCCCAGGGAGAGAGGAGTTGGAAGCTTAGTAACTGGTCTGGCAATAATCAGGGAGGGGAAGTCCTTTGAAGTCTGCAGAATGGTTCCCTCCCTTTTTGGGACAAGATGGAGTGGCTGAAAGGAAGAAGAAACTGGGCCTATTCTTTCCTGGCTGCAGGGGTGGATTGAGGATTATATATGTGTGTGTGATGTTGTTGTTGTTGTTGTTAATGCGCACTTGTTGAAGCCATCAACTGCAAAAGCCCCTGAACTCCCTTTCTTACAAAGTTAGGGCTGTAGGACAGGCATGGGCAAACTTCGGCCCTCCAGGTGTTTTGGACTTCAACTCCCACAATTCCTAACAGCTCATAGGCTGGGAGTTGAAGTCCAAAACACCTGGAGGGCCGAAGTTTGCCCATGCCTGCTGTGGGAGGTGGTATATGTAAATATGGGTAAAGGTCTCCACATGTCACTTGGCTTTCTTTTTTAAAATGGCTTTGGGAGAGGGTGATTTGGAGGTGAAAGAGTCGTAATCATCATCAACATAGGTGATCCCTCGTGGCCAAGTTCTTTAAGCCCATCTTGGCCACTTACACATCAACAGAGAGGGCATTTATAAATTGCATAACATTCCTTATGATGGAGAAAGTGGCTGACTGGTCGGTTTACTCAATGGCAGGTGCCAAACATTAGGTAAAGGTAAAGGTTTCCTCTTGACATTAAGTCTAGTTGTGTCCGACTCTGGGGGTGGTGGTCATCTCCATTTCTAAGCTGAAGAGCTGGCTTTGACCATATATGCCTCAAAGGTCATGTGGTCACATGACTGCATGGAGCACCATTACCTTCCTGCTAGGGCAGTACCTATTGATTTACCCACGCTTGCATGTTTTCGAACTGCTAGGTTGGCAGAAGCTGGGGCTAACAACAGGAGCTCACCCCATCCTGCAGATTCGAACTACCAACTTTCTGTTCAGCAGCTTAGCAGTTTAACTCACTGTGCCACCGTGGCCCCTTACATTAGACAATATATTAAAAGCAGTAAAGATATTTTAGTAGATTAGAAATATCATAGAAGTTCCAATATTATTATTGTGTGAAACTAAAATTTACATTGTACTCCTATTTTAATACAAGATTTTTTCAAGGATATGTTATATTTAAGAATATTATATCTGAAAAAAATATTTTGATTTGCTTATCTGAGGCCTACACATACGTTATATAGACTCAGACCTTTACTGTTGCAGCTGTGCAATGAGACTTATAGTTGTGGGTGGACCCTCTTTATCTCCTGGCAAACAATATTTTTAGACCCAGTCCTCCACTGGCTAGAGACATGCAAAATTAGGATTTTAAAACATAAATAGAGTTGTATCCCATCTCCCTTTCTGCTCACTACTGGTGGTAACTGGATGGCAGCTCCATGTGTCTGATATACTTTCTTATACAGTTGCCCCTCCCTCCCCGGTATCAAGCTGTGGATTTTGAAAATATACCCCCTCCTCAAATATATTTCCTCCAGCTGGAGGAAAGTTCTGAGAGTGCCTTGGACTGCGAAAAGATCCAACCAGTCCATACTGCTCATTGGAGGGAAGGATAGTAGAGGCCAAGATGAAGTACTTTGGCCACATCATGAGAAGACAGGAAGGTTTAGAGAAGACAATTATGCTGGGGAAAATGGAAGGAAAAAGGAAGAGGGGCTGACCAAGGGCAAGATGGATGGATGGCATCCTTGAAGTGACTGGATTGACCTTGAAGGAGCTGGGGGTAGTGACAGCCGACAGGGAGCTCTGGCATGGGCTGGTCATGAAGAGTCGGAAACGACTGAACGAATGAACAACAACAAACAAATATATTTCCAAAGGCAAACCCTGATTGTGACATTTATATAAGGGACACAATTTTACTACACTCTTGTATATAATGGGACTTGAGCATCCAGAGATTCTGGTATCCACTTGGAATCCTGGAACCCAACCTCAGCAGATACCAAGGGTCCACTGTAGTTCTTTATCTTTCAGTCATACTTTGACTGGACAACTCTTCAAACCGATAACACTTTCAAAAAGAAGGCATCAGTCCACCTTATAGGAGAGGTGTTATATGATGTTACCTTGTGACTCACTCTCTGGATTGATTGACTCAATCAAGGAAGCTGTGTGTGTGTGTGTGTGTGTGTGTGTGTGTGTGTGTGTGTGTGTGTGTTGGGATGTCTCTGCCATGGATTTCAAGGTCACACTGTATTCCTTATCTGGGCAGTTGGATCATCCATGTTTCCTTAGAATCAATAAGAACTGGTATGCTTTATGGTAAAGATGTAGCACCTATTTCTTCCACTTTTTCCTTCCTCCAGAGTGAGTATCTTTCAGTAAGTCTTCTTGGGTCAAAAGATGTATGTAACCAATCCTGAAAAGAGTAGTACGTGTAGCTGCCATACCTAAGAGGGCAGCAGTGGTCATATGGTTAACATTTCAATCTTTTTTTCATCTAGAGAATTAATTTCAGTGGAAAAACAGCCATAATGTGAATGGAGCAGGTTGTTCCTAACATCTCGGTAATGCTTGCCATGTTGGATTCAATGATGGTTGTTAAAAATGTACAGTTACACGTGAAAACACTTTGTAAAACTGCTGTCTCAATTCAGTTCTGTGTCCAATTACCTCACTGTGAAAACCTCAAAGGAAATTGTTGAGAGACTTGCCCTTAAACAAAAAAAAAGTCCAATGCAATCAATAACATTGGAGAGTGAGTTGGAACTCAGGAAGTACAAGTTGGAATCTACACAACACACCATATGTTTTGGTGTATGTTTACAGTCAGTAACTAGTCAAAGTACATCTGGGAATGGGGAAGCAGATGAGCTATTCATGGTGTAATTAGCAAGTGTTAAGATTGCTAGGATCCAAATGGCAGAATTCTCATCTAAAGTATGACTGAACCCAGTAAGAGCCTATTATTGGATCTGCTGGGTGGTGATTGCAAAGAAGAAACGGTTTCTCCATCACCTTTGCATCTGCAGAGTGACAGTGAGTGAACTGCTTTTTTGGGTGTAGGACTTTGCTTTGTATGATTTAGTGCAGGACTCCATCTTCAAAGGCTCAGTGTAACATGTTCGCAAAATACTTGGAGAGGATAAAAGTGTTCTCATCTGCTACTGCTAAGGTCTCAGTAATGCTTGCCATGTTGCAAGCATTACCGAAACACTGCAGCTGGAACAGTTCACTCAATCACAGATATATGCTTTGAGAGCCAAGTGGTCAAGTCAGCAGTGGCAGTTCAGCATCTCCTAGATGAAACTGTTTTGTAGACCAGGGGAAAGAAAACCAATAATCCTCTAGATGTTTTGTACTACATCTCCCATAACTGCTTATAACTGTCCTGCTTGGACTCATTGAAGACCAAAATTTCTGGAAGGCCAGCAATTTCCCACACCTGTACTAGATCTGTTTCAGCGTCATTGTGGCACCAAAACTGGCCATCACATGTGATCCGATCTTGAAGAGAGAGATGTAGGAACGCAACCCTATTGGTTCTATTAAACCTCTCAAAAATGTTTGGTACCATTGACAGTAACACCTGCCTACATCAATTGTATAAACTGGAATTTAGGGGCACACTAAATTTTGCTTCTAGGGTGTTGTATGGTTTTCTGTGATGTATGGCCATGTTCTAGCTGCATTTCCTCCTGACTTTTTGCCTGCATCTGTGGCTGGCTCCTCTGAAGATGCCAGCTATAGATGCAGGCAGAACATCAGGAGAAAATGCTGGTAGAACACAGCCATACAGGCCAGAAAACCATGCAGCAACCCAGTGATTCCAGCTGTTAAAGTTTTCAACAATTTTGCTTCTGTTTTAATGGCTGGTAGCTACAAATGAACAACTGTTATGAAGTTTCACATGGTCCCATCTGGTCCCCCATGCTGTTTAATATCTGCGTGAAACTATTGAGTTAGGTAATCAAGAAGTTAAGGATTAGGTGTTATTGGTATACTGGTCATACTCTGCCCCATGCCATCTAAATCAATGCCACACAAAGCACTGGTCCATGTACCAGTGCTGGCCTGCAAGCTATTGATTGATTGATTGTTTCAGGAGCAAACCAATGTATTTGAGAAAACACAAAGTATAAAAACTTGGCATTCTATTAAATGTCTTTTGACCAGTATCTGGCCACTTGGAGTACCTCTGGTGTTGCTATAAGAAGGTCCTCCATTGTGCATGTGGCAGGGCTCAGGTTGCATTGCAGTAGGTGGTCTGTGATTTGCTCCTTTCCACACTCGCATGTCATGGACTCCACTTTGTAGCCCCATTTCTTAAGGTTGGCTCTATATCTCATGGTGCCAGAGTACAGTCTGTTCAGTGCCTTCCAAGTCACCCAGTCTTCTGTGTGCCCAGGAGGGAGTCTCTCATTTGGTATCAGCCATGGATTAAGGTATTGGGTTTTAGTCTGCCACTTTTGGACTCTCACTTGCTGAGGTGTTCCTGCAAGCATCTCAGTATATCTTAGAAAACTATTTCTTGATTTAAGGCATTAGCGTGTTGGCTGATATCCAAACAGGATGGGCCGGAGAGGTCATTGCCCTGGTCCTTTCACTACTGGCTGCTACTTCCCAGCAGATGTCAGGTGGTGCAATACCGGCTAGACAGTGTAATTTCTCCAGAAGTGTAGGATGCAGACCCCCTGTGATAATGCAGCATGTTTCATTAAGAGCCACATCCACTGTTTTAGCATGATGAGATGTGTTCCACACTGGGCATACGTACTCAGCAGCAGAGTAGCAAAGCGCAAGGGCAAATGTCTTCACAATGAAGATACAGATACAGTGTGCACTATTAGCAATGGGTTGATAATGAGTTCCTTGGAAAGAAAGGAACAGTTGTAGTCCATGGTCAAAAATATGGTGCCAGCACATGGCACATTGGGGAAAACCCCTGCCATTCCCCCACTCCCCCCTCTTCAGATGGCTTTTAAAATAGTTACCTAAATCAGGTAGGATAGCAGAAGTATTATTTCATTTTCAAGCTTTGTAATGGGTTGAGTGAATATTGTGTGCTTTCATCCCGTTTCTGACAAGACAATCCCATCTTGAGGTTTACTTGGCAAGATTTCTCCAGAGAAGGCTTGCTGTTGCTTTTCTCTGGATAAATATTACTAACAAATTCATTCCTAATAGGAGAGGTCCCGAAGGCAGGCAGGGTGGTTTTTCATTCCTTCAGAAGGATCAGGCTAATAGCTTCAAGCTATTCTTCTTTTTGTGAGGTTGGGCAATCTAGAAATGCACAGTAAATTCATTGCTTTTTCTTAGAAGGGGCTCTTTAAAGAAGCTGGTCACTCTGGAGCCAGTGATAAGAGAGCAAAAGAAAGAGTACATACCAAAAGGTAGAAGCTACCACAGGACTGAGCACCTTACAGCAGACGCCTAGAGGATTGTGAACTCTTTTCTATGTGAAAGCTTGGTGCATGGAATCTGTCACAATGACAAGCCCTTCGCTAGTAAAACAGAAAGGGAAAGGAAGACACAATCATTCTCTGCTACCTTCATTGCCATGTTTATCTTGCATTTCAGTAAAATCTTCCTTATTGTACTTGCACTGCTGGCACTGTGGGACTGATCCTCCCTAAAAGGTTTACAAGATGCTTCCCCTCTCGGGCGTTAGTGCAGCCTGCTGCCAGTCCTGAGGAGTCCTCTATTTGAACTCTTTAAGCTGACAGATGGTTTTTTTGGTACCTAAATGCAAAAAAAAAAAAAAATGTTGTCTGTACTGCCGGAAATAATATGTTTTGAAGTGAACAAAAGAGGATAACAGATTTCTCAGGGTATGGTTGCCAGATGAAAATACTTTTAAAAAGGAAGAAGCAACAGGCAGCAGAAATGACACCAGTATTTGCTCAAGGGAGCCACAGTGTTCTGCAATGCAGGCAGCCCATTGTATTTTGCTAGGGCAGCGATGTTCTAAAATAAGTGAGGCTTTTCAAATAAGGTACATTTGCAAATGTTTGTGAGAAAGAGAGGGTTTCGGATTTAAATTCTGTCTGCCTCTTACCGTGGGCTCAATTTCTTTCCATAACATAGATTTGAAACATAACCCTTCTGAACTACAACTCTGAGATTCCCACAGTGGAAATGGTGGCTGAGGCATTTGTAGTCCAAAACAAACTTTGCTCAGCTCTGATTCTGAAGTTTACCTGCTTAGCTAGTCCAAAGTAAACAAACACATTTGTTTTGTATATATTTTTCTCCTAAAAAGAAGCTTTTTTCTTCTTCTTTTTCCTCTTTATATCATTGAATAAACATCTCAGGGAAAGAGTGGCATTATGTTGTCTGGCCCCAGTCATCATTTTTGGTAGTCCTCCTGTCTATCCTGCTCCACAAATCTATCATGTTCAGTCAAAAGTAAAAATAGGCTCTGCATATATAAAGCTATCAAAGCACAGAAATCTAAGTAGAAGCAGAATTGCTGACTGCACAGATAGACCCTCTGCATGGATGCATGCATTTGTGTGTATATACACACACATACACATTTTATTCCACCTTACCTGCATGGGAGTGAGGAGCATGCTGAAAAAAAGAGAGCAGGTGAAAGGCATAAACCTGCCACACAGAGAGACACAAGTACTATCATTCTGATATCAGGATTTGCATGTTTAAGCCATACATGACTTGGGTTCAAACTCTCTGAAAAGCCATAAAATAGATGCTCCATCCCATGGTTTCTGTATCCACAGATTCCACCACCCATTACCTGAATATATATATTTTTTAAAATCCAGAAATCAAATCTTGATTTTGACTGTTTATATAAGAGATGCTGTTTTACTATGCCATTATATGTAACGAGACTTGAACATCCATGGATTTTAATATCCACAAAAGGATCTGGAACCAACCCCCAGGGGATACCAAGGGCCACTGCATCATCTTCTGTGTGTCTGGTCAACTTTCAGGATATTAAAAGAAGCAATTTCTGCCCATTTTACTACCAGCACTGTAGTGTTTGGTGAGGACACAACTGTGAGTTTTCCTTATGGCTGCCCTAAGTTGTATATAGAATTCCTTTTTACAGGAGTCTCGATTGTCCCACTGTCTCAGGCATTAACAAACTTCAACCCTCCAGGTGTTTTTGAATCCAACTCCCATAATTCCTAACAGCTGATAGGCTGTTAGGAATTGTGGGAGTTTAAGTCCAAAACACATGGAGGGCCAAAGTTTGCCCATGCCTACTCTATCTTCTCTTTTTCTTCCTTTAGCTTTTATCTTATTATGATAGAAGTGATACTGAATGGGGAAAGTTGTGCTCTATCTTTTTTACTATACAATTAAACCCTTTTATTCATGGAGTCAGTATCTACATGCCAAAAATATTCCTCTCCTGAAGTATCTGTAGCACTCTAGCTCTTCCAATGCAGTTCTATAATATGATATGCTTCCAGTCTGGGTATAGGGTTTGCTATTATCCACAGTTTCAGGTATTCATGGTGGTTAGTTAGTTGGGTGTTGGAACCTATCCTCTGCAAATCTAGATAAATCCTGTAATGCGTTTAAAACTTATATAATTCTCTTTGTTTATTTAATTGCATCTAAAAGTGTTTCACTTTTTTTAAAAAAAAACGGGTCAAATGAGCTTTTAAAAAATTGTTGTAAGCATCTTGGGTTGCATACTAAGAGAAAGGCACAGTACAAAATAAATAATACAAGCAAGCAAGCTCAGATCTCAAAACAGTTCTTGTGCTTCTTTGGTTTGTGTGCCACTAGACCTAAGAGAGTTCACATCCACTTCCCTGGAGAAGCAGAAAATGACTCACACTGGCCCTTCCAAACCCCAGAGAAAATGGCCCTTGCATCTCATCCTCCATGGAAGCTCCAATGCTGGCAGAACTAAAAAGCAAGTGGTGTGAAGCATACTTGAATAAGGTATACTGGGATAAGTTTTGCTGGTATACTGGAATAAGTCTTGGATCCAGATTCTTCTAGATCCTCATTAAAAGGAAGGACACCCTCAATCACACCTCAAACAAACCAGAAGCAGGCATACATTATTTTACTCTGCTAAAAGAAACATAAAATCCTGAAATAGGGAAAGAAAAGAGTACAAATGAACCTCCCTCCCTGTCAGTATACACCCAGCAGGACTCTTTCTACTATTCTGAACTGCTCTATCTGAGCTCTTCATGGCATGCCATCCCACACAGAAGAGACTGAGCTGCCTGAATGCAAAGAAGAATTTCACTAGCATGCCTATTTCCATCATATTGTTATATTATTGTTGTTATACTCATTTATATGCAGACTTAATAATGAGATTCAATGTAGCTAACAGCATTGTTAAACCAATACAGATTAAAACTATATGAATGCTTCAATAAAGGTATACATATAAGCTTTAAAAAACAACTGATATAGTTAAAAATGCAAAACATTAAAATGCAACATAAAAACTTTAAACACAGCACCTCACAGCATTAAAAGTCCACTGCAGTAATTTTCCAAAAACCTAACAATATAAAAATGTCTTAACTTGGAGAGCAAGGAAAGGGAGAGAGCTCCGAAGTCTATGAGCAGCCACCAAAAAGGCTCTCACCATGGTTCCCAGCAAACAAGCCTTGGAGGTAATGAGACAGAGAAAAGTGCCTCTCTAGGGACCTCATCACATGATGATGGAAATTCAGCATTCTAGGATGCTTCTGCCCCAATTGACCCACAGAGCCCTATGCCACTTATCACATGATGTAGCCTCACTTTCGGTGGGGTTATGTGGGTCAACTGGGACAACAGCATTATAGGATGCTGCACCACCAAAACATGAGCCCAGTTATGTTCCATTTGGAACAATGGGGCTTGCACAGGGGGAAGCTGCACAGTGACATTTCCTCAAGTGTGATGGGGAAGCGTCAACTGGTGGCAAGGTGGAGTGTGGGGCCTCAGGATTGCTCCTCTGCCCCCTGATTTGCCATGGAGGCTGGCAAATCGGAACACTGGACCTCATCAATGTGATGAGATCCTAGTTTATCTTAGAATCTAATGGGCTCATAAAGGTAAATTTGGTTCTTCAAATAGCTTGGACCTAAGCCACATAGGACATTATAAGTCATCATTCACACTTTGAATTGTGCCTGGAAATGGACTGGAAGTATTGCAACAAGGGAGTTATGTGCTCCCTCTAGACAGGCCCAGTTGTCATGTGATTGTGTCATATGATTGTTAGCTGCCTTGAGTTCCCATGGGGAGATAGGCAAGATGAAAATAAAGGTGATAATAATCATCATCATTATGATACTTATAATAATTTGGTTGTAGTTCTTTTGACCAATTAAAATTTCTGAACACTTTCAGAAATGTAAAGTGCATTGTATGTGTGTGAGAGTCTTCAGGTTGCTTGTTGACCCATGAATTTAATAGGATTTTCATAGGCTAGAAATATTTAGAGGTGACTTGCCAGTTCCTTCCTCTATTCCACCTACTAGAATTCATGGACTTGCAGTGATAAAAAGAACAGATCATGATAAACGTCTATTTGCTCTGTGACAAGGACAGGCTTCTTATGCTTTCAAGAGCATGAGAAGTGTAAAAGCCATAGTCATGGTAGGTAGAACCTAGGTCTACCAAGCTACTCTGAAGAAGATCTCTGAAGAAAATGTCATTTTATATATCAGACCTGTAGAATTACAGTCATTTATAGTCTTTTATGAAGCTGTCTAATGTATAGAAATTATGTAAAGTTCATTTTAAAGCCATGTCCATTAGTTATGTTCCTGGACTGTTGACATTGAGCAAAAGCATGGGAAGCATCAACTGATAGATGCAAGAATAGTAACTGACCTACCTAGTACCTCTGACTATACATGGTGGTATATGAAGACACTGCAGATGGAATTTTAGGCATAGAGTCAAAATTATCTATAAATAGTTTGTAATGAATTCATATAACTTTGCTTCTAGGGAGGTCACCTTCAGGAGAAGGTTCACCACCCCCTCCTTCAAGTCAATTCATCCATGCTAGATTCTATCAGCCAAAATAGGCAAGGGCTGAGCTTACATGTGGTGGGCCAAAATATTTCAAGCAATTTGTCTAACATCATCAGTCATCAGTAACTGAGAGCGATCCCATGAACACTGATCAAACCATTCAGTGGACACCTCCGTAGACTCTGTAGCAAGTGAGGTGTCATTTTCTGAACTAATTCCAAAATGTTTAGATTTAATCTTCTAAGTACAATCATTTAGACTGTTGAATTGCAGCTTCCTGAAGCCATACCCAGTGATGAGAGAATGCTAGGGAGTTACAGGCTATGCACACCTGAAGAACTACAGTTTATAACTCAGAGATTAAGATCATCCAGGGAGGCCCTGCTCTTGGTCCCACCTTCCTTGCAGATGTGACTGGTGGGGTCAAGAGACAGGGCCTTCTCAGTGGTGGCTCCTCGGCTATGGAACTCCCTCCCCAGTGAAATTAGATCAGCGCACTCCCTCTTGGCCTTCAGAAAAAAGTAAATACCTGGCTATGGAACCAAGCCCTTGGGTAGTAAGCAATACAAGGAATGATCAGGATTATGTGCAATAGATATTGATATTTGGAACAACGCTGGACTAGGGTTGGATTGTATGGTTTCAATGTTTATATTAATATGTTTTTAACTCTATGTTTTAATGTTTAAATGTAGTTGCATTTTATGATGTAACTGATAGCTGAATGTTATTATTGTTTTATTTTAGGTTTTATGTATGCGAGGCATTGAATTTTGCCTTATATATGTTGGAAATCATTTTGAACCCTCCCTCCCATCCCTATAGTGAGAAAAGTGGTATACAAATGAAGTAAGTAAATAAATAACCCCTGCTCTATTTTTATGTTGTTATGTAATTCTTAAATAGTGCATTGACTACAAAATAAATATGGCAATGATAGACTACTACTATGCTTTGAACATTGTCCTGTGTATTAGCTAGATTAAGACAGCAGATTGAGTCATGAGGGCTAACACTTGTAATGTGACCAAACAATACATGGGAATTAAAGAACACTGAAATGATTTATTGATCTCAATCCAGACAAAATTAATTGCATATTAACATTAATTAAGGGTCATTTCCATGGTGCTGAAATGTGGCACCCAATATCCAGCTGTGCTATTGAGTTTAATGGGATTTCTTCCTGAGTAAGTGTGAATAGGATTACTATTATCTTTCTTTTAATTGGAATAATTAAATCAGGAGTCCAATTTCCTCTACATATCTTCTACAAGGACAATTATTAGAGATGGATATAACATGTCCTTTTGATTCCTGCCCTTGACATTATGAGAGAAAAGCTGTAACTTGATGGTAGATGGCTTATATTTGCAGTAATAGATATTATCTCATCACCAACTAAAATGAGAATCTCAGAGAGCAGAACTCAGAAAGATCGCTTGCTGTCATAAGGCTACATTTGTTGATCCCAACTAGATTAACTGATTTAGTAGATTAATTGATAACAAATTTGGAATACGTGCAATGATTATGGAACGGTTTGGACTACAGTTATGGACGGTGTGATTTTAGTATAGAATGAAATGTTTTTAAATGCTTAATATGTATTAATTTAATTTAATTTAATGGTATTGGAATTGTATGTGTTTTAAGGCATTGAATAATTGCCTATATGTAGGCCCCCTTGAGTCCCCTTCAGGGTACAAAAAGGCAGGGTATAAATAGGGTAAATAAATAAATAAATTTACCACTCAGTCATTGATTCATGGCTCTCCTCTAGTTGAGCTGAGCCTAGCAATTGGGTGTAAGTCAACTAGAAGAGGGACAATTGGATGTAGGGCAACTAGGAGCAATTCATTGTACATTTACCACTGAGCATTCATTGGTCTCCTCTAGTTGATTCTAGAAATTAGATGCAGGTCTTTGAAATTTTGCATTTCTAGGCTAGATGGACTAGCCTGAATTATTGTGAAGCTCCTTTTCAGTGGAAGGATCCCAAGATCATAATGTAGCATTCCCAAAAGAACTATGAGTGATAATATGAAGATGTCTATACTTGCAAATTGCTCTGGTTTAATGGCTTTTTGAAAACTGATATAAGTTCCTATGTTTAGTTCTGGGGCAAGGACCTGACATCTGGAAGTTCCCTAACATTGAACAAGCATCTGGGTTGAGTTTTTTGTCTTTGAAACCACAACCATTGCATTAGAACCCAAGACACGCAGGTGTGTGTTTTGCTCTGGAAAAAGCATATTTGAGAAACTTTGCTCATAGCATTCTTAAAACATTTACCTGTTCCTACTAAAGGGATTTACATACTCTCCTCTGCTGAGAATCTTTCAGTGAGTTAAGTGAGCTATTCCTTTTATTTAAAAACGATTACAATTTCCAGTTTGGAGGATGAATCACAAAGCCACTCTCATCCCCTGACAGAGTAATGAAAAGAGTAAATTCAAGAAAGGGAGTGGGGAATCTTGTTTTTAATATACAGACGGTAATGCAGATAACTTTCTTTTTTCTTTTTTTTTCTTTTTGCGATATGTGCAGTAAGACTTTATGACCAGTTTCATTTTAGCGGGCAGGCTCCTGAGATCACCTAATCCGATTTCCTGCTGTTCCCATATTAGCTGATATCTTATCTTATTAGAGCGCACTGCAGCAAAATGTAATGTCCCCTTGTTGAATAAATCCATTTCCGAAATGTTATGAATGAAGGAGTCACAGCTGTTGCTAATGTTCCATGTCCATGGTGGAATGTAACCTGCCAGAGTTGCCAAAGAAAGGGTTTGATTTAACTCCTCAGCATTCTATCCTCCTACCTGACAATCATCTCAATAGGTTGTTTTGCGAGTTGTGTTGAATTATTCACAAACCCTTGTTGCTCTTTTTATGCACAGGCACAAACAGCCAAAGAACAAGTGCAAATGCCAGAACCACTGTTATTGTCTGAGATGCAACTATTTCTTAATCATCATTTTCACTAATTTTTGGGTCAAATTGCTTTTTTGTAAACAGTTATGCCAAGCAAACTAAGGAAAAGTTACAAGTGATTACTATTTTATTGGACTGATTTCCCAGAAATGGTTGATCATTTGGTTTTTTACTCCCTTTAATATATTTCTTTCTTTTCATTAGACATTGTGTTAACAAAACACCTGAGAATAAAAGAAATGTGGTTTATGAAGGAATTGGAAGTAAAAAGTTGAGGAAGCAGAAGCAAAGGTTTTGGATTCTTCATCATGTTTGTAATACTGCATTACAACACCTCAAACCAGAATGTTGTGCTATTCTGAAGGCCCTTCTACACAGCCATATAACCCAGAATATCAGGTGGAAAATCCCACAGTATCTTCTTTGAATTGTTTTATCTGAATCTACGCTGTCATATATTCCAGTTCAAAGCAGAAAATGTGGGATTTTATTTAGCAATGCAGAAGAGGCCTTAGGGCGGTTCCAGACAACAGAAAAGTCCGTGCTGACCCGGGTTGAAAAAACCCAGGTCAGGGTGGACTGTAGTCCGCACACTATCCCAAAAGCCCAAGCTTTCCACCGACATTGTCTACATGTCATCAAAGAGACAGCGGTTGCACTCCAGAACAGGGGGGAAAAAACCCTGACTTTAAAACACTACACGTTGAGTAGGAAAACAATCCTTTTTTATTGAAGATAAGTAAAAGCAGCAAGGTAAAAATACACTTTAAGACAGGGGTCCTCAAACTAAGGCCCGGGGGCCGGATGTGGCCCTCCAAGGTCATTTACCCGGCCCTCGCTCAGGGTCAACCTAAGTCTGAAACGGCTTGAAACCACACAACAACAACAAAAATCCTATCTCATCAGCCAAAAGCAGGCCCACATTTCCCGTTAAAATACTAATAAGTTTATATTTGTTAACACTGTTCTTCATTTTAATTATTGTATTGTTTTTAAGTGTTTTTACACTACAAATAAGATACATGCAGCATGCATAGGAATTCATTCATTTTTTTCAAATTATAATCCGCCCCTCCAACAGTTTGAGGGACTATAACCTGGCCCTCTGTTTAAAAAGTTTGTGGGCCCCTGTGTAGTGAAATCTACCTTTAAGACGACCAGGCCGAAGCCTGCATGACAGTAGCTGTCATCTTGGAAGGCAGGCAGAGACAGGAGGAGGAGTCAAGCCGACTCCTGATTGGTGGGAGCAATTAGGGGAGGAGTCGGTTGAGAGAGGGAAAAAGGCTGTCAGCTTTTGAAAGGAGAGAGAAGTGTCTTGACATCAGACACAGAGGGATGAGATTTTAAGATAAGAAGCTACCGTAGGAATCTGACAGGGAAAGAAAGTTTTAAAGTGAGCCTTAAGGAGAGGGAATAAGCAGACAGACAAGGGCTAGGGTTACTGTATTGAGAGGATCAGTAACAGAAAGACTTGTCTGTTTATACTGAGGAAAAGTATAAGAGAGCTTATTTGCCCTGTGGGAGAGACAGATAGGGATCTGTTCTCAAGTGATACTGTGTCTAAAGATAGAGCAGTGTGTTTAAGGAATCTCACAGTTGATAAAAGCTTTACTGTCAGTGGAACTACTTGTTTAAGTAATTAAGTCTCTACAACTGAATTACGCTTCTGTTCCGCTCATTATATGAGTCGATGTTTGTTTAAAGTTTAATAAACCTTTCATAGTTCACTTTTAACTGGTGTATGCCTCAGTCTATCAATCTCCTCAGAACCAAGTCTGTCAAACCCATTTTAGAGTCCAGTCATCCAGTGAAGAAGCAATAGGTGAACCAAGAGCTCAAACACACCTTACCTACAACACATTCACACCTTTGGTTCCTCAGGCCAATAAAAGCTGAGGTGGTGGCAGTCATACCTACCAAGCAACATCGGTCATTGTTATATTTAACCTAGGGTCAGCCTCTAAATTGTATTACACCCTGCTTTAAGATAATAGGAAAAATCCAATTAGGTAGGAAGATAAGCAGGCACAAAGTATTCCAAGGTAAGGTTCAGCAAAGTTCAAAACAAAGTCCAGACTTCTCTAATAAAATCCAAAGAACCAGGGAAACGTTGATCCAAAGCATGAGTATAATATCCCAAGAGACAAAGAGTCAAACCATAAACAAGCAAGGCTTCCATAAGACAAGAGCAAGAACTTAGCAGGATTCTAAAACAATGCTTCATCTGACTATATTTCCCATGGTGGGAACTTTATATCTCCTCATTAAGCCATTCCAAGCACTCAGAAATTGGTTTCTTTTTCCCTGAATGCCTCTCATCCTTAGCTGTCGAAGCCTGGCAGAATGGTGAAGGCCTTGGCCGAGTTGTCTGTTTGGCTAATTTCTACCCATCTGTCTATATGCTCATTAGTTTCTCCAGAAAATCCTGCAAATCTCTTGGGAAGACAAGCAGACAAACGCCAGCACTGAAGCGATGGTCCTTCATCATCAACTCCGCTGGACTGGCCATGTCGTCCGGATGCCTGACCACTGTCTCCTAAAGCAGTTGCTCTACTCCAAACTCAAGAACGGAAAACAGAATGTTGGTGGACAGGAAAAGAGATTTAAAGATGGGCTCAAAGCCAATCTTAAAAACTCTGGCATAGACACTGAGAACTGGGAAACCCTGGCCCTTGAGTGCTCCAGCTGGAGGTCAGCTGTGACCAGCAGTGCTGCAGAATTTGAAGAGGCACGAATTTGAAGAGGAGGGTGAAAGAGAGAAACGTGCCAGGAGGAAGGCGCATCAAGCCAACCCCGACTGTGACCGCCTTCCACCTGGAAACCAATGCCCACACTGTGGGAGAAGATGCAGGTCAAGAATAGGGCTCCACAGACACCTATGGATCCACAAGAATACTGATCATGGAAGACAATCCTACTCGTCCAACGAGGGATCGCCTAAGTAAGCAAGTAAGTAAGTTTCTCCAAGTGCCAAGTTGTTTTCAAGCCCCAAATCCTGGGAACTCTCTGGGAGCAATTCAGGGAGTAAACTATCATCTCTATCCCCTGTAGGAACATTCTCATGGGAAACTACACTTTGAACCGGTGTCTCTATGTCATTCTCTGCATTAATATCATTGACCAGACCATTGCCATCTAGACCCTCATTGACATCATTCCCTTCATCAAAAGCACCTTGATCTTGAAACACTCTCACAGGCTGAACTCCAACAACCGCCCCCCTCCCCAACCTCCCCAAACCCTTTTAAAAATAAAAGAACTTACATGGCTGCCATTAGCATGGTGCTGGAGCTCTCCTGGCATGTAGGAATGATACACCAGGAGAAGGGGGGCCAGGAGCAATTCTTCACAGGAAGGGGACCCAAGCATTCCTCCTGCTATTATTACTGAAAATCTCAACAGCCCTAGCTATAATAGCCAATGTCTATGAGCTGCAATAATGTCTTGGGAGCTGCAATAATATCTGCTGGGAGCTGCAATAATATCTTGAGGGTGTTGCATAATTTCCTTTCTCTAAAACTAGAAATGTGTGACTCCAGCTGTGACAAAATTCTACAATCTCTTCTATACATCTAGTTTGAAATCACTTTAACTGCTCTGGTTCAATGATATGGAATTCTAGGATTTGTGGCTTGGTGAAGCACCAGCAGTCTTTGGCAAAGATGGTTAAAGGCCTTGCAAAACTACAATTCCCAGGATCCCATAGCATTGAGCGATGACAATTAAAGTGGTGTCAAACTGCAGTAGTTATACAGGGTAGATGTATCTTTAGAAACTGTTATGATCATTGAGTTTGCTGTAACTGATATTCCTTAAATATTTCCACACCAGTACAAAATATTCTTCTCAGGAGTGAAACTAGATCATAACATTTGAAACAAACTTTTTATATTCCATAATTATAGCCATACATCCTTGTATATTTTAATGACTTTTCAAGGACAGGAATAAATTACAAACAAACAAGCATTAATCTATTACAAGATACCTCCTTCAGACATGATACTGAAGTTTCTTCCATTTCAGAAGTCAAGAAGCTGTTCTTTAGAATATGAAGCTAATTTGTTCAGTCTTGCTTTGTGTCCCTTTGGCTTTGATATAAGAATTCTATCCAGCCAAGTCTGCAAATTATTGATTGAATTCCTTTGAATTTTTTTAAAAGGCTCTGAGCTTCAATTTTCACCATCCTGTAATAATTCATTTAACTTGTGGGTTGAGTGGGACTGGAGCTTGCGTTTGAGCAACAATAATGCAACCCATGAGAAGCTATAATTTGAAATGAACCCATTTTGGTGCAAGCCTGCTGAGGCGATCTTTTGCTCCTGTGAGCCATTTCAAACTCCCTTAGCCCAACATAATGTGGAGAGCAAAATGAGTTTCCCATGCAAGTGTATTATTGCAAGAGCAAATATAAGAAATAAAATAAAATTAAGAAACAGAAATAGTATAAAAAGAAATGGGAAAAAATTTGGGCATATCTCAGGAATATATTTGGTTGTAGCAACCAGTGGAGTATTTACACCCTTATGGCACTTGTATAAAGAACTGATAAAATATATTTTGAGATTACATGTGGGTTGAATTCATACACACCAACATTTCACACATGGAATCAGGTACACGTGATCAAGCAGGATGAGAATGTGACTGAAATATCAAAAGTTATTAATGCGGAAAGACATACAAGTTAGGAGGAGCTGCGGCAGTTTATTTTTGCCTGATACTACCAGGAAGAGCAAGATTCTGCTCTCAGCCATCCTCAATATGGTGCAAACTACATGTGCATTTTGAATTTCGTTTGCAGTAACTGAAGTGAGTTGTGGACAACAGAAGACAATGGAAAACGGGAAAGACTTGGACATTTTAAAAGCAGCTGAAAAGCAGGAAAACAAAGGTTTAATTGGAATTGTCCATGTCAAATCAGGAGACTTGGAGGGCATTTGGATTTTATACTAGGGAGGGAATGATTTGGCCTTTTAGTTTCCTTGTTCTTCCAATGATTTAAAGCAAGGGTGGTGAATTGTGACTTTTTTAAAAGCCCTAAAGCCTTCCACCAATGTTTCTCAGACTGCTCCACTTACAAAACACATCAACAATGTATTGTCAAAGGCTTTCACTGCCAGGATCATTGGGATGTTGTGTGGTTTTAATAATAATAATAATAATAATAATAATAATAATAATAATAATTCATCTTTATTTATACCCCGCCACCATCTCCCCAAAAGGTTGTATGGCTGTGTTCTAGCAGTGTCAGGAGACTAGCAGGAAATGTCAGGAGAAAATGCTGCTAGAACACAACAATGAAGCCTGGAAACCAAATAATACTCCACATCAACAATGTTGAAGGCGACCTCTGAGGAGCAGAAAATATGGCTAAGCATCTGGAATACAAGCCTTTGAGCAGTGTTTCTCAATCTTCCTAATGTCGTGACCCCTTAATACAGTTCCTCATGTTGTGGTGACCCCCAAGCATAAAATTATTTTTGTTGCTAGTTCATAACTGTAATTTTGCTACCATTATGAATCGTAATATAAATATCTGATATGCAGGATGTATTTTCATTCACTGGACCAAATTTGGCACAAATACCTGATGCACCCACATTTCAATAGTAGTGGGATTGGGGGGAGATTGATTTTGTCACTTGGGAGTTGTAGTTGCTGGGATTTATAGTTCACCTAAAATCAAAGAGATCCCTAAAATCAAAGAGAAAAAAGTAAGTATATGGTGATAATAATGGCAAGGAAGACATCATAAATCTCAGGAACTGAGAAGCATACCCACCAACTGTGTTGACTTGGCAGGTACAGGCCAAATAATCTTCCATTGCCGCATTTTTCAGCTACATTTAAAATGTCTCTCTTCTTCTTAGAATTTCACCCTTTATCTTCATCCTGCAAACTGAGTTCAAAGTGCAAACATATTCATTGAATTCAGCTGCGCGGAAAGGCAGGAGAGGACAGAACAAAAACGCAAACTTGCTGCAGCCTTTCCTAGCTTGTGTGTTCTTCCTCATTACCTTTGACTTCTTGCCCATACTCTGGCATTGCTTGGTCATATGTGTCCTCATTTTCTTCTGGGAAATTTTGGATGATATAGAATAAATACATTTTGACCAATACCGTGCCTTCCAAGCTAGACCCATTTCTGGCTTGAAAAGGAAGATATGATTCTTCCAGTTTGGTCAGATCAGGAAACAAAGGCATTTCTCATGACAGATTCCCCATTTCCTATGCTGGCATCATGACAGAGGGTGGTAAAATCATATTGCAGACCTGATGGTGTCTAAAGGCTTCCAGTTAGTAATTTCTGGTTTATGCCGTAAATTGTCAAAGACATTTTGGCATAGCATTCCACATCTAATTAGAAGCTACTTAGAAAAGCAAGGTTTTGGGGCAGGGGATTAGTTAGGGTTTTTTTTTTTTACCCTTTCTGGATGGGCCATGCGCCTATTCTGTGTTAGAAACTCTCTAAATCCATAATATGTTACATGCCCTCCTCCCCAGATGTGGTGGATATAAAAAGAACATCATCTCCCAGTATTGGCTGTGCTGCTTAGAACTGATGGAAATTGCAATCTACCTAGATCTGAAGATCACAAGCTGTCCATCCCTGTTCTAACAGGATGTTTACAAGCAAAGCTTCAGCTCTGTTAAGGGATGTGTTGGAAGTAATAGCAACAATTTTGAGAACTATCTGTGTCAGGCTTATCCAGGTTACTAAACATGATAGCTCCCCAGTAACACAAAAGAAAAGAGAGAGAGGATCAAAGACTTTTAAGACCAATGATCAGAAGCAATGTATCATGTGTCTAGTGTTTAAAAGTTAGCCCAAAAAAGAGTCAAACATACTGGCATTACTGTTCCAGCTGTGAAGAATACTTGTATATTAGTAATACCTACCACACATTCCTCATTCAGTGCGTTAATCTCATGATGCAATAAGCAGGTATTGCTCCTTGGGCAATACAAAATATTACAAATTACCACTTGTAACATAAATCACTCCAAGATTTATGTCAATAAAGACATTAAGTGCACCTGAGTATTACACTGTATAATCCCAAGATTAAAATTTTGAGCAGTTAGTTAGTTCTGGCTATGTACCCTTTTGAGAATTACTATAATTAAACCAGTTTACAATCAGAGAACGTGGGGCAGACATACTGAATAATTTGCCTTAGGTTGATTAAGGAGTTAGTATATTAATATTCAGCACATTCAGGCACTTAGTGCAGTCCAACCTTTGCTTATGTTTCAATAGTGCCATGGACATCAGTAAAATTTATGTTAGAAAGTATGTATTTTTGATATTTTCAGGACAGGTGTGAACCAGTATCTTTTAGATCAGTGGTTCACAACCAATGGGTCTCCAGGTGTTTTGGCCTACAACACCCAGAAATCTCAACCAGTTTACCAGCTCTTAGGATTTCTGGGAGTTGAAGGCCAAAACATCTGGGGACCCACAGGTTGAGAACCACTGAACTAGATGCTTATCATAGGCAGACTGTAGTAATTGTTACATTGCTAGTTACAGAACTAGCAATGCCTATATGAGGATATAAATTAAAACACTGCTACTTCTGCTTCACATTCTGAGTGGGTAGGATTTTGTTTCACTGCACATAATGTCTCTGCCGCATGAATTTTACACTTTGTGTATGTCTCCTCCATGAAGACACAAAATGTGCTACTGCAAAACCGAGGACCCTTCCAGACAAGCCCTATATTCCAGAATCTGATCCCAGATTTTCTGCTTATCCTTGATTATCTGCCAGCGCAGACTCATATAATCCAGTTTAAAGCAAAAAACAAACAAAACAAAAAAAACTTGGGATATAAGGCCTGTCTGAAAGGAACCTGAGTTACAAATCTGAGTTTTCAGTAAAACATGTTGTCTAAAACTCTATAGGGATCATGGGAGCTATTGGTGTGTACTCAAATCCTCTTTTGGACAATAAGTCATTCTTCCCAAAAGCTGATTTAAAGAAGAACAATAGGGCTTTTTTCCGCATAGCATGGATGTCTCTTAAGATGTCTAATCCAGAGCTTGCGAAAGTTGCTTTTTTTGGTCCACAGTCCCCCAAATCATCAGCAGATATAGGTGAAGGACTTTTGCCACAATCTAGTCCAGACACCTGAGTAGATCCTAAGATATAAATGTATGTACTATCTATATTCTGATGCCTTCTGGGTGTTTTGGACCAACTCCCATCTGTCTCAACTTCCAACATTTCTGTGGACGATATTTGACAATGCTGGGAGTTGCTGATCAGAATATTGGAAAGTAGCAGCTTGGGGAAGGTTACATTAGATGTCATGTGAGAAAAATCAGTTAGAAATGACAGGATAGACATTAAGATAATTGACACTTCTGGAACATTTTTAGTTCTTTAAAATTTAATGAGATTGTTATAAAATGAAGACCCACATATTCCCTTAGTGCTAGACCAGACTCATAACACTCTTGTTTGTCATTTTCATAAAATCTGTCTTCTTTAGAGTATTGGAAGGGGGGAGGGGGTGGAGAGACTGGATACACATACATATACACACACTTATCTGAAAGTAAGTTCAATGAACTTAAAGGTCTCACTTTTGAGTAGAAACTGCCTGATATCCAGGAAGTGCACATGACTTTCACACAAGCAAATATCCTGCAGCACTATATTGCAGGTGAAAATCCAAGGTGGGGAAGAAAGAGAGGCATTTCTATTATTTTAAAACACGAGTCAAACTCTGGGGAAATGTAATGAATTCAGAACAGAAGTACTACTTTGGGAGAAGGCCTACATATCTCACACATAAAGTATGTAACACTTGTGCATCAATAAACTGATCCCCTGAAAAAGTCCTTTATACCTCTTGGATAGTTTCCACTGAGTGCAAAATATCATTCTATTCTAGTCAAATGTAATCTGTTTCTGTATTTGAGACCATCAGAAACATGTGTACACTAATGTCTATGTATATACTAATGCTGTTTGTTCATTATCAAAGCTGTCTCATCATAGTGTGTATTAGATTCCAGCCCAATTATTTATTTATTTATTTATTTTGGTTGCTTCTACCCCGCCCTTCTCACCCCGGGGGGGACTCAGGGTGGCTTACAAAGGCGAGGCACAATTCGATGCCCGCATCACATAACAGCAAAAGACAATAACATCAGTTAACAAAGACAGCAATTCTAGCAATAACAACTTACCCAACTTACCTATTCAAATGTATATCTCCCTATGAACCTTCTAGAGCAGGCATCCTCAATGCAATTGGTAGGTATGAGAGACAGGGGCTTCTCAGTGGTGGCTCCTCAACTATGCAACTCCTTCCCCAGCGAGATCAGACTGGCCGCCTCCCTCCTGGTCCTTAGAAAAAATGTGAAAACCTGTTTATGCAATCAGGCGTTTGGGTAGTTGAATATGAATCTTGTGTAATGTTGCAATATAAAGGATGATGGCAGGACTAGGAACTATATTTTAATGTTTTTGTATGTTTTAAAAGTTTTATGATATTTATATGTTTTATTTGTTTTATTGTTATATATTATATTGTTTGTATATGGTTGAACTGCGGCATCAAGTTGTACCAAATTATGTACTCCACTCTGAGTCCCCTTTGGGGTGAGAAGAACAGAATATATAGTAAGTAAATAAATAAATAAGATGCCCAGCAAGTTTGGAATACCATTAAACAGTCAAAAATTGTCCATTATTTTTATAATTGTTTTAAAGTACCTTATTAATTGCTCTAAAGCATTTTTGCCACTGTTTAGATTTTTTTTGCCTTGAGCATAAAAATATCTGGGGCATGCCACTGTCCATTTGCAATGCCTACAAAGCCTTTTAGTTTCAGTAATCAATGTGTCCTTGCTGCTTTCAAAGCTGCCAAGCACTCGTTTGCTTGTGAGACATTCAAAGGAGTGAGCAGAATTTTTCAATCCAACAGTGAACTTTAGAGGGTCATGGCAGGGGTCAAATGCTTGTGAAGGTGACACCAGTCCTTCATGTGGACAGCAGCTTATTATCACAGGGATTGAAGACACCCTGAATTATATGGCAAATAGCTAACAAAGGGACTGCTGAAAAAGATTAAACTATTCAGGTTTTTGCGGAAAAAAATGTAATAGTTGAGTATTAGCATAGGAAAGCAGATTGAACAAATGCAAAAGAACCAATGCTTTGTTGCTTTCAAGTTCAACTTCACTGGTTTGCCAATTAAGTTTACCCTGGTCTTTGCTCTTCCCGTACATTTTATGTGATGCTGTTTTCCTTATCATTAATACTTGTGACAAAACCTACTTCACCATGAATTGCCAAAGGGTTTGGGAGTATGTGAAAATCTAATTGTATTATGTTCACCTTTAACCTTTTCCACAAACAATGAGGTGGCTCAAATAGCAAAAAATGACAGTAAGGACTATATCCCATAGTGTGGTGTGCAACCAGTCACCAATTTGCCTCCCACCAGGACTATCCCAACCCCAGGTATTGATTTGTAAAACCCATCAATAGTTCCCAATCTCACTATGATGGGTCTCTTCCACATCTGTGCTGATGTGCTGCTACTAAGATGACATCAGGGTGTGGGATTCTCCCAACTTACTCCTCCTCACTGTACTCAAGCCAATTGTTTTCCACGTGTGTGTGTGTAGAAACCGATGTCCTCACTGTGGGAGAACATGCGGATCAAGAATAGGGCTCCACAGTCACCTACGTATCCACCGCCAAGACACTATACTTGAAGGACCATCATCCTTGGGCTACAAGGGATTGCCTAAGTAAGTGTGTGTGTGTGTGTGTGTGTAGAGAGAGGGGGGGGGAATTGCATGTCTTCTAAATAATTGCAGCCATCAAACACTCACCTACATTAAAAATAAAAATAATTTTAAATGTAGAAACTACACTAGTGCGGGAAGGTAAAGTGTGGAAGTATGACAATGGGCCCACAGAATGGCAAACTGATGTGATTGCATTACTGAAGAGGGAAGGAATATCATAGATGTTCACCCTGGTATGTTCCCATTGTATATACTAATATGACTGTAGCAGAGTGGTGGATAGATGCAACAAATATGTGAGAGCAAGATATACTTAAGAATTAAATATCACAACCTAAGTACTGCTCTGTTCTGATCGTATTCAGGCCTATGCCCAAAATTGATTGATTGATTGTTCTAATCTTCAGGAAACACTCAGAGAACACAAGGTAAGAAGGAAAATACCCAAGGAACACCTTGCTTGAAGTGTAATTTGGACCAAAATGTTATGTTTGAACATCCCGAGAGAGCTCATCTCACACTGTTTCACACTATCTTCCCTTTGGTAAAAATCAAAGGGCAGGTCTCAGACCTAGGGCATACTGCTCTTTCATATCTTCACACTTGACCAAACATAGAGATGATTTACACCCACTGGCATAGAAGCCACCAACTACCACAACAATTGACATGGGCAGGCCTACACTGTAGATTATATGAGCACTGTGAAAGATGCTCATGGTAGCTTGTTGCGTATATAT
Organism: Anolis sagrei; assembly: GCF_037176765.1. Classification (NCBI taxonomy): domain Eukaryota; kingdom Metazoa; phylum Chordata; class Lepidosauria; order Squamata; family Anolidae; genus Anolis; species Anolis sagrei. The sequence continues at coordinate 269,392,770 of NC_090021.1, read as the reverse complement.
ACACACATACACACACAAAAAACACAAATAACAAACCAAGAAAACTCCGTGATAGGTTCAGCTTATAAATCCGAAACAACTGAAGGAACACAAAAACTGGATACAGTAGATTCTCGCTTATCCATCCTTCACTCATCCAACATTTTGTATTATCCAATGCAATCTGCCTCCTGTCTGGATCTACAGCTGCTTCAATACATTGCCATGTTTTGGTGCTAAATTTGTAAATACAGTAATTACAACATAATCAGGGGCAGCTCAACCCATTATGCAAAGTAAGAATTTGCATTATAGTTGATTTTGCCCAGGGGCGCTCTTGAGGCGCTCTTGGGAGAAAATAGACCTTGACATATGCAGGTTGTAGTTACTGGGATAGTTCACCTACAATCAAAGAGCATTCTGAACTCCACCAATGATGGAATTGAACCAAATATGACACACAGAACTCCCACGACGAACAGAAAATATATATCAGTGATTGGTGGTGGGGGGGGGGGGGGTAGCGCCAAAATACTGTTTGCTTACAATTGAAAATTACCTAGGGCCACCTCTGGTTGCTGGGCATAGCTTTAAGGACTGCCAAGAATTCAAGAAAATCTCTGGTCCAAGCTTAGGCTATTTGGGAAAGGAGGGCCCTGGTTCTCATGTTGTACCTCCTCCGTCTAACCACTGATTCCTAAGCTTCTAGATGTAAAGGTGCATCTACACCACGGGTCCTCAAACTTTTTTTTAAAAAAGGGCCAAGTCACAGTACCTCAAACTGTTGGAGGGCCAGATTATGTGAAAAAAATGAATGAATTCCTATGCACACCACACATATCTTATATGTAGTGCAAAAAAACCACTTTAAAAACACTTTAAAACACTAGAGTAATTAAAATGTATTTCAATGGGAAGTGTGAGCCTGTTTTTGGCTGATGAGATAGGATTGTTGTTGTTGTTGTTTACTTTCAAGTTGTTTCAGACATAGGTTGACCCTGAGTGAGGGCCAGGTAAATGACTTTGGAGAGCTGTATCTGGCCGCCGGACCTTAGTTTGAGGCCCCTGAACTACACAGTAGAAGTAATGCAGCTTGATGTACTTTAACTGCTATGGCTCAATGCTATAGCATCCTGGGATTTGTAGTTTGGCAGAGAAAGCTAAAAACCTTATAAAACTAGAACTCCAATGATTGCAAAGAATTTTGCCATGACAGTGAAAGTTATGCCAAACTGCATTAATTGGGCAACACAAATGTATCTAAATCTAGTGAAACTAATCATTTTTGAAAAACTATTCTTAGAGCTATTTTTTCAGCTTTGCTGCCCTTCGTTTAACATGAGTGGGGGAAGATCATAAAAGACATTTTTTCAGTGCCCATTACCATTTTTTAAAGGAACCACATAGTATACAGAATGAGTTTATTGAATTTTTCCTCTACAGGGGGATTAATTGGCTCATGGGACAGGGAGAGGTGCATCTTTGGTAGCATAATTTACATGTTACTTTACTGAGAAGAAAGAAAAAGTAAATACCTAATGTGAAACAGCTTCAATTTTCAGAAGTGTTCAGAGGGGGCAGGAGTTGAGGTGTGGGGAGAGAAGCGATTACCTTGAGGTGGAAAAATGTCATGCTGAATTCATAATAGGAGCCACTCACAGAACATTGATAAAGCAAACTCGCTTCTCTGTGAGAAGTATATGAATGCTGATGGCTCATGAAGCATCTATTAAAGACAGCTTAACATCAGTTGTAGTGTTATCCATATGAATAAAAATGATAAATACACTCTCTAAAACACATTCTCTCTCTCTCTCTCTCTCTCTCTCTCTCTCTCTCCTCTTAAGGAGTCTATCTACTTGTTTTATTCATGCTGATAAGAGAAAAATGATCTCATATTTATAGTACTAAATCCAGAAATTCAAGGTTATTGACTGGAGGCCTCTCACATTCTATATGCTATCTGGACATCTGATTCATAGAATACATTGCATAACAATACTACAGTAATACAGCTAGACTACGAGAATAGGAAAGTAACATATTGAACAGATCCCATTGACATACAGCAGGTGAAGGCAATTTGTGACCTCCGTGTATTGTTGAATAGCAAATCATGGCATCAGTTATCATCAACTATGATGGCTAGGACTGATGGCAGATGTAGGACAGCAACCTCTTGAAAACCAGAAGTTACCCAGCTGGGAAGGTTCATAGCCAGTGGGGCCTGCTTTCGTGAGATACCACCTGGAATACTGTGTCTCATTCTGGGCACCACAATTTAAAAAGAATATTGATTCAAGAAGCTGGAACATGTCCAGAGAAGGGCAACCAAAATGAGCTGAATTCTGGAAGCAAAGCACTATGAGGAGTGGCTTAAAGAGCTAGGTATGCTTAGCTTGAAGAAAAGAGGACTGAAATGTGAGCCATGTTTAAATGTCTGAAAAGATGTCAAGTAGAAGAGGGAGGAAGATTGTTTCATGCTGCCCCAGACTAAGACACAGATCAATGAAATGCAAACTACAGGAAAAGAGAATCTACTGAATCATTAAGAAAAAATGTCCTGATGGTAAGAGCTGTTCAGTAGTGGAATAGACTGCCTTGACATGTGGTGGAATCTTCTCCTCTGGAGGTTTTTAAACATGGGCTGAATGGCCATCTATCAGGAGTGTTTTAATGGTGTATTCTTGCATGGCAGGAGGTTGTACTGTACTTTGTTGCCTCTTCATCCTCTATGATTCTGTAATCTCCTAGTATGCTTCAGGTGAACTGTATTAAACCTTGGAAATATGTTTTCAATCAGCATAGCTAAGACTTAGTAACCTGCTATCATCCTGATTTGTTGGAATAAAGCTCCTATAATCACCTCGTACCTGCCATGCTAATTAGGGCATAGGGAAGATGGCACAAAACGTCCATATTGGTTTCCCCTTTAGTATAAACTATACTGACCAAAATGGACAGACGTTCTGGATGAGGTAGCTTTCCATTAACTAAGCATGTGTTCTCAACCAACTGTCATGAATGATTGGTTGGGTTTTCGTAGAAAAATAATTTTAGCCTAGGGTTGCCAAGTGGGGTTGCTTCTATACAGCCAATTATTAAGAATCAGCATGTGGATTAAAGAGAACCAGTTTATGGCAGAGTGCCTACACAGGTACTTCATGAACCAGTTCCTAGTTGAGACAATGACCACAAAGATCTGTTGAGTGCAGATTGATCCTATCTAGGAAATAATTTTCCCTACCTCCCCCACCAAGATATGTTGAAAAGAAGCAGCCTATCTGATGAGAATCAGCATTAGAGCAATTCAAGCAAAATAAGAAAGGGAAAGCAAGTGTTCCCCTGCAGTGGGAGCTTTTTGTTTATTTTCTGCTGAACCGTGTATCTGGTTTCTTTTGCTGAATGCTTCAACACTAGCCCTCACAAGATGCTGATCAGCTGCAGCAGATTTTATGGCTTGATTCAAAGTTTCCTATTGTGTTTTGTAGCACACTATTTCTAACTGGACACGCATTGCAACACACATTGGAGGCATACATTTTGTAGACACCCCAACCTCAACCTGGCTTCAAATTGGATTTTAGTGGGGCCTAAGAAAAGGGATAAGATTCCTGTTCTTTTAATAGTTGTGCAGAGGGAAAACCTTCTTCTATACACTCATTAAAGTGAATGACCCACATTTATCCGGACAACTCTTTTTTTAGCCTCTTGTCCCATCATGAAGCCTGATAACCTAACCACCAATTGAAGGCTGAGAGGAGATATGATAGCCATGTATAAATATGTGAGAGGAAGCCACAGGGAGGAGGGAGCAAGCTTGTTTTCTGCTTCCTTGGAGACTAGGACGCGGAACAATGGCTTCAAACTACAAGAGAGGAGATTCCATCTGAACATTAGGAAGAACTTCCTGACTGTGAGAGCCGTTCAGCAGTGGAACTCTCTGCCCCGGAGTGTGGTGGAGGCTCCTTCTTTGGAAGCTTTTAAGCAGAGGCTGGATGGCCATTTGTCAGGGGTGATTTGAATGCAATATTCCTGCTTCTTGGCAGGGGGTTGGACTGGATGGCCCATGAGGTCTCTTCCAACTCTTTGATTCTATGATTCTATGAAATAGAGGTTGAGAAGAACAGCAATCATCATCATCATCATCATCATAGTTACAGTACTTCATACAGTTCCTCCCTTAACAATAGTAGAATTAATATTTAATAATATTGCTAGTTAAAACAGTAATAGATAATTTTATATGATCCCTGGCAATTTATGGAATACAAAAGCTTAAACCCATGTCCCAAGCAGCTTTACAGCCTACAATCTAGCAAAAACATTAAAAGGGAATAGAAGTGAAGCAACAATAGAATACATCTTTAATTTTCTCTAGTTACTTGGGCTTTGCCTAGTTATAAACGCGTTACAGTAGGACATGGTCAGTTACAACAATGTGGCACTAGACTGTGACAGTCTTGCTCCATTGTTTCAATAAAGCATTCAACCTGTGCCTGTGAATATTTACTCGAAAGTACACTTTAATTTAATAGGATTTGCTAAATTCCCATGATTCCATAGCACTGAGCCATGGCAGTTAAAGTGGTGTCAAACTACATTAATTTTGCAGTGTATCATTACACTGTAATTCAATCACTACAAATTTGCTGCTCTGTCACAATGGTGAAATCAGCTTCTGGAGGAAACCACCTCATCCTACCAGGGGTTGACTTTGGCCCCTTCTATACTACCATATAAAATCAAGATTATCTGCTTTGAACTTCTTTGAAACGGTTCTGGACCTGCCTATCTTCATGACTGCATCTTTCCCTATGAGCCCACACAATCCCTAAGATCTTCTGGGGAGGCTCTTCTCTTGCTCCCACCCCTTCTCTGGTGCGGTTAGTGGGGATGAGAGAAAGGGCCTTCTCAGTTGTGGCACCCCGGCTCTGGAACTTCCTCCCTAGGGAGATTAGGTTAGCACCTTCCCTATCCACGTTTCATTAAGAACTAAAGACATGAATGTTCCATTGTGTGCTTGATTAGACAATGGCCTGGACAGCTGGCCCTAACCATGGCCTAAAATCTTATCCTTGCACCTTACTACTGCTCTGTCTAGTCATAATTATCCAGTTGAAATTGCTCTTATCCTTCTGCAGCTATATGGCCTATGCACTTTACCCATTAGACCTACCATCTAATTGTTGTACATCAGTCCACCTGCCTACATTTTTAAATTGTTGTTATAATGTTGCTTGCATTGTTTTTATACTGATTATTGTGTTTTGTACATGCTTTGTTTTAACTGTTGACTGGGCTTGGCCCTTTGGGGAAATGGAGGCAAGCTATAAAAATATTGTTGTTGTTGCTGTTATGTGGCAGTGTAGACTCATATAGTTCAGTTCAAAGCAGATAATGTGGTTTATATGGTGGTGGAGAAGGGGGTCTTAGAATTAGAACTAGTATAGGTCTTCCTATGGTCAACCTTATAGGAAGATTATGCTAAAGAGCTCTGACTAGGATAGAATAAGCAATGTGTATATTTTTCATTACAGTGGGTTGAGCTCTAGAATCCTTAACTGCCTGTTTGTGGCAAATGTCAGACAAGCAATTTACCACAAGCAGAAGGCTTGAGTGGGCAAAGGAAAAAAAAAACAGCAGCAACTTTAAGTGAATATACAGGTAAAGCAGCTATGCTCCCCATTTTCATTAGCACATGAATCATCTTCCCAAGACGTCTGTCAAAGTTTAGTCAGCCCTTTGAGATGTATGGATAAAAAACGCTCTGCTATCTAAGTGGAAATCATACTTTTATTATTACTTCACTATTGAAAACCAAAGCATGAGGGGCTGATATTAATAACATGCCATTGTTCTCTTCAGCCTTATTTCTCCATCCTTTTACAAGGCTGCTATGCTGCTGTTAATAAATCCAATAAAATTTGTGAACACAGAAAATGTAAAAAGATTAGCCGGTATTGTCACACATAAAGGAATAGGGGACCAAGATCCACCTGTGGAACATCGATTTGTTGTAAACTTATCCTTAATAGAAACAATGAAATGCTGATGAACTTTCTAATCTACCTGCTTGCTTATGTTCAATGAGCAAATTCCTTCCTCTACTGAAAATAAATTCTCCAGATAATAGTGAACATACTGATACTTGCCATTAGCTCAAGGAAACTTATGATCGATATTAAAATGCCAGCACTCTGGAAAATTACTATGAAGTAAACACTGATTTGCATTTGTATCATAAAATGGGTTGTATCTCTCAATATATCATGATAATTGGTGTTTAAGAAAGGATTCTGGAGCAGAAGATGTGCAGAAGTCCCTTTTAATACGAAGAAAGCCCTCAGAGCAAAGTACAGCTGACTCCATGTATCCACAGAGTCAACCATGCACACCTTGAAAAATATTAAAATATAAATGGATTTGACATCCATAGATTTTAGTATCCATGAGGGGATGTGTCCGGGAACCAAATCCTAGTGGATACTGAGATGGGTAGATAAAAATGGGGAAATTAAGAAGTCCTATGCTGGGGATATAATTAGCCAGTAAAATGTTATATGCTAGTGAAATAGCTTCTGGAAGGAGAGCACCTTGTATATCAGTTTCCATATTTCCCCAGCCAACATGGCCACGACTCCGAGGAATTCTGGAAATTGCAGCTTTTTCAGATCTCTGCAAATAACTCCAATATTCTCTTGTGTGCCTTGTGATGCTGCATTCCATTGGCAGCCATATATTTTCTAGAGGAAAGCCCCTTTGTTATGCCATATATTCTGTGATACTTGTATAGATGCCGAATCCACTGGTTGGAAGATCTTGCTGCTATGATGCATTGAGCTTGGAGACAGATGATAAACTTTTAGGTGGGTTTTTTTTTGTTGTATGTTTTTTTCATGTCAGGAGGAACTTGAGAAACTGCAAGTTGCTTCTGGTGTGAGTGAATTGGCCCTCTGCAAGGATGTTGCCCAGGGGATGCCCAGATGTTGGGTTTTTTATGTCTTACTATCCTTTGAGAAGCATCTCTCATGTCCCCACATGGAGAGCTGGAGCTGACAGAGGGAGCTCATCCAAATTCTCCCCAGATTTGAACCTTTAGTCCTTTCGGCACAAGGGTCTAACCCATTGCACCACCGGGGGTTCCTAACTTTTGGTAGGAGAAAGGCATTATTGGACACTGTGTATCCAGTTATCCTACAGTAGTCCCTCAATCACACTGAAGGTGTTTTGATTCCGATGGTAGTTTTAGATTTCCTCTGACTTTTTCTCCTCCTCCTCCTTCACCTCCCCACATTTTCTTCCTCTTCTTTTAGTTTATAGCCAAAAAAGTTGTGTGCAGTGAACAATCTGCTTATAAAAACACATAATCATTAATATGTGCAGTCTCAGATTATATACACCAGCTAAAATGCAGTCAAAGCAATATAAAGAAGTAGTTAGTATATGAACCTATCTTAGATTGGGACAATTCATGCATTTGGCACAGCATTGTCTACTCCCTTTTTCTTCCATAATAACTGACATATAACTACAGTACTTCTGTTTCCTCCACTCCCTTCTCCCTCAGCCTCTATATAAAATGCTGAACTATAATAAAAACGCACTCATAAATTGCCACAGTTCGTAATATAATTAGGATTAGGAGTGTTAGTGAAAAATGTCCATGGCATTTTCTTTGTACTACTAAAACATATGTTAATATATGTTGAAAGAGGGATGTTTATAAAATTATAACACAGGGCAAAACCTACATCCATATCTGCAGGACCAGCATCTGTGGTTTCATTTATCCAAAATATGTCTCCTTTAGGCATTTTCTAGGTTCTCCAGCATGACTCTCCATTATTTTTGGGACAGAAATCTTTTTCAATAAGATTTGCAATCATCTGTGACTTTGCATATGAACATGAAATTTAGGAAAGTTTCTCCCTGGTATAGAAGTTGTATTATACCTATATCTATTTCAATGCATATATTCTAATACGTTGTTTATATCTGTATTACATCATATACTATACATTATACATTACATTACATTATACAAACACATTATACACAGAGGCCATTGTGCTGCCCTTATATATCTTACCACAGGAGGGTGACCGGAACATTATGAGGCCTCCACTTATCATAATATATTATGTCCATCAAGAGATATCTGCTAGGCCTGGGTAACAACGGAAAAATTTGTTTCTAAAATCGATTCGCTTTTGGGGGTTTTTTGCGTTTCGTTATTTAAAATAATTACAAAATTTTCCTTTTAAAAAATTCGATATTTACAAAATTTCGTAAATGTGAAAAAAAATACAAAATATTAACGAATCGATTTCCGAAACAATAACGAATCGATTCGTTAATGGCGGACGCGACCGCGAAATACGCTAAAAAACCTCCAGAAACTTCTGAAGCTTCCCTCTCCCTCTGTTGTTGACTGTTGGTGTGATATTATAATTTTTTTTCACTAATTAAACAAAAAACAACCATAAAACTTGCCCCAGACATGCGGAAATAATAACGAAACGACCTCAAAACAATAACGAAACGAATACAATAACGAAATACGAAGCATTTACAAAACGTATTTTAAAATTCATTTTTTTAAAAAATTGCTCCAGAATGGTTTGTTATCATTTTGTAATTAAAAAAATTAACGAATTATTAACGAATTACGAATTAACGAAACGAAACCGCCCAGCCCTAATATCTGCGTGTTCTAAAAAACAAGTTAAAGTTACTGGAAAATAAATCTGAGCCATTCAGGTCCTGTCTCCCATTGTGGAATGGAAGTGAGAAATTATAATTTTCAATTTTTTTCCTTTTTCTGTAGGCAACCTGTCTAAATACAACCTCATGTCCAAGTGTTTTGGTTGTAGGTGTTTTTCAACTCAGAAAATTAGGATACAAATCTGCATGCAGCCATGGAAACTACCTGGGTGAACACAGGCAAGTCACACTCCTTTAGCTTCAAAGAAAGGAATTAGCAATCTGCCTCTGAACAAATCTTGCCAAGAAAACCTCATATTAACTTGACCTTGGGGCCTCCATAAATTGGAAACTACTTGACAGCACATAAGATGAGCAGGTAAGCTCATGGTGGATCAACAGATCAGGATGGTTGTAGATCCATCTATTCTAGTAATGGCTCATTCAGCTGCAAGAAAAGATTGTCTAATTCTTTCTTCTGAATATCTTAAGACTGGCAGCTGTCATTCTCACAAGTGGAGTAGTATGCATTTCAGGCTTAAGCACTCCAAACACAAGTAAGTAGTGATTGTTGTAGTTATGAGGCTTCAAGTCAACCCCAATTTATAATGACCCTATCATAAGATTTCTTGGCAATTTCCCCCTCTAATACGGTATGATTTGAGCAAGGTCACCCAGTTGGTTTCCATGGCTGAGTGGTAATAGGAACTCTGATTTATTTATTTATTTATTTAGTACATTTCTATCCTGCCCTTGTCCCCACAAGGGGGACTCAGGGCAGCCTTACATAGGCATTTTCCTGAATCCTCTTCCAACACTGAAACCACAATACCACACTAGCCAAAACAAAAGTGTGTTTATACCTTTTTTTAGTTTTTCTAATTTGTATCCCCCGTTTCTGTCTGAGGTCCATATTAGAAGCTTTGTGGAAGGCTGATTTTAAAAAGCACCAGCAATCAACTAAAGCCACCTCCAGTTAGAATTCACATGTGCCGTGTCTTCCCAGTTCTCTGTGCTTATTCCAACTTCTGTTAGGTTAGCTTTAAGCCCATCTTTAAATCTAATTTTGCTGTTCACTGACATTCTGTTTTCTGTTCTTGAGATGCGAGTAAAATTATTGCTTTGTGATTTTAAAACATACTAATATTTCTCTATCACTAATGCACGCGCTTTTGTGGCTGGGTGTCCAGATGCATTCCCAGAACCTTCCGGGAGAACATTCCAGATACCCAACCCCTCCCCCAACCCCCCCCCCCCCCAGCCCCTTTTAAAAATAAAAGAGCTTACCTGGCCTCCATTAGCTTGGTGCCAGAGCTCTCCTGGTGTGTAGCAATGACATATCAGGAGAGCACTGGCACCATGCTAATGGAGGCCGGGTAAATTCTTTTATTTTTAAAAGGGGTTGGTGAGGGGGGTTGGTATCCTCACCATTTTCCTGGTATGGAATAAACACACTAACAAATTAATTCACAACCAACCAGGGTTTTCCTGGTATGTGGCAAATGAATTAGTTTTTCTGTGGGACATCATCTGGATGCCCCACTTTAAAATGCAAGAATTCCCATTTTAAAAGGGCTGTCTGGATGTGCCCAGAGGAGAAAGAAGAAAGCAATTCTGGAGTGTGACTGACGAGAGAAAAGATAGGTAGCTTTGAATTTAAAATGTACTGTTCTACAGGAACATTGGTAATATTGGTAACTGCTTTATACCAGGCCAAGTCATTAGTCTGTCTAGCTCAATGGTGTCTGATACCTCTATAGATGTTGACACAGAGCTATGCTGACTGGAGATCATGAGCTGCAATCCAACACCTTTTGAGTATGTAAACTAAGCTGTTTTGTACAGACTAGTGGAAACTGCCAGTTTTAAAACAGGATTATTTCAATTAATGCTGGAGATACTAATGGTTCCTGGAAATGTTCGCATGCAGAGCATGTACTTTGCCACTTAACTACCAATGGCCCCTTAGAGTTGATTCCCATACTGCTCTATGAAAAATTGAGGCAGAAGTTGTGCTGTGCAATCTGCTTAGCGAACTAAGTGCACTTGACTCCACCGTGCCCTGCCTTTACATCAGGAAAAACATAAAAACAAACACTTCAAAGACGCCAGAGCTCTCTCTCTCTCATTCATAGAAAACAAACTCCTCACCACACTGCTCCTGTACCATCTCATTGCTATGGAAAGTCATAAAGTACACCTTTGTGCACTTGTCTGTGATGAATATAGTGCTAGAAGAATGCTATCAATGCATATTGTGTTGTATATGTCTATTTATAAATATAGATTTTATTTATTTATTTATTTATTTATTTATTTATTTGCTACATTTGTATACTGCCCCTCTCAGTCTGCAAGTGACTCGGGACAGTTCACAAGGCAACAATTCAATGCCAACAATATGTAGATAGCTTTATGTCCTAGAACGTTCTGCTAACACAAAGAAGAGCATCCGCTTTTAAGAATAATAGAATAACCATCTATTTAACCCTTTGTGCGCTTCCAGACTAAAGCCATGTCAACATAGCCAAAAAAATCAGTTGCTGTGGCAAGTCCATATGATATTTGTGGGATGAATGCAGTTCGTATGCTGTGCATTCAGCCCGTATCAAATGGATTCAAAGCAGCTAGACTTTTGAAGGAAACAGAAAGCAAAGTGCAGCCAAATAAAAGAAGATATTGCATTCTGTCTTCTTCTTACTATAGATTTTGTCTCCTTCCTCTTTCCTGCAATGTGTACTACCATCAAACCGGTTATCTTTAGAGCTGCTTCTTTTAAAGAACCCCGAAACACTGTTTCTCCAAAATGCTGTAATTTGTAGGCAGTTATATTCTGCTTTGAAAATATGTGAGTTCAAAGCTCTTTGAATATCAGAGTTCAAAGCTCTTTGAAATATCCATCTGGATAAGCCTTGATAAGTAATCACTAATTAAGGCAATTAATTCAACTTAAAATAAATAAAGGGCATTTTGCATGAAAAGTCCAATGCACCCATTACCCATTGGGTGTAAGCATTTCTTTGCGGTCATGGGTCTGTAACAGCAATGTCAAAATTAGACAGCAGTATTTTGTACTTGGGGAAATGCAATGCTTTCTCCTGTTACCATAACCACAGTGTTACCACAATTGTTGTGTCAAATATGCTAATGTTATAGAAACTCCTTTCCTTCTTTCTTGCTTCCTCCCTCCCTCTATCCCTCCCTTCCTTCACTTCCAAACTTCTTTTTCCTTCCTCACTCCCTCCATCACTTCTTCTGAATCTTCTCTCTTCTTCCACACTTCCACCCTTCCTTCTTGCTTCCTCCCTCCCTCTTTTCTCTTCTGAACTCTTTTTTCCTTTTCTCCCCCACCTTCCCTCTTTCCATCCCTCTCTCCATCCCTTTCTCTGTTTCTCCTCCCTCCTTCTCTTCCTTCTCCCTTTCCCTCCCTTCCATGCTTCTACGCTTTCTTCCTTCTGGCTCCCTCCCTCCCTCCATCCCTCCCTCCCTTCTCTTTCTAGCTTCTTTTTTCCTCCCCCCCTCCCTCCCTTCCCCCCTCCTTTTGTTCCTTCTCCCTCTTCTATTTTTTCTTTCCTCCCTTTGTTCCTTTCCTCTCTTCTTTTTTGCATCCTCCCTCCTTCCCTTCTGAAACTGAATGTTTGCCTTATATCTTGGAAGTCGCCCTGAGTCCCTTCAGGGAGATAGGGTGGTCATCATCATCATCATCATCATCATCATTATATTCTAAGGCTGGAGCATTGTTTGTGTGACTTTACTCATCTGTATAGACTAATTTAAGCAGTATTCTAAAACCTTATCCTTCACCACTTTCATGTCTTTTGTAGTGCCTCCTCATCTCTTCCTAAAGGATTGTATTTTCAATTTCTGAGTAGTAAATTGAAAACTGAAAGCTAGAGTGAACCAGTGGATTAGACTTCAACCTTAGCCTAAAGTCCGGCAGCATCAAGGACTTACTGGTTTGGCTGATCAAATTCTATGTCTCAACCTCCATCTGAACCTGCCAAAATAATAGAAATCTAATCTATAGTAAGTTGTTAGGCATTTACTCGGGTTTTTTCCCTTCCAGGGATAAGGAGAGGTGTTTGTTGGATTTTCTGCTTCATCTGACAAAATAACTTGTGGCAAAAATGACTTGGCTGGCTTCATGACACAGCCGAAGAAAGGGCTGCTAAATACAGTGCTTTAGTTTTCATCCAGATGGGGTTAACATCCACTGGATTTTATTGAGAGTTGCACCTATAAGCATTTAGAGTCCCTTCCCAAATCCAAGCAATATGCTACCTGTTTCCATATATTTGTTGTAAGTTTCCAGGACTTTTTAAACCTGAGGCAAATTGTATTAATTGATTGGATTTGTATTCCGTTATTATAATTATTATCATTATTTTATTAATACCCCCATTTTCTTCTCTTAAAAAAGACTCAAAACTGCCATTTTCTCAGAGTGGGACACAAGTTGGCTTCCAGAACATTTTGAAATAAATATTCAGAATATTTTTTTCAACAGTTAAAACCAAATAAAACAGCATTGCAACTTTTTTAGAAAAGGAAACCAGGGAGGGGAGCTGTCTAGCCCCCCATTGAAGGGTATTAGAGAATGGGAGCAAACACTGAAAAAGCCCTCTCTCTCTTGCCCTAACCAAGACAGCCTATGAAATAGTGAGAAAGCCATCCTCCCCGAGGAACTTAAAGTTCTCGCAAGTTCATTTCAGGAGATACGGTCTTTCATATAAGCTGGATCCAAGCCCTGTAGAACTTTGTAGGTCATGACCAGCACCTTGAATTGTGCCCAGAAAGAAACTAGTAGACAAGTGAGTCTGTTTTTACAAGGGGTTTCTCACTCGCTCGCTCTCTCCCAGGACTTTCTGAGAAAGGTAAGAGCCCATGTCTGTCTCTACTGTCTTGTTCCCTCCTACACTTCCGGGGAAGTCCAGTGTTGAATAGGTGTATGATTTTTCTCATGAATATTCTCTTCTGACCTACCATCTGTCACTACATTACTCTACTCACCACATGTGCCATGTGTATATGTGTGCCTATGTGCCATTTGCCAAACTTCTTCAGGCAAGAAAATAGCTTGGGTTGCCTTTTATTTATGGTGCTATTGGATTTAAAATGTTTGTCCATTAGCTAGTTAGGTTCATCCACATAACTAAGTAACTTATCCTGGCATGACACCCACAACTATCATCATCAGCATCTTAAGAGCCAGCTATTGGGTTGGGCAAAGGAAAGCACTTCAACTTTCAACTGGAAAGCAAGTCAGACAGTGCCCCACCAGCAGACAAAGCTGTGACAAGGACTTGTGATAAGGGCCTGCTTCTTATTGCTGCAGACCGGTTCACAGGCAAGAAACAAGTGGAAATGTCATGGTCCTTACACCCACACTGGAAGCTGAATGGGCTTTCTTCAACCTATCTGGCTCTTCTGGCGGACAGTGGCGGCACTTACATAAATTTCCAGCAAGACAATACAGTCTTATTCAAGGGGAAAAAACAGTTATAGATTCATAACTCTAAGTGCAATGCTGAATCCCAGACAATATTTTTTCAGTTCTCAGGAATCTGATCATGAGTACTTTCAGACAGATAATGATAAAATAATAAAAATGAAAAATCAATGCATGCTACAACAGTATAGAAAAGAAAAGCAGCTTTACAAATCTGGATTTGTCCTAACAAACACCCGCTGAGTGAATTTGAGAAAGAAAAGTACCGTGCTGAAACATGTTTTGTGTTTTCTAAGATTGCTGGTGATGGATTGTCTACTTTACTCAAGGAGAAAGAACAGTGAATCTCAGAAATCTTGCAATAAGTAAAATAATCCACCTACCTTTGCATAAACTTGGCTGATTTGTATTCCTCAAACTATTCCATTCATTTCAAGGCTGCGAAGATTAGCCTGTCAGGCACCCAATTTCTTACAGAATAATGTAAAAATCTTCTTTTCTCTATGAACAGATGTTTCCAGACTACTTTGGGATAAGTGGTGAGCTGTTAACATCTCTTCAGCAATCCTAAATTAGACCTTTTTGTCTACATTTGCATGTAATTAGTCAGGTCAGAGGTAACAACGGCAATGAATTGATGACAAAATCATGATGCCCACTTTGCATTAATGACGGGCAGGGGGAACTGACAGTAATAAGATATTCCAGCTGTCTCATGGGATCTCAGTTGTATTCTAGAACTTTCTATTGTCCACAGAGTAAAAATTTAAGGTGGATAAGTGATTCTATAGATCTGATTTTTAAGATGACGTTAATAAAGTTATGTTTCAAAAAGTAGGGACAAAGTACATCCTGCAGGTTGCATACAGTTCTTGAAGCACCTGATTTTGATGTGATTTTCAGCCATTAAACCTGTGGACATCTCCCACCCCAAATATCCTAATGACAGCTGATCTTGTCTGATATTGGCAGCCAAGTGGGGTCAGCACTGGTTAATGCATGGATGGGAGACCACATCTCGTGGTGCTATTTTTCAGAGGACGGAATTGAGTATTCCTTGCCTAAGAAAACCCTACAACACCGACTACAATGTCAGTGTATGAGCTCAAATTTATATTGAAAATTACAACCAAATTGATAACATAAATGGGATCTACATTTCTATCTACAAGGATGGGATAGATTTAACGGCATGTTGAAGAGCTCCTCCCACTATCAACTATTCCATTGGTTACTGAGTGGGAGTCAGCTATCCAGCCAGACACAGCTCCATTGTGTCTTCTCCAGCAGCTTTAGAGAAACCGTTCCACTATCATCAATGGACATTCAGTTGGCCACCCAATGGCAGGCAGCCATCCAGCCAGATTGGCTGTTCTGGGAGTGATATACCAGCTGCCAGTGAGAATGTCAACAGAGTGGCAGTGCGAGTGCCAACAGAAGGACTGGGTAGTGCTGAGATGGTTACCTGCAATCGTATAGTTGGCTATAAGGCAGCATCCTAGTGGGAGTAGGGTTCTGCTGGACTAGCCAACCAACTGGCCCACTAAGTGACCGCATTTCTGTATACGAACCCACACAATCTCTTCGTTCATCTGGAGAGGCCCTGGTCACTATCCCACCTGCTTCACAAGCGCGATTGGTGGGAACGAGGGACAGGGCCTTCTCAGTGGTGGCCCCATGACTCTGGAACTCCCTCCCCAAGGACTTCAGGCAGGCCCCAATGTTGGCAGTCTTTAGAAGGAGATTGAAAATGTGGATGTTCCAGTGTGCCTTCCCAGAATAAGGAATTCTAAGCAATACGTCCTAAATGCACTTTATGAGAGACTTAGAACTGTCTGCACACCTACCTATCCCAAAATATTCCTCCTATTTCCCTTGGACATTTTAAACTTTAAATCCTTACATTTGGCTCTGCCACAGGTTTTTAAAATGTGTCATGTTATTGTATTATTTTGCTTTTTTATGAGTTATTTGTTGTTTGTTGTTGTTATATTTTATGATGTATTTGGGCTCGGCCTCTTGTAAGCCGCACCGAGTCCTGCGGGAGATAGTAGTGGGGTATAAATAAAGGATTATTATTATTATTATTATTATTATTATTATTATTCTGTCTTGTATGTCTTTTAGGACCTCATCACATGCAAGACCCCCCCCCCCCCTATTTCCACACACTTCTAAAACAGTTAATAGACAAAGTAGTATGGACCCCTTCATATGGTGCAAGCAGAATGTGGAATGTGGGGTGGGCATTAAGCTAGGGAGAAATCATCTTCTGAGCTCCCGATATGTTGATTAACATGTGAGATGGGATCTTTAAGAACAATGCCTTCTGTCACCTTTCAGAGTAAGGGGCTTGATAGTGAAAGTGAAGGAGCCCATAGAAGTGGTGTCTGCCTTAAGAATGATGCCTTATGTCTCCTCTGTGGATGGTTGAGCTAGAAGAGGGAGGAAGTGATCCTGTGTGTGTGATATATAAGAATAAAACAACAACATGCAATCTTCAAAATTCAGCACTCAAAATACAAGGATTATTTCTCCTGTCCTGCCACCACCTATGCCTTCCAACACCACACCAAATGGAACCAGTATCTAACAAAAAAATCTGTCCTTATCCTAACACTAATTAATGCCCTGTTCGGCTATTTCAAAATCAATTTTTGTCTTTTTAAATACCCAAAGGCCAGTCTCAATTTTCTAGCAAATTCATCTTTGTTTCCTTATGCCATTGGAGATCTTGGCCACTTGGATATACTCTACTACTTTTCTTCTCCAGTCCTTAATAAGTAGTTCTTTTTCCCCCTTCCAAGATTTTGCTATAATGATTCCTGCTGCCACATAGCTATTTTGGCATCTTTCTACATCGTCTTTGCCAATTTTCTCCTGAAACAAACCCAATAAGCACATTTTAGGTTTTTTCTTGATTTTCTTAGTAATAATTTTATTAATCACCTTATCCCAAATTTTTTTACCACCAAACATGGAAGAAGGTGCCTTTCTGTGTTTTGCATCTCCAACACTACCCCCACTGGGTTTCTATCAATCTTAGCCATTAATTCAGGAATTATATAACTTCTATAGAACATTTGCTACATCTTTTCTTTGATAACCCACAAATTGAAAATTTGAATCATTTTTTTTCTGTAAGTATTCTTATTTATCCAAATCTATATTTTTCCTTAAGTCTCTGGACCAGGAGATTATTGCCATTTTTATTCGATTGTCTTCCAGGTTGTACTTTAGAATGTATTTATATAACCTGGAAATCAATCCTTTATTTTCTTTCCTCAAAATATTTTCCAACTCCAATTTCTTTTTAGCAAACCCAATTTTATTGTCTTTTCTAAATATATCCTGCAATTGATTAAATTCTCCATTTTTTAAAGACGGAATTCCATGCAAAGAAGATGGTTCTACTGTACATGCAAAGAAAACAATTTCCCCTGCTTTCCCACACTTTCCCCAGTTCCATCTTATATAGTCCTTAGTTTTTTTCTTTTCTTTTCTTTTCTTTTCTTTAGATTTGTTGCTTCTATATAATGTTTATGGAAACTGGGTCAGCAATACAAGTTGCACAGGGCAGGTAGTGATATGGTGATTGCAGGGTCAAGTGTCTTTATAGAGGAAGGAGACACAGATATGTGCTTTTCATCTTAAGGACAGACAAGCATCTCGAGCTCTGAGGATTACCTGGGGAGGAACTCCACTGGAGCACTGGAGCACACCAAAATACCTGGGAGTTACCCTGGACTGTGTTCTGACCTACAAGAAGCATTGCCTGAACATCAAGCAAAAATTGGGGGCTAGAAACAATATCATACGAAAGCTGACTGGCAGAATATGGGGATACAGTGAAGACATTTGCCCTTGTGCTTTGCTACTCTGCTGCTGAGTACGCATGCCCAGTGTGGAACACATTTCACCATGCTAAAACAGTGGATGTGGCTCTTAATGAGACATGCCACATTATCACAGGGTGTCTGTGCCCTACATCACTGGAGAAATTACCCTGTTTAGCCGGTATTGTAGCACCTGACATCCGCTGGGAAGTAGCAGCCAATAGTGAAAGGACCAAGGCAGTGACATCTCCAACCCATCCCCTGTTTAGATATCAGCCAGCATGCCAATGCCTAAAATCAAGAAATAGTTTTCTAAGATCTACAGAGACAGTCACAGGAACATCTCAGCAAGCGGGAGTCCAAAAGTGGCAGGCTAAAACCCGGAACCTCAACCCATGGCTGATACCAAATGAGAGGCTCCCTCCTGGGCACACAGAAGACTGGGCAACTTGGAATAGGCTGTGCTCTGGCACCACAAGATGTGATAAGGCTGTAAGTCCTCTAGTACACTTGTTTGGTATGCTTCCAGCCCAAGTAAGTCAAAATATAGGGCTTACTATTTACAGTCTCAGGCATTCAGGTCTTGGAATATATCTCCCATGGATACAGGGGTCATATTGCATCTCGACTATCCTTTATTTCATTGGTGTAGGTTGCTGTTCTATCTGTGAAGTTTGAAACTATGAACACAATGGCATTGTTTTCATAGTTGGTGTGGAGAATTCATTAGCTGGTGCTTGACCTTATGGTCATGACCTTCTCTCTACAGATCCAGGCAGCAGACCTGGACTTTGCATGCATTATTCATAGTAAATGCATGTCAGTATAAATGAAAGCATTTACCAAAAAAAACCCCGACATTTAAAAAATTTAAATCCAACTAGAGCAACCTATTTTGAAATGAACATCAAGTCTACTAGAAAATGATGTCAGTGTCCTCATCTTCATATACATCTATAATGTAAAGCCACATGGTTTTGTGTGAAGAGGAAGATTAGTTAGGGAACAATACGAAAATATTTGCCAGGCTAGCAACTTTTAAATACAGTATTAGTCATGCAAAGGAAAGCACCATTTGAGTGGAAACTTTCAGAATTCTGAAGGTGACATAGCTATAAATGAAAACAGCCGAACAATAAGCTTCAATTTGAAAGAACAGTACTGAAAGGTTCCCAGCATAGTTCCGGGAAATCATACACAGGAGAACATTTTTGCATTGGCAGCTTTGAAATATAGTTTATTAATGCATTTCTTCTCCACAGCAGGGCACAAAAGCGGAAGATAGCAAGACATATACTTTTTAAAAAGTTTGACTCCTTTGACTGAAATGTACAAGTGCAGAAATGAACCACCTTTCTTTTGTGCTATGCTGAAATGCTGAGGCAGGAATTGATTCAAAGCTCCTCCATTAAATGCACCATCTGTGCTATTAGCCTGCTAATTCCACTTTCTGTAAGCACTTGTATGTCTGCTGCTTTCACAGGATTTTGGAGGATTTTGCTGATGGATGGAAAGAGAGGAAACATTCTTGATTGAAAAATGGAAGAAACAACTAACCACATTTGATTTAAACTCTTGCAGTTTATTTACATACTTCAAATTGTTGTATGATCTTTAATGGATGCATACAGAGAAGAACAAATGGCTGTCTCTCTGCCATATTCCCCAATCTCCTGTAGTCTCCACCAATCATATAATTATCATTAAGGTAGACTATTGGAGCAAAGCCATGAGCTATTGGGGACTTTTGGTTATTGTGGAGGGTAGAAGATAATATCAAGGTCAGCAATGAAAAAAGAAGACACAAACTGCTGCAAGATGAACTTATTCTTGTATCTATCATTAATAGGATGTTGGTCATAGTGCCACACATTGTAGCTGTCTGTCTGTATGGCTAGCCTTCATTTGGAGTATCTCTACATGTCTATGGATATATGTGTATATAGGTGCTCCTTTCCAACTGGAAAATAGAGGGAGAAAATGTGGAGGCCGTGACAGACTTTGTATTTCTAGGTGCAAAGATTACTGCAGATGCAGACTGTGGCCAGGAAATCAGAAGACGCTTACTTCTTGGGAGGAGAGCAATGTCCAATCTCGATAAAATAGTAAAGAGTAGAGACATCAGACTGGCAACAAAGATCCGCATAGTCAAAGCCATGGTATTCCCTGTAGTAATCTACGGATGTGAGACCTGGACCTTAGGGAAGGCTGAGCGAAGGAAGATAGATGCTTTTGAACTGTGGTGTTGGAGGAAAGTTCTGAGAGTGCCTTGGACTGTGAGAACATCCAACCAGTCCATCCTCCAGGAAATAAAGCCCGATTGCTCATTGGAGGGAAGGATACTAGAGACAAAGTTGAAGTACTTTAGCCACATCATGAGGAGACAGCAAAGCCTGGAGAAGACAATTATGCTGGGGAAAGTGGAAGGTAAAAGGAAGAGGGGCCGACCAAGGGCAAGATGGATGGATGGCATCCTTGAAGTGACTGGACTGACCTTGAAGGAGCTGGGGGTGGTGACGGCCGACAGGGAGTTCTGGCGTGGGCTGGTCCGTGAGGTCACGAAAAGTCGGAGACGACTGAAGGAATGAACAACAAGGTGCTCCTTCCAATTTAAGGTCATGGAGGAACTTTACAGAGTTCCTTCAAATATCAGCTGTTTAGGCAGACAGCGGACCCTGGTGTCAATCCCCACAGGACCACACTTGGAAAGATCCAGACCTTTCAGTAAGATCTGGAACTTTCCAGGTGTTAAATTAATTCAGAGTAAACTGGGAAATTCCAGTTTACTCCACCTTAATCTGGGTTTACCCAGTTGGTTAGTGTTAAGAGCAATAAGTTCGCACCACCTTTCCATGTTTTGCCCATTGGGATGCCTTCCACAAAGAATAACAATTGCATCCTTCTTTCCACCCATGGCCAGGCATCCTCAGTCAAGCCATAGTTGCAAAGTGTGGGTTTTGAATGAATTTTGCCATGAATCAATTTTCTGCTGGATACCTCACCTCAACTGAAGACTCCCAAACTTACTGCTGCAAGACTTATATTTATGCAAAATTTCAAACTCCATTCCACTCCACTACAAGTGTAAATATATAGGATATGGACTTTCTTACTAATCACTGAACAACAATAATTACCTATTGCAACCTTAGTATCAGCTCATGTTTCTCACATCCCTCATGTGCATACACACACATACACAGAGAGGGGTGGGGGGAGAATCATAGCATCATGAATTCAATGGCTGTTGATTTCTCTTAAGTCAAAAGAAGTAAACAGGATAATCCACCATAGAAAAAAGGGATGCCCTACTACATATTTTCGAGAAGGTTGTGTAATATGCCAAATAAATTGTGCTAAGAGTTTGTCTTTTTCACCTCTTCTGCCTTTCAGGGAGTGTGACGACTTGACCTTTCTTACATGAGAGGGCAATATTTATGTATGTTTATCTTGCTTTTTCCCCAGTTTGAGACTCAAGGCTTACCGCAGTTAAAATAAAAGTAGAAGTTCACAGTACAAAAATGTTGAAAAGCACTTAAACCATCCTAAAACTAAAACTAGTTTAAAACATCAACCATTTTTTAAACTGCATGGCTGGGCACTGCCTGCCACTACCACTAATCTAAGAAATTTTCCCCTTCCCCTAACCCCATCAGCCTCACTTCACATTAAGAAATCACTTTCTTTTGATTTGGTTAAGCCTTACTTTGCTGTGCAAAAGACTGATTTATACTTCTCTACAGATTTTTAAGTTCAGTTTCATAAGGTTCGGGTTTTTTAAATTCCAGATGGCTTTGATGGTGGATAGGTTGTATGAAAAAATTGACCCAACATCTGGCTAGTGTGAGAAACACACGTGGGAGGGAGGAAAGAAGGAAGGTCACAATGCTTTTGCAAAATTTATTGTGCAGGCACCCTCGAAATACTGTGTACAATAGGGGTGATCACATCTTACAAAGGGCCTTTAACCACAGCTGTGAAACCCCTTCCTACCCAGGTGATGTAACAGCAGAAGACCCTTTCCCCTGAAAGTGAAGCTGAGGGTGACATAGTAACTTTTGGGCCAACAAAAATGGTCCCTGCCCCTTTCAGGTGATGCATATTTCACTTGAATTTCCTCTCCTCTCCTGGCCAGATAAAGGGAGCCAAACCCATTCCTGGATGCAATAGTTCTATTGACATTGCCTCCACTTTCTTTAGTTTGAAGCAATTAAGCAAAGCAGCAACATTACCTGCAAAACAGTCGATAGCCAGCAATAACTTCCTCACAACACCTCTGGGAGCCCTGATTGAATAACCCTCTGAATATTGGAGTTCCATAAAGTAAATATGTAAGAGAATTTGAATGGTGGCTCATAGGAGGTGCCAGCTTTTTTTTGTAGGGCTGCTCCTTGCAAACATCTATACAGGAAGAAGAGCACTGAGGGGAGTCTTTTTTTCTCATTATATTACAACTCAACCCTGTTCAATGAAGCTGGATGAAGAGAGATTCAGAAGAGAAATACTAAGTTCTTTTTCATATGGAGTATTATTGAACAACTAGCTGTACCCGGATATGTGTTGCTGTGGCCCTCAGAAAACAGAGGATTTGCAGACATGAAGCAATTTGGGTTAGGGAACTCCTCCACCAAATTTTGGTGATTTTCCACCAAAGGTTTCCTGCTGGCTAGCAGAAGCCAGGCTGTTATGGTGCAAGGTGGTATAGAAAATAAAGTAATGAGAAACAGCCACTGAAGCTGCAAGGCTTTTCAGTTATATTAATGCTGGCCAAAACACTCAAAAAAGCCTCTTTGAAACAGAGGCTGGGAGGCCATCTGTTGGGGGTGCTTTGAATGTGATTTTCCTGCTTCTTCACAGAATGGGGTTGGCCTGGATGGCGCACCAGGTGTCTCCCAACTCTAGGACTCTCTAATTCTATATTCTTCTCTTCCCTTCACCAGTTTCCCCCTTTCTTTCTTTCTTTCTTTCTTTCTTTCTTTCTTTTCTTTTCTTTTCTTTCTTTGTTCCTTCCCTGCCTCTTCCCTTTTTTTCCTTTCCCATCTCTGCCTCCTTTCCCTTCCTTCCTTCCTTTCCTTCCATTCATAATCTTCTCTTTTATTCACCAATCCTCTTCTTCCTTTCTTCTCTCCTTTCCCTTTCTTTCCCCTCCTTCCTTCAGAACAGTTTGTAAGGGTTTTTAAAGGTGTTTTTTTTGGGGGGGGGGGGCGGTTAAAGGGGGGGATGTGGAGCCCAAGTGGGAGAGTTGCTGGCCTTCTCATGGTTCACATCCTCCCTTCACCCAATGGGGGGGGGGCATGTGCAGCCGCTTCTGCAGTCAGGCTTGCCTTGCAATCCTCTGGTCTTGAGGGAAGTGTTGCCTGGTAGCCACGTGGGCCTCATGGAGCCTCTGCAGTGGCTCCAGCTGCTGCCGGGGCTTGCCTCGCCAAGCCCCCACCCATCCGTTGGGCCAGGCCTTCTCCTTCCTTCCCTCTTTCCTTTCCTCAATCCCTCCCCTCCCCAAAAGAAAAATGACTCTGCCTTCCTGCATGGAAAGGGACTCCATGGCAAGGCTTCTCTCCCCTCAAAACAGTTGGTGCTTCATTCTTCTTGTGCAATGGGGAGAGGGGCTTTTGCGCATTTTTCTTTTTGGGGAGCTATACTGAGCTATCAGGATATTGATTTACATAAAACTCCCATTCTGACTTTTCATAATTACTGTACATTGGATGTCTACAATGTGCTCGACCTTGGGCTGACCTTGTATCAAGTTCAGAAATCCCAGCTGGTTCAAAATATGGCGACCAGATTAGTTATGGAAGCATCTAGGAGTGAGCATATTACACCAATCCTAAAGTCACTCCACTGGCTGCCAATTAGTTTCTGGGCAAAGTACAAGGTGTTGGTTTTGACCTTCAAGGACCTATATGGTTTGGGTCCAGGTTACCTAAAGTTTTGCCTTCTCCTGTACAATCCGCTCTGCACACTTAGGTCCTCTTGGGGGATGTCTGTTCCAACTAGGAAGAAGTTGACTGGTGACCGTCAGCTAGAGGACCTTTTCATTGACTACCCCAAGACTCTGGAATGACCTGCTGAAAGAGCTCTGGCAACTAGATCAGCTGTCAGAATTTTAAAACCATTTAAAGACTTATCTCTTCAGGTAAGCCTACCCAGCCAGTTGAAAGCATGAATTTTAAACTCATACCCTGTATTTTGGTCTCTGTCCTCTGTGGTTAATGTGTGTTTTATATAATTGCTTTGATATGAATCTTTTGTGGAGCTGCATTTTAATATGTATGTTTATATATTTTTATTGTATTTGTGTGTTTTTGATTGTGCTGTGATCGGCTTTGAGCCATGAGGAGAGGCAAGTATGAAATAATAATAATAATAACATTCAATAGAAAAACTCTATGTTGATGCAGATAAAGAGATAAAGTTTAGCTTAAACAAGAGTAGACCAGAGAATAAAGTGAATTTCAGAGACAGGAAATACATTAATGTGCGTGCATATGTTCCTTCAAGATGCTTGTCAACTTATGGTAACCCCATGAATTTCATAGTGTTTTCTTCAGCAAGGAATTCTTGGAGGTGGTTTTACCAGTGCCTTCCTCTAAAATATAGCCTACACAACCTGGTAATCAGTTTTGGTCTCCCATCCACATACTAACTAGGTCTGATCCTGCTTAGCTTGCAATATGAAAAAAGATCTTGTACTTTTAGAGTATTTAGGCAATGCATGCATCTTTCATTTTAGCATGTAATTTAGGAAGCTTCTTTAAACTGAATCAGTCTATTTACATCAGAGATTGGGAACCTTTTCAGCTGAGTATCCAAATGCTTTCACCCCCAACCCCCCTGTGAACTGGATAATGTTGAAGGTGAAGACTCCTTGATGTCAAGTTGAGACCATATCCTCTAATGGCATTGCATCATTGAATGAATGGCCAGCTGGAGTTTCTCCAATCAGCTTTTTATCCGGTGGGACTTGGCAAGGTGCAATGATACCAAGGAACAGGAAAGGTTGAGCGTTGCTTGGCCACAAACCTCAATGTTTGCCTCCTGCAGAGAAAAGAAGAGTTGATGAAACTGAAGGAACCAAACAAGTGAGGCTGGATCTACACTGCACTATATCCCAGGATCTTATCCCAGATTATGGAGAAATGGAGGGAGGAGGGAGCAAGCTTGTTTTCTGCTTCCTTGGAGACTAGGACGCGGAACAATGGCTTCAAACTACAAGAGAGGAGATTCCATCTGAACATTAGGAAGAACTTCCTGACTGTGAGAGCCGTTCAGCAGTGGAACTCTCTGCCCCGGAGTGTGGTGGAGGCTCCTTCTTTGGAAGCTTGTAAGCAGAGGCCTCAACCCTACACGTCAGTTGCATTTTTGCCTCATTTTTCTTTTGAAGAGGTTACAGGGAGATCTTGGGAGCCCCCGGTGGCACAGTGGGTTAAAGTGCTGAGCTTGTTGACCGAAAGGTCACAGGTTCAAATGGGGGGGGGGGGGGGCAGCGTGAGCTTCTGCTGTTAGCTCCAGCTTCTGCCAACCTAGCAGTTCAAAAACATACAAATGTGAGTAGATCAATAGGTACAGCTGCGGCAGGAAGATAACTGTGCTCCATGACCTTGGACGTGTCTATGGACAATGCTGGCTCTTTGGCTTAGAAATGGAGATGAGCACCACACCCCAGAGTTCGACACGACTGGACTAAACGTCAGGGGAAAACCTTTACCTACCTACAGGGAGATCCACTTGGGGACATCCATGGGGTAGGGTGAGATGGAGAAGCCAGCAAGCCTAAGGTTCCTCATGCTTTGTCCATAATTAGTAACAGCAGCCCTATTTAGTTTGCAGGCTGAAGTCTTTCCTAGCTCTAACTAGAATTATTGGAGTTTGAACCCAGGACTTTTAGGCACCACTGCACTGTAGCTCTTGACAATCAAAGAAGATACTTTCATATTGTGTTTTATGCAGCCATTATGTATTTCAGTAAAATGAAACTTCAGGGTTAAAACTGAAATGCTAGGGCTCAGATTGAAATGCACCATTTAGGGAACTACTGTCAAGGATGATCAACCTACCCTTGCCTCTCATCTCACAGCAACCCATAAAATGAGTTAATGATACATCACATTCCACAGGGTTTTTAACAAAAGCTTCAGATCTGATCACATACTGAGTAGGTGAAAATGCATATAGCATCTTTTGATTACCCAAACGTAGTCTAGATTACCCAAACGTAGTACAGTTAGCCCTCCACATTTGTGGGCTTGACTCTAGTGGATTTGATTAAAATGCTATCTTTAAGTCTACCAGTATAAACTCTATGGCCAACCTCTGGCAGATATTGACCATAGAGTCATCCTATAGGACATAGAAATTCCCTAGAAAAGGTCTCATCAGGATTTGTACATTGTATGCAACTTTGCCAATATATAGTGGTTGGCCATCTAGCTGCTATTAATTAAAACCTGTGAGAATGGGTAGCCACTACAGCAGAATACTGACTCTACATTGCGTCTTTGAATAGTACCCTTGTGTTCAGACAAAGCCTGAGTGAATTCATTGCCCACTGATAGGAAAAATATCAGCCATTACTGATAAAAAACCTCCCCAAACTTCTCACCAAAAATTATGTTAAGCAAATTTATAGACTTTGCTTGCCACTCTCCTTGTTTTCTTGCAAAATATCACAAGCTCCCCGATACTGTATATCTGCTGGAGCTGCTTCTGCCATTTCTGCTCTCATGTTTACATTAAAAACAGCAGGAATATCAAGCTGGAGCTGGAATGCAAGGAATGTAGTTGGCCAAGAATCATACAAAAGAGTGTTCTGTTTTAAGGCAATAAGCAGAGGAGTGTTCCTTAACTGGATAGTAATTCAAGGATTTATCTCTTGGAGACACAAGATCCCTAGCACTAGCAGAATAACATACAAAAAATTCCACGGTGTTTTCCCCCCTACAATTCCAAAACACATCATTAAATGTCAGAAGACAACCTGGGTATTGTTCATCCTAGAAAATGAAATATTCAGCATGCATTCATTACAGAATTACTTTTTATTACAGGTACTAATGGATGTACTCTCAAACTGAATGTTTCATTTCCATGCAAGCTGACTGTTGCTGAGTTGTGGTGGGGACAGGAGAACTCTAGCATCTGATTGTATAGAATGAATCTAGATGGCATTCAGCACTTATTTAGAACTGGAGATTCATAGTCTGTAGAAGGAAGAGATACATTTATTTTTGAAATCAGTGGTCAAAGAGGACTCAGCTGATCACTCTAAACACTACAATATATTTAGCTTGAGAGTACATCTGTTGGGGGTGCTTTGAATGCAATTTTCCTGCTTCTTGGCAGGGGGTTGGACTGGATGGCCTACGAGGTCTCTTCCAACTCAAAGATTCTGATATGATTGGACCAACCATAATAGGGTTTTACATTATGGTTCACTCTCCTTTAATTGACTGTTGTTAGCACAGTGAAGATGACTGAATTGCCCTTTGCCTTCAGAATATCTTTCAAAAGCCTCTACGGCAGTGGTTCTCAACCTGTGGGTCCCCAGATGTTTGGCCTTCAACTCCCAGAAATCCTAACAGCTGGTAAACTGGCTAGGATTTCTGGGAGCTGTAGGCCAAAGCACCTGGGGACTCACAGGTTGAGAACCACTGCTCTAGGGAATCAACATCCCTGTGTTAAGGAAAGCCATCTTTCTTTATGCAGTGGACTATACAAGCTAAGCTCACATGTCCATTTGTAATGTCAAAGTAACACAAGTTGTGAGGTTGAAGACAGCCAATTTTGGTCGAGCTCCAAATGAGATAGTCATACTGGGGCCCACTTCCCACTGAGGCTGCAAGATGGGGTTTCAAATGACCAAATGTCACAAGTACAAAAGAAATGCACCTACCTATAATGGCTATGTGTCAGGCAGATGCTTAACTGCTTCTTGGCAGGGGGTTGGACTGGATGGCCCACGAGATCTCTTCCAACCCTGCAATTCCATGACTCTGCACTACACAAGTATATCACTATGATTTCATTTACAATTCCTGTGATCTTATGGCACAGGAAGAAAGATGTAGCTCCATGATCTGTATGAAATCCTTGAGACCTCTATACATAACTCCTGACGTCCCCAGAATCCCTGTTTTTAAAATTTCAGAGCAATCAGTGAGCAGTCTTTGACCCCAAAATTGTTCCCCACTCCCCCAGCAACAGTTGGCTTCCACCAGCAAAGAGGAGAGCAGATGGCGTGTCCCTGCTAAAACTTATTCATGTTCTCTGAATGCAATCATGTTGGGTTTTTTCCCACCATTTTTTTCTTCACTCACTTTCAGCAATCAGCACCATCCACTCAAAGCTAGTCCCTTATTTCTGAGCATATGGCCTACGTATAATTTGAAATAGCCCCCAATCATCAAGGAGGAAGCTAGTGTTTTGTTGTGTAAGGTGTAATTATCTCGGCTCTGGCACCACAGCAGCGGAGATATTTCATCCCTTAAGCCATTGCAAACCGCAATTGTGTTGATACTCACAGCAATGCTTAAGCAGAAGGGGAAACCTTTAAGATGTTTGTAGCATTCTGCCACTTACTTTTACAGGTGGTTTAAAATTTATGCTGCTGCTATATTATTTAAATGTATTTTCATTAGGTGAAGGCATCTTGAAACAGTTGCATCTGAGCAAGTTGCAAAATTCATGCTGGCAAACTGCGCTTAAAAGAATTACACAGTTAAATTGTATATTATCATGTAAATGGCAAAGGAACACCACATGGGACCCTGTGCATTGTGCTGAGTGATAAAAAGCTGAGAGCTATAAATAAGAGTTAAATAAAGAGCCCTGTCAGTTGAAGCAGCGGAGTGAAAGACGCTTCTAAGGCAGTTATAAGGTTGGAGAACAATGCAGAGTTAACAGCCCCACGCATTTTAAAAGTGTAGTGTCTAACATGTGTAAGAGCACCATTGTGCTCTCTGTCTCTTAGGTAATTATGGGCAGGACAGTTCAAACCAGCCCTTTCGCTTGCGGCATTGATGTCACCAAGGTGGCAGTTTTACTGGCAACGGAGCTCTGTAGTGCTCCTAGGACATTTTCGTGCTCAGAATGATGTCAACGGGACTCACTTATCTAATATCTACATCCTGCACTTTGGCTTCCCCGTCTGCAAAAACATACGCTGCCCCAGATGTGACCGAGATTACATTCCTATCTGATAAATGCTTAAATCTGGCATTTCTCCAGCTGGGAGTAGCGGGGAAGGAACCTCTTTTGTTTCATACTTCTCTCTTTAGAGAGGTTGTTTGTATTCCACACTGTCTCCAGAACATCAGAGATGTGCTGCCCCAGGTCGAAAGACTATCTAGTCCAGCATTCTGTGCCAGCAGCTTAAGAAGTGGTTTGTGGGGAGTCTATCATCAGGACGCAAGTGCAACAACACACTCATGCCTGCACTGCTGTCTTAGCTCCTGGACAGGACACATATAACATCTTGTAGCCACTGAGACCAACATCCTTGATTTGTGTGTAGTGGTTTGAGTATTGGATTGCGATTCTGGATACCATGGTTCAAATCCTTGCTCAGCTATGGACATTCATTGGGTGATCCTGGGAAAGTCATACTCTCTCAGCCTCAGAGGAAAGCAAAGGCACCCCTCCTCTGAACAAATCTTGCCAAGAAAAAAACCCCAAGATAGATACATCTTAGGGTAAACATGCATTGGAAGTAACTTGAAGGCACATAACAACATTCACCTTGTGTTCTCGAAGGCTTTCATGGCCAGAATCACTGGCAGAAACCAGTCATGTTTTGAAGTTGCAAGACTATTCAATGCTAATCAAAGTGGCCAATTGCAACATTCACACTTACCTCAAGCAGACGAGTTTTTTCTCCCACTCTGGACATTCCACAGATATATAAACCTCACTTGCATAGTTTCTAATAGACCTCACAACCTCTGAGGATGCCTACCAAAGATGTGAGTGAAACATCAGGAGAGAATGCTTCTGGAACATGGCCATCCAGCCCAGAAAACTTACAGCAACCCAACATCCGCCTCTCCTAAAGCCATTGACCATCTCTTCATCTGGTGATAGTGAATTTCCACTGTTTGCATTTACTGTTAGAACGAAGTTCCCAAAGAATAATTCAAGGTGGGATTCCACCTAAACATTTCTTTAACGTAAGAACTATTTTGGCAGTGGACTACACTGCCTCAGAGTGGGGTGGAGTCTCCTTCTCTGAAAGCTTTTTAATCAGACGTTGGATGGCCATCTGTTGGTAGGGCTTGATTGTGTATTCCTGCATGGCAGGGGAGTGGACTAGATGGTCCCTTCCAATTCTAGGATTCCAGTTCAAACTGCTCAAAGAACTGCAACCCAAAGAGCCTCAGTTACACACGGCAGTTTGATCACCAGCATGGGAATGCACACTCTTATGTGATTCAGAGGACAACGAATCCAGTTCAATGAGACCCAGATGAGCAGCATAATGCTTCTGCTCACACATCTCCCTTGCTGGAGTGGGGCACTGGCCCTTAGGAAAAAATATTAACACATTTCAACTTCTATATCCATTCCCACTAGGGTCGGGATAGAAACTGAGCTTAAATGTAGTTTTAAATTATTTTGGCACAGACAACTTAACTCTTTTCCGTTTGTTATCGGTTTCCCAGAAACCAAAATGGAAAAGGAATTAACAGCTGTGGAATATGGCACGCCGTCTACGATGCTGTTTTATAGTCTTTGGTACTACTGTAACAGGTTTTCCCCCCAGTGTGAAAAGCAGCTAGCAGGATTTTAGTCAGCATGGAAACTTGAACTGGCTGCATCAACACTTTTTAAAAATATATTTTCCTGGAAATTTTGGGAAGGTTATATACATACAGCAATACTTACTTGGCGTGTGTTTGGGATTCCTTAATAAAGATATTATTTTGGACAAGTTAAGGCAAGAATACAAGGACGTTCTCCTTTGCTTTACCAATGCATGGAATATTTCTAGCATCCTTTCTACTTTTTATAATGTCAGAAGCGAATTGAGAATATACTGCAAATCACTTCTGGTGCAAGAAAATTGGCCGTCTGCAATGACATTGTCCAGGGGACCCTGGATGTGTTACCATCCTGTGGGAGGCTTCTCTCAGGTCCCCACATGGGAAGCTGGAGCTGACAGATGGGAGCTCACCCCATCTCGCAGATCTGAACCACCAACCTTCAGGTTCTCAGGTCAGCAGTTTAACCCATTGTGCTACTGTCCTTTCTACTGGATTCAACAAAGATAATGAACAGTTCATATAGCGAAAGAATTGCATCAAGCCAAAATAATGGATGTTTCACAAAACAATGACAGCCAGAACCCCAAGCTCCAAAAGGCAAAAACATTAACACATTTTACTGAAATATCAATTTCTTTAGTATGTTACAGAAGAGCTTAAGAACATACATCATGTACCTAAACTGCAGACTTATTTTTAAAATAAAAAGGTCTTTTTATAAAAAATAAGAAAAAGTCAAAGTAAAGTGCATGAAACCAATTTCCCCCTCGTCCAGATCAATGTGTTGAAAAATCCCTACACTGACAATACTACAAACCTGGGAACCTCTTCTCCTCTGTTGCCCCATTAGTCAATTATTTTACTGTACAGTAGCGGTTACGTATAAAACAGACACACCAAGAAAACGGAGGAGGTTTTTCCCCTCCCAGATGCTTCTCACTGGTCAAAGTCAAGAGCAAGTGGCGCTGGGACTTTCTCTGCCCACTTGTTAACTTTCGAGGACATCTGTGGCTGGAAAGATCCCGAAAAGACAAAAAAGTTCCCAAAGTGGAATGCAAATGCGATTGAGTTTTAAAGGATTTTTTAAAAGGGTGTGGCAGGGATGAAACTTCTGGTCCTTCCTCTGGTCACTGGTTCCTTCCAACAGCAATGTATTTTGTACATGGCCTCTTTTTTTTTTTTAAAGCAAACAGCTAAATTATTAAGGGAAGCTCTTAAGAGCCATTAAGGCAGGCCTGGGCAAACTTGGGACTTCAATTCCCACAATTCCATAACAGCCTCAGGCCCCTTCCTTTTCCCCCTCAGCTGCTTAAAAATGTTAGATATTGAGGCTGGCCAATTAGAAATGATATGCAAATTAGGTTGAGATAGCTCATGAATGGCCAAACTTGGGCCCTCCCTCCAGGCATTTTGGATTGCACCTCCCACCATTCCTAGTGGCAGGA
Organism: Anolis sagrei; assembly: GCF_037176765.1. Taxonomy (NCBI): domain Eukaryota; kingdom Metazoa; phylum Chordata; class Lepidosauria; order Squamata; family Anolidae; genus Anolis; species Anolis sagrei. Next base: position 269,360,597 of record NC_090021.1, on the reverse strand, counting down.
AAGGAGTCCGCCTAAGCCAGGCCTGGGTGAACTTGGGCCCTCCCTCCAGGTGTTTTGGACTGCAACTCCCACAACTCCTAACAGCCTCAGGCCCCTTCCTTTTCCCCCTGAGCCATTTAAGAATGTTACAATGTTGAGGCTGGCCAATCAGAAACCATATGCAAATAAGGTTGAGATAGCTCATGCATGGGCAAACTTGGGCCCACCCTCCATGTGTTTTGGACTTCAACTCCCACAACTCCCAACAGCCTCAGGCCCTTTCCTTTTCCCACTCAGCTGCTTAAGTGTTTCCTTCTCCTCCTTGCTTAAGTGGCTGAGGGGGGAAAGGGAAGGGCCTGAGGCTGTTAGGAATTGTGGGAGTTGAAGTTCAAAACACCTGGAGGGAGGGCCCAAGTATGCCCTGGCCTGCATTAAGAGAAAGACACACTGGAAAGAAAAAGCAGTGTAAAACCAATACAGCGAAATATATACCACTTAAAAAGATATACTTATGATAATGATGCCTTGGTTTTACGTGGGGGATTCTCATGGTCTCCCACTAAAGGACAAAACAGCCCATTTAGCCCCAGCAGCAGGGACTGGGTAACACTCAAAGGCCCTTTGCTGGGTCTCGAAAGCAAGCCGGAGCAAACTAAAATGTGCAAGGAACCGTGATGTGCTGGCCTAGTCTTAGAACAGACAAGAGTGCAGAACAGGTGCAGAGGGGCCAGCGGTGCACCCAATGCTTAAAAGGGAAGAGTCCTATCACGTGAACTATCACTTTGACCTGGCCGGATGTCATCTGAGGACATGGTTGACCTCCGACAACTCAGTGACTTGGATTCAAAACCGTTGGGTATCAAACAAAGGAAGAGCACATTCCACCAGGATCCTGGCATGAAATAATGTCTCAATAGCAGGCAAGTTTGCCCATGTCTGCTCTACAGAGTCTGTGGTGAGTCTCTGTGGTCCAAGACAACCGGCAAGGTAGCAGGTCCACTCCTGCGGCTGGTCCTACATCCCAGGCGGGTTTGGGTAGAATCCCTTTCTTCCTGGGCCAGGTTCTTGGGGCGTCCTTCCTTCGGGGTGCCTTCAGAGGTGCTCCTGGGCGGCCTGGGCCTGACAGTCAAGGATGTGCTGGTGGACCAGGTCGATGCGCTCCTGTAGGAGCCTTGCTTGCTGGTCAGAGAGGAATCCCAGGCTCTCGGCAAGGGGCTCCCGGGTGCGGTAGATGTGCAGCAGCTCAGAAGCAGCGTTGCGGAGGCGGTGGAGGTCGCGGACTCGGGCAGCAGTGCCCTCACGGAAGATGCAGACGGAGCGGAGGAGCGGCTCGTTGTAGCGGTCCCAGACAGCTAGGAGACGGTACCCGTGGCCCAGGCCGGCCTCGTTGTCCAGGAAGACCAGCCCGCCGTCAGGTGCACGGTGGAGGTTGCGTGTGGCGCGGTGCATGACGCGGGGGTCCCACTGGAGGCTGAAGAGGTTGCTGACCAGGCGGTCAAAGTTGGCAGTCAGGTAGTCGAAGAGGATGAGGTCACTCCACTGGACCAGCTCGACCAGCTGGGCCAGGCTGAGTCCACGCAGGGCGGGCGGGGAGAGGGCGCCGGGCCCGGCCTCGCGGAGGGGGGCGCGCCACGGCTGCGGGGCCACCACGTCGGTGAGGTTGTCGACCCAGCGGGCCAGGCTGACCACGGCGCCCTCGGCCCAGGGCGCGCCGCGCAGCTCCTCGCCCACGGCCGCCCAGCGCCGCCCGCCCGCGCCCGAGGCCTCCACGCGGGACAGCGCCACGGGCGGGAGGCGCTCCTGGAAGCCCAGCAGGCCGGCCAGGTGGTAGGAGAGCGCCTCGCCCTGGACCTGCTCCGGGTTGATGCCGTAGCGCACGCAGGCGCGGCTCCCGTCCGAGAGGCGGGCCAGGCGGTTGGGCGCCCGGCCGCAGCCGCCCCGCTCCAGGCCCACCACCGAGGCCGCCCGCGCCGCCGCCAGCCACGAGGACGCCTCCGACGCCGGGAAGCCGCGCGGCACCTGCGCCTCCAGCCAGCGGCTCCAGAAGATCCCGCCGCGCACCGGGGACGACGACGCCGCCGACGCCGCCGCTCTCCCGCGCTCTCGCTCCCGCCCCACGCGGGCCCGGCCCCGGCTCGGCCTCTGCTCCTCGCCCGGCAGCGTCAGCAGCGTCCGGAAAGTTTTGGGCGCCGAGGGGCTGAGGGCGGGCGAGCTCTCCCGCGGGAAGCGCCCCGGCCGCTCCGCCAGGCGCCCGACCCACAGCCCCGCCAAGGAAGCCGAGGCCAGCAGCACAGCCAGCGCCGCCGCCCGGCCCAGCCCCGCCCGGACCATCCTCCTCCTCCTCCTCCTGCTCCGCGTCCTCCGCCCGGGCTCAGTCCCTTCCCCCGGGAGCCCCGCGCGGGCACACCTCGCGGCGGCGGCTCCTGCTCCTCCTCCGGGGCATGGCCGTGGCGGAGTCCCCTGGCTCTCTGCAAGGAAGGCAGGCAGCGTGGAGCGGCGCCTCTGCCCCGAACAGCGTCTGCGCCCAGACCCAGAAAGAAGCGGAGCCGAGGAGCAGAAGAGAGAGAGAGAGAGCACGCGGGGAGGCGCGCGGCCCAGCCTCCCGCGCCGTTCTTAAAGCAGCGATGCCTTTCCGCCGAGTGGGCCCCCTCTTAGTTCGCGGGGCAAGGAGAAGCCAGGACAGGCGCCCCTGATCCCTCCGGGGCTCCTCTAACTCGAGCTCGGGCCGGCTCTGTCTGCCCGGCGAGGAGGGGCTCGGATAGGGTCCGCCTCCTGGCGCGCCTCCCCCCGCCCGCCCCGTTTGCAAGCACAAAGGAGCCGGCGCCTCGCGGAGTAAGATTGAAAAGGCGGGGGGGGGGGGTAGAGAAAGAGGGGGTTCGAGTAAATATGGGCGGAGTACCTAGGGGGGTGAGGCAGGGACGAAGAGCATAAACCCAGAGCACAGTCCGGCTCGTCCTTCCCTCTCGCTACATACAACCAGGGAAGGGGCAGCGTTTGAAACCCGTGCCCAGGAGGATGCTTGCTTGCCTTAAAGCAACCCCCCCCCCCCCGGTGCCTTACATTGCGTTAGAGACAGAGGAGCGTGGGCACATTCTGGGGCGAATGGCATGTCTTTGAAGCCACGCAGACCCTTGAGACTGGAGCCAAGAGTCCGGGGCAACTCACAACACAGGCGAGCCCCTCCAGTCCTCCCTCCCTCCCTCTCTCCTGCAACATCTAGCAAAGGGCGACATGCGAACTCCCTGCCTGGGCGGATGCTTGCCCCAAGGCAACCTCTAGAAAGTGGGTTTGAGGAGGCAGGCGGATGGGCAGAGAGAGCACGGCCCAATTCAGAGTGGCGGGTCTCAGTGGGGACAAAACACTTTGAGTGAGCTTTGCACTATGGTGGGATTCAGTCCAGGCAATTATGCCATTCTGACTCATGCCCCCCCCCCCCCCCCAGATGCATAAAAGGAGTCCTTGGTATCCAATGGGACCCCCTGAATACCCAAATCCGTGGATGCTCAAGCCCCATAATATACATTGCGGGAGTAGAATGATGCCTCTTATTTAAAAGAGCAAAAGAAAAATATCAAGACTTTTTGAAAGTCTTTTTAAACATTTTCAAGCCCTTGATGGCTCATCCCAGGGATACAGAGGGACAATTGTGTACTATACACTGGAAATTAAGCTGCACAAGCAACGGTGCCTCTTTTTAGCTAAGTATGTACATCTGTTCAGCAGAAACTGGAAATCAATCAATGAGGGATGGTTTAAACGTAGGCTGGGATCTTCCATCACCAATGCTTGCTTCTCACTTTCCCAGGATTAAGATTTCCTTCTCCTCCTGCTTCTCCTCTTGCTTCTCATCCTTCTCCCCCTTCTCTTAATCCTCCTTTTCCTTCTTCTCTTCCCCCTGCTCCTACTCCATCTCTTACTTCTTTGTCTCCTCCTCCTTCTTTTGCTCCTTTTCCTCCACCCCCTTTTCTTCCTCCTCCACCTTCTCCTCCTCATTCTCATCCTTCCCTTCCACCCCTCCTTCTCCTCCTTCTCCACCATCCCCTCCTTCTCCTCCTTCTCTTCATCCTCCTTTTCCTTCTTCTTTTCCCTGTGTTCCTTCTCCATCTTTCTTCTTCTCTGTCTCCTCCTCTTCCTTTTCCTCCTGCTCCTTCTCCTTTGCTTCCTTTTCCTCCATCCCCTCCTTCTCCTCCTCCTCTTCCTCCTGCTCCTTCTCCTCCTTTTCCTCCATCCCCCCTTCTCCTCCACCACCACCACCTTCTCCTCCTCCTCTTGCTTCTCTTCCTTCTCCTCCTTCTCTTCTTCCTTTTCCTTCTTCTCTCCCCCTGCTCCATCTCCATCTCTTTCTTCTTCTCTGTCTCCTCCTCCTCCTTTTCCTCCTGCTCCTTCTCCTTCTCCTCCTCCTTCCCTTCCACCCCTTCCTTCCCCTCCTTCTCTTCCTCCTCCTTTTCTTTTCTTCCTGCTCCTTATCCTCCTCCTCCTTTTCCTCCTCCTTCTCTTCCTTCTCCTCCATCCCCTCCTTCTCTTCATTCTCCTCCTCCTCCTCCTCTTTCTCCTCCTCCTCCTCCTCCTTCCCCAGCAAGGTGCAGGGAGTCTCAGGGGAAAATTGGTCAAACCTGTGATCCTGGCAGTAGCCAGTTTTCTCCATCAGCTCAGCAGCAGTTGCCTTTTGATTCCCCAAAATGAGTCAAGCAGGGTTCAGTGTGACTTACCTGCCAATGAAATCTGGAGAGGGGATTCCACATCTGTTTGAGTTTTAGACTGCTGTTACGTGCCTGAATTCAAACTATTTCACAGACATTTCCCTAAGATTTATTTCAAGCCGGCACCCATGCGCATATTAATTGGGCAGCATTGCCTCACATATTTTTGAAGATAATAGGGGAGCCACGTATTTGCCACATGTAAGGGAAGACTGAGCAAATGCCAAAGTCTGACCTAATGCTTTTCTGTGGAAAGATGAGAGTTTCACAATAATAATTATGAATAATATGTTCCAAGCAGGCATTTCTAACTGAAATTTTACATAATAACCGATCTTATAAATGGTATAGTGAGATCTTATATTGCTGGAATAAAAGTGAATGTTTAAAAAGGCAGAGAAAATAGGAAGAAATTTGACAAAGGCCACAGAGGAACCGTGACACTGTCTCCCCCTTGATTTGGCTCTTAGGCCCCTTTTACACAGCTGTATAAAATTCCACATTATCTGTTTTGAACTGGGTTATATGGCAGTGTGGACTTGAACTCAGTGCAAAGCAGATATTGTGGATTATCTGCCTTGATATTCTGGGTTATATGGCTGTGTGGAAAGGCCCTTAGAAACATGTAATATTTCTTAATTCTTTAATTGTAATTTTTCCTCTTCCTAGGATGTCTGAAGCCTCCAGACTCCCTGTTCAGAAGGAGGAAGTGACTAAGAACTTATTTTCTCTAAAACAGAGCGAGAGATTAAATGATAAATTGAACTCTCCAGATGCTTGTTTTCAGAACATGATTTGCCACTTGGGGCAGTTTTTTCCCCTTTTTCATAAGCTGCATTGGGTGTGCTGAATACATGACTAGTTTTCCGGGTCTTCTGCCAGGTTTCTATATATTTGTATCAGCATTCTTTATGACCAGGGACAGCCTCTATGGTATATTACCACCCCCCCCCCCCAAAAAACCCCCAACATCAACGATGACAACGACAACAACATTGTGTTCTTGAAGGCTTTCATGGCCAAAATCATTGGGTTGCTGTGAGTTTTCCGGGCTGTATGGCCATGTTCCAGAAGCATTCTCTCCTGACATTTCACCCATCTCTATGGCCATACAGCCCGGAAAACTCACAGCAACCCAACAACAACATTGTTCTGTCTGAATACAACAGCACCTTTTCTTTTCAGAACCCAGGGTCTTTAAAGACACATGCTTAGCAGCTAAGGTGTGCAGTTGTTGATTATTTATTGCAGAGGACCATCTTTCTCCAGAAGCAAATGTCTTGCCTTTCCCCAGTCCCCAAGCCACAGTATATAATTGCTGAGGAAATGCACTTTATTTCCCACCTTAAAAGGCCAGGCCATAAACTTTAAAGATTCTCCAGAAGATTTGCTCAGAATAGTTATGTAAGTGTCAGAGGTTCCCATAGTAATGGTGATAAATTGAAGGGATTTTTTTTGCTTATGTCTTTTTTTAGTTCTTTAAAGGATGATCGGGTCTTAAATACCCAAAGGGCCTCAGATCTTGTCTGATCTTGGAAGCTGAGCAGTATCAAGTTCAGAGAGACTGCCAGGTATCATTTCAGAGGTAGGATCAGGCAAAATCACCTCAAAATGGGAGCCGCAGTAGTGCAATAGGTTAATCCCTTGTGCTGGCTGAACTCAGTGGTTTGAATCCATGAGAAAGGGTGAGCTCCGGCCTGTCAGCCCCAGCTTCCCATGAGGGGACATGAGAGAAGCCTCCCACAAGAAGGTAACACATCCGGATGTCCCCTGTAGATGGTTGATTCTCTCACACCAGAAGCGACCTGCAGCATGTTTTCAATTTGCTTCTGACACAATTTTAAAAAAAAACCCTCAAAATATACTTGTCTTAAGAAAACCCTATGAATTTCATGGGGTTTCCATAAATAAACACAAGACTTGAAAGCAAATGCACACAAAGGGAGAATCACCCCATTTCAGATATTCTGGAGTATAATGCCCATGAGGTCCAGCCAGTGTGGCCAGTGACTAAGTAAGAATTATAGAAATTGTTATCCGAAATATCGAGAGTGCACCAGGCTGCCTTCTGTTCCAAAGGTCCAAAATATCTAGAAGGCCCCAGTTTGCCTGCCACAGTGCTAAGGTAAACCTGCTGATTCAGCAGTTCGCCAAAGAATTGAGCGAATGCATTTAGTTCAGCATTTTAGTTGAAATTTCAGCATTCCAGCTTTTAGATGAAAACTTCACAATAGCTGTGATCCTACGTATAACCCATAAATCCAATTAAAGCTGGTGGAACGTGCTTTTAAATAGAGACTGTGCTGGAGATAATAACAACATATTTCCCCATTTTTTGTCACTAGAATCTCTGAACCTATTGGGAGCCAAGAGAATGTGTTAGTCCTAACTTTGATTCTATTAACTTTTTTGTCCACTGCACAGTGTGCCCTGTAATCTCCAATTTCGCTTATATGGGGAGTGCCATGTTATTGTACTTCTGTTCTGAGCTAGCTCAGGAGACGATGCATTGACTAAAAAACAGTGCAGTTTGCTTGGTGCCTACAAGCTCTTTGTCAGTAAGCACATTGGACAATTGTTCTACATTCATCAATATACAATAGCTACCTCTTCAAGCCCGCAGTCTCCATTTTGGATCAGATCCAATGGTTACCAAATATAATCAGGAAGATGTATGATTTTTTGTGTGCTTTTCATGCCATTTTGTTTTGCAATGCTTGCCTTTTTAATGTTATTTTTGTGGCTTGATAAAGGTATCACTTTAAAGGTCTTTGAAATATTCTTGTTTTGTTGTTTATTCATTCAGTCGCTTCCAACTCTTCATTACCTCCTGGACCGGCCTATGCCGGAGCTCCCTGTCAGCTGTGGCTACCCCCAGCTCCTTCAAGGTCAAGCTGGTCACTTCAAGGATACCATCCATCCATCTTGCCCTTGGTTGGCCTCTCTTCCTTTTTCCTTCCACTTTCTCCAGCATCATTATCTTCTCCAAGCTTTCCTATCTTCTCATTATGTGGCCAAAGTGCTTCATCTTTGCCTCTAATCTCCTTCCCTCCAGCAAGCAGTTGGGCATTATTTCCTGGAGTATGGACTGGTTGGATCTTCTTGTGGTCCAAGGCACTCTCAGAATTTTCTTCCAACACCACAGTTCAAAAGCGTGCCTCCAAATAATTTCTAACTTAATGTTGACCCTAAAAGGAACCTATCACAAAGTTGCTATGACAAGCTGTATTCTGAGGGGGTTTGCCCTTAATGTTTCCTGAGGGTTAGAAAGCGTGATTTGCCCAAAGTCAATGGGTTTCCGTGACTGAATAGGGACTCAAACCCAGATCTAAAGAGTCATGGTCCAAAATGCAAACTGTGTCACCATGTTGAGTCTCCTGCATATAGAAGCCCGATTTAATCATCCAGTTTAAGTAGCAAGGTTTCATGCCAGGAAAAGTCCAGTTCAAGTCTGAGCCAACACTATGAGCCATTCTCCAAGTATCGGGAAGTAAGCATAACGCAGCACCAGTCTTAATGAATATTCAGTAAGTGTACAAGCTATCTACAGCTTAATTTTCTTCACCAATGATGTTAAAATGACATAATTGCTTCTCCCCATCACATATTAAAATGTATTAATCCACCAGCCCCAATTCATTATTTACACAACTAATAAAACCACTTGGTGTTTTAATATAGAATGTCAAGTTTTGCAAGTAATTAGACAGTGATATTGTCCAGGGATAACATGCGATGACAAAGAGCTCCACCATGTGGAGAAAAACGGAGACTGACAGAACTATCAAAATTTAGGGAGCTCTAAAGAAATTTAGCATTTTTAGAATATTCAAAAAGTTCACACAAGCAAATTGCTTTTAGGGTCTTCACTTCCAAGATCTTCACATTATCATTAAGTAGACTGAGGCTGAGATAATGATAGCAGGCCTAAACAAAACTCATCAAATATTTTAGGGAACCCTCTTTGAGATTCTGGAGGTTGTAGCCAAAGGAAGTAACTTTTCCAAGTTCAAATTAAGCCCTGCTTTTCAACTTCACTCTTATCTAATTCTATGCATGTTTATTCAAAATTATGCCTTAATGATACAGAGTATAGTATATTGTTTATTTACTTATTAAACATTTCTCACCTTCCTTGTTGCTAACAAGAATGCAACACATTAGAGCACTGTAATTAAAATCCAAATGCATATTGATTCATGCAGAGAAAGAAAATTAAGAAATAAAGAGTGTTTTCCAGTTAAATCCTGCTTCATCAAAATGTCCACTTAACAGCCTATATCTTTTCCGAATAAAATATGTTTGTCTGCTGGCTACAAAACAACTAAACTGGAATCAGCCTTGCTTCCTTCTGGAAAGTATTCTAAAGGATGGGAGCAGAAGGTCTTCTCTCACATCTCCACTAAACTTGACTTTGTAGCTAGCAGGACTATCAGAAGGACCTCTTTATAGTCAAGATCCTGAGGGAATGTGGTGTTTCAAACATCCATCCATTCCCCATCTTTTCCCTCTACCTAGGACTAAGGTAGCTTACAAACTTTAAAAGGTACTAGTAAACTTTGTTGTGTACCTTCAAGTCATTTCTGACTACTGGCATCCCTACTGACTACTGACAAAGAGAGCTTCCTGGAACTGAGGTCACTGTACATTGTACAACAAAATTAAATGCTTTCCCCAGCACACATCACAAAAATAACACTCATCCCTCCACGCTCCCATCACCACTGCACAGCCTCAATGCCACATCAATGCTAAATCATGGAGTTCAATATAGTTACAGCTCTAGGATAAAAGCTATCTCTCGGGCTATTTGTCCTTGTCTTTGTCACCCTGTACTGTCTGCCAGATGGTAATTATTCAAACAAAGAATATGCTGAGTAAGATGGATCCTTAAGAAACAATCAGGGCCAACAGAAAGCAGCCAAGCTCTGAAGCTTCAAGGCTATTCAATGCTCATCAAGGTGATCAATTGCATCAATTGCATTCCAACAAACCTTTGAGAATGCCTGCCATACATGTGGGTGAAACATCAGGCAAGAATGGCCATACAGCCTGGAAAACTAACAGCAACCCAGTGATTCCAACAATGAAAGCCTTTGACAACCCATTGATCCTTAAGAATGCTTTGAGCTGTCCAAGGCGAACACACCTTGGAGTTTTCTAGACAGGATTTCTAGAGGGGTTGCCTTTGCCTTCCTGAGAAAGTGAACTTGCCCAGGGTGACTTACTGGGTCCCAATGGCCCAGTGAAGATTTGACCCACTGGTTTACAGAATCATAGTCCAGGGCTGAAATGAATACACCACTATATTAGTGTTGTGTAGATCATAACCAATACTTTGAACTGTGCACATAAACAGACTAGTAGGTGGTAGGGCTATCCTAACAAAGGAGTTGTGTGTTACATCTGATCTGACATCATGTAGGTAATTATTGGTCATGACCACCATTTTGAATAGTGTGTGGAAACAGATTGGTTCCTAGTGGTTGACAAGGTGAGCTGAGTGTTCCCTACAACGGACCTCTTTCAGTTTCTAAACAGTTTTAAAAGGCATCTCCATATGGAGGATACTACAGTCCAAACAGGATGTACTTATGGCTAGCGTCCTGTTAAACATGCCATCCAGTCCCTCTCTTCATCATTGCTTCTGTCACCCTCTATCTATAGAGGGCAGCAGTAACTGGTGGCTTCCATATCAATGGGATGGCAAATCCAACCCCGAACTAAAGACTAACATTTTAAAGGAATTCTCCAAAGTACTGCAACTATCACAAATAATATATTCAGCACTTTGGATTTCAGAATAACACCCACAATTGATTCTCCAGCACACTGGCATAGACACTACCAATGACAGATGGCCATTTTATGAACTGGTGAACTTTCTCTATCCTTGAAGGCTTACCATGCAATTTAAAACCCTCTGTTTAAAATAGCATACAGACCCTATAGAGATAGAGGAGACCTGTTTCTCCAAAAAGCTGACCTCTGTGCATATTGAATGATGAAAGCAGCAGTAGACAAGGGGGGGGGGGGGTAGAGGAATTCTCCACCTTATGTGCTTGTTGTGGTCAAATGCTGTGCTTTCAACTATGTTGTGCTTACCCCACCTACAGGTCAAAAACAATTTTGCCATTAAGTTCTGTTCTCAATGAGGGTGCATCCAGAATGATTTAAAATACCAGAAAGTCCCACCTTTTGTTCCTGTCCTTTCTTATTATACTTTTGAGACCCATACTTTTTTATCCCAGAACATTTTCTGTCAGTTCCCAGTATAACTGAAGACATTTTCTACCAACTCCTCAGATTGGTTTATTTTAATCCAGTATAAAATCAGAAAGAAACAAGAACAAAATCTGGGACTTTTCAGTCAATCAGAATGCACTGTCAAAAAATAAATAAACATAAAATATAATTGAGGCATTAAAGATATTTGCCCCTTAACCCCTGAAATAACGAGACAGACAACAATGGTATGGATTCAAATTTGGGCAACTTTATTAATTGTTACCTATTTAAACTTTACCTGAACTAAACTATGTGTCTAGGAACTTGGTGGCAAACCGAGGCAGCGTCCTCGGCTATTTAGTGTGTAATATCTGTGTGCCCTGGATCCTCAACCGGGCCACCTGAAGGTAAAAGTCTGGAGAAGCCTGTCTCAGATTATTGATATCAGCCTCTCTTCTTTCTGTGCCAAGTAATGTCCCCTCACCCATTTGCTGACCCCTAGGTGAGTGTTTGTTGCACAATGACCCCCACCCTTAAGGGGTGCCTTGTGTATACCTCCATGTCTGTGTTTTCCTGAGCTATTTATGCCACGGATTGGGGGCAAATGTCTATTTCGCCCCCATCCCCCACCAAGCCCCTTAAGACCTCCTTAATCTCCAACTGCAAATCAGCCAAAAATTGATAGTTACCCAAATCAGATAAGTGTACCCCATCGTGACGGTAAATTGCGTTTTGTCATGCGTAATGTTCTTGTGATGTATGCGAGATCATCTATCCCACGCCAGCGCCGTGCGCATGGCCCATTTCATCCGCTTTCTGGCTTTTTCGAGTTCCCTGACAACACCGCCTCCTAGCCACCAAAGGCGTGGAACGATAGCCAACCAAGCGATGTGATCCCGAGGCCATGCCTGCCATATCTTAAGAATGAGGGAGGAGGCTGGCTCGAGAGCTCAGCCAGCCCCCGCCCTCCTTCCAGGAGGTTCCATAGGAACCTCCCATTTCTCTCCCTTCAGGGGGAGGGGCACATCGCTCCCCCCACCAACTTCGTTGGTGTGGAGAGTCCCTTTTATAAGGAATGGGGAAAATGTAGTCCAGCACTTGGCAACCAGGCTACTGACGGGAGCTGGGTACAGAGAGCGCACAACTCCTTTTCTGCACCAGCTCCACTGGCTGCCAATTAGCTTTCGAGCACAATTCAAAGTGCTGGTTTTAACCTATAAATCCCTATACAGTTCCAGCCCAGTTTACCTGTCTGAATGTATCCCCCCCCCCCATGAACCATCAAGGACGTTAAGCTCTTCCAGAGAGGCCCTGCTCTCTGTCCCACCACCTTCGCAAGCGCATTTGGTGGGAATGAGAGACAGGGCCTTCTCTGTGGTGGCCCCTCGGCTATGGAACTCTCTCCCAAGTGAGATTAGATCTGCCCCCTCCCTCTTGTCCTTCAGGAGGCTAGTGACATCCTGGTTATGGAACAAAGCATTCCCAGAATAATGGCTGAGACTGGTTACAGACCAAAGTGAGTGACCACATATGCGGACTGAGTTGAACATGATTTTACCTTGGCGATTTGGTATATATGTATTTTATCTATATGTATTTTAATCTTGTATTGTTGTGTGATGTTTTAACTTGTATTAGTAGCATTGAATCCTTGCTGCAAGCCGGTCTGAGTCCCTCTATGGAGGTGAGAAGATCGGGATATAAAAGTTTTAAATAAATAAAAATAAATAAATATATAACACATTCCTAGACACTTGGGAAGTGTCTGATATGTGATCAAATACAAAAGACAGCATAGTGATCTTTGTTTGCTGTGTACTAATCTTGTTATGTATCAAATAATAATAATAATAATAATAATAATAATAACAGTAATGATAATAATAATATTTCTTACCTGTCCTCATGGCTCGAGGTGGGTTTCAACATTTCTAAAGCACACAAAATAATAAAAAATATTCTACAAAATACGCATATGTAAACATATTTCTACAAAATACATATTAAAGTACACAGAACAAAAATTAAACATAAGTTGTCACCATTGATGGCAGCTTCAGTCCATCAGCATCTGGAGGACCAGACTGAAAATAATGTTTCCTGCATATTGTTGGGAGAAGAGGAGGACAAAGCCCCTAATATTTGTGGTGATTAGCTGGCCCTGACCATTTCTTGTCTGGAATTCCCCTGTTTTTTTAGTGTTGTTCTTTACTTACTGTCCTAATTTTAGAGATTTTAAATACTAATAGCCAGATTTTGTTCATATTTATGGTTTCCTCCTTTCTGTTTAAATTGCCCACATGCTTATGGATTTCAATGGCTTCTCTGTGTATTCTGAAAATGAACAAAATCTGGCTACCAGTATTAAAAAGCACTAAAATCAGGACGGTAAGTAAAGAATGACACTAAAACAACAACAACAACAACAACAACAACAACAACAACACCAGGAGAATTCCTGATCAGAAAAGATGATGCTGGGGAAATTGGAAGGAAAAAGAAATTAGAAGGAAAAGGCGTTGACCAAGGGCAAGATGTATGGATGGTATAATTGAAATGACTGGCTTGGCCTTGAAGGAGCTGGGGGTGGCAACAGCTGACTGGGAGCTCTGGCATGGGCTGGTTCATGAGGTCATGAAGAGTTGGAAGCAACTGAACAAATAAACAACTTTTTCTCCATAAGGAGACCCTAAGCAGCTAACACTGAAAGCATTACAACACAACCCAAAATGTACAAATATACACATATTAAAACAGTATTAAACATCATTAGTATTAAAACAATTCAGATTAAATCCACATGGATTTTTGGACAATTTTTTTAAACCTAGAAATCTTATATTAACTATAGTTCCATTCATATGGTAGATAGAGGTATCCCAATGTGTTGTCAAAGACTTTCTTGGCCAGAATCACTGGGTTGCTATGAGTTTTCTGGATTATATGGCCATATTCCAGAAACATCCCCCCCTTCTTTGTAGCTGACAAAGAAAGAATGCTTCTGTAACATGGCCATACAGCCCGGAAAACTCACAGCAACCCAGGTATCCCAATATCTGAAAAAAATCCAAAATACTTCTGATCCCAAGCATTTTGAATCAGAGATACCCAACCTATGCTAGAAATTAGAGAATAGCAGAAAAAGCTGCTTTGACTCACTTGTCTGGAGAAATGTGGAGATATATACTAAACAAACAAACAAACCAACTTCATTGAGGGTGGAATTCTTATTTGGAAGTGGCAATGGCCTCATGTTGGAGGCTGATGTGGGTCCAACTCTGGGAGAAAGGTGATATATAAATTACAAGGGTTATCCGGAAAGTAAGGTTACAAGATTTTTTTAAAAATACAAAGGATGTATATATTTTAATAAAATTTACATGGATTGTAGCATAGGTATTACATTATTTTTCCATATAACCGCCGTTCAGTTCAATATATTTTGTCATCAATGGGACGGGTTTTGATGCATGTGTCATAGAAGTTTCCGTCCATCTTTTTTCAGCCAGTTTGTCACTTTGATTTTCACTTTGTTGTCATCAGAAAAGCATTTTCCACCAAGGTGTTCCTTCAATTTAGCAAACAGATGATAGTCACTGGGTGAGAGATCGGGGCTGTGAGAGGGGCGGCTTAAAACATCCCATGATGTCAACAACTCTTGTGTTGCATGAGCGGTGTGTGGACGCGCATTGTCATGAAGGAGACAGCCCTCCACTGTTAGCATCCCACAATGTTTGTTTTGGATGGCTATGCAAAGTTCTTCATGGTTGCACAATATATTCTCTACCCATTTTCTCACATGCTATCTTGACGTTACATTTACTCCTTAAACTGAAATGATTTTGCAATGAATTGCAGCGGTGTTCATGCATGCCCTTAGCATTTAGGTAGCTTATTACAGTGCAAACTTTGTACTTGGAGAGAAACGGAATGAGGACGCTCATCTCTAATCTTCACCACAATGCCAATCGATGTGCTGCTGATGACTGCCACTACTTGTTCGCTTCCACTGGCTTCCTGTTACACAACAGTGATACCAACTTCCTTCAAGAAAATTTCCCGCAAGAGCTATGGGCCTTGTAACCTTACTTTCTGGATAACCCTCGTACATACGTAATATACATAACATAATTTTTAACAATCTCCCTTCTCCTGTAGCTACACTCTTATTTTGCTGATCACCAGGAACTATAAAAAAGAGGAAACTGCAAGCATGTCTGTGTGGTAGATAACATCCAGGTTCTGGGTGGGTTACAATTCATGCATGTCAGAACTTGAATTGTACTGTATCTTATGAGTGTTTTGTTTACACATCATGAGATGTCAGAATCTACAAGGACTCTGACTTATTGTGGACAAGCAGCATGCTGGTGCATGCCATATAGGGTCTTCAACTTTCAGTGGAGGTTTCAGGGAAACAGCACAGTCATCTGGTTTACTTATGGTTATGCATAAAGCTGGCCAAGTGTGAGCTCTTTTGCATGTCCTCTCCTAGCAAGTCAAAGATTCCTTAAATTTACCACTAGATGATTTGCCTGGTCTGTCCCATGTGAGACAAAACACAGAAAGCTAGATCTTCAAATCACAATAAAGGTAGTGTAGACATATTTAAAAGTGTTTAACAGCTTCTGCTTCAAGAAGGGAGCTATCTAGAATGAACCAGCACACTATTTCGTAAAATGCTTGTAATGCTGAAAAGGAGATTATCTAAAGAATCCAGATACAAGGCAGGAAGACTAGGCTGTTGTCATTAGAAAGCAGGGATGTCCTGCAATATCCTTTGGAGGGACCCAATTATGGAGTTTATAATGTCATGTCACAAGGCAAATAGGGGTGTAGCATAGCTGGTTAATCACCAGCTGCAATAGATCACTGCTGATCAGAAGGTGACAGGTTTGAAGCTCAAGTCGGATTGAGCATCTGACTGTTAAACCTAGCTTACTGTCTACCTAAGCAGTTTGAAAACAGCCGAGCTGTGAGTAGAGAAATTAGGGACTGCTTAAAAGCAGGAGGTATTCTATGACACTGCTGACATAAAAATGCCAGCGGCCAAAGGGCAAGGAGGAAATACTGACAAAATGACTTGGTGTCATAGTGGATGAGGTGACAGCTCCCCCCTGTGGCCAGAATCAAGCATAACTTTCAGGCACTGAAGTGGAAATGCCAAAAATACCTCTACCTGCCTGTCTGTATGTATGTCTAGAAAATGGCATTGAATGTTTTCCATGTATGTGTGCATTGTGATCCACCCTGAGTCCCCTTTGGGGTGAGAAGGGTGGAATATAAATACTGTAAATAAATAAATAGGGTGAGCTATTTTCAAAGCCACAGAGTATGAAAGGCTCAGGGCTGCCTCCCAAAAGAGTACTATTCTGACATCATGTCGTGCCCTCTGTCAATACTGCGCTGCTGCCAAGGCTTTGTTCCTCCCCACATTATGGGTTGCTGTGGAGAAACTGATGACTTAATGAGGGAATGTCATTTGCAACAGTTCCTCCTCTTCCTCTTTCTTCTTCTGTCTTATTAAGTATAGCTGTGAAAGGAGAGGAAAACGCTTCTGGCATTTAGATAAAAATGTGCTACTACTCTCAAATTGCTAACCATCACAGTTGTTATCACATCACATTCTTCTTTGGTGGTGTGCTGCTGTTTAATATTTATTTAGTGCCAGCACATGCTAGATGCTGATAGTTATGAATTATGGAATCATTCTTTTCCGGCTCCAAAATCCTTTTTAACTGTTTGGGATGATGATATGCTAAAATCTGTCTTTTTATCTCTTAAATCTGCACATTCTTAACAGCAGTGATAAGACATGCCACTGATGGTGAATTCCTGATAAGAACAGCCATATTATTCCAAATAGCTATTTCTTATTCAACAGTAAACTGGGGCGACTGCCCATTTTGACTTTAAAAATCCTGAAACAGTCTTTGAGAACAATCACTATGTGCCAGAAAAGAGAATTAAAGGTACAGATGTAAATTTAGAGTTTGTGGTTGTACCAGTAATTCATTTTCAAGGAAGTCTATATCCCACAGCACCTAAATTATCCTTCTAAATGAGTAAACCTTTAGGCTGGAAAATCCTCTTGGCAAAGCCCTCTTTCCTTGGGTAAGAAAAGCAAAAAGCAAATGTGCAGTTTTGTATGCATAAGCAAATAGGCCAGTGGATCACAAAACCAATTCAATCACCTCACACGTACAATGAAAGATGCAAAAGAACAACACTATGCCATTAGTAATGAAATGCCTCCCATTATGATTGATGGTTGTTATGTAAAAGAAGAATCTCATTACAGCTGGGACTGGATTATTTCTTTAAAAAAATGTACGGGTCAATGCTATGTATGATTTCTCTGTGATGGCTCATTGCTCTAATAATAGTGATACATTAAATGAAAAGTGGGGATTACCCTATATGTTGCCCCAAATTCAATGAATCATAAAATCATAGAGTTGGGAGAGACCTCGTGGGCAATCCAGCCTCTGCTTAAAAGCCTCCAACGAAGGAGCCGTCACCACACTCTGGGGCAGAGAGTCCCACTGCTGAACAGCTCTCACAGTCAGGAAGTTCTCCTAGTCTCCAGGGCAGCAGAAAAAAAAATGGCTCCCTCCTCACATATTTGTACATGACCATCATGTTTCCTCTCAGCCTTCTCTTCTGAAGGCTAAACATGCCCAGCTCTTTAAGCCGCTCCTCATAAGCCTCATAGGGAAGAAGGATTGGGATGAAGTTACACCCAAACTGAATACACATTACAGCCTGGATATCAGCTCAAATCTGAGTCAAACTATAATGAGACTTAGGCCCCTTCTACCCAGCTGAATAAAATCCCACATTTTCTGTTTTAAGCTGGAATATATGGTAGTGTGGACTCAGATATGCCAGTTCAAAGCAGATACTGTGGGATTTTCTTCTTTGATATTCTGAGTTATATGGCTGTGTGGAAGGGCCCTTAGGTGCTGAAGGGTTCACTAAACTCATTTAAAGTTTGGATTAAAACATAGAAAGGATTTGGTGCAGTACTTTCAGCAAATCTATCCGCTATCTCATGCTCTGAGGTACACAGTTAAGGAACCTCCAGGAAAAAAAAAAACCCTTGAGCTGTACTGTAGCAGAAACAGGTTCATTGTTTCTTTTTCTTTTTCAATGAGAAACTCAGATGTTGCTTTTAGATCAGGTAGTACATAGTCTGGACATTGCTGATATCTCAGAAAATTTCAGAAAGATTATTAGCATTCTTATGTAGAGGGAGGAAATGGAAACAATTTCTTATACCTCTTTTTGGGACAACCAATGCAGTAGAGTAATAATAGCAGTCAAAACATGAGACACTATGCACTAGTTCCTTTGAGTAGAATGTCTCTAAGTTTTAACCTTAGTATAGATTTGGTTCTCCTTTTTTATAACTATGACATATAGCTGAGGCCATGAGATGCCCCCAAGCTGCAATGTATGGCAAAAACAGCAGCCAGTCTCCAGAATGGTTAACACATTATTTCAGATTGCTAGGACCTACATTAATTTCCAGTGGACTTGTGGCACAGTTCAAGGTGTTGCTATATAATTAGCTGCTTCTGCACATCTAAGAGACTCTGTCTTCCCTAGAGGTCCTGGTGTAATATCACAGGAGCACTTTTGGCATTTTGGTTAAATGAGATGATGGTGCTTACTGTCACATCCGCATTAAAAAACCTTTTAGTCACTCAAAAAAGATCATTTTTTCTGTCAAAGACCAAGAAAAGTATACTGTTATTTACAATACACCAGTGTATGTGATGTTTTTCAGGGGAACAACAGCAAAAAGGAAAAGACAGATCAAGTCCCAAAGAGTTCATGCACAGTTGCATCCAAAGGCTTGTTTATCTCTGTGCTGCTTTGTTTCCTAATATATTCTCCTTAACATGTGGTTTAATTGGCCCCTTGATACCCCTTTTAATGATGTTCCTTACCTAAAGAAAGACTTGATTTGATTAAGCTGTTCATGGTGGATCTTGGTGAGTTCTCATTATCTTTATGAAGTGATTGTGACACGGAGAACCTCTAGGGGTCCTCCTAGGATTTTTCCAATTGCCTACAAATTTGGCTCAGTGATGGATCTGGGATGTTTTCTCCTTCGCATAATGTTATATGAAACAAATGTCGTTTTTGACATTAACCAAGAAATCTAAGCTCCAGATGCAAGACACCTAAGCCTAGTGATTTATGGACAACAGAGTTTCACGTTACACAACACTTCATAGGTAACCATGGCCAGCAGCCATCTTTAACATCAAACCAGCCACATGAATTTTGATGCTTGATTCTTGGCAAGCTTTAACATTCATCAGCTGGTTTGATGATACACAGTTCTTTGAGAGGTTTATGTTCATTCCTCTTCAAAGATGATCCACAAAAGTAAAAGAATATTTATATTTAGTCTAGCAGGAAAGGCCAAAGGCTCTGCCATATGTGATTTATATGGCACAGAAATACATATTGCACTATAGTAACTCAATTGCAAATGAAATAAAGCATGGAATCTGAATCCTACATTGATTTCTTTGGAAGCAAGCCCTGTGGATTTCAGTGACCCTTATATCCACATAAGAAGCTCTTCAGTAAGTAACAGAACCTAGTTGGAACAGCAGGAATATAGACTGTGCACATCTGTGTGGAGCTAATTACATTGTGACAATCTGATTATGCAGTGGTTTCAGAACATAATCAGTCTTCTACATTTGCAGGTTTGGCTTTTGCATATTTAATTATTTATAGATTTGATTAAAATGTTCTCTCTAGGCATCCCTAGGTTCTCTAGTGCAACTCTATTGCCAGCTTCCACTGGAGGACCCAAAGATTCCTAGAGATATCTTCACTCATGTTGCAAAATGGCCATTTTTTAAATTTGTGGTTTTTCACCTTCCCAGGGGTCCACTGCCCCTACTCCGGTGAATGTGGAGGCTTGACAATAAAACCATCTGGAAATGTGGCCCACAATGGCCCCACCAATACCACTGTAAAATGCTGAGAACATATCCTCCAACTGTTCTGGTTTGGCAGGGACAGTAGTCATCATAAATTAACTGGTGACTTGAAGGCACACACACACACATGTAGGAATGAACTTTAAAAAATGTCACCAAGCAATCCAATCTGCTTGATATATTCTTCACCATGTACCTGAGTTTGCATGGATCCCATAAACCTAATCTTTCTGGGGTAAATTTCAAAATTGAAACGGTAGAGATTTGAATGTCCCCTAGCCTGTGAGCTGGTTTGATCTAGACTGGAGTTATCTGCCCTTATCTTGAAGGCTTAAAAAGGACTTTGAAATAAAATTTTAAAATAACTTTAAAAACTAGTAAAGTTTAAATTAATTCATACATCATTAGCCATGTATGCAATCACCAACAAGACCACATCAATCATGAGAACTTGATTATTTTATGAAAGAGCACACCTCTTTAGGGAGAGTGTAAGCATCTCAGTAAAGTTAACTAACCTGGCTGTAAATGAATATTGTGCACAGAATTATAATATTGCAGTGGTTACCTATCTGTGGTCTGTAGACCACCAGTGGTCTGAAAGAATGAAAATGTGGTCCAAAGCCTCACCATTACTATACTATTGTCTCAAAACCACATGGCAATGAGAGTAACTGGTCTCGTGAAACCCTCATAGTACTGAGGCAATGGGGATGTCGGGAGGGGAGAGGCTGACTACCTACAAAAAATTACTACTACCACATCAGATCTAGATTATAAAATATGGTTTTCTCTGGGTGAGCAGATGGTGACTACTGGATGCCATATATATTCTTTATCAGAAACTAGAGCTGATGTGGTCTATCCAATGCAATTTTCTAAATCAGCACCCCAAATAACCAAACCGAATCTAAATTTGATCAAAAACTGATTTGGAGCCCTTTTGGTACAAATGTTGGAGAGTGGTCCCTTGTCAAAGTGATCCCTGTTCAAGTGGTTCCTGGTCAAGTGGGAACCACTGGTCTATTTAAAAAGGAGGGGGAGGGGAGGAAAGATTCCAGAAGACGTTAAGCAATTTTCCTTCCTTTTGGCTCATTATCTTATTTAATCTTATGGTCCTCGTGCTCTTGTTTGCAGAAAATCTCTCCTACCTTCTTTCACATGAGAGCCAATGTGGTACGGTGGCTTGAGTGTTGGACTACAACTCTGGAGACCAGGATTTGAATCCCTGCTCTGCCCTGAAAACTGGTTGAACCTGGGCAAGTCACATTCTCTCAGCCCCAGAAAGCCCTGTGATAGGTTCATGTAACAACAACAACAACAACAACAACAACAACAAGCCAGTCAAGGTGGTCCCAGTGGTAATCAGCACACTGGGTGCAGTGCCTAAAGACCTTGGTCTGCACTTAAAGACAATCGGCACTGACAGAATTATCATCTGTCAGCTGCAAAAGGCCACCCTACTGGGATCAGCACGCATTATTCGCCAATACATCACATAGACACTTGGGAAGTGTCCGACATGTGATCCAATACAACAACCAGCATAGTGATCTTGTTTGCTGTGTACTAATCTTGTTGTGTTTCAAATAAGAATAAGAATAAGCTTTATTTGTACCCTGCCCCCTCTCCCTGAAGGGACTTGGGTTGGCTTACAGCAACCAACAAATACAGTAAATGATATAAGCAATAAGCAATAAGCAACAATAAACAAAT
Source organism: Anolis sagrei (assembly GCF_037176765.1). Taxonomy (NCBI): domain Eukaryota; kingdom Metazoa; phylum Chordata; class Lepidosauria; order Squamata; family Anolidae; genus Anolis; species Anolis sagrei. Next base: position 269,339,005 of record NC_090021.1, on the reverse strand, counting down.
ATCACTTAATACAAATAAAATAACAGTAGTATAAACATTAATAAATAACATTTTAATACTATTTGTCCTCCAAAAACAGCATAGATATAAATGACATTTAAAACCAGCCAATTCCTATGATCAGTTCTAATTGCCATTTAAAGCCAGGTTTTCATCTCTTTCCTGAAGATTAGGAGAGTGGGTGCTTGTCTTATTCCCTTGGGGAGAGCATTGCAGAATCAGGGGGCCACTACCAAGAAGGTCCTCTCCCTCATCCCCACTAACCTCACCTTTGGGTTGTTATAAATACGAATGACTTGAGGGCACTCAACAACAAATCTTTCATCCTGTTCTATAAATAGATAGAAATAGATAGACTATTAAGTTGGTCAGATATTTCTCAATAACTAGGCAAAAATGGCTTAAATTAGAGATCTGGAACCTATGGTCCTTCTGATAAAGAACTACAATTCTCATCACCCCAAACATTGGCCATGTTGATATAAACTAGTGTCCAATGATACCTGGAGGTAGAGGGCCATGAATTCCCTACTTTTGGTTTAAACAATAAAGGTGAGGAGCAACAGACTGATCCAGTAATAGGAGAAGTTTGACTTTAATCATAGAAAGCAGGGAAATATATGGTACTGTGCACTGTACTCAGGGGCAGCTCAACCCATTATGCAAAGTAAACATTTGCAGTATAGTTGATTTTGCCCAGGGGCACTCTTGAGGCGCTCTTGGGGGAAAATAGACCTTGACATATGCAAGTTGTAGTTAATGGGATGTATAGTTCACCTACAATCAAAGAGCATTCTGAACTCCACCAATGATGGAATTGAACCAAATATGGCACACAGACCTCCCATGGCAAACAGAAAATATATATCAGTGATTGGTTGGGGGAGGGCAAAATACTGTTTGCTTACCATTGAAAATTACCTAGGGCCGCCTCTGACTGTACTCCTATGAAATCTCACTTAACATATTACCTTTGAATTGTTGCCTATGTATGACAGATTTATCCTCAGCAAATTGATACCTGTATATGACAAACTTATCCCCAGAAAATTAAGAATGTTTTAATAATGGTTGTAGGATTTGGGAGTGCAATAAGTCACTTAGAGGTACAGTCATTACTTAAAGCAAACAAACTGTTTTAAATGAGATTTCCAGATTCAGAAACAGAGCTGGTCTCAAGGTAGTTGACCAAATTTTAAAAATCTAGCTAATAGGCCCCAAGATTAAAGTAAAGGAAGCATATTTTGAGCACAGAAATGTGCAAGAGGAATGTGGGACATTATTATTGCTGAGATGAAGTCCACACAGTTATCACATTTTCCCCTATGTGCAATATCTGAAGAATCCCTCAGTCAGTGTGATCAAAGAATTTTATTAAAGCACACATAAGCATTAGTTTGGTGGTGTGACTGAATACAAAATACCACAGCGGTCTTACTGGATCTAGTGCTGTTTAAAATTTTAAAAGGAACTCTTGTCATTTTATCTGAAAAGCATACAGCTTTCCACTTCGGGTACAGATGGGAACTGTCCCACAGCAACTTTGATTTGCTTGGTCCCATAGAGATAATGCCTGATTGATAAGCACTCTTAAGAGAAAAATGAAAGGAAATAGTGGTTGTTCTAGTAGTAAAAGGATGAGAAAGGAAGCAAACAATAAATGATGCCTGTGTTCTGCACACTGTCCTTTCTGCCTTCAGCCATTTTTTAGAGTTTGCTCTAAAACCGGGTGATTTAGGAAAAACTAGATCTTCTATAACACCAGAGCTGAAACAAATGAAAATGTAATCTTCACTTGCAAAGGGGTGTTTGCGTTTACTTAGGGTTCTCAGATCTCAGGATGTGGGCCAGAGTCACAGGGATTGGACTTCTCTCTCTCTCTCTCTTTTGTGTGTCAGGAGCGACTTGAAAAACTGCAAGTTGCTTCTGGTGTGAGAGAATTGGCTGTCTGCAAGGACATTGCCCAGGGGATGCCTGGATGTTTCGATGTTTTACCATCCTTGTGGGAGGCTTCTCTCATGTCCCCACATGAGGAGCTGGAGCTGACAGAGGGAGCTCATTTGTGCTCTCCCTGGATTTGAACCTCCGACTTGTCAGTCTTCAGTCCTGCCAGCACAAGGATTTAACTGATTGCACCATTTTTCTCTAATCTTCAGGGTGAGGAATCTCAAGGCAAGAGCATTCCTTTGAAAATACGCAAGATCCCTGGTTATTTTAGAATGTTTTGTGTTCAGAGTCGATCTTAGCAAACAGATCTTAAGTTGTTTTTAATTGCTTGTATTATTGTTTTATTGCTTGTATTGTTGTGTTGGGCATGGCCTCATGTAAGCCGCGCCGAGTCCCTTGGGGAGATGGTAGCGGGGTACAAATAAAGTTAATAAATAAATAAATAAATAAAATTAGTTGTACCAGCAGTGTGTTCTTAAAAGAAGGGTTTTCAAAGATGTTAAAACAGAGCCGGAGAAAAATTATGTCTATACAGTTTTTTTCCTGCTCTATAGAGACCTTGAAAACTCCATTTTGTTAGTATATTGAGAATTTTTTTCTAAGATATGTCAGACTTAGTGTTCATTATTTGAGTGACAAATTCTGGACAATTTGGCTGATATTTAATGTCTCACAACCCCAAAAGCTAATGCAATTCAAGGTTGCACCAACTGGATTATCATGTTCACAGATCAAATATAACAATATTACCACTCTATTCTTTTCTGGTCAGACCTTACATGGTGTCCTGTTTCCATTTCTCAAGTGAAAGAAGGTTATTGACAAGCTGGAATATGTCCAAAGCAGGGTGACCAAGACATCAAAGATTTGGAAACCAAGCCCTGTGAGAAAGGATTTAGGGAGCTGGATATGTTTAGCTTGGAGAAAGGGAGTGGTGATGTTATTGCCGTGTGTGTGTGTATAAAGGAATGTCATTGAAGGGAAATTATTATTATTATGTTCCTTATGCAGGAGGGGCACCATTGTGTCCCTAGTGCAGGGGTGCAGGAATAGCAATGTACCACTAGGGGGGACTGGCAAGCCATACCTCCGGGGAACATAGCAGATTCCAGCCTCCTGACGTTTACGCTTCACACCTTTCTGGCAAGGGGATGCAGGGGGCATCATGACCTGGGACTGATAGTGGGCTGCAGGCTACCTCACCTTAGGATGAGCTCACCTCTAGCCAATCACTCTGCCAATGATGTAATCCAACCCACTGTCACCAGGCAAGCTTTGCAAAGAGCACAAGAAAGATATATAAACAGCTTGGCTGATCAATAAACTTTGAGGTCACTTCTTCACCCCCCCCTTGACTGTCTGGTGGTTTTCTTCATGTGTCTCCAACATGTCATGTAGAAAATGGAACACACTTATTTTATGCTGCTCCAGAGATTAAAGCACAACATTGGGAGAAAAGAGATTCCATTTAAACATTAGGGACAACTTCTTAATGGTAAGAGCTGTTTGACAATGGAATAGACTGTCTCAGTGGGTGGTGATCTCTTCTTTAGAAGTCTTGAAAGAGAAGTTGGATGGTTATTTTTTTTCAAAGTGCTGTAGTTTTGTGTCCTTGCAAACTGGTAGGCATCTAAAGATGGATCCATGAAACACTTTTAAAGCTGCTGAGATTTAAAAGAAGCCTGCGTAAAAAATGCAACCCGACTACCCTGCCCCCTGCCCCAGAAGTACAAATAGCCAATATTTGTCAGAAAGAGATTAGGAGGACTGAATGTAAGAATGAGCCCAGGCCTGCAAGAAATTCTAAAATGACAGAAACTGGGGGTCAGCTATGTTCAGTGCAAAATAAAAAACAGAAAGTAGTAGACCCAATGCATAGAAAAGATGTAAAAATATACAGAGAGAAAACAGAACTGCTCATCATTTCCTTGGCCTCTGTCCTGTCCCAAAACAAAAACAGCAGACCAGTAAAAACTTCATTTTGGGTCCTATTTCTTCAGTTGCTGCTAAAATGAACCAGTTTTCTCTTATCATCCCACCTTTTTTTACTTCAATGGCAACGAACTTAATTCAAAGTGAAAAAGTTATTTACACTCAATTAACTCAGCAGGAGAAGAAGCAGAGCTGGGAATAGAATCTTGCTCTTCTCTGTAGGCTGAGGCAAAAGGAAAGCTCTGTAGCCTCTTCTAGTTTTCTCTTTTTCCTCATTAATACTTTGCACTATCTTAACCAATTTCAGATGTTGCTTGGGGACACACATCATGGTTTTCACCTGTGAAATGTTGGAGAATATGAAGCAGTGCACAGTCCTGTAGAAACAGAATAAATAAAGCACTGAGACAGTTCCAGCCAACAATGAGTAAGGAAGTGATACAGAAATACTAATATATATCCAAGTAATTGAAGTCTCCAAGGACAAATAAACTGCAATAATGGCACTAAAAGAACACTAAAAGATGTAATCTCGGAAAATCTTTCTGTAATTTTATAGAATTATTTGACAACAGGGGAGGTTTTTGCATGAAGTGGTTTATCTAGGACCACGGATAAGAGGATCCATGCTCGGTGAGCATATGCTAAAACCAGAAGGGCCACGACAGAGAAGCAACTCACCAGGTCTATGCTCCTGTTCAGAAGATTTCACAACACTTTCTGTCCCTGTGATGATTGGATTTTGAAAAAAAAAATTGTTTGTTGTGGAAACAAAGATTGGTGATAAAAATTCAGTTGAGATAACATTTCCCCATAAGAATTCTTTCAGGAGTGAATGTCCCCCCTGAGGGGTTGATTTCTTTTACTTCCTATATAGGGACAAAGGGGACAGGAATACTTGTTTTAAAATCCTTTTCCCATGTCACTGCAGCTCCAGCCATGTTCTCTGCTGATTGGCATCCAACTACAACAGAGCCCTCTATAGAAAAAGAAATATTTCAAAGCCCCATTTAGTGGACCTCATAGTAACTTGAAAAAATCAGTAGAGCTGGGACAACAAGCATTTTGCATTGCAGTTATATGAATCCCTAGCCACCATGGCTATCAACAGTCCTTGCTGGTGATTCTGGGAATGTTAGTTCCATTTTTTTTTTCCTGAGCAATAATGGAAAGTGTTGCAGACATCTTTCAGTTTGGGGAGTATAGCAAAGGAATTAGTTTCCTTACTTTTATAGAGCTTTGTAACAATAACAGAAATGGTGAGAGAGACTTGGTGTCCTAAGGTTAAATTACTTTTAAAATATAAGTCACCAAGGTATCTCCAGTGTATAAGAAGATCCACATCCACCCTCCAGGGAAAATTTGTCCTTCAGTTCATCACTGTATTTGGTTTGATCCACAGATATACTGACAGACCAAATCACACCCTCTTTTGTTAAGCTGACCAAATATTTTGTTTAGAGTTCATGTATTTTATTTTGCAAATGACTTTGAGCTGAGGATCTAAATTCTATGTAAACACTTCAGAGAGAAAGAGAGAGAAAGCCATCAAATAATTCCTTGCAGGAGAAGATGGGGAGAGGAATAACCCCACATACCATACATAGCAAAGAATGTGCTGTGAATAATGTGAGTTATAGCAACAGCTTTGTGATAACAATCTCTGAAGCTGACTATCCTGTGAGTCATAAAAGAAGACAAACTGTGGAGATAAAACAAAGCAGCAGAAAACAAGCAATGGCAGCATGCCGTCACCAAGAAAGTGGAATTGTTTATTTTCTAAGCAGCAGACACAAATTTAAAGAGGTTGAATCATCACAAAAACCACATTGCATGCAGGTTTGGTGGGAAATGGAACAATATTGGGAACAATTGTCTCGATAGAAACCATGATCCAATTAGAGCATGTTGTGTCATTTTCCAAAGAGGTCTGATAGGAGGCAATTGGGGGAGGGGGAGGAAGCATTATAGTTACATGTGATTCTCCAGATTTTGTGGAAATAATGCTGTGAGTTGTCATCCAGCAGTATCTTGGTGGAGGGATGAGTGTTCCTCTCCTAGAAATCTACATCAAACCATGAAGTTCTCTTTGTGACCTTGAATGAGCCAGCAACACTTAGCTTAGTCTTCTTATTGATTTGGAGAAAAAACAACAACAACAAAGAGTTCCACAAAACCTTAAAGACTAAATACTTTGTTTGGCATACACTTTTGTAGGCTGATACTTAGTAGTCTTGAATTCAGGAACAGCATTAAAGCATTTAATGCAAACACTGTCTGTGGCTCCTTAAGGTCATTTTTGAAGAACCCAAGGTCTCCAGTATGTCCCTGAAAACAGCCTTTGAGTGTTTTAGGTCAAATACATGCTATTTTCAAAGAGGAAGTAAAGAAAAATTGATCTCTACTAGGTGTAAAACATTCTAAAGCCCACATCTAAACTAACTATTTAATGCAATTTGAACTGCATTATATGAGTCTGCACTGATCATATAATGTGGTTTGAACTTGATTAAATATTCAGCCTAGATGGGGCCTGTGAGGCAGGCATGTAGCCAGGGGGGGGGCTCGGGGGGCTTCAGCCCCCCCCGAAATTCTCATGGTGGTTCGCGAAAAGGCCTTACTGGTGCATTATTTAAACTGTTATGTTTATTCATATCATGATCTGATCACCATACTCAATATATCCCATATGCATGGGGGTATTGGGGTAATGATACAAAAGGTTTGCTAGGCTAGACCCTCTTTCACTCAGACTCAGCCCCCCCCGAAACTCAGCCCCCCCGAACCCCCCCGAAAAATTTTTTAGCCCCCCCCGAAACGAAATCCTGGCTACGGGCCTGCTGTGAGGGTTTAAAAACATGGCAAAATCACCCCCATGTCCTTAGGGGCTCAGGTGGCTTATTTATATTAAAAATAAATGTTGTTTTGAATTGAAAACTGCTTTCCCATCACCTTTGAGAAATGAGGTGTAGCTCTCCAAAGTGCCAAGGCAGACAATGTGATATCCCATACCCTTCCAGTTTCCCTTTGCTAAGTTTAAATGGACACAAGACTCTGATGCTATCGACATGGACTTGTTATGGGGATGTAAGCATCATATATGCCTTAGCTCTTGTTGTTGTTGTTCATTCGTTCAGTCGTTTCCGACTCTTTGTGACTTCATGGACCAGTCCACGCCAGAGCTCCCTGTCAGCCGTTACCATCCCCAGCTCCTTCAAGGTCAATCCAGTTGCTTCAAGGATACCATCCATCCATCTTGCCCTTGGTCGGCCCCTCTTCCTTTTTCCTTCCATTTTCCCCAGCATCATACTCTTCTCTAAGCTTTCCTTTCTTCTCATGATGTGGCCAAAGTACTTCATCTTGGCCTCTACTATTCTTCCCTCCAATGAGCAGTCAGGCTTTATTTCTTGAACTATGGATTGGTTGTATCTTCTCGCTGTCCAAGGCACTCTCAGAACTTTCCTCCAGCACCACAGATTTTCAAACTTTTTCAGCTGTGGAGCAAAAGTTTCTTGTGGAGTCCCAATAAATGTTTAGTATATGTATGTATGTATGTATGTATGTATCTATCTATCTATCTATCCATCCATCTATCCATCTATCCATCTATCCATCTATCCATCTATCTATAGCATGGGCTATGCCAGTGGCAGATGAATGGAGAAGTGTTTGTGTGAACTAATTCACAAAGTGCAAAAAAAGGGGGAAGAAAGAACAATACTATAATTAAAATGAAGAACAATTTTAATGAACATGAACTTAACAGTATTTCAATGGAAGACCCCTGGGGCCATCCAGTCCAACCTTCTTCTGCCATACAGGAAAAACACAATCAAAGAAGCATGGCTGTCCAGCCTTCGTTGTAGTAGTAGTAGTAGTAGTAGTAGTAGTAGTAATAGTAATAGAAACCCCAGAGGTCATCCAGATCACACACACACACCCTTCTGCATCTAAGAAAAACACAATCAAAGCACTCCGTGAACAGTTGGAGGGAAATAGGATTTTCAAAGCCAAGAAAGTGGGAGGGGGAAGGATCTGGGCATTCAGGAAAAGTGTCGGCAGAGAGGGATGTGGGGAAAAAGGATCTATGCCACAGGAAGATGGTGCTGCTACTGTTGTTTCTGCCTCAAAACTTTAATTTTCCTGCATTTTTGAGGAGGAGAAAAGAGGAGGCAGCTGGAAGCTGCATGGTGCTGAGCACAGTTTGAGAACTCCTTTTCTAGAGGAAGGAGCACCAATAGCAATTCAAGAAAAGAAGTATTTTGTAGAAACCCTAGAGCTAAGTGTGATACTTAGGGATTGCATGAAGAAAGCTCAGCTTAGCCCAGAAGAGAATGTGGCCCCATTGTCTTTTGTTCTATACACCCTTCATGTCCTGAACTCTTTATGCAAAGTATTTCTTAATGTTTGGCCATATCCATCATATATATCCCGAGTTTTCTGTGTTACAATTAGCTCAGCAAAGAGAGTCCATTGTCAGCTAGAAGTTCTAGTCCAGTAGAAAACATTTAAAAATGACTTTGCAAGTTGAAACTTAGAGAGCAGCCATAAATAAGCACATGTTAAACACTATAACTTCCTACTATCCTGGTACCTCTTCACACAGGGCAAAATAGCCCCACTTTGCTGCTTTCAGCTGCAACTTGGATGGGGGCTGCCAAGTGCCATCAGACGACACACGACAGGCCCTGCTCACATTTCTCCCGGAGTAGAGGGGAAGCACCAGCACTTTCCTCTCCTTTTCCCCATATGATGGCGGAAAGGGCTTTAGGGCAACATGCATTGCCGCCCTTTCTCCCATCTGATGGTGACAGGGACAGGGTATCTACGCGCCTTGTCCCATCTGCTCTGTGTGATGGAGAAAAGAGGGAAGGAGGGCAGGGCACCCCAAGGCATCCCTTCTTTCTTCTCTTTCACCAGCAACTATTGGCACAACTGCGTGGCCCCCTTGGGCTGTGTGAAGAGGTTCCCATTTGGACGAGGACAGTCCTGGCTAATTCTCTGCTGTCTGACTTTTTCAGCTGCTTTTTTAAAAATGTCCTGATTTTTTCTCTTAAAGAGCTGGGCATGTTTAGCCTGTAGAAGAGAAGGCTGAAAGGAGACATGGTGGTCATGTATAAATATGTGCAGGGAAGTCATAGGGAGGAGGGAGCAAGCTTGTTTTCTGCTATCCTGGAGATTAGGACGTGAAACAATGGCTTCAAACTACAGGAAAGGATATTCTACCTGAACGTTAGGAAGAACTTCCTAACTGTGAGAGCTGTTCAGCAGTGGAACTCTCTGCCTTGCAGTGTTGTGGAGGCTCCTTCTTTGGAGGCTTTTAAACAGAAGCTGGATAGCCATCTTTTGTGGGTGCTTTTAATGTGATTTTCCTGCTTCTTGGCAGGGCGTTGGACTGGATGGCCCATGGGATCTCTTCCAACTCTATGATTTTATGATTCTCTCCTTGTCTCACTTATTTCTTTTATCCTCTTTTCACTTTTTTAACTCAGCAGGAGGGAGAGGAGAGAGTGGGGATTTGCCATTTCTTCTTTTTGTAGGATTTCCTAAACTCAGTACATATATTTCAAGGCTTTTTTTCTTGAAAGAGTAGTTTTGCATGTTATTATCCATTAATAACAGTCGCTTTTCTGTTTGCCATAGCCAAATACCCTTTTTACTTGATGTTGCTCAGTCACGTGACCCAGATTTCATCTGTGGAATTGGGAGGATATGGGATTTTAGAAAGAAAGGCTGTGCAATTTCTATGAACAATTGTTTTGTTTTCTCCTATATAGCAAAGAGGTATATACCACCTTCATAAACTGAAATCTATATTGTGTCTGGAAACAAAATAATGCTTGATATAAAGATTTATACCCATTTCCTCCATAATTGTTACATTGTTTCAGATCATCAAGGTTTTCTTTTTTAAATTGTTTTTTCAAAACAATGACAATAGGAAAAAAATGAAACATAATAACATGAAGAAGAAGGCATTTTGTACTGATTTTTCCATCACATAGTTATCTACAAGCACAACAAAGACATTATTTTCCCATATAGAACACTAACTGCCAGTCCATTCTTTGGTATATAAATACATTTGATTTCCATTTCTGTGAAAATGAGTATTGCAAATGTGGATAATAATTTTCTTCTGTTAAAATTGCATTTAATTGTCTGCAGTATAACTCGAAGTAAATGGAATATATTTCTACTTAAGGCCAATCTTGACAAATCCAAGATGAGATTAATTTTGTGTTGTGCTTTAACACAGAATATGTTTTCCCACTTCTAAGACTAAGAGTGGCCAGTATTGACCATCAGATTTTATTTTCCGGTATGAAGTCCCAACTGCTTATTCTAAGTCTCCTGTTTTCAGCACCAAATCCCAGGAAAAAACCCTACTGTGAATGTCCAAAAATTCAGCACCTCCAAAAAGTGTAATTATATATCCCATTACTAAAGTGGAAACCTTCCTCTACACAGTAGAATTTATTTTTGAGTATCGGGTTTAGGATTGCCAATGTGAAAACTGGAAAGGGCTTCTACATCTTTCATGGCTATGAAGAAGAAGGAATGTCAGGCTTCTACCCGGGTTGCATGATGAGCAGCAACATCTGTTGAAATTGCTTCTTCTAAACAAAACAACTATGAGAGATAGCTCAAGAGAAGTAATAATCTCACTATATTCCGGGTGGAGATGCCTCGGCTGGAGTACTGCATTCAGTTCTGGATGCCTCATCTTAAGGAGGGTGTAGAGAAGTATGACTAAATTCAGAAAAGGGTAACCAGCGCCATCTTAATGCATGGGTATGTTGGGTAGTAGCCCAGGAGGCCCACGAGCCTAGGACCCCATGTTAACCTATGCACAGACCAGAATTTTAACACTAATTTTCTGATCACCCATCCAACATTTAAATCTCCCATTAATCTGATCGGAAAAAAAAATTATGACTACAGGATGGTAGATTTTTAGGCCTCTTCCAATTCTATGATAACAACTTCTCCAGTTCCAATCTGACAACTCTAGTACTCCTAAGTATCCGCCAATATTTTCCAGTGTATTGAAATTTTGAATTTCCATCACATTTACCTCAAATTATCCTTACTCACCTTTAAAGTTGTGGACCATGACCCTAGTGTATTAATAAAAAAATAGTATTGCATAAAGCTACAGTAGCCTCCAGGTTGTGTCTGACTCTATAGGTATGGGGAAACGTGGTTTGTGGGATGCATGAAGCCCCCAAACCAACTCTCAGAATGTTTGATGGAAGCAAAATGGCCAGCAGCTTGAGGACAGGAAAGTGAAACAGTATAAAATACGTGTATGTCCTAAACCCAATAGAGCAGCATGTGTGACCTATCATACAATCTAAACACACTTTGGAAAGACTTTTGCTGGATAAAAATGAGAGCTCCCTATTTATTAAAAATACACCCTGACAATGAGTTGAAGTCTGCTTTGAAGTGGCATTGTGCATTCATGAGCATTTCCATTAATGGCTAGGGAGCTCCTAATGCATGCTAGAAGCTTCATGAAGTAATCCCACGAATAGTTATAGTTTCAAGGTGAGATTGAAAGTGGATTTAGTCCCCTATGAATCTCAAAAGGATAACCTTGGATTAGTCAGGTCCCTTCTACACTGCCCTATATCCCAGGATCTGATCCCAGATTATCTTCTTATCCCAGATTATATGGCACTGTGGGCTCATATAATCCAGCTCAATGCAGATATCCTATGATCAGATCCTGGGATGTAAGGACAGTGTAGAAGGGGCCTTAGGGGCCTTCCAAACAGGTCCTATATCCAACGATGCGATCCCAGGTTTTCTGTTTATTTCAGATTAACTGGCAGTGGGGACTCACATAATCCAGTTTAAAGCAGAAAACTTGGGATAAGATCTTAGGATATAGGACCCTTCCATACAGCCCTATATCCCAAAATATCAAGACAGATAATCCCACAATATCTGCTTTGAACTGGGTTATCTCAGTCCACATCCAGATAATATGGGATTTTCTGCCTTGATATTCTGGGATATAGCGCTATGTGGAAGGGCCCAAGGTCATTCTCTCTCTTAGTCTGACATATCTCACAGGATTATAATGAAAATAAACATATGGAGGGCAATATATATACCATCTTGAGATAATCAGAGGAGGAAAGATGGAATATAAATGGATGAAACAAACAAATGTCTATTTTGGGAAAGGCAATGTGAACTGAAAAACTGGCCAGGAATGAAGGAGTTAAGCACCTTCCACTATTCCTCCATCCTGCTGCTCCTTTGCTCAGGCTGCATTCCTTTGTGCTTGTGTGTTGTGTAGTTTACCCATGGGCTGGTGTTACAGCCTGGTCAAGCTAAGGATTAGCAGCTCTTCTTTTATCACAATAAAAGGGCATGAATTGTGATGACAAAGCTATGAGATGAAAGCCACTTTTAAGAAGAAACGACTTTCTAATTTGAACGACAGCTTTCGCATCAGAGCTTTGGTTAGGTCTCTGCAAAGCAATGCTGAGACTACTGAAGTCAAATTAAACCACCATTATCTATATCACCCAGACAATCTGAGATCCTTTATTCTAAGAGGCAACAAGTGATTGCAGTTTCTTAAGAGGAAAAGCCTGCCTTAAAAGCCAGGTTGTAACAGAACAGAATAAATGGCACCACCAAGAGGCATGTCATATTTTTGTTCCAGGGTGGCTTGTTGCATGGATAAGAGATGGAGAGGCATGACTGAGGCAGGAAAAGGAAATTCATGTAAACATAACAGCCCAATCCTCCCATGCATGTTTATGCAGGATAAAGTCTCAGTGTGTTTAGTTTGACTGACTCATAAGTAAATGTGCAACCTCAGAAGAGTAAAAGGCTTGAGGCAGTAACAAGAAAAGCTGAAAATATAAATTATGTTAGAAGGCAGCAATTGATAACATAAGTTAGCATTTAGATAGCATTCTAAGGCCATAGGACGTTTCATATGCATCTATTACCTTAATCTTTTATGAGTTGCTGGTGGGTACATAGTCATATTTTCATACTTTATAGCCACTGGGTTTATACTATGTCAGCACTTAGCAAAATTTCACTCATGCTATAGAAAGAACACAGGAAGATCATCCTTGTGACTTATCACAAGCTCTGAGGATGCCTGCCATAGATGTGGGTGAAATGTCAGGAAAGAATGCTTCTGGAACATGGTCATACAGCCTGGAAAACGGACAGCAACCCTGTGATTCTGGCCATGAAAGCCTTCGACAATGCAATTCTTGTGACTGTTTCTTCTTCCTGCAGCCCTTTAAACTCCCCAAAAAACTGCAATGGAGGGTTGATGTACACTCTGAAGCAGCATAAAGGAAGATAGCCACCCCCCCTCCTCCCCCCAATTCAGCCAGTGGAGAGCTTCTATTGAATCCTGATGCCTTCTGTTCACAGAATGACTTACTTGGAGCTAATTCACAATGGCTACAGCTACACCAAACAATTTTCTCCATTGTAAACCTGTCACAGCATAGAACCAGATCCTGGATGCATTTGCTAAATCTGAGGCCAGGGCCCAGATTGGGCAGGATTGCATTGGCCTTGTTGGGTTGATACCTTGACTTCTGTGTCCCATTCACTGCTCCCTGCTGCCCAAGGAACTCTGCTGGTAGCAGAGTAGGGCATCCATGCAAGCAGCAAGTAAGTTACCCCTTATTCTGCTCATGTGGGCACCCTATAATGTTGCCAACAGAAATGACCACAATGGTTAGGTGCTCGCACTAACTTCTGTGACCAGCCATACCTTTCTCCTGTGCTGGCTAGCAGAGGGAAAATGTGATGGTGGTGGAGTCCATCTGGACAATGGATTAGTTCAAAACTCTGGAGTATCCTTTGATTTTGTATAAAGCAGGGCAAAGTCATATTACAGTGAAATCTCACTTATCCAACCTTCGCTCATCCAACATTCTGTATTATCCAATGCAATCTGCCTCCTGCCCGGATCCACAGCTGTTTCAATACATTGCAATGTTTTGGTGCTAAATTCATAAATACAGTAATTACTACATAACGTTAACATGCATTGAATTGCCCTTTCCTGTCAATTTGTTGTAAAACATGATGTTTTGGTGCTTAATTTGTAAAATCATAACGTAATTTGACATTTAATCGGCTTTTCCTTAATCCCTCCTTATTATCCAACATTTTCACTTATCCAATGTTCTGCCAGCCTGTTTATGTTGGATAAGTGAGACTACTGTAATCCCTTCAAAACTGGAATACGCACTGAATGTCACTGTTCATCATAAAGGCAGATAGTGGTGCATTCACAGTGAGCATGGGTTTTCTTGCTCAATATAGTCAAGTCCTATGTGAGAGGGCACTTAAATATTTTCGGACTGGAAGCCATTTCATCTTCCTACTATCAGTTACGCTAAGGGGACTTAAAAAAAAGATGTGGAACAGCAGAGTAATATTTGATACAGTTGTAAATCCTCAATTTTTTTATTCTGGAGTGTTGCACACATACTCACAAATGTTTATAGCAGATTATTCCTCAATGAAGAAGAAGAAGAAAAAAATCCCTCTGCAATGTTCTTCAATCCACATTTCCCAAATGTCATGGAGGATTTTTTCCACATAGAAAAATTGGGAAGTTGTGCAGAAAAAAATGCTGTACATGTAAGTAGTATTTTCTGTCTAGAAAATATGTTTGTGCAAAATTTTACAGCCATGTGTTTTTGTATGTAGAACAAGGCTTTTGCAACACTTGAAGATGTTCAAATACCAAGATTCTCAATAGTCTATTTTCTTTCCCAATGTGGTTTCTTGAGTGTCAGAAACCACATTTTCCAATTTAAGAACAAATAAATATGATAATTCTTTCTAGCCCTATTTTATGATCATAATTTGCTCACATAGCACACTAGTATAATGCATACACGTATATTCTTTACATGTTTTTTTATTAACTGGAGCCACATGCCATGACATTTTGAAGTCTACATGCTGTAGTATTTGACAGCACAAATGCTGAAGACTGTTATGTTCACCTTCACACATGGCAGGCTGGATTGGTTGTTGTACTATGATATTTTTAGACTTGAGACATTTCTTGTAACAGTGCTGTCTGTTAACACATTGTTTTGGGGGATAATGAGTAGGCAACAATTCTCCTTTTTCTCATCCAAGATGACAGTGAACTGCTCTTTCCTCTACTTTCCCATCCACCGCGTGGACCTCACTCGCACTGCCTGGCCCTTGCTGTTGCTTCCTCTACTTCCCTGGAATGGGTTGAACACCAGTCCTGAACAGAATAGGTATTGCTAATTTTTAAAAATTATCAGTCAACTTTACTATCAGAAGATATCATTCAAGATTTCTATTGTTTGAATTTTTGAATGACACTGATGTTCTATTACAATCACACATTTTCTCCTAGACATGGACTGTTTCTAACTGGTTGCATATGGGGGGAAATAGTTGCACAGAGATATTGACATTAGCTGTTTGTACTGCTGACAAGCCAAGACACTTTGGATTACCTCTTTAGCATGTGGTGAAAAATTTAAATATGCCACCATTTCTTACCATTCATCTACATTAGGGATGAGCATACTCTGGAGCTAGGAGGGCTACTGAATGCCATTTCAATCTTTGGACCTGGCTATAGTTGCACTTAAAGTGACACTGATTCACTCCTGGTTGCCTTTTGCATCTTCTGGGGAGGAATCTTCTGAAATAGTATATTAAAATGTTGTTAAATATTTGCAAGAATTCTTCAGTTGAAAAATTGCATGTTTTGAGGGGTGTCTAGAAACTTTTCAGGACCAAGATAGAGCAAGGAAGGGCCACACTGAACCACACAAAGGGCACCATCAAGAATGAAGCCTGTGACTTTGTTTGACTCAATACAGGAAATGGCACCAAGGCCAGACATAGTAAAGATTGACTGATCAAAAGCTCTTTCTTAATTCTGGTGGTGATGCTGCATGGCTATTTTTAGCTGGTGGAGCAATTGAGTTAGTCATGATTATGATGTGCTAACTAGTTAGGTGACCCTCTGTCAGTAGGCTTTTAGTTTGCAGTGTATATGTAGATAAAGCTTTTAATAGGGAGTATTTTTAATTTGCTTATGTTTTTAAGCATCTTGTCATGCTATTTTAAACGTATGCTTCTTAAATATAAATGTAATGTAATTTTGCATGAACTTTTGTACATTTAAAAATTTCTACACGGCTTTGAATCCCATGTTGAGAGAAAATGGGATATAAAATCAGCAGATAAATAATCCCATCATTCCATCACTGATCATGATCAACTATCAGTGTGTCTAGAAAAATACAATGATGTCCATAAAACTGCGGCTAAAATAATCTCAATAGTGCTGCTTGATCCTCCATTTTCCCCACCTCTTCTCACCTTTTTCCATTTTAACCTGGATGATAAATGACTAAAATGCTATGATAGCCATTTCCAAATATTTGAAGAGCTGTCACATAGCTAATGGAGGAAATTGGTTTATGATGCAGCTATAAAGCTGGACTTGAATTGCCAAACTGAAGATGATTCCCATATCTTTAAAAGCTGTGTAGAAGAAGGCAATGACAAGTTTCTTCTGAATAAATCTTGTCAATAAAATCCCATAATAGGTGCTAGTGTTGCCAAAAGTCAGAAACGACTTGAAGGTACAGAACAAGAACAACAGAAGGAGAAATTTCAGCACTTTGGATAAATGAGCTAACAAGCAAAATTTGGTGAAATTCTCTCTTCTACACAATCATAGGAGTCCTGTGCCATTTTCACTCTGGCAAACCTTCCTTGATTTGATGCCTTTCTCTTTCTAACATGCCTCTTCAGATTGTTTAAATCCCTAACCTTTTCACTTTAAAAGACATGTAACTCTGAAATTGAACTTTTATGCTGTCAAAAGATCTATGCCAATGTCCCAAAGCACTCAGCACTTCCCTCCCTTAAAATAATCAGACTCATTTTGGAGATTTTCCCCTTCCCAAATGATCCAGAAGTGAAGACAACCATTCACAAAAGTTAATTTAGAAAACAATGTCAAATGCTGATAATAAGTGATGTGACATAAACTTCAGTGTGCTAAGAAATGCTGTTGAAGCCTACAGATTTGAAAATGGATGTCTGCCCCTGCACAGTTGTTCACCCCAGTTTAACAAAACAACCCATTAATACTGTACCTGGAGGAAGGCTATACAACAGATAGAAAAGGAGAAAGTATAACCAGTGGGTGGGGGTGAATGGGGGAGGGAGGGAGAGATTGAGATCTGTGTTTTATGTGTTTGGTTCCACTGTGCTCATATTCTATCCTGCACGTGTCAATGATTTTACTGTGGGTGTTTTTATTCTTCCCCATAAGTGTATTAAAGTCTTTTTTCCTGCTTTTATAAGAATTCCAGTCATCCAGTTTGGCAGCAACAGCCCATGACTAAACATGCAACACAAATAGCAACTGTTCATAACTAAGAGTTTGCAAACAGAACTAGGGGTGAGATAAACAAAGTAAAATGAAACAAAACAATTGCCCAGACTTTGTAGTGACTTGATACGAATCTGGGATGCATTTGAGATGGCTGAGAAATTTCTGAGATGTTTTCCAAAATGAAAAAAATGCTCTTGCGATCTGTTCTAAACTATGCATTACAGAAACTAATGGAGGAGAGCTAGTTCAGTCATATTCTGTATTTATTAAAGGGAAGAGCAGAATTGCTTCATGAACCTAGCTTTTGTATGCTATGCCTGTTTTGTTCAGGTTACTTTTCCATATGATGATATGTACAGAGGAGGTATGACAGTAAGTTGTAAGTAAGCACAGTCTTTGAGATTATGCAGTAGCAATGCTGATTACAGAGGATGCTTTTAAGTTTAATAAGATCGCCATCTATCTTTCTCTCTCCCTCCCTCTCTCTGTGGGAGGGGTATTTCCAAGATCCTCTATGAATATCAATATAGCAATATAGCCAAAGTTGAATTTTGACTGTGCTTGGGCTGAAAGTGTACCATAGAACTGGAGGACCTAGAGATCCACAAACACTTCTGGGGAGAATATTGAAGAAGGCTGAGATTTTAAAAGTGTGAATTTTAGAAGAAGAAAATTTTGAGAGTGGGTTAAAGAGAGGAGAGGAGGGAGCTAAAAGGAGTGAAGGAATTTGGGAAGAGAAAAGTGTTGCCAGGCACCAGGGAAGAGATGTGTGTAAAGGGGCAAAGAAGAGATCAAAATGATCTGGAAGAGATGAGAGGGGGAGCGCAGGAGAGGGGAAATACCAGAAAGGTTGTTTTGGAAAAACAGGATTGTTTTGGAAGAAGAGGAATAGAGAGATGCGGAATTGAAGGACAGAGTTGGGAGGAAAAAAAAGGTGCAGACAGAAAGTGGGAAAAAAGGTTCGCATATGTGTGCATGTTTATTTCAATTCGATTCTGGTCAACTATAAAACCCATCATGCAGATCAGTCTAGTGTGGTGCTCGACTATTACATACCCAGCCGACAGTGTTTTTCTGCAGATTAAACTATTGGATTTCAATCACCTCATTTAAGTGCTTGATTGGAAATAGATTCTAGCAATATTTGGCTGCTGTACCTCAACAATATTTTTGAAATGTGGCTAAGGAAAATCATGGATATTGAATGTGGATAAGAGGGTGTTACTCTACTTCATTATAGCTCATTAATTTGCTTTTGGAAGCTAGAACCAGGATGAGATGGTCCTAATTCTGATTAGCAGAACTTTTAAAATCAGCCTCTAGTCCAATGGTTCCCAACCTGTGGTCCGCAAGAACGAAAATATGGTCTACAGCCTCACCATTACTACACTGTTGCCTTGAAACCACACAGCAAATAGAGCAACTGGTCTCGCGAAACCTTCTTATAGTGCTGAGGCAACGGGGATGTTGGGAATGGAGAAGCTGACTATCCACAAAAGGTTACTACTACTACATCAGCTCTAGATTATTAAATATGGTTTTCTGTGGGCGAGCAGATGGTGACTATTGGATGGCATATTTTCTGTATCGGAAACTAGAGTTGATGTGGTCTATCCAATGCAGTTTTCCGAATCAGACACCAAATAACCAAACCGGATCAAAAGTTGACCAAAAACCAATTTGTAACCCTTTTGGTACTAATGCTGGAAAGTGGTCCCTGGTCAAAGTGATCCCTGGTCAAAAAAGGTTGGGAACCATTTCTCTAATAAGCTGAACTTTCAGCAGATGGTCTACATATATAAATGAGTCCTGACAAATTAAGTGCCATAGTAAGAATTGTCATGCCACTTCTTAAAAGCACAATACTTTTTAAAGGGATTGCTCAGAATCAGGGATTGAACAAATGCTGTATATTTCAATGGAAAAGACTACAGGGTGAGACAGCATAACTTCCTTTTTTCAAAACTTAATAAAACCCATTGTATGAATCAGAATTTTTTTTATAATTTTTGTTTTGTTTTACATAAGTTTTGTTTTACATAGTTTTGAAGATCAAATTAGGTAGGTGACGTCCCCCATTCTCCATACACTGAGTAAACCGATTTCTGGCGTTTATGTTGGCAATTTATTCCTGGATATTGGTCTTCAAATCTTGTAGGGTTCTTGAACGGTTCACATAAACATGGGATTTTAAAAAAACCCATAGAAAAAAATCACAAGGGGCCAAATCTGGAGAGCAGGCCGGCCACTCCAAATTCGCTCAAAAAGTAGGCCTCAATGGCAAAAGCATGCTCCTCACTATTCCAACACATGATGGTGACTGAACTGTGTCAGGACAAAACTTTATACTCCCGCCTCTCGAACGAGACCACTAGCGCTCCGCTACATCTTCAACCTACTGAATGGTGCGCATTTTAAAAAAGGAAGTTATACTGCCTCACCCTGTATATCCCATTACTGAATACTTGATTGTCTATGTGTAAACTGGGTATTAGAGCAGACTTTTATTTTTATTGTATTTTTTAAAAAAAATGCTTTGGAAAAATAGCAGCCCCTTCTGTATCCTGCCATGTCTATAAGTCACCAACTTTAGTGGAAGAAGACAATTAAATCTTTAAAAGGCAAATAATTTTTTAAATAGTTACATTACTATTTTACAGCTCCAACCACTGACACAAATAAAATCTCTTTCAGCACACAGCTACTTTTGGATCCTCAGGAGATAATTCCATAAAGCCTGAGCCATTGACTGTATCAATAGTTCTAACAGGACAACATCTGGACTCAAGTTTTGATAATTCAATAACTTTTTTCTGGGTCATGAGCCAACAAGAAAGAAATCTCTGGCCATGGAAAAGTTTTGACTTGCCCAACTTGCTTGGGACATGACAGTTCCTGTTTTCATTATCTCACTTGACAAGAGCATCCTGTTTAGATCACTGTCACAAGAATCTCAGGGATGTTTTTGGATCTTTCCAAGCTCATTCTAGTCTTTGTTCATTTTTTCACTCTGTTGAATTAGCACCACTGTTCTGACCTAGACACTATGACCTATATCCCAGCCACAGACTTCTACAGAATTTGATACTTTTAACCTAATTTTATTCTTGGCAGAAAATGGTTAGAATCCCTAGTCTGGAACATGCATTGGTAGAGTAACATAAAGAGGGAGCGGAGGTTGTGTGGAGAGATGGAATGAAAACTTTAGGTTGGAAATACTAATTACTATGACAACCAAAATAATAAACATTTACAGAGAGGCTTTATTTTTTTTAAAGACAATTGAATAAACATGACAAAAGCAGGCAGAAGTGTTGGCTGTTATTGGTGTGGAACAAAGAAAGAGGGAAAGGCTGAACTGGAGCATTACAGTAGTCACTAGTCAGGTTTTCCACTTTCAGTCCACAGAACTGGAAAGGCAATTCCAAAGATTTCCATTCGGATCATCGTCATGATTTAGCCAGAGGTGATATAATTTATTTACTCTGGTAATATCCTACTGTTCTTTCACAAACCTCAAGTCAGTTTGTATGAAACTCTTCCATTCAGAGGCTGCCTGAGAATTGTTTGGCTGAGAAATGGAACATGATCAATGTACTAAACTTAAAATCATCTTCTATAATAATCAGCACTGCTAGTGCACAATCTCAAAAACTATGCTTACTTGCAACATCATCAGCACCAAAATCCACATTTTATGTTGTTGTTGTTCATTCGTTCAGTCGTCTCCGACTCTTCGTGACCTCATGGACCAGCCCACGCCAGAGCTCCCTGTCGGCCGTCACCACCCCCAGCTCCCTCAAGGTCAGTCCAGTCACTTCAAGGATGCCATCCATCCATCTTGCCCTTGGTCGGCCCCTCTTCCTTTTGCCTTCCACTTTCCCCAGCATAATTGTCTTCTCTAGGCTTTCCTGTCTCCTCATGATGTGACCAAAGTACTTCAACTTTGTCTCTAGTATCTTTCCCTCCAGTGAGCAGTCGGGCTTTATTTCCTGGAGGATGGACTGGTTGGATCTTCTCGCAGTCCAAGGCACTCTCAGAACTTTCCTCCAGCACCACAGTTCAAAAGCATCTATCTTCCTTCGCTCAGCCTTCCCTAAGGTCCAGCTCTCACATCCGTAGGTTACTACAGGGAAGACCATGGCTTTGACTAGGCGGATCTTTGTTGCCAGTCTGATGTCTCTACTCTTTACTATTTTATCGAGATTGGACATTGCTCTCCTCCCAAGAAGTAAGCGTCTTCTGATTTCCTGGCTACAGTCTGCATCTGCAGTAATCTTTGCACCTAGCAATACAAAGTCTGTCACGGCCTCCACGGTTTCTCCCTCTATTTTCCACATTTTATAACTGAGGCAAAAAAATCCCAGGACCTGACAGCAGGTCCACACACAGACCTGTCAGTCCCAGGAAATGGTCCCTCTCCACCCACACAGCCTTCCTTTGTAGTGCATCAGCAGATTGTAGGAGCAATTTTCCTCCTCGCCTGCCCCATCTCCTGGCATGTTATTTCTATGCCCCAGGATGACTGAAAGAGTACCTTAAAGGTGGTAGTAAGTCTCGGGTTTTGGTATAGCATAGAAGGACCCTGAGTCTCCCAAAGTCTGTAAACTTTCAAACTGTTTTTGATCATGGGATATTTGCAAATTTGGCATTATGCTTCATTGAAATTTTCCTCCAATATCAGGAATACGCCAGGAACAAAAACAGAACCCATCAGATTGTGACCAAAGACTCACATTTTGTTGATCTCTATGCTGCATTGTTCTTTTCACTATCTGCTTAGCCCTAGGAAAACCTAGTGTCGTAGTGAAGGGTCCAGAAATGTAGGATCTAAGGCAGCAATCAGATTTTGAAGCTTGATGTAATATTTTGTATTCCTTCTAAATTTGTATCTGATTGATAGTTTCAGAGACATCTTGAAGCAATGGTGACTAGAGGCTCTCATGGCAGTGGATTTCTACCATGTAGGTTTTACCTTGAACTTCAAAGAAGTGCTAGAAGATGGGGATTTGAAACATGTGTTTTTGTCTTTACAATTTAGACTAAAACCCAGAGCAGCTCAATCATATCCACACCCACTGACTTGTAACTCACTTATCATCACTGTCTACAAGTCACTTCCAGAACTGCACACGTTTTTGAAATGTGTAATCAATTGACTGCCTTCTGAAAAATTAAATACCCTTTAAAAGCCTTAATTATATTTTAGATTTCAGATCCCACTACCCCAAAATTCTGTTTTGTGATGTTCTTGCTTTGTTCCTTCCTTTCTTCTTTGTTTTTTTTTTTGTTTTGAGTGGCAAATGTATGTTCTTTCTCTCACCACAAGTCCTGTTTTGATGTATGTTGGAGAAATGCTTTAATCTATCATATTTTGACTGTGGCGTTATCCTCACATTTTTCTTGTGACTGCTAAGAATTAGAAAGTAGACCATATATGAGCTATATACACTGGAATGCCCATTGCTAAGAGAAATAATGGACTACTGAAATAGGCAGGCTTTGCCTCAGGTTTTAGTGCTCACACTATAAATCTTCTAAACAAATTTTCTTTTCCCTTTCCTTTTCCTTTTTTTAAAGGCACATGTGCACACAATATACAGTGCAGCCTAATGACTGGTCATTAGTTTGTATGAAACTCTTCCATTCAGAGGCTGCCTGAGAATTGTTTGGCTGAGAAATGGAACATGATCAATGTACTAAACTTAAAATCATCTTCTATAATAATCAGCACTGCTAGTGCACAATCTCAAAAACTATGCTTACTTGCAACATCATCAGCACCAAAATCCACATTTTATGTTGTTGTTGTTGTTCATTCGTTCAGTCGTCTCCGACTCTTCGTGACCTCATGGACCAGCCCACGCCAGAGCTCCCTGTCGGCCGTCACCACCCCCAGCTCCCTCAAGGTCAGTCCAGTCACTTCAAGGATGCCATCCATCCATCTTGCCCTTGGTCGGCCCCTCTTCCTTTTGCCTTCCACTTTCCCCAGCATAATTGTCTTCTCTAGGCTTTCCTGTCTCCTCATGATGTGACCAAAGTACTTCAACTTTGTCTCTAGTATCTTTCCCTCCAGTGAGCAGTCGGGCTTTATTTCCTGGAGGATGGACTGGTTGGATCTTCTCGCAGTCCAAGGCACTCTCAGAACTTTCCTCCAGCACCACAGTTCAAAAGCATCTATCTTCCTTCGCTCAGCCTTCCCTAAGGTCCAGCTCTCACATCCGTAGGTTACTACAGGGAAGACCATGGCTTTGACTAGGCGGATCTTTGTTGCCAGTCTGATGTCTCTACTCTTTACTATTTTATCGAGATTGGACATTGCTCTCCTCCCAAGAAGTAAGCGTCTTCTGATTTCCTGGCTACAGTCTGCATCTGCAGTAATCTTTGCACCTAGCAATACAAAGTCTGTCACGGCCTCCACGGTTTCTCCCTCTATTTTCCACATTTTATAACTGAGGCAAAAAAATCCCAGGACCTGACAGCAGGTCCACACACAGACCTGTCAGTCCCAGGAAATGGTCCCTCTCCACCCACACAGCCTTCCTTTGTAGTGCATCAGCAGATTGTAGGAGCAATTTTCCTCCTCGCCTGCCCCATCTCCTGGCATGTTATTTCTATGCCCCAGGATGACTGAAAGAGTACCTTAAAGGTGGTAGTAAGTCTCGGGTTTTGGTATAGCATAGAAGGACCCTGAGTCTCCCAAAGTCTGTAAACTTTCAAACTGTTTTTGATCATGGGATATTTGCAAATTTGGCATTATGCTTCATTGAAATTTTCCTCCAATATCAGGAATACGCCAGGAACAAAAACAGAACCCATCAGATTGTGACCAAAGACTCACATTTTGTTGATCTCTATGCTGCATTGTTCTTTTCACTATCTGCTTAGCCCTAGGAAAACCTAGTGTCGTAGTGAAGGGTCCAGAAATGTAGGATCTAAGGCAGCAATCAGATTTTGAAGCTTGATGTAATATTTTGTATTCCTTCTAAATTTGTATCTGATTGATAGTTTCAGAGACATCTTGAAGCAATGGTGACTAGAGGCTCTCATGGCAGTGGATTTCTACCATGTAGGTTTTACCTTGAACTTCAAAGAAGTGCTAGAAGATGGGGATTTGAAACATGTGTTTTTGTCTTTACAATTTAGACTAAAACCCAGAGCAGCTCAATCATATCCACACCCACTGACTTGTAACTCACTTATCATCACTGTCTACAAGTCACTTCCAGAACTGCACACGTTTTTGAAATGTGTAATCAATTGACTGCCTTCTGAAAAATTAAATACCCTTTAAAAGCCTTAATTATATTTTAGATTTCAGATCCCACTACCCCAAAATTCTGTTTTGTGATGTTCTTGCTTTGTTCCTTCCTTTCTTCTTTGTTTTTTTTTTGTTTTGAGTGGCAAATGTATGTTCTTTCTCTCACCACAAGTCCTGTTTTGATGTATGTTGGAGAAATGCTTTAATCTATCATATTTTGACTGTGGCGTTATCCTCACATTTTTCTTGTGACTGCTAAGAATTAGAAAGTAGACCATATATGAGCTATATACACTGGAATGCCCATTGCTAAGAGAAATAATGGACTACTGAAATAGGCAGGCTTTGCCTCAGGTTTTAGTGCTCACACTATAAATCTTCTAAACAAATTTTCTTTTCCCTTTCCTTTTCCTTTTTTTAAAGGCACATGTGCACACAATATACAGTGCAGCCTAATGACTGGACAGCTTGCAAACAGTAAAAATGGAATTTAATTAAGTCATAATCATGATCCAGCCAAAACTAAATACTTTTGTGTTCTGTGGGAAAGTCAACGTTCAGTAGCCATTCAGTTTGTACTTTGTGTTTTGAACAGAAAAATATCATTGTGATTGGCTAGAAGCTGTGGATATCATATGCCAAGGGTCCCCAAACTAAGGCCCATGGTCCTGATGCAGTCCTCCAAGGTCATTTACCCGGCCTCCATCCTAAACTTTAGACTTAGGGTCATCCGACGTCTGAACCAACTTGAAGGCACACTACAACAATCCTAATTATCTCAACTCTCTCATCAGCCAATAGCAGGCCCACACTTTCTATTGAAATACTGGTAAGTTTATGTTGCTTAAAACCGTTCTTCATTTTAAATATTATATGGTTCTTTTGGTCTCAGTCCCGCTGTCATCACAATCACACTTGATGGGAATGAGAGACAGGGCCTTCTTGGTGGTGGCCCCTCTGCTGTGGAACGCTCTTCCTAATGAGATTCAATCTTCCTTCTCCCTCATGACCTTCTGGAAGAAGCTCAAACTCTGGTTATGGGCTCAAGCATTTGTAGAATAGATGGTTGAACCTGACTGTTTTTAGTTGACGCCAATGGATTGAAGATGGTTTTAATGAACTGTTGAACTGATGACTATGGATTGATTTGGAGGATGATATGAAATAGCTAATAGTTTTTAATGTATTTCTAACTTTTTTTTAAAATGTAGGTTAAATGTATTGTGTGTTGTGCATTGTTTGGCACCAAATGGTGCCTGCTGGTAGCCGTTCTGAGTCCCTCTTCAGAGGGGAGAAGGATGGGATAGAAATGCTCTTAATAAATAAATAATAAATATTTCGTGTTTTTCTACTACAAATAAGATGTATGCCGTGTGCATAGGAATTAATTCTGCTTCTTCTTTTTTTCTTGCAAACTATAGTCCAGCCCCTCAACAATAGGAGATACAGTGAACCAGTCCCTTGTTTAAAAAGTTTGAGGACCCCTGACAGAGGCATCAATATCCTTGCCAGGAGACCACTTCAACACTTTGATCCAGATAAGAAGACAAAGGTTCTCCATTCTGCTTGATGGCAAAACTGCCTGTGGTGAGGTGACATATTATTATTAAAAAATGAATGTCTTGGCTGACTGGCTGTTTCAGGAGGACTTTTGTCTTTCTAAATAAGGTGTAGGACACACATGTTAAATATTACAACTAAATCTATTATAGTTATTTGTTTGACATTTCTTTGACTCATTTCCCATTTTCTTTGGAACCATTTTTTTTCAGTGTTTCACCCAGAATTAGATGTTTCTTAATTCTTTGTTGTTTCCAAGGAATGTTTGATATTTGTCTAGATTTCCTCTCAGACTGAATTGCCTGCGGGCTGAGATGGACGGTATATAAATATAGTAAATAAACAAACAAATAAATAAATAAATTTAGTGAAATTTTAATTTATGCCTTGTGTTTTTTTAAACTTGGAAAAACAGAGTTTTGGGAAACCATGGGCAGGATGTAACATTTGAGTATGTGTTAGAAAGACATTGTATGCTATGTGGTCTGCAGAAGCAGAAGGTTAGCATACAATTTGATGTATACATTCTAGGGTTTCTTCCATAACTGCCAGCTCTTCAGCCAGGTCTTCCTTTCCCCATAGGCTGTGCAAACAATGGCCCATAGGTTGTATAAGGGCTCTACCTCTTTTTTGTAGCCACTCACCCAAATCCCCCCCCCCCCAGTATTCCAAAGACTGCAAACCATTCCAGTAACAAAACAAAACAAAACACACACACACACACACACCCCAACTGGAAACCCTGTCTGAATGTCTCCAGGCACAATGTTTTGCCTTGAACGTAGCTAATAAAACTCCAAATCTCAGGATACCGTAAGATTTAGCCTAGGGAGTTAAAGCAATATCAAAACACTATGATTGTGTAATGGGGATACATCCCCAAGTCTTATAGAAAGCCATGAGACTTAAGGTAGCTATAAATTAATTTTCTTTTACAAATTTCAGTGAGACATAATCATAATTAAAGCCAGGTTGATGGAACTGGAT
Source organism: Anolis sagrei (assembly GCF_037176765.1). Taxonomy (NCBI): domain Eukaryota; kingdom Metazoa; phylum Chordata; class Lepidosauria; order Squamata; family Anolidae; genus Anolis; species Anolis sagrei. Next base: position 269,311,904 of record NC_090021.1, on the reverse strand, counting down.
GAAGTCTCCAATTTGGAAAATTGTCCTTGCAATCATGGCTGAATGTGGAGTAAGATTTCAGTGTAATTTCTCCAGAAACACACAGAGGAAGTTGTGATTTATAGCTTGAATTTCTTTGAAAACTTGCTTGTGGTTTTTGATGTATTAAAACCGCTTTGTAATAAGGCAAATAAACCATGACTATCAGTCGAGCAAGGATTGATTTGCAACTGACCAAACCAATAATTATATTTTAAAATGTATTTAATTGTATTTATTATATTGTAATTTTAACCTTACCCACACAGTACTATATAAATGTTTTTTTTTGTTTTTTTGTATTCACTTTGTTTTAAATGGGGATCAAAGTGTATGGTTGTTAGCTGCCTTGAGTCCCCATGGGGAGAAAGGCCAGTATAAATAAAGCATACAAACAAAAATTAAAATGAGAAGTAGATAATGGAATAAAAAAAATAATTTCCAAGCTGCATCTTCTCTCAGGGTGTATCCACATAGTAGAATTAATGCAGTTTAATACCACTTTAACTGTCATGACTCAAAACTATGAAATCTTGGGATTTGTAGTTTGGTGATTCACCACTACTGTTTGGCAGAGAATGCTAAAGATCTTGTAGAACTACAAGTCCAGCGATTCTATGGCATTGAGTCATGGCAGTTAAAGTGGTGTCAAACTACATTAATTCTGTGTATTGTCGAAGGCTTTTATGGCTGGAATCACTGGGTTGTTGTAGGTTTTTTGGGCTATATGGCCATGTTCTAGAAGCATTCTCTCCTGACGTTTCACCTGCATCTATGGCAAGCATCCTCAGAGGTTGTGAGATCTACATTAATTCTGCTGTGTAGATAAATCCTCAATAAACAAATGGCTTGGAAGGACAAAAGGCCAACACATGGTTGTGTTTACTACTGCAGTTTCTTACATAGCTGATTGTTTATGTCAGCTCTAAACATGCATGCTTCTGCCCAAGTTTTATCAGGCACCTGGATGTTTAATGCTGCATGAACTGAATGAGTTCTCTTCTTATAGCAAAATGGAAGCTAGTTAGAGGAAAGTCATACAGGGGCAAAACATACATGTGTTTTTGGATTTGAAATGAAGCCTTTCAATGTTCTGCTCACATTGTAACAACCAGTAGCCTATAGGAAGGCAACAAAAATATATGAAGACAACACACCTTTCCCCTTCAGCAACAGATATCATACCCTTCAACTGCCTTGACTGGCAGGGACAGCTCTCGCTAATCCCCTGTTGTTCCACTTTTCATCTGGTTTTAAAATGTGCCAGTTTTCTCTTCTCCGTCCACTTTCTCCCCTTTTCCTTAGCTTACTTCCAACTGAATGCAAGTACAAAAGTAGTTCTTATTCAACTAACTCATTCCATCCTAAATGTCATTTCCCATCCTATGGTATTCTGGAATTTGTAGTGCAATGAGGCACATAGACATCTCTGATAGAGAGTTCTAGTCCATTCTCCTGATCTGTAGCACTAGGGCTGGTTAGTACAGAATTCTAAGTACCTCACCAAAACTAGTAAGCTCAAAATCTTTGAGGATGGAGCCATTACAATAGAAGTGGTATAACCTTTAAAGTAGTGTAAAGAGAAAAGAGAAGTTTTATAAACCAGGTTCACCTCTAGATATGTTTCTTCTCAATGCAAATATGATAGGTAGATAACACCAACAGGGTCATAAAGATGAGGGCTGTTGGCTTTCTCTATCCATCATTGGTTTCCTTTTCTGCTACTAAAACTACATGGAGAATAGTAGATCAAGAAGAGCTGAAATTTGTAATGGACTTGGTTTTCTGTTTTTTATCTATGACTGGGCAGCTTGTGTGTGTGCTTGGTTCATATCATTTGAAAGTAAGCTTTGAACCCTTTGTTAGATCAACTTCCTCCTGAAGGATGAGCAACACTAGTTGGAATTCACTGATTAGAGATGCATCAGTTAAAGATTTGCCTTTCCTTCAAGGAGCTGATGAAATCCTAAAAGCAGCAGAAATAGGTTCATTTCAGTGTCACTGTGAGACATCCCTGACCAATGACTTCGACAGTGTTTAGATTTCATTCTGGGAAAACTTGCTTCATGTTTACTCTTGTCAAGATGACAGTGTTTTGAGGCAGGGTGAATCATTACCACAAATGAACCAATTCCGAGCCTCCATTATTTCTTTGCACAGATCTATGGGAACTCGAGTCCTGCCAAAAAAGCTAAGGCCATGGCAATGACCAGCTGTGCTGACTTCATTTGATGAGAAAGCTGTGACCCTTTTCCTTCAGTTCTGATCTGGTGTCAGTCAGTCATGCTTTTCTAAATTCATTGCTGGATTACGGTCTTTTTTCTTTCATGACTGATGGAAGCTTTCTAATCACCATGCCTTCCTCATGCTAGTCTATCTGCTTGAGTTTGTTGTAGTATTTGTCTTCAGCTAAGAGTTTTTGGCTACATTATATTAAAAGGTAAAGCTGTCTCTTGGTTGGAGCCCAACAAAGAGAACTTTATCACTCAGGGGAGCTTGAAGAGCATGATGATGGTGGTGGTGAAAAGTCAACCAAGTATACAATGTGCTTTATAGAACAGAAAAGAGCATTTAGTCTCAATAATCTGACTTTGGGAGACAACACTGAAAAGGAAGAAATGTTTGCCAAGGGTAAACAGGGGAAGTATGTTTCAAAACAAAACTGTTTAGGATAAGTTATGCATTGGAAAGAGCCTGTTCTCTAGATAAATGATAATACAGTTCTTATCATTAATATTAAAACATGAAGTCATACAGACTTAATCTATCCATTCATTCAAAATGCATTCTGCTTTACTTATTTTAGGGAACAAACTAATGCTTTCTCAATCCCTCCTTCTGTAAAACAGCAAATAAAACAATAAAACTAGGATCAGAATAGAAACAATGATAATATACATTTTTCATGTGTATGCAACTACTCACAAGTTATTATTGCACTCTGGTACATAGTGGCACTAAACTACTCTCTAAAGGTACCAGATCCCATCTGATCTTGCAAGCTAAGCAGAGGCAGCCCTTGGTAGTACTTATGTGGGACAGCCAATGAATACCAGGTACTATATGCTATATTTCAGAGGAAGGAAATGGCAAAACCACTCCTTGCCAAAGAAACCCCTTTGAAATTCAGGATTGAAATAAGCTGACAGGTGACATGAGACACAAACCAACACACTGTTCAACACTATGAGGATGAGATATATTGATATAGCCAAAGCCATTCATTCATTTTGTGTCTGAGATGGCATCTGAAACAAAGCTTGGCACACATGGTTGACTACATTCTGTGAATTCCAACAGTCAAGGGTTTCTTCCTAGGCACACCATAATACCAAATGCATCTAATAAGGATGAAGAGGCCTGCTAAATTACTAATGACTATGTACTGAAATCATTCCCTAAAGAGACTTATTAGAAGAACCGTCTCATCAGGAAAACTCTTCTATGTGAGAACACTCATAGAAAACAATGTATGGTGCTTGAATGCATCATGGTTATTTTTCTGCATGTAATATCGAATTTGGATTGCAGTTTATGGAACTGAGACACAGAAGTGACACTGAAGAGGCTGCATGAACATGTTGGATGGAGTGATGGTCCTAGAGAGGTGCCCTTTCTATGACACTAAACAAGATCCCTGCTTTAAGCAGCCATAAAGATAAGTTTTTTTTAATATGGTATAATTGAAGACCAGAATGCCAATATAGTACACAGAATATGGCTGGACTGGAAGCTAAATCCTATTTCAACACTGGAAATGGAGAAATGTCTTCCCGAGACAACAACAGAAATTAGTTTTGAAGGCAGAGACAGTGATGTATGGCATGGAGGGTAACAGGCAGGAAACTGTCCTCTAGGCTGAGCTGAGTATGTAATTTTGCTAAATGGTAGCACTTGCACTGAGGGAAGAAGATAAATAGACCATCAAGGGCAGAGGCCATTGAGTGTTCTTTTGTACTATTTGAAAAGAGCCCATTAATTGCAGTGGAACCTGAGCAGGAGAACCATCCAAAGGAACTAGGCTTAGTGTTACGGAGTCTGGATCTACACTGCTATATAATCCAGATTATTGAAGTAGATACATAATTAACATTATCTGCTTTGAACTGGATTATATGAATCTACACTGCCATATAATCCAGTTCAAAACAGATCATCTGGATTTTATATGGCAGTGAAAATGGGGCCTTAGCAGCTTGCATGCACACATGTATCTGTCACAGGAGCCCTATGATGACGGTTGGAATGGATGTAAATTGTACTTTAGCAATGCTTGCTACATTGCAGGCTGGAGCTCTTTTGGAAAAAGTATAGCATTGGAGTGGCAGGGGATATTACAGGCCATTAATAATACATACTGTCTAGATCTAGCCAGCATTTTCAGTAAAGCAATATTATCTACCAAAATATTTGGTCAGGGTGAGGGAATTTTGAAGGCTTCTTTGCAAAACCCCTGATGAGATTTCCATGGAGATAGTTACAACATTTGCAGGACTGCCAAATTCAAAACCAGTATTTTGTTGCCAGTTTTTCTTACTCTCTCCCTGTCTTACCTCCTATCCTTGAAATACCAAATGTGATTAGATCATGTTATGAGATTGCTGTCTGCAATGTTCATGTTTTTAATCAAGCTGAACTGTATGAACTTATTGAAAGAATCTTCTTCTGACAAATTTGTTTAGTTTACACCCATTCTATGAAAAAAGTTTGACTGGTTAAGAGTTATTTCCCCAGTCCAATCCAGAGTTTGAGAAGAATTTTCCTCACTTATAACTCATCAGTGTACAATAGTACTACAGGATATGTAAGAAACTACTGATGCCACAAAAGTTCATAAGTATGGGGCTTGTCATGCCAGTCTATTTAGCTCACAGTACACAAAGCTATTTTGAAATGAGCTGTGACTGCAACCATGAAAAAGGTTTTCCATACATGGAAAACAAATTACACACCAATGGTTACAGCTGCCTGGCCAAGGTAGATCTTGGAGTTTAAGATCATCCGGGGAGGCCCTGCTCTCAGTCCCACCTGCTTCACAAGCACCACTGGTGGGAACGAGAGACAGGGCCTTCTCAGTGGTGGCCCTTCAGCTGTGGAACTCTCTCCCCGGCAATGTTAGATCAGCCTCCTCTCTCCTGACCTTCAGAAAGAGAGTAAAAATGTGGCTCTGGGATCAACCATTCAGAGAAGAACCATAGTGCAATAGATTAATTGAAATTATGTGCAACAACTATTGGAATGACCTGGACTATGATTGTGGATTACGTAGTTTTATAATGTTTTAATGTATTTAATTTTGACTTTTAATTTTAATTTTAATGTATTTTAATTGTATACTGTGCTTAAGGCATTGAATTTTTGTCTATCTGCAAGCCGCCTTGAGTCCCCTTCATGGTAGAGAAAGGCGGGATTTTAATATCTTAATTTAATACATAAATAAGATATTAAATGTATTTTAGCACTTATTACATTTTTGTTCTCTCCCTCCTCTAAGAAGGCTGGTGTTGGATGTATTGTTCTCCAATCTATCTTGCAGTCTCATAACAACATTGTGAGGTAGGGTAAGTTCAGACTATTCTACGTTTAGCTCAGGAGCATCTTGACTGATGTTCCAGCAGTGCATTGGCTCTCTTTCTGATACATTCTAGTTTTATTTTTATCTGTATGATTGTCAATGGACAGCAAAATGTCCAACCCCATTCTTTGTTATTTCTGGTGTTGCTGAGACTATTACTCCCACAGCACATTGAGAATGTTGTCATGGTGAAGATAATTTTAGACTGTACACAAATGAGGCATAGACACACTCAATGAGTAAAACCAATGCAAAACATTAAAAATAAACCTGAGAGAAACACATGCTTTTTCAATTCCATTATACATTTACATCCATTTGGCTGCATTTCACTGATTACCTACCCAGAAATATAAATGAGATCGTAAACTAGTACTTGTCCCACCTCTTCCAAAGGAATACAGATAAAGTATTACTGCCAGGATGGTGTTGGTGGTTATTTTTAACATCATCATTACAAGTCTTATCATGTTAGGCCTGCTACAAATCAATAGTATTGAGTTGTTTGTACTTCCAGTTCAGCTTCTCACCTTCTTCTGAAAAGGAACAGTAAGGCTCTAAAGAGCTAAATCATGCGCATTTCAGTGCTGTTGCACATAAAACTGCATGTGGAGGAGTTTGTAATTGTTCCCTATTGTCATTGTCTGTCTTTTCTTGGCTTATGCGCCTCTTATTATGCTACTGAGGTTTTGTTTTGTTTTTTTTACAGAATTTTGTTTTGGTAGTGTGAAGAAAATTTGAATGCCAAGGCTTTGCACATAAATATCTTTACAGGTACTTAGGAGGACCAGTTCCAGGCACCATAATGACAAAATTGGGTCTCTATTTTTTAAAGCAGAGACATGAGCCAGCCACATAACAATGTGAATACGAAGTCCAAGGCAGTATTCTTGCTTTTGAGTGCACCAGGAAGACTGTGAATAAAACCATGTCAAGCTTTATAAATGCTGGATGTTGCACTGCACACACGTGTAGTGGAGGATTTTAGTACACTGGGCAAAATCTGGTCTCTGTCTTTGTCTTTGTCTCTGTCTCTCCCGCTGCCCCCCCCCCCCACCATTTATATAGACATTCTCCAAGTCTATATAAATAAAAATGTAATGTTTGTTTGTGGGATTAACATAACTCAAAAACCACTGGACGAATTGCCACCAAATTTGGCCACAAGACACCTACTAACCCAAGGAGTGACCATCACTAAAAAAAATGATTTTGTCATTTGGGAGTTGTAGTTGCTGGGATTTATAGTTAACCTACAATTAAAGAGCATTCTGAACTCCACCAATGATGGAATTGAACCAAACGTGGCACACAGGACTCCCATGACCAACAGAAAACACTAGAAGGGTTTGGTGGGCATTGACCTTTAGTTTTGGAGTTGTAGTTCACCTACATCCAGAGAGCACTGTGGACTCAAACAGTGAAGGATCTGGACCAAACTTGGCATGAATATTCCATATGCCCAAATATGAACACAGGTGGAGTTTGGGGGAAATAGACCTTGACATTTGGGAGTTGTAGTTACTGGGATTTATAGTTCACCTACAATCAAAGAGCATTCTGAACCTCAACAATGACAGAATTGGGGCAAACTTCCCACACAGAACCCCCATGACCAACAGAAAATACTTAAGGCCATCCGGTCCAACTCCCTTCACCAGGGCAAGAAAAAGTAATCAAGGCCCTCCTGACAAAGAGACATCCAGCCATAGATATAGAGAGATAGATATGATTCACGCATAGACAGATATATTATCATAGATTTGAAAGGGACCCCTAAAGAAGGACAATTATATGTTTCATGTTCCAAACTAGGCAGACCAGACAATCTCCACATCAACACTGACAAAGAAACAGCAAGAAATACTATTTACCCACAAGCATGAAAAAAATTACATATATTAGAAACGAACACCTTCTCATTACTTTATTTTCCAGATCACCAGTCTGGGCCACAGCAACGCATGGCAGGGGACGGCTAGTAAGTTATAAAAACATTCACCTGATATTACCGTACTGTATGGCAGTTCCTGTAAAAAGAAAAGCACACATTTTACAGACATGCATTTGCTGCTTCTTTATTGAAAGGATTTCTCTAACCGGCAATAATGTGCTGAAGATAGAAATAAAAATTAGTGGTGGTCTGGCATTGAATTACTGCTTCAGCTTGGGCTTCATGTTTAATTTAATTTCTGTCCTAAAATCCAGACATATTTCAGACTCTGAGTAAACCTTTCCTGCATCTTCTCTGTTCTACAAATGGTGATACTGGGAAAGCAATCAGAGTTTAGGATAAAATCTCCAGTGATTTTAACTTTATTTAAAGGGCAGTTGGGTAGCAGAGCTAGTGGCCCAAACAAAAGAGTTCCAAACTTTCATAAAATAAACACACCAGTGTTTTTCCACGTAGACACCTGGCCAGAATACCTCAAAGCTATTCTTACTGGACACAACTATACTTACTATTTAGGCCAAATACTGCATGGAGCTGATCCAGGATAATATGGAACAAGGTTATTTTAATGCAGCCTTGCCCCACATTAACTAAAGTTAGGGGATAGTCTGAATTCTGACCCTGTATGCAGACTATTGGGCTGGTTTGAACAGTTGGACTGGTTCCAGAACAGAAATGACTGCAGATGTTCTCATCGCCATCCCATATTTTCTGGACTCAGGCAGCCTGGGGACATGGGATGGCAATTACTGTCCCCACCTGTCCTCTGTGAGTGGTCTCTGACTGTGACATAGATCTTACCTGTTGGTTGCTGCCTGCAGTGATGTCGGCCACAACGCTGGGAGAAGGGGGGGGGCAGAGAAGAAAAGGGAGGAGGGATAAGAAAAGGGAGGAGGGGGGATTTCTCCTCTCCCTCTCCTCCCTCCCTCATCATCCTGTCACCTCAGCTGATTCAACATAACTTTCTTTATATTCTGATTTTCTTTATATTTCTATGAGATTGCTCTCTGCATTGCAGTGCTCAATTGCACTAGTCTCCTCTTGCACAAATGATTAAACCGAGAGCTTAACTCTCCACTGTTTACATAGTTTCACAAAAGGTACTTTTCATGTTTCTACTGATAGACCATGGACAAATCAGGCCGATCATACTAGGCAAATAGTTTTGTTCTTTTGTTATTCTCTCTTCGAGAAGAGAATCATCGGTCACTCTGACCCGTGAGGAGTGCATCATATTACTGCTCTAGAGTTCCACTGTAACATTTTGCTTTCTGAGTTTTGCCTATATACCAGCTTTTTCATGCTGTGCATGTTGATGTGAAACTTTTAGTATTCCATTCCATTCTGTAACTCAGCTGAAAGCTTTTTCTTTGAACTGCTGGCTGGGTGTAAACAAAGTGTTGTGACAGGTATGAAGATGAAAGAGTTGTGAGGTTGGAGGGACATTTCAAAAGGTTATGGAATTCAATTGACACTAAGGCAGCTATTATGAATACTCATGTATTAGTAATATCTGTTATCTGTACATAGAACAACACCTCAAACAGAAAAGGCTGCCTTTATTTAAAACAGAAAGTCATGATGACCACAGAGTCTTATGGTAATATATGTGCCTGAACCCAATTATGTTCTGGGATGCAATACCTGGAAATATGAGTAATCTGGCTGGTTGAGGTGCCGAAGGAGGAACGTGTTCCCACAGCCCATCACATTCCTTACCACTAATACGACCACTGCTTAACTTCTATTGCAGGCTACATATACTTGGTAGAATTAATACAGTGGCACCATTTTAACTCCCATAGCTAAATACTATGGGAATCATGGAAGGTGTGGTCATGGAGCTAAAGGTGTGGCTGTAGAGTCAGGCCTTCGATGAATGAGACAACACCATAGGACCCTGGATGGAAGTTGATGTAGATCCATCTTAATAGGACGACTGACCACTGTAGTTTTATATATAGTGTTTTTAAAGTTGTTTTTGTAATTGTGATATATGATATTTTAATGAGTGTATATGTTTGTTTGTTTTATGGCTGGAAACCGGGCTGAGTCCCTCAATGAGGTTGAGAAGCTCAGTATAGAAAACTGTGAAATAAATAAATAAATAAATAGCCTCCTCTGCTAAAGAGTCAAACTTCAAATCCCAATATTTCATAGCATTGAGTCATGGCACAAGTGGTGTCAAAGTGCATTAATTCTACAGTTTAGATGGCACCTTTACTCTCAGGGTGTTGGAAATTACAACCTTCTTCAAGCCTCCTCTTGTAATTTGTTTATCTATGATCCTGTTGCTTACTTATTGTATGTATGTTCTGATATGCAGCTTTCTTTCCATGCTCTATGTTTTCCTGAGAAGTTGTGGGAGGGGCTGCAGACCACACGATCCACTCAGAGATGAGCACAAAGTGCAGACTTCTTTTAGACTTTGGGAATGTTTAGATCGCAGACTTGCAAACACTTGCCTGCTGTTGATTCTAAGAGCGATGGTCTAACTGCATGGCACAGCAACTATCTTAAACATATCTGATAAGTTGTGTACCTGTGTATGCTGAACACATGAAGGTTGTGAATAAACCAAATATGTTATTTTTTTATACCAAAGTCTATTGTATTTTGTCTATTGAGTGCATAATATCAAACAAGTTATTTTATGGGAGGGTAGATATATTTTTGGGCACTGAAAAACACTTCTGAAGAACTACTATTTTTATGCACTGGCATATTCTCTGTTTCCTAACAAATCAGAGACAACGGATTATTCAGTCTAAAACAGGATGACTCCAAACTGGCCAAAAACCTCATGATTTAAGGAGTCAGATAGAGTGGCAGAGATCCCCACTCCCTAAGAGAGAGGGGGGGGGGGAGGGGGGGGAAGAAGTATTGGGGGGAGGTATTTACATCAAATATGAAACAAATCTTTCTAAGGCTTTCAATTCTTCTTACTCTTTCTTGCATTTCTTATTTTCTACCAGCAGGGAATTTTTAATAATGGGTTTTTTTATTATATTACTCAGAGAAGCTGAAAGAATCAGGACACCTTTATATTTTCAACCATATTTTATCCTTAATTGCCAGGTCTAATCTCTCCTTGTTTTGTTGTCAATTTAGATCCAATGTTGTTTCCATTATTGCTGTTCACGTTGCCTGTCTCATTCTGTTCGACGAAATACGGTATGTGAAAGCGATGTTTCTGAATTTTGCATGGATATGTGAAATGACAGATAAGCAAACCTTACTATCTTCAATGGAACAAACAGTGGAAATACTGATGAAAGGCCCTAAGTATAGCTTAGTGAATTCTTGGAAATTATATTGTGTTTTTTTAATATGTCGGAAGAGAGTTGAAGGATTATTTTGGTCATGAAGAAGTATTAGAACCATTTCTGACTCACATAATTCACTTAATTCACTACATCTTGTATTAACCTGTCCTTTCACCCCACCTCTTTGGAAGTCAATGAACAGTTTGTGCCATTTGTGTAACACACACCAAGAGTAGGCAGTGGATTAAATATTTAATTATCAGCCCTTTCCTTATTATCTATGATAAAGTTTCTTCTGTCTTTCAAAGCTGACTTCAAGCCCAGCTGATTCCAGTCCTCACTTCTGCCTTTTCTACATTGCTCAAAAAGTATTCAGTGGTCTCTTAACTTCTACTCATCAAGTTATTTCTCTTTCTTTTTGAAATCTGTGCGCTCTCTCTCACTCATATATATAAATGAAAGCCATTCCTGAACTTTCTCTGCCTAACCTTACTTGCTCCTTTCATGTGACACAATTTTCTTTTGTCATTTATCTTAACATTAGAAGGTGAACTTTGCTGGATAAAGGACTTATCAGTGGTGCAGTTTAGGGGGCAAAGGCTCAGCAGGAAAAAGTGGGAAAGGAGTAGGGGGGAGTGCCCTCCATTGCCCCAGGAAAAATTGCTCTTATTGAAAAAGAAGGTGTTATAGTTGCTTTGCAGTACTAGTGTCCACTTGGTAAAGTCTTTCAGAATCTCCTAGCTCATGCTGACTTGTACTCCGAAAGAGAAGTTTTACCTAACTCTGCAGCAGAGCTGTTTCACAGCAAGCACATTCCTCGAGCTCGATTTGTGCAGCCAGCTGGCCACAAGCTTCAAACTCCACTTCTCCCCTTTCCAGTTAAAGCTAGAAAACTACACTTTCCACACTTGCAAGAAATCTTTTATTTAACCATATTGTATAATATGGATCTGTTAAGCAGGGCATTTGATGAACTAAGCAGATCTCACAGCCCTACTCCACCACACATAATGTCCAGCAGAGAAAGAAATGATATGTAGACCCCTCAAGCTCTGAAGATGCCTGCCATGGATATGGGCAAAATGTCAGGAGAGAATGCTTCTGGAACATGGCCATACAGCCCAGAAAACTCACAGCAACCAAACGAAATGTAGTCTTCATCATAAGGCACACACAAGTAGATTTACTCATGAGCATAATCAAGACAGAAAAGAAAAAGTACTATGCAGTATAAGGGAGTTGGAGCATATCACACAAGTTTCATGGAGGATAGACAGGGAGGGGGAGAGAGAGAGATGGGAAAGCAGGTCACACCATAGAAAACAAAGAAAATGCTATATGATGCAGGAAAAGAGAGCAATTGAACAAGCACACAAATATACAAGCAGGAAGCTGCCATAAACGTTACATTTGTAAACTCCAACATATCTCACACTTTATCCTTTGGGGTAGCTTTTTCTGTAGCCTTTAGCTACAGTTGTAAGACTTTCAGTTGCTTTTCATCTCTGATCATTGTAACTCTCATCACATTTCTGATATGGTTAAACGACCCCTGAAGCATCCAGTTCATAGCTTGAGAAATCTGTTGGGTTTGGCCATTCCTTTGGAAATGCTTAGATGTAGAGCCTGAAAAAGTTACTTGTTTGCGCAAATTTTCAAGAATCTACTAGCCAGTTACATATAGGTTTGAAGTAGTTTGACGATGGCTGAGAATTGTGGGAGTTTGTTAGTCCAAACAAGGAACCTTCCCCCAGTTCTGCTCAGATGACACAAAATCATAAAGTATTTTCTTACCTCAGTATAAAAAACAGAGACAAAATCTTATGGCAACTTTAAGATGGTTGATTCTAAGAAAGATGCCCTGTGTTATCTGCACAGAGAAACTACTTCAAACCTATATGTAACTGGATTGATAAGCAATGTACCTGTATTCTGAATACATGAAGTTTGTGAGTAAACGAACTATGTTACTTTTAATAAATACTACTTACTTTTCTCTTTTGAGAGCATGTTTAAAACCAAATATATTTTATGGAAGAGTAGATTTTTAGGCACTAAAAAGGACACTTCTGAAACTCTGCTGTTTTGGGGCCTTGGCATATGTTTGCTCCTAACAGTTCAGAGAGATATCTAGGTGTCGATTATTTCTCTCAACAGGGGGAGCTAGCTGGAATACAAACACCACGCAGTTCCCTCTTGGTGGGGGGAGGGTCGTGTAAAGGGGAGACAGTGGAGGGTCCCGCCCTAGAGTTGGAAAGAAGCTGTTCCTTTAAAACACCTGCAAGGTGCAAGGATGCTGAATCAAAGCAAACAAGGAGTCACAGGTGGACTAATTGGAAGGTAAAGGTAAAGGTAAAGGTAGTCCCCTGACATTAAGTCCAGTCATGTCTGACTCTGGGGTGTGGTGCTCATCTCCATTTCTAAGCCGAAGAGCCAGCGTTGTCCGTAGACACCTCCAAGGTCATGTGGCCGGCATGACTGCATGGAGCGCCGTTACCTTCCCGCCGGAGCGGTACCTATTGATCTACTCACATTTGCATGTTTTCAAACTGCTAGGTTGGCAGAAGCTAGGGCTGACAGCGGAAGCTCACGCCGCTCCCCGGAATTGAACCTGCGACCTTTCGATCAACAAGCTCAGCAGCTCAGTGCTTTAACCCACTGAGCCACCGGGGGCTGAGGAGTGGATATAAGAGGGAGAGTGGAAGAGGAACAGGAGGCTCCATTGGACTTGAGTGGCTGGGATGCTTTAAATAAAGGAGTTGCTGAGAGAACTTCAAACAGCTGCTTGAGACTTGTTTATCATAAGCAAACCAATAGAATGGATTAATGTGCTTATGGTGTTCCCCTGCCTATGGGGGATGTTGGACCTTCTCACACTAGGTATATCAGTCTAACAGCTGAGAAACCTAATTTGCCTTGCATGAATACTAGTGGATATTTACCATGAAGGAGAAGGTTGACTCAAGCCAGTTTTTAACTCTTCTCAGGAAGATCATACTTTACAAAGGGTTATGATCTCTAACAAGGCCATGCCTTTCCAAAGATTTGGTGTCAGAAGTGACTTGAGAAACTGCATGTTGCTTCTGGTGTGAGATAGTTGGTAGTCTGCAAGGATGTTGCCCAGGGGATGCTTTGATGTTTTACCATTCTTGTGGGAGGCTTCTCTCATGTCCCCACATGGGGAGCCGGTGTTGACAGAAGAAGTTCATCCACGCTCTCCCCGGATTCAAACCTCTAACCTGTTGGTCTTCAGTCCTGCTGGCACTAGGGTTTAACCCACTGTGCCACTGGGGGCTCCTCTTTTACTTTCCAAAGGTAAAGGTTTCCCCTAACATTAAGTCTAGTCGTGTTTGACTGGAGGTTGGTGCACACCTCCATTTTAAGGCGAAGAGCCAGCATTGTCTGTAGACACATTCAAGGTCATGTGGTTGGAATGTTAAATTGTATCTGTGTCTGTCTATATGTGTTGTATGCCTATGTCCAATATGTAATATATAGCTCTTTTCCCCTTTCCAAGTTTTGCTATTATTCTTGAAGCAACAAAGCAATACTGGCAAATGTCTTCATCTCCTGCGCTGCTACACCTTCTAAATAGTCCTCATAGGCACATCTCCGGGATTTACTTGACCTTTTTGTTAATCATATGGTTTCTTTCACCACTTTTTTCACTCTGCCTTTTTACATCTCCAGCAAGTCCCTTGTTCTAAAATAGGATTTACCTATTTTTATGGAGTGCTTTTTACTGCTACTGCTTTTAAACTATCTTCAATAAACTGCTTGCATTTCTATTCAGCTGGGTGGTGTTTAAAGTCAGAGAGCGTTTCCTGGCCTGGATTGCAACATGTAGTATAATTGTGAGAAAACACTCTCCCTGGAGTTTGCAAGAGTTACTGTGGAGGGAGAGGACTGTATAATCTCCAGAATTCCCACCTGGGTGGGGAATGCTGGGAGTTGCCATCCCCAATGCAAAGGACGTTAGATTCGCTCCATCTGGGTCTTCTCCTGCCCCTCCTTCCCAGCTTGCCGGGACAGATAGGCGAAGGAAGGGTTAAGGGAGTAGCTGAGAGGGTTTGTTTTGGGGGGATGTGTGTGACGTCGTCTCCATCGCCCAGCTTCTGACCGCCTGAGGAGCCTCTGAAGGTAGTCCCCCCTTTTACCCTCCCTTGTGATGCTGAGGTCTGAAATCTGAGCTGCCTCCTTCCACTTGGTGAGGAGGTCCCAGTCCCAAGCAAGCCTGCCTGCCTGCCTGCAGCCGGGCCGCCTCTTGTCCTCGTTGCAGGAGCAGCAGCCCAGTCTCCCCAGTCTTTCCCTCCCGAGAAGCATGGCACCGGCGCTGGGGACACACCTGGGACTGGCCGCCCTCCTCCAGTTCCTCTTCATGTCCTGCTTGCCCAGAGGTACCGTAAGTAGCCCAGCGGCTCCCTCTTTCTCCCCTTTCCCCCTCTTTGCGATCAAAGGAGGCAGAAAGAACGAACACAAGGCACTCTATTGCCCAGGGATCCCACGTTCTTCCAGGGCGGCTTTGGAGGAATTGCGGGGTGGAGGAAATGGGATTCTAATGCTTGGCTTGCCACTGCGCTCCAGGCGTCCGCCTCCTCCTTTCCTGCTTTCCCTCTTGTCACTTCGATGCTGAAGCCATGGAGGAGGAGGAGGAGGAGGCCACTTTTCAAAGCCCATCACTCTGTGCAGAACATGGAAAACAACCAACCACCTTGGGTTTCTGACTCATGCTTTTATTTTTTTGGTATGACTTCAAAGGGAAAACGTTTCTGATGGTGCTATTTTATAAAAAGGGTTGCTGTAAGTTTTCCTGGGCTATATTGGCCATGTTCCAGAAGCGTTCCCTCCTGACGTTTCGCCCACATCCATGGCTGGCATCCTCAGAGGTTTGTTGGAAACTAGGCATGTGGGGTTTATATATCTATGAAATGTCCAGGGTGGCAAGTCTTTAACAAAAGACTCCTTTGAGCAACACTCAAAAAAAGCAGGGGAATTCCAGACAAGAATCAATCAGGGCCAACTAACACCTCCCAACAAAGGAGTCCCCCAGGCAGCAACCAGCCAGGCTTTGAAACTGCAACATGCATTGGAAGTAACTTGAAGGCACATAACAACATCCACCTCGTGTTGTCAACAGCTTTCATGGCTGGAATCACTGGCAGAAACCAGTCAGGCTTTGAAACTGCAAGGCCATTCAATGATAATCAAGGTGGCCAAATGCAACATTCACACTTGCCTCCAGCAGGCAAGAGTTCTTTCTCCCACCATAGATATTACACAGATATATAAACACTCAAAAACAGTAGAATTCTAGACAAGACACAATCAGGGCCAGCTAATCACCCCCAACAAAGGATTCCCCCAGGCAGTAAGAAGCCAGACTTTGAAACTGCTAGGGCATTAAATGTTAATCAAGGTGGCCAATTGCAACATTCACACCTCTCTCAAACAGGCAAGAGTTATTTCACCCACCAGAAGTACATAACAAACAAAATAATTAACATGATGCAGGTAAACAAGGAAAACAATAACAAATCAGGCTTTCCAGTTTCCAACAAGCCTCACATCTGAGGATTCCTGCCATAGATGTGGGCAAAACATTAGGAGAAAATGCTTCTGGAACATGGCCATACAGCCTAGAAAAGTCAAAGCAACCCAGTGATTCCGGACATGAAAGCCTTCAACAACATATATTTTATATGTATTGTCGAAGGCTTTCATGGCCAGAATCACTGGGTTGTTGTAGATTTTTTTGGGCTATATGGCCATGGACTAGAGGCATTGTCTCCTGATGTTTTGCCTGCATCTATGGCAAGCATCCTCAGAGGTAGTGAGGTCTGTTGAAACTAGGAAAAAGGGTTTATATATCTGTGGAATGACCAGGGTGAGACAAAGGACTCTTGTCTGCTGGAGCTAGGTGTGAATGTTTCAACTGACCACCTTGATTAGCATATAATGGTCTGACAGAGCCTGGGGCAAACTTTTGTTGAAAGGTGATTAGATGTCCTTGTTTGTTTCCTCTCTGTTGTGCTGTTGTAATTTTATAGATTTTTAATAGTGGTAGCCAGATTTTGTTCATTTTCATGGTTTCTTCCTTTCTGTTGAAATTGTCCACATGTTTGTGGATTTCAATGGCTTCACTGTGTAGTCTGACATGGCGGTTGTGAGAGTGGTCCAGCATTTCTGTGTTCTCAGATAATATGCTGTGTCCAGGTTGGTTCATCAGGTGCTCTGCTGTGGCTGATTTCTCTGGTTGAAGTAGTCTGCAGTGCCTTTCATGTTCCTTGACTTGTGTTTGGGTGCTGCGTTTGGTGGTCCCTATGTAGACTTGTCCATAGCTGCATAGTACACGGTAGACTCCTGCAGAAGTGAGAGGATCCCAGGCTGTCAGACCATTATATGCTAATGCTAATCAAGGTGGTCAGTTGAAACATTTACACCTAGCTGCAGCAGACAAAAGTCCTTGGTCCCACCCTGGTCATTCCACAGATATATAAACCCACTTTCCTAGTTCCAACAGACCTCACTACCTCTGAGAATGCTTGCCATAGATGCAGGCGAAACGTCAGGAGAGAATGCCTCTAGACCATGGCCATATAGCCCGAAAAACCTACAACAACCCATATATTTTATAGATTTTTTTAAAAAAATGTTGGCTTAGAATAACCAGTGTGTGTGGTTTGCCACTATACTGCAAGCAACATTATGTGTTGGACTAGGACTTGGGTTGGAGTCCCCACTCGGTCATAAGGCACTGGCTTGGCAGTGCAGACTCATATAATCCAGTTTAAAGCAGAAAACCTGGGATCAGACCTTGGGATATAGGACCTGTCTGGAAGTGCCCTGAAATAAGCAAATCCAGCAGGCCCAATAGAAATATGAGACCCAAGACCTCATCACATTAGAGAATGAATCTACTTTAAATTCGGTTTTGAGGTTTGTAGTTTAGGGAGGAACCTTTAACTGCCTCACTAAATTACAAACCCCAGAATTCTGCAGGAGGCAGAAACCGGATTTGAAGTGGATCTATTATCTGGTGTGATTAAATAGCTGGTGCTATTGAGGGTGCTCCACTTACATCTCAGGCAATGGGCTTTTGCTCACAAAACATATGCTGAAACAATTGTGTTAGTCTTTAAGGTGTCATAAAACTCAAAGAAGAAAGAAGAAGAAGAACAACAACAACCAATACATCACACAGTCCTAGACACTTGGGAAGTGTCCAACGTGTGATCCAATATAACAACCAGCATTGTGGTCTTGTTTGCTGTGTGCTAATCTTGTTGTGTTTCTATTTATTTATTTATTTATTTATTTATTTATTTCTAACCCGCACCTCTCTCCCCGAAGTGACTCAGGGTGGCTTCCACAACTCTAGTGTGGTTAGTGAAACTGGTTTTAAATCCTTACTGGATCATTTAGAGTGGTCAGAATATTCTGTCAGCTTAACCTTCCTCACAGGTATCTAAGGATAAATAATAATAATATACGACACCATGGAAAAAAGGCTAGATATCAATGTAACAACTCATAATAATGTTAATTGTAGGAAATGATGTGAAAATAGTATGTTTATAATACTTCACTACTCAAAGGGGTTGTCCATGGACCCATTGTAGCCCATAGCCTGTTGGCCCCTGGTAGGTTTCCGGGAAAGACAACACAACAGTAGGGAGAATTATGGTTCCTGGCACACTGGCAAAAAAGAAAAATGCCTATCTCTCACACCAGGTAGCCCAAGGAATTGTATTCTAAAAGACTCTGAAGTTAATATAACATAAGTGGTCTTGGAAACAAGTTGATGCATCTACACCAGGCAAGGGCAAACTTTGGCCATCCAGGTGTTTTGGACTTGAACTCACACAATTCCTAACAATGGGTAGGCTATTAGGAATTGTGGGAGTTGAAGTTCAAAACACCTGGAGGGCCAAAGTTTGCCCATGCCTGATATACACAGTAGAATTTATGCAGCTTGACACTACTTTAACTGCCATGGTCCACATTGTAGTTTGCTAAAGCACCATCCCTTTTTGTCAGAGAAGCTAAAGACTTTGTAAAACTTCAGTTCCTATGATTCCATAGCATTGAGCCATGGTTATTAATGTGGTGACGAACTGCTTTAATTCTACTGTGTTGATGCACCTAGAGGCACATATTTTCTGCATGACAAAAGCTGGCTGCCACTGTGTAACTGAAGAATTGGAACAAGGGCAGCAACATCAAAAAAGCCCACATGTACCAAGTAAACACTGTGGCATTCCATATGCAGAAGCTCATAGTGTGTATAAATAACTCCATATGTAAGGTTATACATCAGATCTACTGTTCTATTTGAGAGGATTGAAGTCAAACAGAATGGATTTCCGGAGCAATTCCTCAAAGGCTGGCAGATTCTGTTCCGGGCCTGTCAGAAGCCAAGGAGTGATGCTTATGGTAGGATGGCATATGTGTTAGGAATGGCAAAAAAGTACAATTCAAGTACACTTCGGGTTAGTCTTTCATCTCCAGAAAATAGTTTAGCAGCTCCCTCTTAAGGGCTTATTTACACTGCAGTTTATTACATCCCAAGCTGGTACTTTCTCCATGTTGAAGCCTTGTAGACACAGAAACCACATTGTGCTCTCAGTCAAATGTTGAAGGACCCTTTTGAACTTTTCTTTGGAAGATAACAGCAAGGAGCAGGACCCGAGCAGTGGGGGTGGGAGTAGAAACAGAGAGCAACACATGGTAGTTATGACAACTAAGTAATGCTCTAACTTGGGATTTCATTCTTCAAAATTTAGGCTAATTTTGTTTTAGCAAGAACACTAGCTTCTCTCGGGCTAAAAACAGCTCCTTGGACTTCTGTACTACTTCCAAGATGTTTTCAATGTAGACACAGGGTCATATGTGGGCTACATCAACCGCACTCTTTCAAAGTGAGCGCATAGCACCAATGAGGCTGAATGTTTTTCTATCTCAGTAATATAAACTAAGATCCATGGATAACAGACCATCCTCATGGAATACTTCTATAGCCATTTGTTACACCCTGTGCAGCCAGCCTCTGAAAACAACCCATGCCCTGTCTTAGTCAATTTGGGCTTTGGAGGAGAGGTCGTTCGCCCTGGATCCTTGTAGTACATATAAACTAGAATTCTGGATGGAGGCTAGAGTTCAAATCCCCACTTTACTATAGAAACTGATTGCATTATCTTGGGTCAATCTCATTCCCTCAACCTTAGGGCCCTATCATTCTGTAGTATTATACCTCTATTATTCCACTTGAATTGACGTAGCATTGTTGTTTGGAAGCCTGGGATTAGCAGTTTGGGGAGCTCTTGGGCCTCCCTAAATCACAAATGCCTAAATTCCATATAATGTTGTCATGGCAATTAAAGTGGAATAGTGCAATAACAGCAAAGTGTGATACAACCATTAGAGAAAGCAATACCAAACCTCCTTTGAATTAGTCTTACTAAGAAAACTGATAGTGTCACTCTGTTGGAGTTGACGTGAAAGCACATAAGAACAACAAAATCGAGGGGGGCAAATAGAAATCTCAGTGGAGATTGCTGTATGATGAGAACACACTAAGATGTGTGCATGAATGAATAAGTGAATTCATATATGTGTGAGCCACTCCACTCCCTAGTTGGAACAAGATGCAGCCCAAGGTGATGAAAAGGTTGTGTGTGCCTGCTGTACCATGGAGCCTCCATAGTTTGTCTGCTTGCTTCCTCTAAAACACATTGTGTCCTGTTAAAACAGTTAACAAGCATAGCAGCTCCTCTAGAACCTCACAGTAAAAGTCTTTCTAGAAATTATAGATTTAAGGAAGACACTTTAGGCAAGGTGTGGCAGCAGAGCTGCCCCATTGATTATGTTTTGTTGCTCACATTCATCCCACCTAACTAATTCAAACAGTCAGGTAATATGGTAGAACAATATGTAAGCAAGAAACAAACTGTTCCTTCTTCTATTCTGCCTTGGACAGACCACACCTGGAATACTGTGTCCAATTCTGGGCACCACAATTGAAAGGAAATGTTGACTCTAAACTAGAATGTGACCAGAGAAAGGCAACTAAAATGATCAAGGGTCTGGAGAACAAGCCCTATGAGGAGTGGCTTAAGGAGCTGGACATGTTTAGCCTGAAGAAGAGAAGTGTAACGAAGCGTTAATCCCACCGCTTATCAACAAAAATGTAAAGAAGCAGCGCTAATCTCACTAGATGCCACCAAAAATTATGTGAAGAAGTATTAATCTTCTTTAATGTCACCAATATTCTGTGAGGAACCTTCTTTTAAATATCAATTAAGCTGCCACCAATATGTTTAGAGACGCTGGATTATGTCTCTGTTTATCTTTAGTTGTGTTGTGAGGTGAGTTTGGTAGTGTGGAATGCACCAAGCATAAAAGCAATGAAGGAGGCAGGTTTGAAATACAAAGAGAACAAGATTTATTGTTAACAGAACGTAATTGTTGCAGTTTTGAGAATTTGAACTTGGCACAAGGCTTGATGTTACAAAATGGCTGGTTTGAGATACATGTTTCTGATGATACAATTCTACAAACTTCTTCTTTAGTGAAGTGCTTATACTACTTCAGAGTTCCCTATTGTGAATGTCCACACTGTTTGCCCTATACTCGGAACAAACCACTGATCACCAGTCTTTCCTTACTGGCAATCCTGAAGACCCCCTCTGTTAGATTCTTTTAACCTAAGCAATCTAACAAGGTAACACCTTCAGCTCTCTTGCTGAAGAAATATTCACAAATTCTAGGAACTACTGAATTCTCACAGCTTCACAACAGAGCCCTAACTGGCTCTCCTCTTCCCCGGGTCTCTTCCACCGGACAAAACTACTTTCCCCAGAGTCCTTTCTTGACTCTACTAATTCCCAGAGCCCTTAACTGGCTCTGCTCTTCTCCGGGTCTCCTCCACCGGACTGGAGCTTAACTGCCACTTTCAAACCTTTTACTCCTTTAGCTCCGCCCACCTCCTCTGCTGCCTTGTCTTGTCACCATGGCAACCTATCCCTCACAGCTAGGCCATGGCAATAAATGTAATACATAAATACAGATTCAACACAGTACATTAAACACTCTATAATAAACATTATAAATACAGTTTAAACACATTATAAATAACACTTTATAATGAACACATCTCTACACCTTCCCCCCCAGAAATATTATTTTTTTTGGACCATTCCCAGTCCCAGAATGGCAAAAAAATAATTCCACATATTATCCAACAATAAATACATATATATCAATTCTGAAAGGGAAACATATTATGGTTAAGTATATTTCAATTACCATACATACAAACCTTTAACCTATGAAATTCTAGTATCATCTATGGATGTGGTATCAAAGTCTCACATTTTTATACTTATATATATATTCGTAAATATCTATTGCCTATTGTAAAACATATATATCTACCACACTTTATTATAATGGGATTATATCTTATATCTATGGTATGAAACATATACAGTTCACCACTGTAATAACATCATATATTTTATAAGTCTATAATAAAACAGTATATCCATTTTGTTTAAATATTATACTATTTTATACTATATTACACATACATTACCTTTATATAATTTGGATCTACCTGTGATCATCCTCTATCCAATTCTCCATATCAACCTCAAATATCCTTGTCCAAATGTGTTTCTATCTCATTAACATATATAATTGTCTTTCTACCTAGTCTGGTCAATTTATAAGACATTTATCTATATACCATACCACAACTTTTTTCCATACATATGGTCCCACTTTGTTAATAGCCCACACAATAGTTAAACTCTCACATTTGATCATTGACATAGATGTCTTAGTGTCCAATGTCCCATGGATCAAACACAACCTCGGTTGTACTGGACCAACTGTCCACAGCAATGTCTCTTTATGATGATCTTTTAGCTTCTTTTTTTCCACTTCTTCGTTTCTTCTTTTTAGGTTTCTTCTTTTGTCTGACCTTCCAATTATCAGGAACAGTTTTGTTTCCATCGATTTTCAGGGCTTGAACAATGGCTTGCTTCCATGAAGCATCAGGTTGTAGTGAATAATCTGGAATTCCTCGAGCATCTTTTCTTGGCACTGAAGAGAACTCACTGTCCTTGGAAGAACGAACACGAATATTGTCCTGCTTCATGGCAAGCTCATCACTGCTATCTGGACAAACTTCCAAAGCTAGAAATTGCAGCTTTTTCTTTTTATCATCACCAATATAGTCTGTGTATATTAGTTTTCTTGTCAGTCTATCAGCTTGGCTTTTATTCTCTCTTTCCTCTCCGTTCAAGGATAAAGGAGATCTCTCTTCCGACACATGGCCAAATCTTCTTTTTCTGTTTACTTTCTCTTCAGATGTATGGATCTTTGTTTCACAGAAGACCCCTGGATATTCTGAACTCGCATCAGCTTCTACTGTCACATCCAGAGTTTGTTTTCCTTTAGCTTTCTCTTTTACTTTTATTTTATTGTCTTTGTCAAAAAGTTCGGCTGAGGTAATTTCTTTATGTGGCGCTGAAGGAAATACATCTTTTAAGGTCAAGGATTCCTCTTTCTCCTCAGAGTTTATCACTTGTCTTTCCAGACCTATTGTTTCTATACTCTCTTCACTGGCTCTCAAATAATCAGCCACTGGAATCGGCTCTGCTGCAGGGCTTGTTCCTCGTTTGCATGGTCTCTTCTGGCTGTACACTTCTGACTTTATATTTGGAACACCATCTTCAGCAATAAATCTATAGGGTTGTTCTTCTGCTCTTTGTTCCTGTTGAATTTCTCTGACTCCTCCTGTCTCCTTAACAAGCTCAGCCACTGTAGCGCTGGTTTCTGGACTCTCGTCCCCATCTTGTTGTATGGCAAAACACAGGGCTTTCTGTTCAGGGCTTTCATTGTTACATTCTTTCTCCCCATACGCCATCTTACAGTATTTAATCTCTTCAGCCAAATC
Organism: Anolis sagrei; assembly: GCF_037176765.1. Lineage (NCBI taxonomy): Eukaryota > Metazoa > Chordata > Lepidosauria > Squamata > Anolidae > Anolis > Anolis sagrei. Next base: position 269,288,130 of record NC_090021.1, on the reverse strand, counting down.
ATTTCCAATTAAACATTGATATGGTATGTCAGGACTGACTACAAAATCCCACATACCCTTCCATCCTTTATATTCTATTGGCAAGGTCACCACGGGTGTTGGGATCGCGGGACCTAAACCTTTTAATTTTATTTCAGAGGTTGGCTGTTGAAATTTCTGAGGTATTATTTCAGGGTGCGCGATGCATACTTCTGAACCTGTATCTCTGAGTCCTTTCCTGTCTTTGTGATTAATAGAAATGGTTTCTAAGTAGTCCTTAGATGGGCTGCCTGACAGGATGAACAGACATTGTTTCTCTTGAGGCTCTGAGCTTGAACTCTCCTTTGAAACAGTATCTGCTTCTGCCCTTGGTGTTTCTTTCATTTTATTTATAAAGAGGGTTGTTTTCTCTTTCCTTAACAAGGGACATTGATATTTTAAATGATTCCATTCTCCACATTGAAAGCACCGTCGTTTTACCTCAGGAGCAGTTGGTCTTATTACACTCTGCCTCCTATAGGGGGTGTTTTCTATGTCAGCACCCTTTTCTTGCTGTGGGCGCTTTTGTTGTGAATAAAATAGCTGCCTGTTTATTCTTTTGTCATTTGGCAGATCTTCCCCTTTGAATCCTTCTTTCAAGGTTGTCATTCGATCCGCCATACCCGCTGCCTCTACAATCGTGGATGGCCTGCGATCCTGAATCACCCAACGAATTTCACAAGGAACCAATTGGAAAAATTGTTCCAATTTCAAAAGTTCCCTCAGCTGATGATAATCTTCTACCTCAGACGTCTTTATCCAACTATCGAACAGTTGAGACAATCTAGAGGCCACCTGAGCAAAACTTTGTGTTTTATCTTTCTTCAACGTCCTGAACTTAAATCTATAATATTCCGGAGTCAATCTAAACTCTTGTTGAATCTGTTTCTTAAACAGATCATAGTCTCTATAAGATTCTTCAGGCAACTGTCCATAAATCTGCAAAAGTTTCCCACTTATCTGTGGCCTAAGGTATGTCATCCATTTTTCCTTAGCCACTCCAAAATCACGACAACATCTTTCAAAAGATATTAGGAATTTCTCTGGACAATCGTCCTTGGTATATTTTGGGAATTTCTTCATCAAATCTGGGGTATCCCCTCCAGATCTCCCTTCCTGAACATCACTGGATGTTTGAGACAAAGTCAATCTTTGTTTCTCTAGCTCAAACTCCATTCTCTTCAATTCTAACTCCCGTTCAAATTCTCTCACTCTTTGTCTTTCTTCAAACTCTCTTTGTTTAGCCTCTCTCTCCATCTCCAATTGTTTTTCCTCCATCTCCAATCGTCTCATCTCTAATCGTTTTTCCTCCATCTCCAGTTTGTATTTATAAGCCATTTCTGACATAGGCACTAACTCTGTCTCTGCCTCAGAGCCCGAACTTTCCTCTTGGTCTCCCTCTCTTTCCTCAGCCAGCTTTCTCTGTCGCCTGGTAGCCATTTTTCAGCAACTTTTACCTCACAACTTATTTTAAAATTAAACTTAAGGCACTCGATCAGTTGTTACTCGAATCCCGTCGTCTGCCACCAAAAATGTAACGAAGCGTTAATCCCACCGCTTATCAACAAAAATGTAAAGAAGCAGCGCTAATCTCACTAGATGCCACCAAAAATTATGTGAAGAAGTATTAATCTTCTTTAATGTCACCAATATTCTGTGAGGAACCTTCTTTTAAATATCAATTAAGCTGCCACCAATATGTTTAGAGACGCTGGATTATGTCTCTGTTTATCTTTAGTTGTGTTGTGAGGTGAGTTTGGTAGTGTGGAATGCACCAAGCATAAAAGCAATGAAGGAGGCAGGTTTGAAATACAAAGAGAACAAGATTTATTGTTAACAGAACGTAATTGTTGCAGTTTTGAGAATTTGAACTTGGCACAAGGCTTGATGTTACAAAATGGCTGGTTTGAGATACATGTTTCTGATGATACAATTCTACAAACTTCTTCTTTAGTGAAGTGCTTATACTACTTCAGAGTTCCCTATTGTGAATGTCCACACTGTTTGCCCTATACTCGGAACAAACCACTGATCACCAGTCTTTCCTTACTGGCAATCCTGAAGACCCCCTCTGTTAGATTCTTTTAACCTAAGCAATCTAACAAGGTAACACCTTCAGCTCTCTTGCTGAAGAAATATTCACAAATTCTAGGAACTACTGAATTCTCACAGCTTCACAACAGAGCCCTAACTGGCTCTCCTCTTCCCCGGGTCTCTTCCACCGGACAAAACTACTTTCCCCAGAGTCCTTTCTTGACTCTACTAATTCCCAGAGCCCTTAACTGGCTCTGCTCTTCTCCGGGTCTCCTCCACCGGACTGGAGCTTAACTGCCACTTTCAAACCTTTTACTCCTTTAGCTCCGCCCACCTCCTCTGCTGCCTTGTCTTGTCACCATGGCAACCTATCCCTCACAGCTAGGCCATGGCAATAAATGTAATACATAAATACAGATTCAACACAGTACATTAAACACTCTATAATAAACATTATAAATACAGTTTAAACACATTATAAATAACACTTTATAATGAACACATCTCTACAGAAGGTTGAGAGGAGACATGATAGCCATGTATAAATATGTGAGAGGAAGTCATAGGGAGGAGGGAGCAGGCCTGTTTTCTTCTGTCCTAGAGGCTAGGATGCAGAACAATGGCTTCAAATACAGGAAAGGAGATTCTACCTGAACATTAGGTAGCTCTCCTAACTGTGAAAGCTGTTCAGCAGTGGAACTCTCTGCCCTAGAGTGTGCTGGATGTGATTTACCTGCTTCTTGGCAGGGGGTTGGACTCTGCCAAAGTCTCTTCCAACTCTATGATTCTAGTTAGGGTATGTGTGTTTATTTTCTCTACATTTTTTTGAGAAAAAGAAAGTGAAAGAAAGAGTAGTGACTCGAGAATACCATGTTTCTCATGTTGACATGTTCCTGTTTTTGATCCCTTCTGTGAGGAAGGACAGGGGATCTCTCAACAATCGTAACTTTGCTACTCTTCGGTTCCCGGAAATCTTCAGGGGAAACTATGAGAATTCAACTATTATGGTTTTTTTTCAGTGCACACTATTCAGTGAATCTGAAAGAGCAGATCAACATCCATGAAAGCACACAATAAAAGAAACCAAAGGCATGTCCTTGTTAGTCTGGAATTTCAATATGGAAAGAAATCTTTTAGCACCTGAGAGCCTAACTGAATGAATGAATTTGGTTGCATAGGTTTTCATAGACCAAGCCTACTTTCTCGGATGCACCTGAGATGCGTCCGCTACCAGTTTCATTCTCTCGGTCTCTTAACAGATTACAAGATCTCTTTGTATACTAAAATAAAACCATCTCAGAGGTGTTACTAGATTCCTTCTGTCCATGACATACATTTCCCTTTTTATCCTGTAACGGACTTACATGGCTATATCTTTGACAACTATCTAATACTGTATTAATATATACTGGAGATGCAATCAAACCCTTCCTCAATCGAGTCCCCTTCATTTGGGACTGTGTACCCATCATCTCACCACCTATTCTGGGGAAGATGGAGGTTGTCGACTCATACATCTGGAGGGGGTCAGCTTGTGGAAACGTATTCTAAAGAGATATGAAGGAAAGATAAAAAGGAGCATTTCAATGGAGAAGTGTCTCGATATTTTTTGCTCTTTTCCTGTAGTTTTTTTTATCTATGAGATGTCAAAGAGAAGGAGACAGAAGGTAGAGAAGTATTTAACCCAGATGCCAGCTGGTGCCACATCAAATCTTTGCCAATCCATGGCAACAAAGAATTGCTTTTCTTTTGACACAGTTTTATCTTCTGCTGCAGTTTTCTCCACAGCTGTGCATAGATTTGGATTCCAGGCAGACCAATTCAGGATTTATAAAGCTAAGGAAAAAAGAAGGAAAACTCCCAAACATATGAGGAAGTTGCTCAGGGAGAGGAAGGCAGAAATTTGGACCAAAAATGCTTTAATTTGTAAGCCAATGGATCTCAAATAGATCATATCCAGACATTGTTGAACCTCTGTTCCCAGAATCCGGACTTTAGGCATGCTGACTGGGTGACTTTAGGCATGCTGGGGGTTCTGGGAGCTGAAATTCACGAATATTTGGACCACTCTCCCCAGCTTGAGAACAATTAACCTAGACTCTTTTTATATTCTCAAACATTCCCTATGAGATTAGAACTCAATGATATTGTGCAGGGAAGGTTAGATGCTACATTCCCATCTTCTCCTATACAGTTATCCATGTTTCCTCTAAGTCGCAGGAACCCTGCTTGAGTAATGAATGATAAAAGAGGGAGTATTTCCTTGTGACAGCAGAAGGAAGAATGGAATATTGGAGTGTTTCATTGTATCACATCACTTCGGACAGTATCACTTGGGGCAGGCAAATTGCAATTACAGCAAGATAACAGCAGGTCTTACCATATAGTATCATTTTTTCTGTTGTTCTCTCTGCGAGAGACAGTTCAAAAGAATTTCTTTGCAAAAGGGGGCCATTAAGGGATTTGTTTGTGTTTGTAACACTTTTCAAACAATCTCCCAACTGAAGAAACAACAGAAGAGGAATGACATCATGTGATGCTCCAGCCAAATACCCTATTATCCTGCTGTAATTGCAATTTACCTGCTTCATGTGTTAATGCCCTTCACCAGAGGCACAAATAAGTGAGTACAAGAATATTTTGTGTGTGTTTTATAAAACGTTTTGATGCAAAAAAACTGTGTTCAAAAGACTGGGAATATGATTTGGAAATTAGACCTCTGCCTATATCTTGTGATAATAATAATAATAATAATAATAATAATAATAATAATAATAATAATTGTCGATGTTGTCGAAAGCCTTCGACAATAATAATAATTTTTTATATTTCGTCCTATCTCCCCAGAGGGACTCAGGATGGATTCCAAACATAAAAGGCAAACATTCAATGCACTAATACAACAACAATGCATCCATACTACCAAAATTTAGCAACCCAACATATGAACACAAATTATGACAAATTATGACTTAACAACTAAAATTAAATAAAAAATGCAATCTATTATATTAGACATAAGACAAAACATCAAACATTGAACAAAATCTCAGGTAATTTCTTTTATTTTTACCTCTTTGTCTTCTAAGAAAACATTTTTGTAATTTTCAATTGTGGATCATCGTGCTTTATATTAGTAAATGGCAGTGACGTGGACACGATGAAGCATGCACATTCACATTGCCACCATTTATAATATGGGGCTTTGTTGTTGTTCATTCGTTCAGTCGTCTCCGACTCTTCGTGACTTCATGGACCAGTCCACGCCAGAGCTCCCTGTCGGCCGTCACCACCCCCAGCTCCTTCAAGGTCAGTCCAATCACTTCAAGGATGCCATCCATCCATCTTGTCCTTGGTCGGCCCCTCTTCCTTTTGCCTTCCACTTTCCCCAGCATAATTGTCTTCTCTAGGCTTTGCTGTCTCCTCATGATGTGGCCAAAGTACTTCAACTTTGTCTCTAGTATCCTTCCCTCCAGTGAGCAGCCGGGCTTTATTTCCCGGAGGATGGACTGGTTGGATCTTCTCGCAGTCCAAGGCACTCTCAGCACTTTCCTCCAGCACCACAGCTCAAAAGCATTGATCTTCCTTCGCTCAGCCTTCCCTATGGTCCAGCTCTCACATCCATAGGTTACTACAGGGAATACCATGGCTTTGACTAGGCGGATCTTTGTTGCCAGTCTGATGTCTCTACTCTTTATTATTTTATCGAGACTGGACATTGCTCTCCTCCCAAGAAGTAAGCGTCTTCTGATTTCCTGGCCACAGTCTGCATCTGCAGTAGTCTTTGCGCCTAGAAATACAAAGTCTGTCACGGCCTCCACGTTTTCTCCCTCTATTTCCCAGTTGTCAATCATTCTTGTTGCCATAATCTTGGTTTTTTGATGTTTAGCTGCAACCCAGCTTTTGCGCTTTCTTCTTTCACCTTGATTAGAAGGCTCCTCAGCTCCTCCTCGCTTTCAGCCATCAGAGTGGTGTCATCTGCATATCTGAGGCATGGCCTTTCAAATCTGTGGTAGGTCCTGAAATTGAAGCCTTGCAGATATTATGTGCATTAATTTTAATCTTAATTTATATGTTTATTTTAATTGTATGTTGTTTTTAAGGCATTGAATAGCTGCCTATATGTATATAGCTGTCTTGAGTCCCCTTTGGGGTTGAGAAGGGTGGGGTATAAATAAGGTAAATAAATAGTAAATATTGTGAGCTCCCTGTACATAACTTTCCAAAAAGTAGGAAGACCATTGGAATCTATGCCATATACATGGACAATTCTGCAATTGATTGGAAGTAGTGAGTCAGTCCTGGCCATAATGGTGATTTACAAACAGCACCAAGGAAAAGTGAAGAATCAGTTTTCAGTAGCAGATTTCTGTTTATGCACTTCTCAATATTGAATATAATTAAAGATGTATCAGAAGAAAACAATTTCTCTGCATAGTGATCACACCCTTATGTACTCAGTCTACTTAGGGATTCTTTGGAAGTTCAGGAAGATGATTCATAAAGATGTATTCCAAACAAATCTGTTTATACCATGGGCTGAATGTTGCCTGAGTATAGGGAATCCCTATACAATACTCCTGCCACTCCTCAGTGAGTCACACTTCCAATGCAGAATGCAGGAGTAAGATCTTCCAGTATCTCAAATGTGTTATAACATTGATGAACAATGGGTAGATTTTATTTTTATTTTTTGCCAATTTAAAAAATCATGGGGAGAAGTAACACATCAATCTAGTTAAACTAGGAAAAAATTACATCCTATACTATAACTCCCAGTATTCCTCCAGACAGCTTGTGAGTTCTGAGATTTGTGGTCTAAAAACTAACTTTCTAACTTTGACCTTAACATTGCTCCTTCCCTCAACTCACTAAGAGTCCTCAATGTTTGTGGACTTCCAGAGAGGCGAGCTGATTTGCTGAAAGGTCAAAAAGTTGTGTCATGTGTGGAAACAACAACAGTTTATGTCATACTTTTCTCTGCCAAGAAAAATCTCCAAGTTCCTTATATGGCTCTTTAAAAAACCCTCCTATTTAACTTTTTAAATAGATGATGGAACAATGGGACAAGAATATGTGTGTCTTTTGGAGTATTCTCTTATTCTTACCAAGCCAGGAATGACCACAAGATGTTCAGCAAATTGGGAGATGGTTTTCAGTGTTGGAAGCAATTTTAATGGACAACTTTTTGTGATATAAATAGCACTTGCAGCATTTTGGATAGCTTCAGGACTATTTGAGGTGGGGGTGGGGGTGGGGGGGGGGAGTTTTACTCTTTCTCCCCATGCCATGTTTCTGTCAAAATGGGATCTTGAGGCAGTTATTCACCTTAGAGAAAGAGTTCTCAGAGGTATTAGAGTTTCCTGTGGCTGTTGTATCAATACAGTATTTTTCTTCTTCTTAAATGAGTTGGAAAGTAATTACACCAGGGATGGGGGCTTTGTGACTTTCAGGTGTTACTGGACTTTTATTCTTCTCTGTTTAAGTTGGCATAACGAATAATGAGAAATTATGAAAGTTGTAGTTCAGCAATATCTGGAGAGCTAGACAGCCCATGACCTAAATACCCTAAAGCAGACATGGGAAAACCTCGGCCCTCTAGGTGTTTTGGACTTCAGCTCCCACAATTCCTAACAGTTGGTAGGCTGTTAAAACACCTGGAGGGCCCAAGTTTGCCCATGCCTGTCCTAAAGGTACTAGATCCCATATGATCTTGAACCATAAGCAGGAGCAGCCCTGGTTAGTGTTTGGATGCTTTGCCCGCCAGGTTTCTCCGTGCAACACCAACCAAGAGCCGGAGGACGGGGAGGCGGGGTCGCAGTGGTCTATAGAGATTCAATCCATCTGACCAGGAGCCCCATCCCGCAGACCACAAATTTTGAATGCGTCCACCTGAGGGTGGGTGACCGGGACAGAATAGGGATTCTGTTAGTGTACCGTCCACCTCGCTGCACTACAGTCTCCCTACCTGAGCTAGCAGGGGTGGTCTCGAGCCTGGCGGTGGAGTCCCAACGGCTTCTTGTGCTGGGGGACTTCAACATCCATGCCGAGGCAACCCTCACAGGAGCGGCTCAGGACTTCATGTCCGCCATGGCAACCATGGGGCTGTCCCAACGAATAACTGGCCCCACCCACTGTGCTGGACACACATTGGACTTGGTCTTCTGCCAGGGATGGGAGCAGGGTGGCGGTGTGGAGGAGTTATCTATCTCTCCGTTGCCATGGACCGACCACTTCCTGATCAGATTTAGGCTCACTGCGCCCCCTAACCTCCGCAAGGGTGGAGGACCCATTAAGATGGTCCGCCCCAGGAGGCTTATGGATCCGAACGGATTCCTGATGGCTCTTGGGGAGTTTCCCGCCACCTCGGTAGGTGACCATGTCGATGCCTTGGTCGCTCTCTGGAATGGGGAGATGACCAGGGCAATTGACAGGATCGCTCCGGAACGTCCCCTCTCAAGTAACCGAGCTAAACCAGCGCCTTGGTTCACCGAGGAGCTGGCAGCGATGAAGCGAAGGAAGAGGGTTCTAGAGAGTGTGTGGCGCTCAGACCCAAGCGAGCCAAATCGAACACGGTTTGTGTCCTTTCTAAGGGCATACGCCGCGGCAATAAAAGCCGCAAAGAAAACTTTCTTTGCGGCCACTATTGCGTCTGCAAAAAACCGTCCGGCGGAGTTGTTTCGGATTGTCAGAGGTCTTTTAACTCCCCCTACCTCAGGTGGGAGCCCTGACAATTCGGCCACGCGCTGTGAAGCATTTGCTCGGTTCTTTGCAGACAAAGTCGCTTTGATCCGCTCTGAGCTGGACGCCACGTTAAATGCAGTCTCTGTGGATGTGACTCAAGCACCTGCTTGTCCTATTTTGTTGGATTCTTTTCAGTTTGTGAAGCCCGAGGATGTGGACAAGATACTTGGAGGAATGAGACCCACCACGTCCATCCTAGACCCCTGCCCATCCTGGCTTCTGAAGGAGGCCAGAGGGGGATTGGCCGAGTGGGTAACGGTGGTGGTGAATGCCTCCCTTCGGGAGGGCAAGATTCCAGCGAGCCTAAAACAGGCTATTATAAAGCCGCTGTTGAAGAAGCCATCACTGGACCCCACTAAATTCGAAAACTTTCGGCCTGTTTCCAATCTCCCCTACTTGGGCAAAGTCATGGAAAGCGTGGTGGCCTCACAACTCCAGGTATTCTTGAGAGACACGGATTATCTGGATCCGGCACAGTCTGGTTTCAGACCGGGACATGGTACCGAGACGGTCTTGGTCGCCTTAGTGGATGATCTGCGCCGGGAGCTAGACAGGGGGAGTGTGTCCCTGTTGGTGCTCCTGGACCTCTCAGCGGCCTTCGATACCGTCGACCACGGTATTCTTCTGGGGCGCCTTGCAGAGATGGGTCTTGGGGGCACTGCTTTGCAGTGGCTCCGGTCATTTCTGGAGGGTCGTACCCAGAAGGTGTTATTGGGGGACTCCTGTTCAACACCACAGCCGTTGACTTGTGGGGTTCCTCAGGGTTCCATCTTGTCCCCCATGCTGTTTAACATCTACATGAAGCCGCTGGGTGAGATCATCCGGAGTTTCGGGGTGCGGTGTCATCTGTACGCAGATGATGTCCAGCTCTGTCACTCCTTCCCACCTGCTACTAAGGAGGCCGTCGAAGTCCTGAACCGGTGCCTGGCCGCTGTAATGGTCTGGATGAGGGCGAACAAACTGAAATTAAATCCAGACAAGACAGAGGTACTCCTGGTCAGTCGCAAGGCCGAACAGGGTATAGGGTTACAGCCTGTGCTGGATGGGGTCGCACTCCCCTTGAAGGCTCAGGTTCGCAGTTTGGGTGTGACCCTGGATTCGTCACTGAGCCTGGATCCCCAGGTTTCAGCGGTGACCAGGGGAGCATTTGCACAGCTTAGGCTCGTGCGCCAGCTGCGCCCGTATCTTGGGAAGTCTGACTTGGCCACGGTGGTACACGCTTTGGTCACATCCCGCCTCGACTACTGCAACGCTCTCTACGTGGGGCTGCCCTTGAAAACGGCCCGGAAGCTCCAGCTAGTCCAGCGCGCGGCAGCCATGTTGTTAACAGGAGCAGGGCGTAGGGAGCACACAACGCCCCTACTGTCCCAGCTCCACTGGCTGCCGATCTGCTACCGGGCCCAATTCAAGGTGCTGGTATTATCCTACAAAGCCCTAAACGGTTCCGGCCCAAAATACCTTGCAGACCGCATCTTGGCCTACGAGCCCACGAGGACCTTGAGATCATCCGGGGAGGCCCTTCTCTCGGTCCCGTCTGCCTCACAGGCACGCCTGGCGGGGACGAGAGAGCGGGCCTTCTCGGTGGTGGCCCCCCGGCTGTGGAACGCCCTCCCTGCCGAAGTCAGGCAGGCGCCCTCCCTTATGGCCTTTCGTAGGAGCCTGAAAACGTGGCTCTTCGAGCTGGCCTTCAATTGAGTACTATATCCTTGGCAATGACGACCGGAATGGACCACGACCATGAGACTGTTTATGACCCATGATACGACGAAGCGGATTTTTAGTATAAGTATATGTCAATTAGTAGTAGTATGTTATGTATTGTCCTGATTATTGTAAATTGTCTTTTCTATGTTGTTGTTCACCGCCACGAGTCGCCCTTGGGCTGAGAGTGGCGGTAAATAAGTGCAAGAAATAAATAAATAAATAAATAAATAAATGAGAGATCACTAACTATTACCAGATGCTGCAGGCTATATTAAGGATTAAAACTTGGTTGATGGATTATTTCCATTCCATTGTCCTTTTGTTCTCCACTTTCTAGACAAGCTAAAAATGCATTTCTTCTGGGGCTTCTGTCACCACATGTTTCACAGCCCTACAATTTAGGACAGACTTTCACTGGAGGTTTGGCACAGGTACGCTGTGTGAGTCATGTATGTGCCTAGATATTTCTGTGATGGGAAAAACAGACACTTCCTTGTCTAAGAAAATTCATTAAATTTGTTTTCAATTCATTTTGTAGCATCTTGTTGTCTAGAATTTCAATTCTTTGCTCCATTCAAAGGCATTAGCAAAGGTGCCTGGTGATGGCTAGGAGCTTTCCAGAGCTCTGTGGCCACTGCTGTGGTGACAAACAGCCTAGATAAGGTCCATAATCTTTTCCAGGGAAAGGGATGGCAGCACTGGTCATATGAATAGTGGGACGGGTTCAAATTAGCATCAGCCCAGCTGTTCATGCCAACCCAAAAGTCTAGGGCTGCTCCAGAGTTTCAAATACACTTAGCATTCACTGGTTCTGGTAATGCAGGCTAAAATCAGATTAACCAGTTTTATCCCACATTAGTGGACAGAAGTCCCAGAACATTGTATGGACACCCAGAAGCAACCTCTGCCCCAGTTTGGGGTTTCTGCTCCATTTAGACATGCCCATACACATACATTGGTTTCAGGAAACTGTTGGGAAAAGGTAGTCTTCAAAACAAGAAAGCAGCAAAATTGGCACTCCATTAGAATTGGTCAGTTGACACCAACAGCTTGACCATTTTATTTTAAACATTTAATTCTCCATTTGAAATGAATATTTACAGGGCCAAGGACTTGTAAATTGAGAAGTTATATACTGAAAATGCATTAGCATGGTGGATCACACCTTAAGTAGAGCACACTAATACTGTAACCTACAGCCATTCACACAACTTTCCATCAACCCAAGCTTGGAGAAGTTACTTTTTCTTATGCTGGTTGAGGGATTTAGGGAGTTTTAGAACAAAAAGTAATTTTAAAACATTTCCATTAGCGGAAGGCTTGGCTCAAAAGAGTTTCCCCATGAATACATAGGGAAAATTAAACAGCCTTCATTGCATTATTGACTTTTACTATATGACTGAAGTGACTAGGATATATAATTCAGCATTCAATTCCACTCTTCAATTCCATAAGCACCATACAGAAAGAATATAATTCAGGTTTCACAGATGGAGGTGTAACTCCCTGTCATTATGTTCTGCACACTTAAAGGAAAAGTAGTGTGTTTTTAGACCGCAACACTCCTCTAATTGATTAAAGACTCTTGTTTATCATAGTGGGTATATTTCTTTGACTATGTATTTTGTATTTAGTGTGTTTTGTTTTTGAGCAAGAAGACAAACATGGGTTCAGTATACAAGTCTGGTTGATGAAGATTGTATTCATGGAAATACATATTTCCCTTAATTCTGAATTTTACATGTAGGACTTCTAGCAGTGAAAAATAGAGGAAAAAAGAACTTTGCATCCAGAGAATTGAGTTGGATCAAGTTATTGCACTCCTCTTCCAATTCTAATAAGAGTATATTTTTCTCCTTCTCTGTTCTCCTTGACAGCTTAAAAACAGTGTGTGATAAGATAGTGTCATACTGAGCATGATAACTATGAGAATCAAAACATAATATTTATATTTATCAGATAAGATACTTAGTTGAACCAGTGAAAAGAACTCTGGTGATGGTATTATTCTGTTGTAGAAAATGTACAGAAATATTTAGGACCTTGTAATGGACTGGCCTATGATTGGTGGCGCTTGGTGGCATATCCCAGGTCGTTTGGTTCTGCATCTTTGCTATAGACCTCATTCCAAAGGAGGGGAAAGAGGGTGGAATCGTCGTCTTCTTGTGGAGGTCCATGGCATTCTGTCTTTAAAGAAGATGGAGAACTTACTCAGCCCCATCACACAGGATCACCTTCTCCCATTTCTAGCTCAACCATCTGCTTTATTTCTCGGCACATAGGTAGGTGTTATCTCCTCCCATTTTTCCTCTTTGGCACTTCCACATCACTGTCCTTATTTTCTTTCTTGGTTTTTAAATAAAAACTTTGCAGTTGTGGAAGTACTTTCTCCTGCGAGACCAAAGCAATGGGATTCAAAACTAAAAAAAATAAAGAAATAAAAAAGCACAGCTCTCAGTGAGAACAATAATAAATTTAATAGCAGATACATATGTTGGGGGGGGGGGGAGGATGTATCCCACCCACACCCCAACATCACCTTCCTTCTTCTCTGCTAGAGCAATAAGTCTCAACCATGTATTTAACAGGAAACTTTAAAAAAGGAAAAATGTCAAATATTTTATTACAGTTACAACAATAAAAAAATTCCCGGTCTATTTCTTTGTCTGAAGAATAATGGTGACAGAAAGAGAATCAAGGAGCATTAACAAGCTGCCAACATGTATGCGCATACTGAAATGTCACAAAATGGAGTTTAAATGTACAAATGCACCACTTCCAACCCCAAGAAAAATACCAGTTTTTTTTTTCCAAATAATTTTTATTAAACATTTTATAAATCAACACAGGGAAAGAGGGGGAACAATAACAAGAGGATAGAAAAGAAGGAAGGGTAGCACAAAAACACAACAAAAAAAACACCTAAACTAATCTAAAATGACCTCCACTCCAACCTCAGGATCTTCTCACTCTACTTCTCCAACTTACTTATCTATTCTTGTCCTCTAAAACTTTTATCTTTAAGTTTCTTTTCGTAGTCATAGAAAAAGGTCCAGTCTGTTCTCTTTAGCGATTTTCCAGTATTTCTTCTCATCAAAAAAGTTAGTTCATCCATGTCTCTTGTTTCTTTAACTTTCTCCAACCATTCTTCAATGGTCGGTATTTGGTCATTCTTCCAATATTTGGCAAAAACAATCCTTGCCGCTGTAGTGTAGTATGTAAATAATTTGTCTTCATTCTCATCCAGTTTAAAATCCGAATCTGTAAATCCCAATAAATAATACTCAGGTTTCTTTTTGAATCTCTTCTTCAACATCTTTTGCGTTTCCTCATGGACCGAAGCCCAAAACTTAGTTGTATCCTTACAAGTCCACCACATATGGTAGAATGTGCCTGTTTGTTCCCCACATTTCCAACATTTATCTGAGACATTTTGATACATATGACTAAGTTTATTCGGTGTCAAATACCATCTATAAAACATTTTATACCAATTTTCTTTCAGGTCCATGGCATATGTATATTTCAACTTTTTGTTCCATATTTGCTCCCATTCTCTAAACTGGATGGGTCGTCTTAAATTTTCGGCCCACTTAATCATACATGTTTTCACCTGTTCAATTTCCGTTTGCCATTGGACCAATTTATTATAGAGTATTGTCACTGTTTTCTTTTGTATTCTTAATACTTTATCCCATGTGTTTTCTTCCCAGTCAAAACCAATTTTTTGATCTTGTTTGAAATATTCTTTAATTTGTAAATAATGTAGCCAAGTTATATTGCCATAAAAATTCTTGAGTTGTTCAAAAGATTTAATCTCCATTTTCCCTTTTACCAAGATATCCTTATATCTTGGCCAAACCCTTCCTTTGTCTGGAAAGGAAAAAGGCCAAGAATAAACTACATAAATCTGATAGATAAAAAATCCAGAGGAGGGTTGGGATTTCCTGATTTGAAGACTTATCATGAGGCATGTGCTCTGTCATGGATAAGAGACTGGATGACGTTAGACAAAGAAAAGTGTTTAAATTTAGAAGGTCATGACCTGAGAGTAGGATGGCACGCATATGTTTGGTATAATAGAGAATTAAAAGAAAAAAAATTTGGTAATCATTTTGTGCGAGCCTCCCTACTGAGGACATGGATGAGATATAAAGCTCTCTTTTACAAAAACACACCATTGTGGGTCTCAGCAATGGAGGCACATCAAAGAAGATTGTTAAGAAAAATACCAGTTTTAAGCATTTATGTGTGAGAGGAGTGGGCCCCCTGCTGGTGCAGTGAGTTAAACTGCTGAACTGCTGAACTTGCTGACCAAAAGGTTGGCTGTTCAAATACGGGGAGTGAGGTGAGCTTCCGCTGCTAGCCTCAGCTTCTGCCAGCCTAGCAGTTCAAAAACATGCAAATGTGAGTAGATCAATAGGTACCATTTTGGCGGGAAGGTAATGGTGCTCCTTGCACTCATTCTGGCCACATGACTTTGGAGGTGTCTATGGACAATGCTGGCTCTTTGGCTTAGAAATTGAGATGAGTACCATCCCCCAGAGTCGGACACAACTAGACTTAATATCAGCAGAAACCTTTACCTTTACATATGCAAGAGGAGTGGAATCAATTCCTGTCCATCCTTCAAATCTTCCCATTTCTACATGCTGTGGAGACAGAATCCCATGGGTGAACACCAGAAGCAGTTCTGCGTCGTTTGATTGATTCTGTGGGATTCTTACTTTGAAGTGTGTAGAAATGGAGGAAAGCCTTTGTCAGATGAGGTCCTTAGTAAAAAAAAAGATTTAATCTTGTGATATTGAGCAAGGTTTTATGCAAAAGAGTGCACAGTGTTTCCTGATTACAAGAGCTTCTTACTAGTTTTCAGTTATCTTTTCTTATGTGTTGAACCTGTCCTGAACCCCCCTGCTTGCTTCCTGATATTTAATAATCCAGGAAATCCCTCAAATTTTCTTTATATCTTGTATTTCTATTGTTGTAGGGTTTAAAGATAAGGGTCTCCACACTGGAATATAATGAGTAAACACCTTGAGTTAAAATCTCAAACTAATTGCTCTGGTGTAAAAGTTTATCACATGAGGCAAGCAAATTGCAGTTTCAGCAGAACAGTGTCTTTGCCTTCAACTTATCACATGATGTCACTTCTTTCCCACTGTTTCCCAGTGGGAATCAGCCTGGAAAGTGTTTCTTTTATAAACATAAATCCATTAATGACCTCCTTATGTAAAAGAAAGATCCCCCACAGGGTGAGTGACAGGAAATGAGTGACAATGTTTGCCTGCCTTATATGATAAAGTATGTAGAGTCACTTAATAATAATGAATAATGATAAACTTTATTTATACCCTGCTACCATCTCCCCCAACGGGGACTTGGGGCGGCTTACATGAGGTCAAGCCCAAACAACAAATTACAGTAAAGTAAAATAAAAACCAAAGACACAAACGACAACACAGTAAAATACATAAAACACTTGTTGAATGTTACATCAAAACTTACATAAATCCACTGGTTCAATGGTTCTATGAAAAATATGTGCTTTTATTTGTATGGGAAGAAGTATTTTTGCACGTAGAAAGCCATACCTGAATTTCACCCAACACTCAAACCATTTTAAAACAATGGTTGCAATCCAACATGCCTCAATGTATCATAAATATACACATATGAAGATATACTACGCCACCAGTAGCCCCAATGTAGAATAGCAGCATTGTGTGACACCTGTTGATGACTGGTTGCTATTTAACCATATTAAATGGGCAGTGCAAAGCTGAAACATACACATGTATTTTATACTGTGGCAACTAACACATTCAAATGACACTAACAGGATGCTGGCCAATGTTTATCGTATGTTATAACAGTTTGAATCAGTGGTGGCTAGTGGCTTCAGTGTCAGTGGGCACTGACAAAAGATTTCAGTTTGAACTTTAAAGAAAGATGCTGAATATATTTTGGGGATAGGGGACACCACCTAGAATTCCTCCTCTAAAGTTCTGCCAAAATCTGGAAGGGATTCACTGACCCACTGAAATGGAATCTACCAGTTGCCTTTGGAACGAACAATCAAAAAGAAAAAAACATTGCTTGTCCCTATGTAAAGAATGTAGACAGAGATGCCAGTAATCGAACCTGTGGTGTAATCTCTACCACAAAACAGTGCAGGAATGTCTTATTTTGGTTTCCTATGTGCCGTTGTTGCCTTCTTTTTCTATTTATGGTGCTTTTTCCACACAAAGAAGTGCACATAAATGAGTAGACAGATAGCATCCTGTTTTTTTTGAACTCATCATTCAGTGTCATATGGTGAAAAGTATCCATGATATGATGTGGTATCAGGAAAACAGCCATTATTAAATCCTTCACAAATGCAAATATAAATTGTGTAAGGAGTGCCAAGCAGTAAAAAAAAAACAAAAACCTGTGTATATTATTCTATGTACAGAATCAGTGAAATTATAAAAAGATTAATAACAGTGTGGTTTCCACTGGATTTATTTCTGGGAATTTGTGTATAGGACTATATTAAATTCACTACTGTGCCTAAATTAGAATATGGCCATTTTGCAAGTATTACAAGAAATCCAGGTCGAAAACAGCAGGGAACCCAAAGCAGAAAAAGATGACTGCTGCTCTGAAAAAATAAAATGGGTGTCTCATTAAGTTTTTCTTATTTCTTTTTTTTGCAATTGCCTTTTTCATTTCATATCTCTAGGCTCCACAAAACAGTCTTGGGGTCTTTCTGTTGATTGAAGGACACCCAGACAGCATTGTCAGCTCATTAAATTTCAATTTGCTGAATATAGACAGCACACCAATGGAAGGATGAGGAAATGGGCAAAAATGGTCTCTTTATTGACAGTCAGATTTTTAGCCTTTTTTTTTTTTGCCTTTTTCAAGGGAACTGGCAGGATTTGCTAGGTTGAAAATCTCAGGCTATAATTCCATACACATTTATCTAGAAGTAGGTTTCTACCAAAATAATGGGACATTTTTGTGTAGATAAACCTAAAATTGCATTTTCAGGAAACTACAGAAAACACAGCACACATGTAAACATTTCACAATGATAATGAAGACTGCATATTAATGGCTCCATTTCAGCTCTAAGGGATAAAACATAAAAGATGATAAACAATAACAAGACTTCAAAATCCACATTAGGGCATTGAGGTCACAAAGAATGCACAATGTTTCACATTCTCTACAATCATTCCTCAGGCTAGATGGTAAGCAGAGCAAAGGGTGGAATGAGAGGAAAATAATAAGGTTGTGAAAGCAAAATGACAGCTCAGTATTTAGCTGATTTCTCATTTTGCTGTAATAATATAAATATTACTATATGAAAGAAAGAAATGTTAGGAATTGCTTTTTAAAAAGATCAGAATACCACTTGTGCCTTCAAGTGATTTTTGACATTTCTGATTTATGGCAGC
Source organism: Anolis sagrei (assembly GCF_037176765.1). Lineage (NCBI taxonomy): Eukaryota > Metazoa > Chordata > Lepidosauria > Squamata > Anolidae > Anolis > Anolis sagrei. The sequence goes on along the minus strand of NC_090021.1, from coordinate 269,270,185 downwards.
CCTAAGGTTTTTTTTCCTTCTTGGCACGATTTCTTCAGATGGGATTTGCCATTGCCTTCATTTGAGATGGAGAGAGTGTGATTTGCTGAAGTTCACTCAGTGGGTTTCAACAGCTGAACAGGGATTTGAACTCTGGTCTCTTAAAATCCTAGTCCAGCACTTTAATCAATGCAACATTAAATATAATCCAAGTGAAGTGAAGGCTGTGTTTCTAAACCTTTTCTCTTAGGTGCATTTTGTATCATAGCTTTGGAGAACTGTATGTTAGGTTCATGTAATCTACACAGTAGTCATCCTAATATATCTTGGTGTGTTCCTATTTGTTATTAAATCTCAAGACATGGAGTTCTTCATTCTTATGGGCTGTGACAAAACAGGTACACCCTGTTTTCCCGAAAATAAGACAAGGTCTTACATTAATTGTTGCTCCAAAAGATGTGTTAGGGCTTATTTTCAGAGGATGTATTATTTTTCCACATTTATTCTTGAACAAAACAATCAACATTTATTCAAATAGTCATGTCATCATGTTTCTTGTTTACATACAGTATTGTACCATATTAAATGGTGGATAAACCCTTCACCAAGGAAAGCAGACACCCCCAAAACAATCACACTTAAAAGACCCAAAGAGACCTAAAATAATAAGGGTTGGCAAGTCCCGAGCTCTCACATACAAATCGGGTAGTCTTGCCAGCATCACTCCACTCTCAAGCCCATTATTTCAGCACTGTGGCTGCTTCCGTTACCAGGGAGAGCCACCCATGACACTTGGCTGCAGTGGAACGTGGAAGAGAGCAGCTGGAATGCCAAGGGACATGACAGCAGGTAACACACCTGTGACAGGAGTGATGCCAACCTACACGATCTGTGTGTGAGAGCACAGCACTTGTCAACCCTTATTGTTTTGGATTTCTTGGGTTCTTTGAGTGTGATTCTTTCAAAGCTGCTCACAAGCTACATGTTTCAGAAGGAACAAACTATGGTACAAACAACAATTTTCCAATAACCACAGAAATATGGACACCAGGGCAGATACTTGGAATAGTGTGTCCCACACAAAACTAAAAAAATATAACTCCCAGAAGCCTCCGGCAAGTGTGGCTCATTCCTGGGAATCATATTCTAAAAAACAAAAATCTACATTTTTTCAGAATAGGGGCCATGGTTAGCATAGCAGGTTAAACTGCCAGCTACAGAAATATTTTGCTGACCAGAAGGTTGGCAGTTCAAGCCATGGGGTGGGGTGAGCTTCCATTGGCAGCCCTAGCTTCTGCTTACATAGCAGTTTGAAAACAGCAATGTGAGTAGATCAATAGATACCACTTTGGTAGGGAAGTAAAAGGCACCCCTGAAGAAGTCATGCTGGCAGGAAGGAAATCAGGAAGCATCCATGGACTACAGGTTCCTCAGCATGGGAAATGGAACAACAGCACCACCTCATGGCCAAGTCAAGCACAGCCTCCAGATGCTGGAAATGAAAAGGAGGGAAGCCTTGCCTCTGTCTATGTACTATCTGTCTTTGTTAATTGTATAACAGTGTTGAATGTTTGCCATGTATATGTTCTGTAATCTGCTCCGAGTCCCCTCAGGGAGATAGAGCAGAATATAAATAAAGTGTATTATTATTATTATTATTATTATTGTTGTTGTTGTTGTACCACTATTCCTATTATATGATGATATTGTTTGGATCAGATTCCAGATTCTGTCAAAAAATCCACTTGGTTCCAACTCTAGATATTTGACTAAAAGCCCCATTTTCTTTGAATATAACATCAGCTTCTTTCTCTTTGCCTTTTGATCACACATCAGTAAGGCTTTTGATAATTTTCCTACTAGACTGGCAAGGTGACTTTTTGATTAGGCTGGCTTGCTGAACTAAAAAACCCTGGAAGTTGTGTGATTTTACTGCACTTGTTTCAATTTTCAGACTAAAGAAACAATTTCATGCTGTGGTGATAAAAGAAGATGTGAACCACATTGTAGGGGCAAAGTCTAACTTTCAGTTATTTGCCCCATTGAAATAAGCACCAGCTCTTTCCTCATGCAGGGAGCTTTCAAATGTAATGTGTCACTGAAAAAAATATTAAGAAAACACCCAAAAAGCTAACTTTGCTTTTGCCATTTTATATAAAGGGCAGCATTTAACTACTCCATTGTATATAACGGGACTTGAGCATTTTACTTACTGTTTGTTTGTTTATTTATTTATTGACCGTATTTACATTCCATTTTTCTCACCCCTATGGGGACTCAAAGTGCTTTACAATATATTAATGGCATCCACTGATTTTGTATTCATGGAGGATGCTAGAATTAAACCACAGAGGGATTGAGGGATTTTTGTACATTTCACTCTTTTTATATGAACACCTTTTTAAAATGAAATAATTCAGTGTAATGTTAGTGCTGACACCAATGCTTACAAAATAAGCATGGGTGTCAGACCCAGCCTGTCTGTGCATTTGCAGTGTGACACCACTTTAACGGACACAGCTCAATGCTGTGGAATCTTTGGAGTTGCAGTTTTATAAGGTGTTTAGCCTTCTCTGCTGGCATGAGCTGGCATCACACCAAGCAGCAAATCCCAGGATTCCATAGCATTGAGACACGACCGTTAATGTGGTGTCAAACTGGATTAATTTTACATGTAGATACACCTTATGTACTTTCAGGAATTTATAACAGGGACCTTTAGGTGTCATTAGAGTGTTTCTTTTATTGATACATTTCTATTCTGTTTCACATTTCCTTTTATATTTTAATTGCATTTGGTTTTAATCCAGTTTTATGTTATGTATATTGCTTTAGCAGAAAGGCAGTTTTCCTGTGTGGTGGAAAGCTGGACAGGAGGGACCTCGTGATCTTGCCCCATTTTATGTTTCTGTGATAAAGAGCAGACAAATAGATAGCTAAATAAATAAATAAGCAAACATGGCATCTCATCTAATCCCTTCCATTTCTATAAATGTATGGTTCTGTTATTCTTTAACATATATAGCTGCTTAGGGGTAGATGGACATTTCTGGCATGGGGTAAGTGGTCAACTAGCTTCAACTTGCTATTTATTTATTTATTATTTATTTATTTAGAGCTTTTATAACCTCGACCTCCGAAGAGAGACTCAGGCCGGCTACTTTAAGCTGCCCCATAGCATCATTTTAGAAGGAAAGATGGAGAGAGGGAAGGAAGGACATTCAAATGTCTCCTGCATAATATGCTGTTTGGACTACAATGGAATGGATCATGTTCTGTCAATCATGATCTCTTCCCTCTATTATCCCACACACTCTTTCTCTTTCTTTTCTGCAGAGTATACAGTGATCAATGAAAACTGTCCAGGAGCTGAGTGGAATATCATGTGTCGAGAGTGTTGTGAGTATGATCAGATCAAGTGTGTGTGTCCTGGACGGAAAGAAGTGGTAGGTTACACCATCCCCTGCTGCAGGAATGAAGACAATGAGTGCGACTCCTGCCTAATCCATCCAGGTAAATCTATTTTACTGCTTTAATACTTTCTACCCATTGGGCATCCATCCCTCCTGCGTGCATGCAGTGACTCTATCTGTCGGCAGGTGGCACATGCAATGTGTGATGATGAATAGCTTTCTCTCTCTCTGCAGGATGGGTGGGTGCCAATACAAACGGCTTACTGTGCTGATGAGACTTAATGCGTTTAGCATATTGCCGTTAGCGTGTTCCCTTTCCTAGTAATAGAAACTCACACCATGAGCTGAAAGTTTCCAGGATTTCTCCCTACATACCTGGAAACCCTCCAGAGAGTAAAGTCATTGTTGGCTTCAAGACTAGATGGAGATTTCTTTTTCTTAGTCCAAGGCCTAGTTTGCTCATTGCCTTGTTAAAGACTATATGAACACAGTTGCTAGGTTCAGACTCAGCAGAAGCATATGGGAAAAACACTCTTTAAAGACAAAGGGAGAAGAAATAAACCACCAAGGAGAATATCTATTTCTGTTAGGAGTAATTCAGAATCCTTTTTTTGGGGGGTGCACTATAGAATTAATGAAGTTTTATACTGTTTTAACTTTCATGGCTCACTCTTATGGAATCCTGAGATTTGTAGTTTGGTGAGAGCCTTGCAGTTTTTGCCATAGATTGTTAAATTAAATGTAAAATTAGAACTCCCATGATTTCATAACATTCAGTTGTGGCAGTTAAAGTGGTGTCAAACTGCATTAACTCTACAGTGCAGATGCACCCTTGGATCTGCATTCTGGCCTATATATTACTCAAGAGAAATATTCAGATCCCCAATGGGAATATTTATTAAAGGTAGCATTATGTTGCTATTCTAGCTTAACATCTTGTTTTGTTCCAGAGTCTCACTATCTTGAAGCCAAGGAACTAGAAGTAGATTAGGACAAACTATGTTTTTCCAGTTGGAATCTAACCAGACCCTTAATCTTTTATCACTCATTACTACTGCTTGGCACAAACATAACCCGGTGGCCTTTCAGCTGTAGAGTATTATCTCTTATTTGTTTTATCCACAGATGTAAGTCAGCTGTATTTGAATCACTCCTTTGTGGCAAATAAAGCTCAGTAGTTTAGAACTATGCTTTGTCAGTATCCTGTATCAGTAGTATTTCATTTTTGGACACTGAATGTTAGCTTGTTCAGGAGCTGAGAATAGAATGTGAATGCTGAACTATTCTGAGGTGGAGAATTTTGCTTTGGAACTGATGCTATTACCATTTTTGGTCCTAGGCTTTTACATATCTTTGGAATACAATTTTATTTCATTTTCACCTGTATGTGATCCATTCTCTGCTCAAATATGTATAGAAAAAGTTATCCAGGAGTTACTTTCTAAGCTACTTTTAGTAAAAGAGGAAAAGTGGCTTCTGCTTGCATGGATGTCCCTCCAGAGTGATTCTCAGCCTGTGGGTCCCCAGGTGTTTTGGCCTACAACTCCCAGAAATCCCAGCCAGTTTACCAGTTGTTAGGAGTTCTGGGAGTTGAAGACCAAAATATCTGGGGACCCACAGGTTGAGAACCACTGCACAGACCACCTTAGCTGACAACAAACATCTTGGGAAAATATAGGCCTGTAATTCTAAGACCTTGGTCTGTTAAAATTATATTATGTATTTTGTGCATTTTTTGGTTAGGTCCAAATAGTGTTGCTATTTAGATGATTCTGGATGTTGTTATAAAATGCACAACTGCTACATATATATTTCTAAGTTTTATGAAGAAAGCTAGTTAAGATATCATCTTGAAATAACATGCATACATATATGGATACGTTGCTCAAAAATGCTGAAGCAGAAGCCAATATTGTATAGAAAGGAGCAGAGCCCAACGGTGTGGCACATACTTTGCATGTAGAAAGTGTCAGATTCCTGTCATCCATGGGAGAAGACAAGCTTGGATAGCAGGAGTGGAAAAATGTAATGCATTAAGTGGCTCACAACTGGCAAAACACAATGGCAGTTTTGGAAAGAATAAAAATGTGGGGGGACGTGGTCTGGATGTACAAAGATGAGCTTTGGCCCTGCACTTTGCCTGAACATGGTTTAAAGCAATAGAATGCATTAGCAGGAACAATCCTGCACAACCAGCAGTTTTCAGTCATGGGATCAATAAGAGAAATAGCTGTCAATTGTGCTGCCTACCAAAGCTATAACAGCACAACTAATGATTGAAACTTTTTGGGTGATCTTGGGCGAACCACACATTCTCAGCCCCAAATAACCCTGTGAGAGGTTTGCCTTAGAGCAGCATAATTTGGAAATGATTTGAAGACATACAACAATATATACATACACATGCATGAGTGCATACATGTTGCTCAGAACACCTTTTCCAAGCTGCGTTTTGTGGCATCAAACCACAGATATTCTCCCCAGATGTCATAGTTTTTCAAGCATCTTTTTTCTTAAATAGAAAAATCATTATTGACATAGCTAAATTCCTATTCACAAAAAACTATTGGTTTACCTCTACTTCTAGGCTGCATGATCTTTGAGAACTGCAAGTCCTGCCGCAATGGATCCTGGGGAGGAACTCTGGACAACTTCTACATCAAGGGTGTCTACTGCGCTGAATGCAGAGCAGGATGGTATGGAGGGGACTGCATGCGTGAGTATATTCAGTGACACACACATTTTCCAGAGGAACCGTGGTTCAAATGTAGCAGAAGGAAGACTGAAGGAGAGGGAGCAAAGGAAATATGGGGCTAGTTTTGACAGACTGCTCATCTAGGGACAGATTCTGGCAAGAGTCTAGAAGTGATGCTGAGGAAATTGAATGCCATGGAAAGTACATTTGTGGACTTAAATTTTGAAGATTTGATTAATATGCTCTCTCTGGAAATCACTAAGTTCTGCAGCACATTCCTGTAGTCAGCTTCCAACAAAAGTTGACTATGGAGTTGAGCCAGAGGGTCTAGAGATTCCTAGAGAGCATATTTCTGTAGGCATGTGTGGGTCCTTCAGCATGATTCTTGGATCATGATCCACTTGGAAGTTGACCATAGAATTGCACTGGAGATCTTTTTTTAAAAAAATCTAAGGTTTTTCTACTTTTGTGGAGTCCTGTGTTCCTAACACCAATGAAAGATGAGGGACTCCTCTAATTAAATAATAAATTATTGTCTGCAACCAGCTACTATGGCATAGCTTAGAATGCATAAATGTTTCAGATAGGAACATGAATCTCCTGAATTCTTGTAATCCAAAGGATGTAAACAGAATATCAAACATCATGAAATATCCTCAAGCTATCCTGATTTGACAAGAACAGTCCAGATTAATCCTCTGTCAACCCACTTTTCAGCTGCATTTAAAATGCCCAAGCTCTCTTCCTTTCTTCCTTTGTCCCTTGGTTTGTTTCATGTGAAGCAAACTCAAAGTGTAAAAGCAGTTGGCACTCAATTAATTCAGCAGAGACGAGAGGAGAGACCAAGATTTATCCTTCCAGTAAGGCAAAAGCAAACTGCTGTAGCTTTTCCTAGCTTGTGTCCTTCCTCATTTGTAATGTTTTTCATCTTGCTCAAACTCTGATGCTACTTGGTGGCAGACGTCCTAGCTTTCATCTGTGAAATGTTGATGATATGTGAAATTCAGAATATTCCAGAGTAAGCTATAACAGCAACTGTCTGAATTGTGCCAAGGCAATTGCAGTTATAATGCACTTCTCAGGGGCTGGAGGTTGTATGTATGTATGAATGTAAGTATGTATACATTCTAATCTCACATTTCTCAATCACCATGGATGCCATGGCAAGGTAAATAGTTAAAAGCATTAAAAACATGAAGTGCACATATAAAATGTTTAAAATCAGGTGAAGACAATTCCTTAACAGGTTTTAAAGGCACTGCCTCACAGTCCTTATCTGAATTAAGAGCACAGTGCTGTTCTCTTCATTGAAGTGAAGAGACAAATCAATTTGATATGCCTCTAGGGTGAGGTCAGTATCAGAAATTCTCATGAGAAAACATCACAAAGATGTAAATTTTTATAAATGTCATTCTTACAACAAGGACCATTTTTAATCATGTTTCTCCTCACTGTGAGAAAATTATCAAAGATCTCATAGTTTGTAAATGTAATTCACAATGAGTCTTCATTTCACACAGAAAAATAACATTTAATCTTTTCTGTGCAGAAAACATTATTTTCTGTACAAGGCAATTGTTTTTTGTTTAGAATCAATTATTGTATGGTCAGAAAATGCAGCAAAATGTATTTTTTCCATGAAGAATTCTGCTCATCAGGGATTCCTGATAATAAAGAAACCTGAGTGTTTTTTTATTTACAATTTTGAGTATTTTCTAATATTCTTTCCATCCCTACATCATCAGATGTTCCACTTTCATGACACCCCAAATCTGCTGACTGAGGTGGCTGTCTCCCTCAGTCTAATGATAGGGTTGGCCCTGCAGAATAAAGAGAGATTCAGCTGAGAGTTGCAATGTTTGTGGTATTTACTTGTCTAACTGAACTAAATGTCATAAAGTTTTAAATTGTAAACGATGTGATGACACAACGAACTCAACTGTACTTACAAGATATCTGGGAATGCCTTTTTGCTGAAAGACCAGGCGGCCCAGGATCCACACTTAGGTTATACAAAATGAGTGCTGGTTTTCAGGAACCAAAATGGATATATGGGAAAATACATTAATATGAACTTCATCCCCTGAAAGTGTAAGGGTTCCTGATTGTTTTCATCCTGGGTTTCATGCCAGTGTTGTTCTAAAGGCTTCAGTTTCTATCTAGAGACATGTAAGAGGGAACATAATGCATGTGTGTATATAAAATAACATATGATGGGTAGCGAATGAATAAATAAAAGTGTTTCTCCTCTCATAAAATATAATGTAGTGTCATTCAGTGGAGCTATATGGTGAGAGTTTCAGGATAAATTATGAAAGCACTTTGTCAGATAATACATATTTACTGTTGTAAAATAAGAGACAATTTCCTATAGCTTGCTTTTAAAGACAAATTGGTGAAAAGCAAGGCTTTCAGTGACTACTCAACATGATAATGACAGTGTCTCCAGAATTGAAAGCAGCTATATTGTTACTGTGGAACAACAGCGCCCTCACAACCTGCTTGTGTTTCCATTAGGTGTTTCTTTAGTAATTGTGAGAAATACAATGCTAAACTAGATAAGCAACTAGTATGTTCTAAAGGGATTCCTTTCTTAGCATTCTTAGATCCAACCAGTATTTCATAGAATCATAGAGTTGGAAGAGACCTCGTGGGCCATCCAGTCCAGCCCCCTGCCAATAAGCAGGAAAATTGCATTCAAAGCATCCTCGATAGATGGCCATCCAGCCTCTGTTTAAAAGCCCCCAAAGAAGAAACTTCCACCACGCACTGGGGCAGAGAGTTCCACTGCTGAACAGCTTTCACAGTAAAGAAGTTCTTATTATTATTCAGGTGGAAACCCTGTAGTTTGGAGCCATCTTTTAGAAGTTGAATTGGAGTGGAGTTGTCAAGCCATTGAATTGTTACTCCTGTAGCTGGGAAGTTTTGGTTGCTTGCAAACATTCCTGCAAGGAAAGCACCATGAATGACTACTGTTCCCCTTGTTCTCCTCAGGCAGGAAATGCCTTCTAGTAGATTCACCCGGTGCCCATACATAGGAGTACACACATTTTGCCAAAAATATTTATTACAGGATTTTTTTCTGTAGACCCACAACCCCTTACAACTGTAATAGAAGATTGCAAACCCCTTCCTCCATCAGCCTCAAAAATACTGTTCATAACAATGATATCATCACATGTGACATGCTATGCGCCAAACACAAAGGTGACAGCAGCCTGGCATGGCAGATGAGGAATAGCAAAATGTTGGAGGACAAAACAAGTTACTTTTACTACTTTCTGCTTTCTGCCACTTCTTTCTTCAGAAGCTTGGTACTGACTATTATGAACAACTATCCCACCAATGACTATTGGCACCCATATCATAGGGTGGTGGGGTGAAACTGCTGAGAGTTGAAGTCTGAGCTATCCTAGGTGCTGAATTTTAACTCCTGCCCTAAGTATGTTCAGGACTTCCAATTGCTCCTTTTAAATTCAGAGGAAGTCAAAAGCAGATTCACTCCTACATCCTCAAAGTGGATTGATCTTTGCCAATAACCTAATATTATATGGGGTGTTAGCTTTGCTTGATGTTGTGTTTAGAATAAATAAGGAGCTCAAAGGTTGCATGATAGGAAAAAGAGCATTTAAGAAAAGTATGGATTGCTCATCTGAGATAACCATTATGCTAAGAATGTTGTAGAACAGTATTTTTCAGGGCACCTGATATGGGATCCTGGCAGTTATTCAGACCTACTGTGTCAAACTTGTGAGCATTTGGGTTTTTTAAAAAGCAAATTGAGAATGTACTGCAAGTAGCTTCTGGTGTGAGAGAATTGGCCATCTGCAAGGACGTTGCCCAGGGGACACCCGGATGTGTTACCATCCTGTGGGAGGCTTCTCTTATGTCCCTGTAGGGGAAGCTGCAGCTGACAGACCGGAGCTCAGTCTGTCTCACAGATTCGAACCTCCGACCTTCAGGTCTTCAGGTCAGCAGTTCAGCCAGTACAAGGGTTTAACCTATTGCACCACCACAATAGTTACATTGGATACAACTGTTGCTTTAATAATAATAAATTTATCTGCCTCTCCCTGCGGCTCGAGGCAGGATATAACATCATTAAAGCAAGAGATAAAACACTATTGAAAGACATAAAATGAGATACACAGAGTTAAAATACAAGTTAAAATTCACTGATGAAATGCAGATTAAAATTACTTCCTGGAATTAATAATAATAGCTTTATTTTTAGACCACCTATCTCCTATCAGGATGGTTTATACATACAAAGGTGAATATTCAATGCCTGACATATACCAAAAGATTACAGCAATGTACATAATATGGAATAATAATAGCAGTGTACTAATAAATTAAATATCAACATAAAAACATAGAACAACTAATCAGTAAACAAGTACATTTAAAAGCATGGTCAACAATAAAACATCTAACATAGTCAGCACAATTAAAAATTGGGTAAGCATTTGGCTGTTAGTTCTTCTTAACTGTACTATAATGGCCATGAAGTACAGATAGGACAGCCTCCTTTTCAATGACATTAATAAAGTGCTCTAATCCTCTTCCTCCCCATATGCCAATGTGCAAAGGTGTGTGTTTTAATAGCTTTTTGAAAGACAGGAGGGTGGGGGCCATTTTGATTTATTTTTATTATTAACAATAGATCGGCGGTGACTGGCCCTGACTCACAGGCTACCACTTTGACCAGGAGCTCATTCACACTACACAATTCTAACACCATATTCCACTTTAACTGACTCCTATGGGATATTGGGGTTGTACTCTGGTGATACGCTAGAGCAGTGGTTCTCAACCTGTGGGTCCCCAAGTGTTTTGGCCTACAACTTCCAGAAATCCCAGCCAGTTTACCAGCAGTTAGGATTTCTGGGGGTTGAAGGCCAAAACACCTGGGGACTGACAGGTTGAGAACCACTGCTTTAGGCCCTCAGGTGCAACTCTATAGTCAATTTCCTTAAGAAGTTGACCACAGAGTTACTCTTAAGGACCTAGAGGTTCCTAAGGGGATTGCCTCTCTAGGTATTTCTAGATTCTTAACAGTAACTCTGTGGTCAACTTTCAGCAAGTCTTGTTGAGTACCACTGATCTACAGCTTCCTGGCTGAGAACCCTACATTCCTCTCCCTTAAACCCAAATCCCAGGATTCCATAGGACTGGACCATTGCAACTAAAGTGGAATGATAGTGCTAAAATTCCATAGCACTGCTGTAGAATACATCTGTGGGCAAGCAGCATCATAGAATAAAAAAAAATAGCCCTTGTAGCAGACTATCTGGTCCAATGGTTCTCAACTTTCCTAATGCCACAACCCCTTCAAACAGTTCCCCATGTTGTGGTGACCCTGAGCCATCACATTATTTTCGTTGCTACCCCATAACTGTAATTTTGTTACTGTTACAAATCATAATGTAAATATCTGATATGCAGGATGTATTTTCATTCACTGGACCAAATTTGGCACAAATACCTAATACGCCCACATTTGAATACTGGTGGAGTTGGGAGGGGATTGATTTTGTCATTTGGGAGTTGTAGTTGCTGGGATTTATAGTTCACCTACAATTAAAGAGCATTCTGAACTCCACCAATGATGGAAATGAACTAAACTTGGCACACAGAACTCCCATGACCAACAGAAAATACTGGAAGGGTTTGGTGGGCATTGACCTTGAGTTTTGGAGTTGTAGTTTATCTGCATTCAGAGAACACTGTGGACTCAAACAATGATGGATCTGAATCAAAATTAGCATGAATACTCAATATGTGCAAACGTGAACACTGGTAGAGTTTGAGGAAAGTAGATCTTGACATTTCAAAATTGTAGTTGCTGGGATTTATAGTCCACCTACATTAAAAGAGCATTCTGAACCTCCAAAAGCAATAGAATTGGACCAAACTTCCCACACAGAACCCCCATTGACCATCAGAAAATACTGTGTCTTTGAATGGTCTTTGGCAACTCCTCTGACACCCAGGTTGAGAAACACTGATCTAGTCTACTTGGTTCAACAGTGGAACCAGATCACCCCAACAGATGACTGGCCAGTTTCTACTTGAATGAGGGAGAGCATTCCTCTCTCTTGCCATTGTTAATGGTTGAAATAGTTGAATGCTGCTGTGTTCTCCATTACCTTATAGCTTCCTGCAGTAAAACACATTCTTCTTTTTGTGGATATACTTGAAAGATGTATTGGAAATCATAGCACTTTGATGCATGTTCCACTAGTTGTGGGATCAAGAATATGACTTGACATTTCCACCATATCTCCTTTTAAAGGGAATGTGGCCCACAGGATAATCTATCTTCATCAAATTATGTCCCCAACTCTACCCCAGTTTTTACATAGCTGTAAAAAAAAAAAACTTTTTGTAGTACTTAAAGTCATCCAGCAGGTGGTGCCCAGTAGCTCTTCTTTGATAAATCAAGAAATGTATAGTTAACAATTGTTTGATTTGTATTATGTGATTCCATCTCAGGTGAATTGCTATAGGAAATAGGAAACTAACCGCAGCATGAAAGCTAAATTGATAATGAAGAAAAACAACATTTCAAAATATTGCATGGATAAGCAAAGCTGCGTCTTACTACATTTTGGAAGCTCATGCCATTGCACTTGATTGGAAAAGCTGCACTCGGAGTGTACTTTACATTAATGAAATCTGAATGTTGCTGACACAGCTGTCCACATTGAAAAGCAGTCTTTGTAGCTGAGACAAAGTGTGGAGAAATTGAATGCTTACAAATCAGATCTCGGAAAAGTTGTCTTTCAGAAACACTAACTCTTAGGGTCCTCCAGCTATCATGGACCAAAAAAGTAACTTTTCCATGCTGTTTTACAAATATGTTTTGTTTTTCATGTTAATGTAATTATTTGGACAACCATTCTGTTTGGTTTTTAATATACAACTGGCAGCGGGCTCTGTTAATGCAACATACTTTTAAATCTAATTTGAAGAATGTGGTTCCAGGCAGAAATTGCTCAGACTATCAGTGAGAAGATGATACTCTGCCTCTTTTGACTTAACAAGAAAAAAAGACTGAAAAAGTGGTAGCAACTTAAGACGCAGGAATAATTTATTCTCTCACCTATAACATTCAGTGACTGAATAGCAGAATGACATGATTAAAATCTTGTTTGGACCAGTTCTAATAACAAGGCTGTTATTAGAACAAACCATGGATATTTTAATGTAAAAGGGGCCCACCAAATCAATCTTCTTGCCTAAAGTAAAACAGCAAATGGTACTCTCCACTTGCTGAAATCAAGCCAGCCTGATTATTTTGGCAGATGGCAAGTGATCCAACAATTACCTCTCCCTGTATCTGGCCATAAAAATATGATAGCTTGAAAATAAATAACATTTGCTTAATTTTCATAATGCTTCTGCCCAATTATGTGTCTGGTCTTGCAATAAGTGGTGGAGAGACTTGACTTTTTATTCATCATCTTTGGAAACTGATTGGGATGCATCTACACAGTAAAATCAATGCAGTTTGATACCACTTTAAGTGCCATGACTCGATGCTGTGGAATCCTAGGAGTTGTAGTTTACAAGGTCTTTAGCCTTCTGTGCCAAAATGTGCTGGTGCTTCACCAAACTATAAATATCCGGATTCCAAAACATTGAGCCATGGCAGCTCAAGTAGTGTCAAACTGCATTAATTCTGCAGTGTGGATCCATTCTAGGACTACAATTTCAGCCACTGTCTGTGAAAACATTTTAACACAATGTCAGAGAAGTGTCAAGAGTCCCCAGCTCAATGAATATAAAGGACTTGGATTTAAGCCAGGTTTGCCCCATTGACTTAAGTGGGAGTAAGTCAGTTGAAACACAAGCCTTGTCTTAACCTGGCTTGAAGCCAGGCTATATAGTTACATCTTTTTTTTTTTTAAACTGCTTTTATTCTCAGGACTTAAGGTGACATGAATGTGTGTAAATTAGTTCTGCCGTTATATAGTTTCCTTCTGGCTATACGGGCTCAGCGTTTGCTCTCCTTTCTTGACACTAATGAGTTTCTAATTGGATTTCACAGCCGCCTTGGAAATTCAGCCCTCTTGCTCAGTCATCCTCTTGATTAGGTTCCTCTAACAACCAGCCATGCAGAAATTGGGCAGGTATAGCGTTTCCTAGCATGTAGATAAGTAGCAGAGGAAGCTTTACATGTCAAAGTCTTGAACATCAGGATACTTTAAAGGCATAGAAAGGCCAGGATAACTTGGCATATCCTGGCAGAAGCAGTGAAGCAAGAAACTAATGACTAGAGCGGAGACAGCTTGTCAGATAGGTATGACTTCCTGCAGGAAAATCTGAATAAAATGTGTGGGTTTTTTTCCATTGATGCCAGAGAGTAGATCAGAGAGATTCAGCTCTGGACCACCAAATGAAAGGAAACCATGGAGTATTGGATAAGAATTACATTTTAAATGTACTCAGCATAACCTGAAGTCAGCATGGTGTGGTGGCTTGAGCACTGGCCTATCGAGACCAGAGTTCAAATCCTCACTTGGCCACAGTGTGCTATTGTGTTGCCCTTTTCTATGTATGGGTGTGAAAGTTGGAAAAATGTGATAAGAAGAAAACAAACTACTTTGAAATATGGTGCTAGAGAAGAAGTCTGCGGAAACCATGGACTGCTAAAAATGGGTCCTAGAGTCAATCAAGCCAGAGTACTCCCTAGAACAGTGGGTCCCAACCATTTTTTGACCAGGGACCACTTGACAAGGAACTTGAATAGGGACCACTTTGACCAGGGACCACTTTGACCAGGGACCACTTGACAATAGGCTACTTGACCAAGGACCACTTGACAACAAACTACTTGACCAGGGACCACTTGACCAGGGACCACTTGACCAGGGTCCACTTTGACCAGGGACCACTTGACCAGGGACCACTTCCCACACCATGGACTGCTAAAAATGGGTCCTAGAGTCAATCAAGCCAGAGTACTCCCTAGAACAGTGGGTCCCAACCATTTTTTGACCAGGGACCACTTGACAAGGAACTTGAATAGGGACCACTTTGACCAGGGACCACTTGACCAGGGACCACTTGACAATGGGCTACTTGACCAAGGACCACTTGACAACAAACTACTTGACCAGGGACCACTTGACCAGGGACCACTTGACCAGGGTCCACTTTGACCAGGGACCACTTGACCAGGGACCACTTGACCAAGGACCACTTTGACCAGGGACCACACTCCAACATTAGTACCAAAAGGGATGTGAATCAGGTTAAGAACCACTGTCCTAGAAGCAACGATGACTAAACTGAGCCTGCCATACCTTGGAGATATCATGAGACAACATCATTAAAAGACAATAATGCTTGGTAATAAACCAACCAAGGAAGCAATTACTTTTACCTGCCAGATCTAGGTAGGGATATCATAGAATCACAGAGCAGTTTGGCAATGGAATCAATTGCCGAGAGTGGTGGTTGAGGTCTTCTTCACTGGACACCTTTAAAAAGAGGCTGGACAATATTTCCAACAATATTTGAAGGGCCTGTAGTTACTTGTCTAGAAGATAATCTTGTGTCTGAACTAGCCTTAGAGTCATCAGTTGAAACAGAGAAAGTGAACTGCTGTTATTGAATAGATCTAGTTGTTATTCTTTTGGTCCCCAGCAAGGATTTTTATGTATCCCAGCAGAAAAACAGTTTTCCTTCTTTTTTCACACACAAAGGAAACAGTGATGCCGACAGTCTTCCAGAATAGATTCTTTTCTCACTCTCACCCTTTGCTCCATTTAGAACAAGGCAGGATTTGCCAGGATTAGTGTTTGGGATGTACATTTTCCTTGAGGACATTCCAGAGCTCTCCCCTCTGAATCTCTGGAAGATTCAGTAGAAAACTATGGAGCCAGTTGCCTGATGATTTTTTTTTTTTTTTTTTGCAGGAGTGGCAGGGCATTACATAAACCTCTTCTGGGCTGCGATAGAGAAAAGAAAATGAAGTTCAGATCTGGCCCCAGATATGCTCCATGCAAAGATGGTCTATGGCAAATGTGAGCCTTTTCCTTTAGGGGCACTCTGAATAGCCCTCTCTTTAGCCTTTGGACCACCTGCTTTGTTGGCCAGCCTTGTTTCCTTGGCAGGAAGGTCCTGCAAATTCAGACTGTACTGTTCTCCCACGAAAGGTGCTTTCAGTATTCCCGGCACGCTACCATCTCTTTGCAGCAGTTCTTTCTTGTCAAAAGCAACAACAACAAAGGGAGCTCAAAAGCCCCCTTGTAAGGAAAGGGGAATGTTCTCTGAGGTGATTCAAGGACCTTGTCAGCCCTTCTGAAGGAGGTTTCCTGCAGCTTTGTCTCAGGTTGTTTTGAGGTGGGAGCCAGCGGCAGGGCTAGGTTTCCTCTCTTCAGTGTGGGAAGCGGCATTCTCGTGAAGTTTGCCGCAGATCCTGGCACTTCCCAACACTATCCTAATGGCAGCCTTGGGGCAAAGTAATTAATTCTCCAGCCTTTCACATCAGAAACCAGCTGGCTCTGGTATGGAACGAAACACTTATGATAAAAACCTCTGCATTTGTTTTCTGATCCCGAGTGCACTTAATTGGGGGTAATTGAGGGTAAACTTACAAAAGATTTTTTATTTTTGTAAGAATGGAGAAACTTTACCACTGTAGATTCGTGCAGGAAACAGGAAGTACTGAGATACCACATTTGGCAGTTCTGAATGTGGCACAGTGAAAACTATAGTGCCTCACAAGAGAAAGGGTTTTTTTTACAGGTTTTCACCCATCTATTCCACTGTTTTAACAATCTACCCATATTGGGGGTGGCGGGGGGGGGGGGGGGGATGACCACTGCATTTAGAAAAGTCAAAGCAGCCTATATCACCTGTCAAAACTGGATTTGAAAATAGATCTAGTCAGCCCTCCCTCTCTTTATAACCAGATCTACACCACCATATAATGCAGTTTGAATATGTATTATATTGTCAGTATATACCTATATAATGTGGTTGAACTGCATTGAACTGCATTTTATGAGTCTACACTGACAATATAATGCAGGTTTAAACTGTATTATGTGGCAGTGTAGATCCAGCCTATGATCCCTGAAGATATGTACTGTATGTTGGATTAGGGCATAGGCGCACAACCATAAAACTACTATTAATTCAGTGAATTAAGCAATCTTATTATTGACATTAATTAACATCAGTGACAACAAATTAATGTCCTAATGCTTGACATTCAGCCAAATGAAATAATTTTAAATTTAAATTTCATTATGCTCCTTTTTGTCCAAGTTTTTTTGTTTCAAGAAGTCATAATTAACAGGATTTGAAATATCAAAATTTTAAATTAATTTATTGTGGTTAAATGTTAAGCATTAGGAAATTAATTTGTTGTTGCTGATGTTCATCAATGAGAATGATTCATTGAATTAATATTAATAACATCTAAAGTGCTCTTTCCATTATTTTACAGTTGTTTCCCCTGTAATTGTTGTCATGTCAGTGGTGGGAGAGTCCTAAATGCCTTAACATTATCAGATTGGAAAGGCTGCTCTAAAACATGGAGTGCTGTTGGACAATTGTCCAATTAAGATTTTTCACTGATCTGTGACTTTCTTCTCATATTCCCATCTCCATCTACCATGCCAATGAGATCACTGTTCACTTACTTGTCAAATAACTTGTTTGAATGCTGAACCACAACTTTGGAGACCTTGGTTGGCCATGAAAATCCACTGGCTGACTTTGGACAAGTTACATACTCTCAGTCCCAGAAAACTTATAGAATTGCTATGAGCCTGAAATGACTTGAAGGTAAACAATGATAACAAGTTAGTGAGCAATTATTTGTTGATTTCAGATAGAAGACACTGAAGCAGTGCCAGTTAAGTGATAGGTGACATTTGCATTCAATCATCTTGTTGTCTGCGTTTCATATGACCCATAAAGATTGCAGTAAAGAATCAGGAGGAATGGAAGTACATGATTGCCAAATAGAAGAAAACACTTTCTCTGGAAGCTTGAATTTACTTGTCTTCTGTAGGCAAGCCCTCAAACCTCCTTTCCTATGCCCAGCTCTTGTCATACAAGAAAAACTGCTCAAAATATCCTTAACAAAAGTGTTTGACCCATTGTAGTGGTAGGTGGAAGGAAAGGAAAGGAAAATGCAATATGGAGGTGGAACGATATGGAAGGACAAAGAAGCATGTCACAACAGGAGGAATAGGTGAGAAAACCATTCACTCAATTATTCAAACGTAAGCAAAAAACAACAAACATATCAGTGAGTGCAAAGGGATTAGTTGCAGCCCATCCCAAATAATAAACAATTTAACGAATTAACCAACATCTTCCCAAAGAAATCAAAGTTGAATTTGAAATCTTCTGGTCTGTAATGTCTTTTCTATATTAAAAAGTAAGGAACCCTAAGATAGCTAAGATGTATGGAATGTGCCCCGTTTCTACTTGAGTACTTTTGAGGTGTTCTTTAAGTATCCTTCTTTCCAACACAACTTAAAAACCTTTTTCTCTTGGCTTCTTTCAGGGTGTGGGCAAGTTCTCCAGGCTTCAAGAGGTCAGATTTTGTTGGAAAGTTACCCACTGAATGCCCACTGTGAATGGACTATACATGCCAAACCCGGGTTTGTTGTTGAGTTAAGGTAGGTATGGGAAGATTATTATTACACTGTACCTTCTTTTTACACTTTGGATATCAGGCTGATATTTCAAAGCTGTGACCCTTTGAAATTTTCATTGAGGTATTTCTCTTCCTCATACCCATCACAATGAATCATCATTTATACTTGAACTATAAAATAGCTTTCTTCCTTTTTCAAAGTCACCTCAGAAACATTAAAAATGATATGTGGAGTCCTCTTCTTGGAATATTGGCTGTTGGGTTATCTTTAGATGTATCTGAACATATCTGAGTTTGCCTTTTGAATAAACATACATTTGGGCAAGTGAAGAGGGGAAAAGTGACCATAGGCACACCCAGCATCTTGTTCTCATTATGGAATGGTCTAGGGCTCAAAGTTTTGCACTCCAGTTTTGGTAAATGCCACTATATGATGTCTTCCCACCAAAAGAAGCAGCAGCATTCATAGTAATCAACTGGGATCACCTTCCCTATCATATTATTAGGTTTGTGACTGAATGCTTGACACTACAGCAAGTTGATTTTCAAAATATTGGAGGCTAATGTCACTTGGACATGCATTGATGTTATTGGTGGTTAGTGGTATTCACTTGAGTATCAGAGATAGTGTGTCCCTAAATCTCAGTCACTGGGAACATAAGCTCATGTCATGTTTATGTGTTTCCTACAAGCATCTGGTTGCCACTATGGGACCATGTGGGCCTTTGGTGTGATCCAATTTAGATCTTATGGTTATATGATTTATTTATATGTCAGAGGATCCTCCACATGTATTTTAGAGGCTGTGCATTTTGGAACAAGGGTAGACAGGTTGGAAAGATCCTTGTACTAAGTCTGGTGTTCCATCTAGCCTAGTATTTGCACTCCCTATGAATTAGCTACCTTAACTGCTAGCGATTGAACTTGGGACCTTTAACATGCAAAACATAGTTAAACACCCCTGTTGCGTCAGCTCCACTGGCTGCCAGTCTGCTACCGAGCACAATTCAAAGTGCTTGCTTTAGTCTATAAATCCCTAAATGGTTCCAGCCCAGCTTACATGACTGAATATATCTCCCTCTATGAGCCAGCTAGAAGGTTAAGATTGTTTGGGGAGGCCCTGTTCTCAGTCCCACCTCCTTTGCAGGTGCGGTTGGTGGGGGTGAGAGACAGGGCCTTCTCAGTGGTGACCTTTTTCTGCAACTTTCTGCAGCACAACAAAGTTATGGATCTATAGATCTTTTCCTAGCTTGAATAATAAACCGAAGGAGCTACAGTTTGGCATATGTTTCCCTATTTCCCTTATTTCAAAATCATTGGCACATACTCCTCTGCTTTAACTGCTCATGGGGAAATGCACCAATGTAGCTCTGTTCAAAATTTAGATTCTGACTAATCTGGGTGCAGGGCAAAGAGGTGGATTCCCATATACCCATTTCCTCACTAGAGAGATGGCTAGGGTCTCATCTTACATTTAATGCAAAGTGCAAAATGGCAGACCTCTGCCAATCCGAAGCACAGAAATTTCTCTTCATGTTCTTTCCCATTCAGATGGTTCTATAATGTAAACTGCATTATATCGTAATGTAGATGGGGTCCAGGAACTGGCATCTTACATAAGAGTTTTTGTGTATATCACTTTGAATATGTGGTTCTCCAGACTGAATTATGCCTTCTATTTTCTCACCTCTACTATACACTATGTCATCTTATTTCCAATCAGTTCAAGATTGCATACATGGATCCCCTACTTCTCATTTAATCCTCTCAGCAAATCACCTCAAGTTATGCTGACTGGAGTGACTAGGCAATTGAAGAAGTGTGTGTGTGTAGGAGGGGCCAATTCTTCCTTTCCCTGCTCTCCCTCCCATGTCATTCTGACATCCTGACTGCTGATCAGTGACCAGCATGGTCCTGTTGTGCCTACTGGCTGTCTCAATAAGGAAAACAGCTTTCCATGTCAGCATTTGTGAGTTTGCACAGCACCAACGTTATTTATAAATGGAGTCCCTCAAATTTGCCATCTGTTTTTTTCCCCCTTTTTGCCTCTCTGTTTCTCTATGTCTAAGGTTTGCAATGCTAAGTCTGGAATTTGACTATATGTGCCAATATGACTATGTGGAGATTCGCGATGGGGACAGTGTTGACAGCAGAATCATTAAGCGTTTCTGTGGGAATGACAGACCTCCTCCAATCCGAAGCACGGGAACTTCACTTCATGTTCTTTTCCATTCGGATGGTTCTAAGAACTTTGATGGGTTTCATGCCATCTTTGAGGAAATTACAGGTAAAGAAGACTTTTAAAAGGAGAGGAGTGTTTTTTTCTCAACCACAATATCATGATCTCATGCCTTTATTCTTTTTTGAGCCATAAAATGTGTAGTAATAATAATAATAATAATAATAATAATAATAATAACAACAACAATAATAATAATTTTATTACCTACCTCTCCAACAATGGCATGTGGCAGCTAAAAAAGCCAATGAGATTTTGGCCTGCATAAATAGGAACACAGTGTCTAGATCAGGGGTCCACAAACTTTTTAAACAGAGGGCCGGGTCACAGTCCCTCAAACTGTTGGCGGTCCGGATTATAATTCGCAAAAAACATGAATGAATTCCTATGCACACTGCACATATCTTCTTTGAAGTGCAAAAAACATTTTAAAACAATACAATAATTAAAATTAAGAACAATTTTAACAAATATAAACTTATTAGTATTTCAATGGAAACTGTGGGCCTGCTTTTGGCTGATGAGATAGAATTGTTGTTATTGTGTGCTTTCAAGTAGTTTCATACTTAGGTTGACCCAGAGCGAGGGCCGGGTAAATGTCCTTGGAGGGCTGCATCCGGGCCCCGGGCCTTAGTTTGAGGACCCCTGATCTAGATAAAGGGAAGACATGCTACTCCTCTATTCTTCCTTGATCAGACCACACCTGGAATCACACTGTGTCCAATTCTGGGCACCCTAAGTGAAGGGAGATGTTGACAGGCTGGAATGTGTCCAGAGAAATGTGACTAAAATGTCCAAGGGTCTGGAAACAAGCCGTATGAAAAGAAGCTTAAAGAGCTGGGTATGTTTAGCCTGCAGAAGAGAAGGCTGAGGGGAGACATGATGGCCATGTATAAATATGTGAGAGGAAATCATACGGAGGAGGGAGCAAGCTTGTTTTCTGCTGCCCTGGAGACTAGGACGTGGAACAATGGCTTCTATCACAGCTGTAAGGGGTTGTGGGTCTACAGAAAAAGATGCCTGTAATAAATCTTCTTGGCAAAATGTGTGTACTCCTATGTATGGGCATCAAGTGAATCTACTAGAAGGCATTTCCTCCCTGAGGAGGACACAGGGAACAGTAGTCATTCATGGGGCTTTCTTTCCAGGAATGTTTGCAAGCAACCAAAGCTTCCCAGCTACAGGACTAGCAATTTGATTGCATGAAAACTCCACCCCCCTGATTCAACTTATAAAAGATAGCTCCAAACAACAGGAAAAGAGATTCTACCAGAACATTAGGAAGAACTTCCTTACTGTGAAAACTGTTCAGCAGTGGAACTCTCTGCCCCGAAGTGTGCTGGAGACTCCTTCTTTGGAGGCTTTTGAACAGAGGCTGGATGGCCACCTGTTGGGGGTGCTTTGAATGATATTTTCCTGCTTATTGGCAGGGGGCTAGACTAAATGGCCCACGAGGTCTCTTCCAATTCTGATTCTGTGATTCTATGATTCCATAATATGTTATGAATATTGAAGTCTCTTCTCTCAGATGCAATCCAATAAACTATACTCCTTCAAACTAGATACCTTACCCAATTTGATTAAGTCAAACTGGTTGATCCAAAAATGATATAAAAAATGGGAAACCATAGCCCTCCAGATTATATTTGGGCCTCTATGTTCCATCAGCCTTAGTTACCATGTATAATATGCTCAGGGATTATGGTGTCCCTAAACATCTGGAGGGTCACAATTGCCACCCATCCCATACTACATCTTTCCTTGTTATTGCGTAAAGTACAAACAGTACCATCACAGTGGCTGCTAGAAGTAGCTTTGTATTAATTTAAAGGCTTATTTTAAAAAAAACACACAAAAGTCAGCGGCATGAAATTGAACTTGGTGTGGGGTATGCAGCAGTAAGGCCTCCCTCACTCATGGGACTAACATATTCTGTCCAGAGAAGGATGAATGGATGTTGTTTCCTCTGCTCAGCAGGAGCCATTTAGTATTCCACTGCTGCCACCTACTTTTCTTTCCGCCCCATTTTTAGCTGCAATTATTTGGAGATCGGGTGGTTGCTATTGAGTTAATCTATGCAGAGTGGGATACGGAGGGCTTACAGTTTCATAAGGAAGCTTTATTGAGTGCCTTATTGTGAGTCTGTCCCAGCCTAATGTGCAAGTGGAAATGAAAAGCTTTTAAAACTCTCTCTTTTGCAAAGCATTAACCTGGCCGGTGACACTGTTTATGAGAAAGAATGTGATTTGCATGGGGAGTAAAGAGGTTGGAAAGCTGTGGGATGGAGACCTCTGGCAGCACAAATTCAGCAAGATACAGTGGTGTGAAATCCGTTAAAAAACAAAAACACAAGAGGTACAAGATTTTTTTAAAAAGCAATCCTTAAGGAGTAGCTGAGATCAGTATAACAAGATGAATAGAGATTTCTTGGCTGTTCTAATGTGTTTATTGTCAAGGATGGGATTTAAGAACTTAAAAATTGTGTCGCGGCGCAGAATGGAATGGTGGTTTTGAAAGAATATAGCCCTAAGTGTTCTGGCTAAAGGTCCGTTGGAAGTAAAGGGAAATAACAGAGATTGTTTATGATCTTTATGTTTATGTTGTTGGAGTAAAACTGCCATTATCCTTTCCAAGTTATTATGGGGTTTTTTTCATGTCAGGAGTGACTTGAGAAATTGCAAGTTGCTTCAGGTGTGAGAGAATTGGCCATCTGCAAGGACATTGCCCAAGGGACGCCTCAATGTTTTGATGTTTTACAATCCTTGTGGGATTGGAAAACACAAGAATGGCCATCAGACTGGAAAAAATCAACTTACATCCCCATACCAAAAAAGGGAAATGCGAAAGACTGCTCCAACTTCCGTACAGTGGCCCTTATTTCTCATGCCAGTAAGGTAATGCTCAAGATCCTGCAAGGAAGACTCCAGCAATACATGGAGCGAGAGTTGCCAGATGTTCAAGCTGGGTTTAGAAAAGGCAGAGGAACGAGAGACCAGATTGCCAATATCCGCTGGATAATGGAGAAAGGCAGGGAGTTTCAGAAAAACATCTACTTCTGCTTCATTGACTACTCTAAAGCCTTTGACTGTGTGGATCATAATAAATTGTGGCAAGTTCTTGGTGGGATGGGCATCCCAAGCCACCTTGTCTCTCTCCTGAGGAATCTGTACAAGGACCAAGTAGCAACAGTCAGAACTGACCACGGAACAACAGACTGGTTCAAGATTGGGAAAGGCGTACGGCAAGGCTGCATACTCTCACCCAACCTTTTTAACTTGTATTCAGAACACATCATGCGATGTGCGGGGCTTGATGAATGCAAAGCTGGGGTGAAAATTGCTGGAAGAAACATTAACAACCTCAGATATGCAGATGACACCACTCTGATGGCCGAAAGCGAGGAGGAGCTGAGGAGCCTTCTAATCAAGGTGAAAGAAGAAAGCGCAAAAGCCGGGTTGCAGCTGAACGTCAAAAAAACCAAGATTATGGCAACAAGAATGATTGACAACTGGAAAATAGAGGGAGAAAATGTGGAGGCTGTGACAGACTTTGTATTTCTAGGTGCAAAGATTACTGCAGATGCAGACTGTGGCCAGGAAATCAGAAGACGCTTACTTCTTGGGAGGAGAGCAATGTCCAGTCTTGATAAAATAGTAAAGAGTAGAGACATCAGACTGGCAACAAAGATCCGCCTAGTCCAAGCCATGGTATTCCCTGTAGTAACATACGGATGTGAGAGCTGGACCTTAGGGAAGGCTGAGCGAAGGAAGATCGATGCTTTTGAGCTGTGGTGCTGGAGGAAAGTGCTGAGAGTGCCTTGGACTGCGAGAAGATCCAACCAGTCCATCCTCCAGGAAATAAAGCCCGGCTGCTCACTGGAAGGAAGGATACTAGAGACAAAGTTGAAGTACTTTGGCCACATCATGAGGAGACAGCAAAGCCTAGAGAAAACAATTATGCTGGGGAAAGTGGAAGGCAAAAGGAAGAGGGGCCGACCTAGGGCAAGATGGATGGATGGCATCCTTGAAGTGACTGGACTGACCTTGAAGGAGCTGGGGGTGGTGACGGCCGACAGGGAGCTCTGGCGTGGGCTGGTCCACGAGGTCACGAAGAGTCGGAGACGACTGAACGAATGAACAACAACAATCCTTGTGGGAGGCTTCTCTCATGTCCCCGCGTGGAGAACTAGAGCTGACAGAGGTAGCTCGTCCGCATTCTCCTCAAATTCGAACCTCTGACCTATTAGTCTTCAGTCCTGCCGGCACAAGGGTTTAACCCATTGTGCCACCAGGGGCTCCTAGTTATTATGATGACTGGGAGACATTTCACACTACACAAACATAGTGCTATGGTACAACCCCTGTATCCATGGGGGATATGTTCCAAGACTCCTTGTGGATACCTGAAACTGTGAATGATAGCAAGTCCTATATTTTTCCTACACTTGTGCCAGAAATACCATAGAATTGCACTAGAAGACCTAGAGAGGTCCAGAAACATTTCCTGGGTGCATGAAGAGATTTTTTTTTTGCAGTGTAAATGAAACCATGGTTATCAAGACTGCAAACAAAGAAATCCTACTGTATATTCCACTTTCACTACCCTGGCAACATACTATGAAATTCTGGAATTTGTAGACTGGTGAAGCCTTCTGATGAGACTCCTAAATATTCTTATTTGAACTGTAAATTTCAGGATCCATAGGATATTGGCATGGCAATTCGAGCAGAATCGTAGCACTATAATTGCAAAGAGGTGAAAGACCCCAGAGCTGCTGGGAATTGCAACACCTATCAGCTTGCAAGATTCTTTATGATACTGTATATCTGAGATCTTTTTACCCTGACACTTTTATTGCATGGCTCTTTGTGCTGGCATCACCTTAATTAAGCACCTTTTCAAAAAGCTTGCTGTGCACCTAGATCTTTTCACTGACATTTCACAGGCATTTGATCTCTGTAGGCCCTTTTGCTGTAATTGCAACTCTGAGTTGTACATTTTTCTTTTTTCTGACTTCTTTCCTGCAGTTTTATTTCAAATCTCCTAAATTCATACTGGGGCAGGTCATGGCTGTGTCACAAATCTCTCTTTTCAAAAAATATGTCTGGGCAGCTAGGTTCCCCAGGGAGCACAAAGCGAAGGAACATTAGACAACATATATGAAAATCATAGTGGTGTTTACTGACTGGTTTTTGTTCTTAAGTTAGATACTAGAAAATATTAGATTACTCAGTGCTGAATCACTATTTCACTATTTCTGCTACCCACTTCTTTGTCTACATTGTAGAATCAATGTAGTTTGACAACACATGAACTGCCATGGCTAAATGCTATCTGGTCGTGGGAGTTGTACTTTTGCTCTTTGATAGCCGCCTCTCTGGTTTTGCTTCATCAAACTACAGTTCTTATGGTTCCATAGCATTGAGCCATGAGAGTTAAAATGATGTTGAATTCCATTAATTTAACAATGTAAATATACGATCAGTCTCAACAGCACTACTAGATTCTTTTGCAACCTTCCATCACCTTTGAGCAAATCCTTACCTTAGGCCATCCCTTGTTGTCCGAGTAAGATCGTCTTCCAAGTTCGATGTACTGGCGGTGGGTATGTAGGTGATTGTGGAGCCCTAATCTTGACCAGCATGTTCTCCTGCAGTGAGGGCATTGGGTTTCAAGTGGAAAGACAGTCCTGGTGGGGGTTGGCTTCCTCTTGGCACATTTCTGTCTATCACCCTCCATCCGTGCTTCTTCAAATTCTACAGCACTGCTGGTCACAGCTGACTTCCAGCTAGAGTGCTCAAGGGCCAGAGCTTCCCAGTTCTCTGTGTCAATGCCACAATTTTTAAGATTGGTTTTGAGTCCATCTTTAAATCTATTTTCCTGTCCTCCAACATTCTGTTTTCCATTCTTGAGTTTGGAGTAGAGCAACTGCTTTGGGAGACAGTGGTCAGGCATTTGGACAGCATGCCGATCCAGTGGAGTTGATGGCGGAGGACCATCACTTCAATGCTGGTGGTCTTTGCTTCTTCCAGCACACTGACATTTGTCCGCCTGTCTTCCCAAGAGATTTTCAGGATTTTTTGGAGGCAACACTGATGGAATTGTTCCAGAAGTTGCATGTGATGTCTGTAGATTGTCCATGATTCTCAGGCATATAGCAGGGTTGGGAGGACAATAGCTTTATAAACAAGCACCTTGGTATCCCTACGGATGTCCTGGTCCTCAAACACTTTGTGTTTCATTCCGAAAAATGCTGCACTCGCAGAGCTCAGGTGGTGTTGTATTTCATTGTCAAATGAGCAAATATTGCTTACTGTAAATACGAAAACTTGGGAGAGTGGAAAACTGGGTAAATAACAGAATTTTAAAAATAAAATTTTCACTATGAGAAACATAAATACCTATTGTACCATTTATGTTTTTTTGAATTTTGTATCTAAAAATGTATATTTCAGTAGGACAGAGGAAATGGGGAAAGAAATCTGCCCTAGAGAAGAAACATTTTCTGCTTTGCCTCCTCCAGCTTGTTCTTCATCTCCATGTCTGCATGATGGAACCTGTGTCCTGGATAAAATTGGTGGCTACAAGTGTGCCTGCCTAGCTGGTTATACTGGGAACCGCTGTGAAAGCTGTGAGTACATCCCTGTGCCTGAAAACATGATCAGAATATCTGTGTTTTAAGTAATTCTGTTACTGTTTAGCATATTCATATATAATGGTTAGGCTGATAGGGTTTGATTTATTAGCTTTTTTAAAAAAATGCTTTGAAAAGCCTAGTGTAAAGCTCATTGCAAAAAATAAAATTGATGTAGGCTGTAGATATTCTAATTAATGATATTTACTCTAGAGCCACAGTGGGTTAATCACTTTCCGCACTGCTCACCTATTTCATTAGATGCTCTGAGCTAATTTAAAACCTGCCTACATACCCAGTGAATCCACCCATATATCACATATAAGCTTCCTCTTACTTGAAACACTTGCAACTTACTTGAATATAATGTCCTGAATCAAAGATGGATATTGCATGGCCCTCCAGATGATTGGTGGATTATAACTCCCAGTGCTCCCCAACAATAGCTCTGTTGATTAGGACTGCTGGAAGTTGCAGGGGAACATCCAAAGGATTCCTGTCCTTGGCCTACATCTAGTTAACAACTATGTAAACCCCACTTAATGACTTCCAATTACTATGGTTAGATAGACCTGGAGAAAGATGTCAGGGGCTAGGCAAAACTGGCACCCTCCAAATATTTTGCACTATAATCTCCATAATCCCAAAATATTTATTATTTGCTTGGACTGGTGTAATTTAGATGGGCATCTCCTGCATATTAAATGGGTTTGGGACCAGGGCTCTGTCAAAAAGCGGACATGGTTAAAAAGCACAATTCAGTGCTTGTTAAGCTTGCAAATACAAAAACGCATATTCAATGGGCACTGAGTTAACTAATAGAAAAAAACAAATAGTGTGCTGAGTAGATGTAGAGATTTTTTTTAAAAAAACTGCTTAGTAGATTGAGAAATTGAAAAAGCATAGTGTGGCTGAAAAGGTGGTCCAGAGGCTGAAAGTGTGCAACGTGACTATAATTTAGATCAGTCAAAACAGAGAAATTTCAAAAAACTACTCAGGGTGTGTGTGTGTGTGTGCTTGTAATACCAAACACCTGGAAGGTGCCAAGCTGTCAGTTTAGGTAAATATAAAAATAAGCATTATTTCCGGTATTTCTATCCCGTTCCTTCTCAACCCCCAAAGGGGACTCGGGATGGCTTACATTTGGCAGCAATTCAATACCACTACATATAACACAGCAATATAATAATAATTAAAATGAGTAAAAAATTCATTAAAACACTAAAAAACAGTATTAAATATAGGGATCAAATCTTCCTTTCTGTCATTTTGAGCAGGTAAGATACTGGGAGACCCATGAGACCAACTCACAACTTTGCAATTTTTATTCTGGACCAATATGAGTTCTTTTTTCATTGGACTTTTTGCGATGGTGTTAAGAAAAGGTCTTAGAATTGAATACTGCATTCATAGCATCTCAAGTATTAATGATTCCTTGCAGTTCCACAGGAGAAATTTCTAATAATAAATTCAGTTTTGTTCAGAAGCTCAGAGATAGTGTTGAAACCCAGCTGTTTAGTGCTAGTATTTTCCCATAAGGTTCCCTCATTGTCCCTTTTTAGATATTTTATATCTAAATTTTATATATCTAAACACCACAAATGTAAGTCATATAACACTTTCTAGAGTTTTATATATTTAAGCATTTGGACTAGCATAAACTTTCTGCCTTACCACAGGATATTATCAGGTTTCAGTCTGGGATTACCTGCCAAGTATATTTCACATTTAAGGTCAGGGAAATCTCAACATACCATACTTTAAGGCCAAGTCTCTCCACTGGTGAATGCTTCAAGCAGTTTAACTTGAGCTTCACTTCAATGAATCCAGCAGTAAGTGTGAAAACTATAGAGAGGGATGTTTCTATTTTTATAGATCAATAACTATTTTTCATACTCTTGGCTCCCCAGGACTGTGTCAGTAGCAGGAGAATTGTCCATATTTCATTCTTTAAAAATCCAAATGACAACATGAAAAGTAGGATAGGGGTTGCGGTGGCACAATGGATTAAACCGTCGAGCTGCTGAACTTGCTGACCAGAGGGTTGGTGGTTCGAATCTGCAGGATGGGGTGCACTCCTGCTTTTAGATCCAGCTCCTACCAACCTAGCAGTTCAAAAACATGCAAATGTGAGTAGATCAATAAGTACAGCCTTGGCAGGAAAGTAAACAGCACTTCATGCAGTCATGCCAGCCACATGACCTAGGAGGTATCTACGGATAATGCAGGCTCTTAGACTTAGAAATTGAGATGAGCACCTCTACCCAGAGCCGGAGATGAAGGGGAAGCCTTTACCTTTATCTGGTTGTCTGTGTTTCATTGTTTCAAGGTATTGAATTTTTGCCTTGTGTCTGTATATGCTGGAATCTGCTCTGAGTCCTCTTATTTATTTACTGGATTTACATACCACTTTTCTCACCCCTGAAGGGACTCAAAGCAGTGTACAACAAGTAATGACAACATTCAGTGCCAACATATATATGAAACCGAAGCATAATAACGAAAACGAAAACATATAACTATAAATTAAACCTTAAAATTATATTAAACATAGAACATAAACAGACATTTAAAATTAAAATATAGAATTAAAACATCTTAATATAGCATTAAAACACAAAATCCAGAATCGTAATCCGAAGCCATTCCTATTGTCAAATGTGCTTATATCCTAGTCATTTCTTGTACTGCGTTACTTTACTGCCTGAAGGCTTGGTCCCATAGTCATATCTTTATGTTTTTCTGAAGGTGCTGATCTAATTTCACTGGGGAGGGAGTTCCAGACCCAATGGGCCACCACTGAGAAAGACCTGTTTCTCATCCCCAGATAGGGAGAAATGGTGGAATACAAATAAACCAATAAATAAATAATATTACTTGTAGAGCCTGGAGATGTGGCAGTCTTCATGGCACACAGTGACTTCCATTGATTATCCTTTTCTTTTTTCTTTTTTCTTTTTGCTTTAAACCCCAAGATGCAGTCAGGAGAGGCCAAGAATGTTCTTGAAATTCCAGAGTACCCTGGAGTTTTGAGGCAGTCTGGACAGTTGGATTGGATACAATTTGTCCCGACTCCCTGTTCAGCAAAGGGAAGGGGGATGACTCATGTCACCATCTCTTTTAGCTAGTCATGAAGCTCCATGTGAGGAGCTAGCAATTCCTATTTCAGCAAATTCCTATTACTGTTTCTAGCTTTTCCTATATGTGTAGTTAATGGTCGACTTTTCCAGCCAAATTATAATAATAATATAATAATTGCATGTTGCATCTATAATGTCAGAATCGGGTGCCCATAAGAAAAAGGGAAAATTGACCTCCTTCTTGATGGTCACAAGGGCAGAGCTAACTACAGTGACCAGGTGTTCAGATGAAGCTCTGTGGATGGGTAGGGGTAATGATTGGTTGGTTGTGTTTAAATATTTCAATGGTTAATATTTTAATGTATTTTTATAATGTTGTTTTACTTAATGTTAAACTGTCTGCACTGCAGTTGTTAGTTCATGGGCATCTAATGATTGCCAGTTGTGAGCCACCCTGAGTCCTCCCTCAGGGGTTGAGAAGGACGGGATATAAATGTTCAAAATCAATCAATCAATCAATCAATCAATCAATAGTCATGGCAGCAACACAGTGAAAGTGACAGCCTGGCCAATGCAGTCCTGGGCCACTTGGCCCCAGAACTAAGATCAGGTCTGCTCCTGGGATTTTTAGTTTGTTGTGGCATCACAGCTCTCTGACAGAGAAGGGTAAATATTTCACAAAATTTAAAGCCTTATAACATTCAGTCATGGTAGTAAATGTGGTGTTAAACTGCTATGATTATGCAGTGTGGATACACCCTTTATTGTGAGACAATTCTAAGTATGACAGGGAGCAAAATGTCCAGGAGATAGCAATTCCTATTTCAGCAAATTCCTATTACTATCTCAGGAAAAACTTTTCCTATATGTGTAGTTAATCCAGCCAAGTAATAATGATGATGATGATGATGATGATGATGATAATAATAATAATAATAATACATTTTATTTATATTCCACCCTTCTCCTCTAGGGGACTGAGAGTGGATTATAGCATTTACACACATAGGCAAGCATTCAATGCTTTTACAATCATATACAATGAGACAAACAAACACAAACAAAGGCAGAGGCTTCTCCTTTCATTTCCGGCTTCTGGAGGCGGTGCTTATCTCTGACGCTGGGGAGGTGCTTTTCTCTATTTTCAAGCCAAGGAGCCTGTGTTGTCACCTCCTGGGAGGGAAGTCAGCAAGATTGCTGCGAGCATCTCTTTGCCTTTTCTCGCCAAAGTGGTACCTATTTATCTACTCGCATTTGCATGTTTTTGAACTGCTAGGTTGGCAGGAGCTGGAGCTGAGAGATGGGAGGTGACCCCCTTCTCATAGATTTGAACTGTCAACCTTCAGCAGTTCAGCAGCACAAGGATTTAACCCATTGTGCCACCACAGTTATGTGTATATCAGTATATTATTTTGACACAGATATTTAGGATTTTATAGATGGCCATACTATCAAAGGCTAGTCAACACTGGGCTATTATATGTACAGGTGTAAAGACTTTTTGGACTTTTAAGATATCTGCCATGTTAGGGAGTGGATCTCTTCAAACCTATCAAGCCACAAAGGACTGAAAGACATTAAGATTGCCCCTGATGTATTTTGCCCACTACAGACTCTCTCCAGAAAAGTAATCTCCAACATAAGCCAAATTCCTTTGATCCAGCAAGTATTCCAGGCACTGGAGCATTCCAAACACTGGAATGCTCTCTGTGCCCCGGCTTTCAAGCTGCCTTAAGTCCTACCTTTGGGGAAAATATGAGATAGAAAGAAAGTGATTGATTGAAAAAAATAATTGATTTCTGCCTTTGGAGAAATTGCAAGATAGGCCAAACAGTGCTGTGTGAGAACAAATAACAAAGTGGTCACATCCATGATACTAATTCTTGAATGTGTGTGTGTGTGATTGGTTCCCTATAAATAATCCTACTGTGTACTATGCAGAAAGATAAGGAGGGTGTTCTGGGACTAATAGAGTCCTGCCAATCCAAAGATCAGGTGATCCAAAGCTAAGGCACAGTCTACGGGGAAAGAGAGAAGGGAAACCACAGGAAATAGAAGTAAGCTGGTTAGACAGAGATTTGTGGGAGGTTCTCGTGTGTGTGTGTGTGTGTGTTCTGTTTGTGTGGGTTTGTTTTCTCCTGAACTGCCTCTGTAGTTCCTCACCTGTTAGACAGCTTGAGGAAGGATAAAGAGACAAAACCAAACTTTTTCCAATCCATGATCTGCCAATCAGAGTCAGAAAAGAAGCACTAAGCCCATCTGCTGGGATCACAAATGAAGTATTTTACCAGCACTATTAATATAACTTCACCTTGCCCAGAATCTTATTCAAAATTTCAGTAGTAAGATTTGGAAAACATTTAATTTGGCTACTTGTCCCCTCTCTGCTTTATTGCCACCTTTTGTGTCTATGTAGAATCACCTTTCTGAGCCTGTGTTTAACTAGGTGAGAGAGAGTTCTCTCTGATCCTTTTAATGAGGCCCCATTTTTCTATTATAGGACTTAGCATTCTGGCTCTGTGGAGTCTCCCATGGTACTGCTGGCCTTCATAGCGAGGGATTGTGACCCCTTTTTGCTCTGAGACTTCCTGTCCTCATTGTCTAAAACAAAGCCCAGCAAAATCGAGCCCTTGAGTAAATGCTGGGATCTTGCATTGAATGGGAAACTTCCATTGCTTCATGGATTCCCAGTCTCCGCTGCCAGCTGAGTGCTATTTATTCTGCATCCTAATGAAGAGTTCTCCATTGAGCTGAACTGTGGTCTACTATGCCATCACTACCAGCCTCAGATTGTGCCAGGTTCAGCTCTAATGTTGTTGTTAGGGTTTTTGTGCTTTTTGGATGGCCTGTGAAAGTGTTCTCTTGGGTTTCCCCCTGTGTGACTGTACTTGACTCTTGTCTGCTATCATCATTCAACAATACAGAGGGCTTTTAATGAGACAATTCTTCGAGGTTTTCTTGTATTTATTGACTGACTCATATTTAAAAGAGCCTCACTTGTAGCCTTTGATGGCAATAAAGCCGGAAAGTGCTTTCCTCAATAGCATGTGTGGGGGATATATGGCCCTTGTACTGTTATATCCCTTCTCTTTCCAGAAGAAAGATAAAACAAAGTACAGTTAAGAGAATGTACTGTACAAAAAGTATATACAAGCAGTCTCTGAGTTACAAACATCTGACTTAACAAACAACTCATAGTTAAGAATGGGGGTGAGACAACAAGAAGTGAGAGAAATCTACCCCTAGGAAGGGAAATTCACTCCTGAAAGAGTTATCATGGAGAAAAGTATCTCCACTGAAGCTTTCTCACAAATCCTTGTTTCCACAACAAGCCAATTTTTTCAAAATCCAATTATCACAGGGGCAGGAAGTGAAGTGAAATATTTGAACAGGAGCACAGAAAGCAAAGCAAACACCACAGGGGTGTTAACTCCTCCCTATGGTAGCCAAAGAAAACACACACACACACACATGTATGGTAAAGGTTTCCCCTTGTCATTAAGTCTAGTCATGTCTGACTCTGGGAGTGCTCATCTGAATTTCTAAGCCAAAGAGCCGGCGTTGTCCGTAAACACCCCCAAGGTCATGTGGCCAGCATGACTACATGGAGCATCGTTACCTTCCTGCTGAAGAGGTATCTATTGATCTACTCACTTTTGCATGTTTTCAAACTGCTCAGTTGGCAGAAGCTGGGACTAACAGTGGGAGCTCATCCTGCTCCCTGGATTTGAACTGCTGATCTTTTGGTCAGCAAGTTCAGCAGCTCAGTGGTTTAACCCATTGCATCACTGGGGGCACACACACACACACACACACACATATATAGAGAGAGAATGAGATGGAGTTTAAATTTTAAAATGTATCCATTCCGACTTACATATACATTAAACTTTAGAACAAACATACAGAGCATATCTTGTTTGTTACTTGGGGATTGCCTGTAAACAATTTTTTAATCAACTTACATTTAAAATTAAAAGTACAGCACATCCCATTTATGTCACACCCAGTTTAAAAACAAAGACAAACAAAAAGAAATCATAGAGAGGGAATGCAAAACATGGGGGCAGTTACTGAGAAGTCTGTCTCATGTGTGCATCTCCAGTTGTATGTGTGATGGTGCTGGTGCCCAGAGAAATCCCCAATAGCAGTTGAACAACACTTGGAAGGCTACATGTTCTTCATCCCTGTACTATTCATTGTTGTTGTTATGTACTTTCAAGTTGTTTCCAAGTTATGGCAACCCTAAAGTGAACCTGTCACAAAGTATTCATTGCAAGATTTGTTTCGGGAAAGGCATTGACAATGCCTTTTTCTGAGTCTGAGACTCTTTTTCTGAGACCTGCCCAAGGTAACTCGGTGGGTTCCCCTGGCTGAGCAGGGATTTGAAAATTATATGTGATTACTTGAAATTTTAAAGTGGGGAAAAAATTAAAGGATAATTAAACTGAGTAAGATAAAATATTGTACTTAGGAATAACCCAAATGCCGTTTCCATGATATCTAGTGACATGTTCTGGCAAAGATTCTTTATAAAACATATCAATCATCTTTACAAGAAAGAAGGCAAAATGTATTTCATGGTCCCTTGAGACTGACTTTTCTAAAATTTAAAACTGGCATCTGATTTTATGGGTAACAACTTGCTTCGTTGCTTTGGAAGTGGGAGAAGTGAGGTGGAAAGTAATTTAAAAGCTGAACTAGAAGAAATATTTAAAGTTCTTAATGGGAGAGTAATCATATAAATTATATAGACTTGGAGTGCAGAGAAACTGTCGTACCTGGTAAGGCCTAGATTAATAAGGCAAATGCATGTTTATACTTACCATTTTCATGATAGGTGAAGGTACTTGAAGCTGGTGTAAGTGCATTCATTCTGTATCAACACTGTTGTTTTTGTTTTCTGAATATTGAATGTTTTATGCCCAATATTGATGTTGAATATAGACTATATAAGTGATGTGTAAACTCGATAGATTTTATTGGGGTGGGGTGGAGAGAATGCATTTGACTAGTGCATTTTTAAAAATAAGGCTCTGCATTTTGTTTTTTTAACAATCCTTAGTCCCTTGGATATAGCATTGGTCTGCTTCCTTTCTCTTCATGGATGGCATAAAGAAAATTTTCTTATAGCCTTCTTCTTGTGGCTGCCAGTAAGAATGATGTTTTCCTCCCTTATTGCAACCCCATGTTGGCTTGCCAGCCCACTTAGTTGTTTACCGTAGCCTGGAGACCTGTCTCCATGGGCCCATGTGATCCTTTTTAAATTATTCTCTTTTGAGCAATGTGACAATGAACTAAGAACAAGTGCATAATTAAATGAGTCAACTCTGAATACTATGACTATACTGCTTCCAAAACCTTATAAACTAAACAGAAGCTGGGAGATTTTATATATATATAAGGTCTCATCTACACTGCCATATAATGAGTTTCAAACTGCATTATATGGCAGTGTACATGGGGCCAAAGTCTAACATAAGCAATGTTGTTGTTCATTTGTTCAGTTATTTCCAACTTTTTGTAACCTCATTGATCAGCCCATGCCAGAGCTCCCTGTCAGCTGTCGCCACCCCCAACTCCTTCAAGGTCAAACCAGTGGCTTCAAGGATACCATCCATCCATCTTGCCCTTGGTTGGCCCCTCTTCCTTTTTTCTTTCATTTTCCCCAACATAATTGTCTTTTCTAAGCTTTCCTGTCTTCTCATTATGTGGTCAAAATACTTCATCTTTGTCTCTAA
Organism: Anolis sagrei; assembly: GCF_037176765.1. Lineage (NCBI taxonomy): Eukaryota > Metazoa > Chordata > Lepidosauria > Squamata > Anolidae > Anolis > Anolis sagrei. The sequence goes on along the minus strand of NC_090021.1, from coordinate 269,233,773 downwards.
TATCCTTCCCTCCAGTGAGTAGTTAGACATTATTTCCTGGAGTATGTACTGGTTTGATCTTCTTGTGGTCCAAGGCACTCTCGGGATTTTCCTCTTGCATCCATACATTACTACGGGGAATTTGACATTTAACTATGTGGATCTTTGTTGTCAGTGTGATGTCTCTACTCTTCAGTAAGGAATATTCCTTTACAATTTGGGAACTATCGCACTCCAGAGCAGAATCACCTCCGACTTTAAACACCACACCAGCGGGTTATAATCTGCAAGCAGTTTATTTTAGAATATAAGAAGCCAAAGCAGTAAAAAGTAATCCACAGTAAAAAGTAATCCAACTGATATAAAGGTAGACAGGAACAAAGAGTCCAAAGAAATCCATGAAACTAGGCACTTGAATCCATGTACAGAACAGAAGCATATTCCATAGAATAAACATAAGCTAAGGTAGACCTTGGTGCTGGGAACTTGGCATTATTCTGACGTTGCATCGACTGAAGCAATATCTCTCATGCATCACTTATAAACCCTGCTGTAATTCCCTAACAGATAGGAACGGATTATTTCTTAATTTTGGTTTCAAATCCAACTTCTGTTGGAGTCTAGCCAAGTGTCTTAATTGCTGTATGGACTGTTTCTGTTTACTGAAACATATTTTCCTGTTCAAACATCTTTTCCCTCTCACTCCCCTCATTAACTCCTGCACCTGGGACCTCAAAATCAACTTCATTCTCAGAGAACTGATCAGAGAACTGCAGCCTTTCCAAAGCTCGAGGCCTTGAGAATCCTCTTGCAGTAACTCAGGCCTCTGTGACCTGTCTTGTAAACTCCATTCAGGCCCTTGCAGCAACTCAGGCCTCTCTGGCCTCTCATCCCCAGACTCTGGTCCAGAAACTGAATCAACATCCCCATTCCCTTCAGGAACATCAACATAAACATCATCCCCATTCCCATCATGCAAATCAACATCAACATGAACATCATCCCCAATCCCATCATGCAAATCAACATGATCATCAGACACAATCACAGGCTGAACAGGCTGACATACAATAGGAAATGAATTGTTTAAAAGGCAGATAGAACAAGTGAAACAATGGGAAATGATGTATGTGACTGGGAATGTCATTAGACAAACATTATTTTTATTGCTAGTATGGAAGGTTCAAGGTCAAGATTTCATCCAAGAGTTGAGAAGGTGCAATGATGCAGAAGGCACAAGTGGAAATATACACCTTAGTGATTATGTCACCGTGGAGTCTTAAATTTAGCAATATGGTGGCCTCACCTCTATCCAGATGTAAAGAACTGAGGATAAATCTTTCATTATTATCTAAATAGCAATGATGGAGTAACATAAGCTTTACTATATGTGCAGTTGCTCTTGCTTGGAAACAGTTTTTACCAAGGAGAAAACAACTGCTGCAAAGAAAAATAGAAAATCCAGAAAACTTTACAAAATGTCCTTTTGGGGCCACAGCTTTCACAACATGGACAAGCTGACTGGGTGTTCTGGAAATAAAAAATGCATTTCCAAGTCTGAGGAAAACTGATGGATTCTGATATTTCCCTTTTGGCGCCCTTCGAGAGAGACTAAGCCTAATTGTCATAGTTTATTCAGACCTTTTGTTCTCTCCTTGGAGGCTGCTGGGTCAGCTGGCTGGAATGAGGGTGTGACCGTAGGTCTCCTTGTGGGTAAGCCCAGAGCTGAGCAGGCAGAAAAGCTGGATGACAATACTCAAGCTCCATGGTCCCTCTTGCAGCAGAGCCCAACAAAGCTCTTCCAGGCCTCTAGGTCAGATCTTTTATGTTCTCTCCTTGGAGGCTGCTGGGTCAGCTGGCTGGAATGAGGGTGTGACTGCCGGTCTCCTTGTGGGGTAAGCCCAGGGCTGAGCAGGCAGCAAAGCTGGATGGCAGTACTCAGGCCCCAGGGTCCCTCTTGCAGCATATAAACTCTATATTTGAATGCAAAATTTCATCCCCTTGGTTTTGGTGCTTTCATGGCCAAATGGCTCAATCCATGTTAGGATTGAGCATGCAGAATCACTGCAGAATGCTCTTTGTTGTAGTGATGGTGGAGGTGGGGGTGTTTTCAATGGTTTGTAGTGTGGTGAATTTAGTCCAGTTGTAAGACTCAATCTTAAAGGAGCGATCCAAAGTGTCAGACTTATTTGGCAGATAGTTCAGCACCTTGGATAGTTCCTGGAGCAGTTTACATAGCCTAACAAAAAATTATTGGTGTCTTGGTTTTTAGGCTTGTTCCTGGGGTTATTTAGCGCACTGATTCAGAAAATTGAACAGACTGCATAAGTGTTCTGGGAGAAGGTTTATGTGGTTACCTTAGATTCTGACTATGGCCACTCCAATGCCACTCCACGGTTGATTCCGCTGCTGATAAATCTGTAGTTTCAAGTCTGTTGCTATTGAGAAGAGCTTTTCACAAGTTTGAAATGTACACTTAATTTTTTTTATTTAGAAACAGTTCCTTTACTTTGCTACTCTTTTCTTGCAAGATAAAAAGAAGCATCATATCTTAGAAAGTAAATGGCAGAGAGTACTTACTAACATAGGAGATGTGTGCATATATAAGCAATAATACAAAAGGGATGTGTGAATGATGCATATAGCATAATTTTATTTCTGGGGACTATCACAATTTTGACAAAAGGTGGTCTGTGCACTCTGACTTTTAAGCAACTAGTCAATCAGTTATTTTAGTTGCAATTTTAGTTGTCCAGCTGAATTTTTCTGAACATTGTTCTTAGTCCTAATTCAGACCTGCCACATTTAGACAATATATCTGTCCAAATTAAATTCTGGAGCATTGTGGAACAACAACAACAACAACAACAACAATAATACTATATTTATACACTGTCCTATCTCCCCAAAGGGACTCAGGGTAGTGAACAACAAAGTCAGCAAATATTCAATGCCATACAATATAAAAACACATAAACAAATAATCATACCACCCAAAACCCTCGCAGATCCATATTTAAACCAAAAATAAGACTCATTATAACATGTAACATTTACAATTCCATAGTAATCCCATCAAAAAAACATCAAGTCAGACCAAGTGAAGTGAAGAATTAACTATTCTTCAAGTCTAAATGGAAAATTGGGCCACACAGTGGTTTTTAACTCTTTACTGAAATGTCAGAAACTGTCCTTTATATGGGTTGCTGTGAGTTTTCCGGGCTGTATAGCCAGAAGCATTCTCTCCTGATGTTTTGCCTGCATCTATAGCAGGCATCTCAGAAGTTGTGAGGTCTGTTGGAAACTAGGAAAATGGGGTTTCTATATCTGTGAAATGTTCATGGTGAGTGAAGTAACTCTTGCCTTTTTGAGGGAGGTGGGAATGTTGCAATTGACCACCTTGATTAGCATTTAATGCCCTAGCAGTTTCAAGGTCTGGCTTCTTAATGCCTGGGGGAATCCTTTGTTGGGGGTGATTAGCTGGCCCTGGTTGTTTCTTGTCTGGAATTCTACTGTTTTTGAGTGTTTTGAGTGTTGTTCTATATTTTGTTATGATTTTTGAGTTTTTAAGCACTGGTAGCCAGATTTTGTTCATTTTCATGGTTCTCTCCTTTCTGTTGAACAAGCATGTGGACAATTTTCATGGCCTGGAAAGCTCACAACAACCCAGTGATTCCAGCCATGAAAGCTTTTGACAATACACTGTTCTTTATATCTTATTTTTGGGAGTATTTTTTCTTTTATATTTCATTCTGGATCTTGTTTTTGATCTAGATCAGTAGAACATTCTGGAAACTTTGAAATTCAGTGAAAATAATCATCACAAAAAACAAACAAAGGAACAATAGCATTTCCAATGTTTTTCAGAGTTATTCCTATTTTCATGCCCAGGAATTTTGTACAAGTCTACTAAAAGTCTGGCTAGTTCAGACACCTTGTGTTTCCAATCACAGAGCCTGCACAACAAAATCATTGTATTAAGTAATTTGAGTATTTCCAATGTAGGAGAGACTCCTCCTTTACCTACTACAGTTTGATTATTGTTGTGTTTTAAGTTGTGTTTGGAAATCAAGCTCTCTATATAAATCCTTCATTAAAGGATCTTATGTCAGCAATTCTGAAGGGATTGAACATTTTTTCCAGTGTTGGTGAAGGACTTCATTTGACCACGTGATAAGAAGAACTCTAACCAAAAGCCCACAATGGTCTTGGTGTTCATTTGTGTTTCATATGCATTTGTTGTTTTTATATTCCCTTTTCACATGTGATCTAAGATGTCATATGGACCAGCCCCCCCCCCCTTTTCTGTGCAAGCCTCCAATCCTCACAAGCCCTGCACCACCCCATAATTCTGTTGGGCAAATAATACCTTCAAAATTTCTGATCTTGGAGGTTTACTGGAGTAGTATTCATAGATTATAGAACTGTGATAGGGCTTATCTCTGAAGGGGATGAGTCTGCTTATCTTCCTGACTGTGAGAGCTGTTCAACAGTGGAATTCTGCTCCAGAGTGTGGTGGAGGCTCCTTCTTTGGTGGCTTTTAAACAGAGGCGCGATGGCCATGTGTCAGGGGTGTTTGAATGCGATTTTCCTGTTTCTTGGCAGGAGGTTGGACTGGATTCTTTGATTCTATTATTCTAATGACCATATGAGATATTACTAACTGCTGTACAGGTAACACGAAACAGTTAACATCAAACATTGAAACAGAGATCAGAGAAATTGAAAACAATAGAATGTGTGAGATTGAAGCTGAAGAAGGAAGAGGCATATACAGATCCATTGGTCATTCCTGGTCACTGAACCATCAAGCAGCTTTATATTTGTACGAAACCAAAGGAATAGTCAGTGCAGTGTAGTAGTTAGGATATTAGATTGGAACTAGGGAGATTTAGGTTCCTCTTCCTACTTGATCTGAGACCAGTCACTTTCTCTCAGTCAGAGCAACTTTACAGGCTTGTTGTTGGGGGGGGGGGGGGGGGGAGTGAGACACATGCCAAATAGAGCTCTGTGGACAAATGATAAGAGATAGATGTAACCATCAATAATAATCACCATCGACTCAGTGGACAAAAAGGCAGACTATCAAGGCACTATGGTGTTGGAAAGGATAGGTTTCAGAGCATGTACATATCAAGAATGCTAGAGAGAAAAGGTACCAAAATTATGGAGCTCTTTATAATTTTCATTCTGTTCAATCTTATATGCAGATCAATTCAGTTCTGTAATCAAAATAGGTTAAGTCCGTAACTGGAAAGGTTGTATCCAAAGACACAGATTTCTAAGGGACTGGAACAATACTGATAAAGATCAAGTGTCTAGTTATAAGCAACAGCTTTTAAATTGCCTCCGGATGAATACATCACAGTAGTTGACCCAAGCATGCTTTCACATGGTTACTGTCTCATTCACAGAAGTATGGAGCTGGAAAACATCAGGGTGGGTTCCACTTGGCTGGAAAGGCATGAAAAGATTTTTCATTGCTGCTGGGATTACATCATTGCTTTATTTTGATTACTCCGGACTGGTGGAGTAACTGCAAAAGATGTTTTGCTCATGAAACGGGACAAAAACACAGCTCTAAATCCACAGATGAAAGCATCCACAAGTGAGAGTGGATGGTTCTTGCAGAAGTTTCTATTATGTTTATGTTAGAAATGAACACACAGACACAGACAGGAAGAATGGTTAATTCTGGAGTGTATTAAATATGTTTTCATCACACACATTGCCTTTGTGGGAAATTTTGGTTATCAGGACAGAATGTGTGGTTTCAAAATGTTTCTTCTAGCCTCTGAATGGATGTGTGTTTTCACCTTGGTATCTGTGATGGTGCTTGGATTTCAGTCTAGAAGGGCATTCACCATTCTGGGTTTTAGTCTGAGTCAAATAAGCAATCCAAAATAGATGCTGAACCAATTACAGACAGTCCCCAACTTAGAACAAGATATTTTCTGTAAATTTGTTCTTAAGTTGAATTTGTTTGTAAGTTGGAATAGGTACATATTGGACATAATAATAACAATAATAACAATAACAACTTTGTATTGTCGAAGGCTTTCATGGCTGGAATCACTAGGTTCTGGTGGGTTTTTTCGGGCTATAGAGCCATGTTCTAGAGGCATTTCTTCTGACATTTCGCCTGCATCTATGGCAAGCATCCTCAGAGGTAGTGAGGTGACAACAACTTTGTTCTTATATCTTGCCACCAGCTTTTCAAAGGGACTCAGGGTGGCTTACATATGGGAGAGTGTCCATAAAACATACAAGCAAAAACATATTAATATAAAAGCATCATAAAATACAACAACCCAGATAAAAACATGCTAAAACATAAAAGTATAAAACTAATTGCAGTGGAGCTTCATAAGACAGTGACCAGGATTACTAGAATGGGCATGTCCAAGCTAAGAAGGATTGGGCAAGGGATAGTGCAAACAGCGTACTATAGGGGCGGGGAAGTGGATGAAGTGCAAAGCAGAGTACTATCTGGCAACCTAGGGACTGGGCATCTATAAAGAGGGACTAGTCCTTCTCGAATGCTTGCTGGAAAATCCAAGTTTTCAAATCCCTGTGAAAAGAGGACAGTGTGGGGGCTTCCCCAATCTCCCTGGGAAGGGTGTTCCAAAGTTGGAGAGCACCACTGAGAAGGCTCTCTCCTTCATCCCCACCAGTCAAATAGGTTTTCTTCTCTCTCCTCCCTCCACACAAACTTTTTAAAGGACTAGTGGTACATGACTCAAACACCAAACAGGGTGCATGTGGCAGTTTAGACATTTCTCAGCATCACTGTAAAAAAAAAAGCCATGCACAAAATTGTCTGCTAATCTTCAACTAAGTTCCCACCATTCCTTATTTTGGTGATGCTGGGTGGAGCTGACCAGAGGATCAGAAATGTCACATTTCTACTGTGGAACAACTGTACTTATGTGGATCTTTGTTTAGAAAAAAAGATATGGGTTAGTTTGTAATCTCATCAGTGATCACCGAGCAGTAATAATTTCCCAAACTACTTGTATATGTTCCATATACACACTTGTCATCACTGTGATTATAAGAGATTATGCAACTCATGTCCTAAAACATTTAGACAGGCTTCTAAGGACAGTCTTTGTAAAACTTCTTGTGCCTTAGACACAGTTAAAAACTTCTACTAGTAGTATGGGCTTGGCCAGTACTACTCACATTAGTGGTCTGTGGACTCCCCAAGCCATCTGCTAAGAGTAGCTGGACAGTTTTTAGGAAAGAATTGATTGTAGCTGGTCAACCTCATCAGACTGCTCAAGAAGGACTGGTCTAGTATAAAGTAGTAGTTGTTGTTTATTCGTTCAGTCACTTCCAACTCTTCATGACCTCATGGACCAGCCCACGCCAGAGCTCCCTGTCCCTAAAGTAGTACAATATCACGTAGCATAACTGATAATAGTATTGGTACTTTAAAAAGCAAAATGTGTAGTCCAGCATATCTTACAATAATTTCTAGAAAAGATCATTAACAGCCAGAAATCAAGAAAGTAAGTCTTTGCTAGGGAAGATTCCCGTTTTTAAAAAAATAAAGATCTAACAAAAATGTACACTTTAACATTATTTTAAGCACTCTCTCTCTCCTCCCCTCATAAATTTGAAACATTATTGTGAGGTGGATTTCTTTTCATTAAATCTTTCAAAATGCTCAGAGAGGCCAATGGGTGCTGATGTTTTATTTCATATATTACTTTGAGTGAGGTGGATCAGCTCCACTCATATTGCAATCCAAATCCTTAGTTTGTGCCATAATTCACTGATAAATGTCAATGCTTATGATCATACTGAAGACAAAGAGTTATTATCAGCCTATGAGATATATTATGAATGAGAGATGGGTGGATGAAATTAACCTATATATTATTTAAGAGTGAATAATAGAGGAGAAAGGGAGCAAAAAAAGAAAGGTCAGATTTATTTATGCAGGGAAGCAATGCAACAAGTGCAAAGGATAGTCAGAATTTGAAAAGGATTGATATCCAAAAGAGAACAAAATGGCTTAAACAGGTAATCTGATTTTTCTGTAGGAGATTGAGTATAGAAACCTATTTTTAAATGGCAAATTATTCAAAGTTCAGGCAAGTGATCCAAAAGTAACTGGAGGAATGAATGAAAATTGACTGCATGTTATTAATAGTGGAAATGTTTAATTTAAAAATTCAGATACTCTTGTCTTCATTTCTTCTAGATGGCCACTGAGTTCTAAATATACCCACAGAACACAGGGCATTTAAATATAGTTCATACAAGACAGATGCCAAAATATATCTGCAGAAAGGGGGAAAGATTATAGAAAATCTTATTACAGTACTTAAAGACTACCTCTAAAACTTTGATACCTTTACATCTCCTCCTCTTAATTTTATCATATTAAATATAGAGCCTACATTTAACTAGAAAGCCTTGATCGTGTGCCCTCTTGGAAAATAAAACAAGTGGTCACTCAGGGTTAGTGAGGTGGGATGGGTGAAGAAAACCTGATTGTCATGGCAGGACAGGAAAGGCAGTTTTAAAAGCATCCATGAATACTGCCTTATAATATAGGCTAGAAAGTAAAATTAATGGCCTGATTGGACAAATGTATTCAGATAATTGGGGGGGGGGGGGGGGGTCCACCATGGACAAACTTCAGGTGATGGTGATCTCTTTCTTTCATTGGATGTTTTTAAGTAGAAGTTATAAGGAATGCCTTGGATTTTTGCATAGGTAGGAAGTCGAATTAGATTTATTTATTTATTGTATCAGAAGTAAACCAAGGATACAGTTGAAAATGTTTTTTTTAAAAAAACACAAAGTTTAACAACTTAGCATTATATTAAATGTCCTTTGACCAGAAACTGGCCTCTGGTGTTTCTATAAGGAGGTCCTCCATTGTGCATGTGGTAGGGCTCAAGTTGCATTGCAGTAGGTGGTCTGTGGTTTGCCCTTCTCCACAGTCACATGTCGTGGACCCCATTTTGTGGCCCTATTTCTTAAGGTTGGCTCTGCATCCCATGGTGCCAGAACGCAGTCTGTTCAGCAACTTCCAAGTCAAATTAGATGACTCTTCCAAATAGATGATCCATAGTCCTCTGCAGTTTTGTGATTCTCTAGTTCTATAGATAGTTGTGAAAGTTTTAAAGCTAAGTGTTACTGACAGTAGAGAAATTTGTCTCTGAAAGAATATTCCATCTGTGATATTTATTTATTTATTTATTTGCTATACTTGTATACCGCCGTTTCTCAGCCTAGCCGGCGACTCAACGCGGTTTACAACAACTTATAACAAACAACAGTATACAGTTTAAAAGCATAAAAACACGATCCACAATACATATATCAATAAACAATCCAATTCATCTCTTGACTAAAATCCCGATCCAGTTTCGTCGTCCAAATTGCCAGTCCTTCAATAGTCTCTGTTGTGATGGGTACCTGAACGAATCCTCCCCCTTTTAGTCTGATGCATGTCTACTTAGTAGTAAATCTCATTGAACTGTGTCAAGCATATCCCCAGTAAGACAAAATTAAAGTTTGCTGAGTAGCCCTATACTCACACCACTAGCAGAGACCAGAGACATGCTTCTGTTATTGCTATTATTATTATTATTATTATTACTAGTACTATTATATTCACATTTACCATAAATACAATAAAACATTAGAGCAAATTACCCCCTTTGTTTCAAACAAACCTTTCTCCTCCCCAATTCATAATACATTATAACTCTTTTTGTTTCCTCATCCCATGATAGAGAATGAAGAATTTTTCAGTATACAGAGCTAAATTCAAGAATAAAGATCCAATAATAATGTTGAATAATAATTCATTCATGAATTATTACATGAATAATAATAATAATAATAATAATAATAATAATAATAATAATGCATGGATCTGCATATGAGACTGATGAGACTGTTTACTGTTTTAATGATTGCTGATGTATTGTTTTAATTATGATCTATGTTCAATTGTGGTTTTATTATTGTAATTGTTATGAGTGGCATCGTACCGGTGCCCTTTGTAAGCTGCACTGAGCCCCCCTTCAGGGGTAGAGAAGTGATGGGGTACAAATACCAGAAATAAATATTTATTTACATCATTTATATCCCACCCTTTTTTAACCCCAAAGGGGACTCAGAGCAGGCTTACAACTTAGGCAACAATTCGATGCCAGAAATAACATATAATAAAATAAACATTTACATTAAAAACCAAACATTAAAACATCACAATTTAAAACCAATTATTAAAATCATGCCATCAAAAATAATAATCAGAAACCATTCCACTCCTCATTTCACTATTCATTATTCTCTTACTACACTCAAACTTGCTATCCAAAAGCTTGGTCACATAACCACATTTTTCTTTCTTCCTAAAGGTCAGAAGGGGCGGGGCTGCTCAAATTTCACTTGGGAGGGAGTTCCATAGCCAAGGGGCCACCACTGAGAAGGCCCTGTCTCTCATTCCCACCAGCCACACCTGCGAAGGAGGAGGGACCGGGAACAGGGCCTCCTCTGACGATCTTAATCTCCGAAGTGGATCATAGAGGGAGATTTATTTGGACAGGCATGCTGGGCCAGAATTGTTTAGGGGTTTATAGGCTAAAGCCAGCACTTTGACTTGTGCTTGATAGCATAAGAAGTCATTAATGCATTAATGCCAAGGGTAGATAACATTTTGTTGTTTTGAAACTCTCATAAATACCACCCCTGGTCCTCTGCGTTGCACCAAGTAGAGTTTTGTCCACTGAGTTGGCGACCTCAGATAGCCTTCCAATCTATTCATTTGTAAATTGTACTCATACTCATTATTCTTCTGCATAGGCATTATTAAAGCCTCCTGTACAGCCTGATCCATCCTTTACATGTTGAGCCCAAGAACAACAGAGTAAAGCTCGTGGTGAGCTAAAGAAGATGAAAAATATGCTAACCATCTTTATTGGTTCAGTTAATACTGAAAAAAAATCTTTCATGCCTCCAAGAGTTTGAGCAGCCAAAGAATTTGTAACATGGTGGGAAAGGTGGGTCATGTCAACTGTTCAAGCCCAAAAAAGTTTGTCATCTATGTCTGGCTGATGAACAGCCTTAGCCCATCTTCTCATCATATAAGAAACCACATCTTGGGATCAGTCTATGAATTCTCCAATTTCCCCCCAGTCCCAAGCTCCCCAGGACCAAGATTCCCCTTTTGCATAATGAAACCAGTATTGGTTATTTGCTGTGTCTGACAGTCCTTTATTGAACACATCTCTTCCTTTTCAGAGGTCGGAGAAAGCCCTTGTGGGAGGGAAAGAAAGAGCAGGACATGGAGGTTTAAATGTCAGACAGACTGTGTCCTTGCATTTCTCTTTTCTTTCTTTTCTAAGAAATGATGACACACTGGTAAATCTTTTTGGCTGTGTGGGATAAGATGTCACCTATGCAGGTCACATTTCCATTGTTGTCAGCCCAGAGTTTTATTTGAATGCGATGTAAGTATGACTCCTTTTGTTAGTGTATGTATGTCACACATCCAGGTCTATACAAAATGTTTCATTTCTCTCTTTCTCCGAACCTTGTCTCAGGACAGAGTGTCAAAGACTGCTGCAAAGGTGAAATAGGCAGGGGAGGATGTTGAAAGGCTTTTAAAAAATATATCTGATAAAAGAGCCTCTCCTAGGCTAGAATTCTGTTGAATGTACTGTAGAAACTTAAGGGGAAAAGAATCAGTCAGGTTCATCCACCTGACTGGCAACTATTTCCAAAATGAAAGGAAGCATTCCGACAAAGCACACAAGGTACTAACATTCATTTCAAAACCACCTTCACAGCTCTTCCTGCTTGAAGCAAAAATTGGGTAAAAGAAAAGAAATAGACTATAGAGATATTTTGTCAAATGCTCCAGGAAAAGGAAGCGGCATAAAATGGATTGTAGGACAGCTTTCATTGGCCTGATTTCTCCAAGTGAAAAGAAGCTCTAAGCCTTTACTTTTTTAATCAGGTAGCTTGGCAAGGCTGCCTCTCCTCCTATACTGCTGTCTGACTATATTGCTCCGCCTGCAGGTAACTTGGAAATGACAGGTGCATATTTATCCCATGGAATGATGCAATTGTCAGCCCCTTAGTTATTTTTACATATGTTTTTATGTCAACTCTGAGGTATGGGCTTCCTTGGTAAACCCATACCTCACATCAAAGGGCTTCCTTGGTAAAATGTCTTCAGAGGAGATTTCCCATTGCAAGGAAACAAGGAAGAGTTTGGTGGCATTTTAAAGACAACAAATGAATTGCTTATGTGGACTTTCTCTAATGCATTGGGCAGTTTATATCAAGAAAAACCAACATAATCAATAAAAGTAAAACACAGAAGCGGGGAAAGTCTGGCTCATAGGTGAAAGCAGTCCCCGAACCCCCACTTTTCTGGTCCCTCACACTCCGCAACACTTAGAAAAACTTGGAAAAAAATCCCACCACGTTGGAGCAATTCATCATAAGCCTGCTTCTGGCTGTCACAGAAGAATACACAAATAGTGCAAAAATATTAGTGACGTATTTTTGTTGATGTTTTTTAAAAAATGGAGAATGTTACTACACTGAAGAAGGCTGTAGAACTGGCTCCTGGCTTTTGTATAAGCCTAGTTTTTTTTAGGCTAAAAAAATCCCCTCTTGGCTTATACTCAGGTAAGGGTCCTGGCAGAGCCTCACCTATCTGCACAGCAGCCTATCTCACCTTTATCTCCTTTCTCGTGCAGTGAGCACTTTCCTATCCTCTTTTCTTGTGCAGTGCGTGCCTTCCTCTCCTCTGTCAGCACAGCATTCACCTTCCTCTCCTCCCCTCTCAGTGCCAGTCTTTCCCACATTTCTTTATTCATATACACACAGCATTTCCCACAAAATGTATAGTTAAAATAAACTATGGTGATTATTGAAAGGATACATAAGCATAGTTACATTGAAGAAGTTAGAATAATGAGTTGGACAATCTTATCGTAAATTACAATTTTATGTAAATATTCAAAAACAATTAACTTACTGATACCTCAATTAATGTAATTTTATTGGTATTTATTTTTATTTTGAAATTTACCAGTAGCTGCTGCATTTCCCACTCTCAGTTTATACTCAAGTCAATAAGTTTTCCCAGTTTTTGGTGGTAAGATTAGGTGCCTCGGCTTATATGTGGGTCGGCTTATAGTTGAATATATACGGTACCTTGTCAGTTGTGAATCCTTAATTAATTGCTCCATTCATTTCAGCAGTGAAATGACCCAAAGAAATGACATAAAAACTTCATCATTGTGATCAAAGTTTTGCACAGTAATGGATACTTAGCCTCGAGTGCCAAGGCCGAAAATGAGCTGGAACAGGAAACTATTTAGGACTATTAAAATTGCTACTTTGTGCTGGTCCATAATTGAATTCATCACCTAGACAGGAGGAAAAGATTCCAGTTAACCATTTAACACAAACTATTTTTGGAAGAATGTTGAAACATGATAAAATTAAGCCATGGTTCCAAAAATAAGAAAAATGAAGCACAAAAACACAGGAAGGAAGTCAGCAGGTGCTTAGAGACATTAGAAGAGATAGGAAGAAAGAACTTTTGCAGCACTGTGATAGAATAAAGTACACCCTGGAATCTCACTTCCTTTTAAACAATATACCTGCATTTTTCTTAGAATGACCCAAATAGTGATTTTTTATATATGTGTTTCTGATCTATGCATGTGGGAGTGGGTAGTGTTTGCAGTTTTTTTGTGAATTGTCCTATGTGGAAACATAGAGGTATTTTTAGCTTCAGATATTAGGATTAAAAAAAACTTGCAATGTGAGTCAAGGAGTAATTTCTTATCTTTTTTTCAGTAAGAATATGGATTACAGTAGTCCTCCCCCTCCCCTGGCATCTATGGGTTTGCTTTCCATGATTTCAGTTATCCATGGTCAACCTTGATCCAAAAATATTACTGGTATAGGGATCAATATTATCTGCATTTCAGGCATCCACATGGAGCCTTGTAACACACCCTTCACGGATAAGGGAAATTAAAGGATTTAGTACTCCTGTTATACCGTTTTCAAGCAAGTGACTAATCCAATTAACTAAGAACTCATATTTAAAATGAAAAAGGAATCGCATTTGGTCACCCAGAGTTAAACTTTTTTTTGAAAAAACAAGCAAGAAAATTTTGTGTTAATAAAAAAGTAAATTGAATAATGAATAAGATGAAAAATTATTTTAATTCATTGTCTCTTGTAACTCTTCTTTCTTAGTATTTTATTACATTCTAAATAGAGAAGCAACCTAAAAAGTCCTGTTTTTGTAATAAAGTGGATTTCTTTGAAATATCTGAACTGTCAGTGGTGATGTGTAGGACTCCAGGTGCTCCTGCTCATGGTTTTGTGGAAGGAGATGACTTTAAATACGGGGCCCACGTTTACTTCAAATGCAATGCAGGCTACACCTTAAAAGGCAGCCGGGTTGCCTACTGTCAGCTGAATGGGAGCTGGTCAACACACCATCCTGGATGTGGTAAGAATGTTTTATGTTTCTTCTTGTTTCACTACCTTTATATATTATTGTTTTTTTGTTTTGTTTTTTGCAATCTGTATTGGATTGATGCCTTTTTGAATACTGAGATCTGAGTCACACACATATTGCAAGCAATTTTCAGTAATATTTTTGTATTCACCTTAAGTTTTCTGATGGAAAAAATGTGAATTGAGATAGTGGTGTGTTGTTGCAGTGGAGATGATGCTCTGGAAGCAATTCCAAAGAGATGGATGAAATGTTCAAACCAAAAAAGCAAAGTTTTTGAAAATGGCATTATTTGTAATATACTACATTATACAAGGGTGTCTCACTGATTCATGTATTTTTTAATAGATTCCAAATTGCTGATGGTTGAAAACCCTGTCTGTTGCTGATAAACTGTGAAACTGAGATAATAAAAATAACAATTTTCTGATTTTATTACTTACATGTTACTTGGTATGGCTCCTCAGGATCCAACAGAAAATGTCTTTTCTAGAAATTTTCTAGGTCCATGTGATTCTATGGTATGCTTCCACCACAGGTTACCATAGAGCTGTGTTGGAGGACCTAGGAAATTACTAAAGGGAATACCTCTCCAGGAATATTTTAGGTCCTCCAGCACAACTCTATGGCAATTTCCAGCAGATGTCATTAATTCCAATACAGTTTGTTATTATCCACTTTCTTGTTCCCATGGTACATTCAGGAACACATCCCCACAGATATAGGGGTCATACTAACTAATGTGTTACTAACGTATTACATTGTCTGTGGGTTTGATTACTTAAAAGTAGAAAAGTGGCAGAATTGTCAAAATCTTTCACCAATTGAGCACCCTCTAAAAACAGTGTTTCAGTGTAATTCATAAATATTTTTCCTGTGGGTTTGATTACTTAAAAGTAAAAAAGTGGCAGAATTGTCAAAATCTTTCACCAATTGAGCACCCTCTAAAAACAGTGTTTCAGTCTCCCACTCCAAAACAAAAAGTTTGCGCAAAAAGACTCCACAATGGTGTCAACAATCAGAGAAGACTTCAGATTTACCACACCCCTCCCCAGCTTCACATCTTCTAGAGTTCAGACTACCAGATTCCAACAAGAAGTATATTCTGGTCTCTTCCAGTTATAATTTTCAACCAATTTGGGCTGTTTTTTAGAATTCTGGGTCAATGTGGTCCAACCGAGTCCTGGCGGAGTGGGAATACTGACCTCGGCATCATTTGCTGTTGCCTTCCTGTAGTGTAAATTAATTGTTGGCAACTGTTGAGATGTTTTATATTCTCTTAACTGCCCAGCATTTCTTTTTCTTTTCTGCTTCAAAAAACTGTGTAACATAGAGCTGTTAGAGAAGCAGAGTTTGTATGGATCCAAAGCACTTAAGAGTTTCACTCATGGGAATTGATGCAGAGGATGTTGTTGCTATTGATTGCACTTGACACCCCGCAGCTCACCCATAAATCTTCTTCAGAAAATTGAAGGAGCCATCATTACATGAGAAGTAGCAAATGAGGAAAGAAAAAGGGAAATCAGAAATCATTGTATTAGTTGGTGCTTGCATGACTTGCTTCATCTGTGAAACCACTGGATCAGAATGCCCTTGCATTCAGTGACAGAAGGTAGCTTCCATGCCTGTGGGCCAATGAATCCATTATGGTTATTATTTATTTATTTATTTATTTATTTATTTCATTTACTTATACCCCGCCCTTCTCACCCCGGGGGGGACTCAGGGCGGCTTACAGTGGGGGGGACAATTAGATGCCCAAAACAATTCACAGCAATGCAAATACAACAATTACAACAATTAATTAAAACATCAATACATAATAAAAACATAAACAATCTCATGCTCAGGGTTCAGAGTCCAAATGACCATTCCATTCCAATTGTTCTTGTCTATCATCAGATCCTTCTGTTAGCCTTCAGAATGACCAAAGGCTTGATCCCAGATCCAGGTCTTCAGTCTTTTCCTAAATGCCATGAGGGAGGATGCCGATCTGACCTCCCCGGGGAGTGAGTTCCACAGGTGGGGGGCCACTACTGAGAAGGCCCTGCTCCTCGTCCCCGCCAGCCTCACTTGTGAAAGTGGCGGGGTCAAGAGCAGGGCCTCCCCAGAAGATCTTAGGCTTCGAGGTGGGCTGTAGAGGGAGATCCGTTCGGACAAATACACCGGGCTGGAACTGTATAGGGTTTTGTAGGTCAAAACCAGCACTTTGAATTGTGCTCGGAATTGGATCGGCAGCCAGTGGAGCTGACGCAACAGGGGGGTTGTATGCTCCCTATACGTCGCCCCGGTGAGCAATCTGGCTGCTTCTCGCTGGACTAATTGTAGTTTCCGAGCAGTCTTCAAAGGCAACCCCACGTAGAGTGTGTTGCAGTAATCCAACCGGGATGTGACAAGAGCGTGGACCACCGTGGCCAGATCCGGTTTCTCAAGGTACGGGCGCAGCTGGCGCACAAGTTTTAATTGTGCGAAAGCTCTCCGGGCCACCGCTGAGACCTGGGGTTCCAGGCTCAGCGATGAGTCCAGGATCACTCCCAAGCTGCGAACCTGCGTCTTCAGGGGGAGTGTAACCCCGTCTAACACAGGCTGTAACCCTATACCCTGATTGGCCTTACGACTGACCAGTAGGACCTCTGTCTTGTCTGGATTCAATTTCAATTTGTTAGCTCTCATCCAGTCCGATACAGCAGCTAAGCACCGGTTCAAGGTCTGGACAGCCTCCTTGGTGACAGGTGAGAAGGAGTGACAGATTTGGACATCATCTGCGTAGAGATAACATCTCGTTCCGAAACTCCGAATGATCTCTCCCAACGGTTTCATGTAGATGTTAAATAACATCGGGGACAGAATTGAACCCTGTGGGACTCCACACAACAACGGTTGTGGGGCCGAACAGGTGTCACCCAGTAACACCTTCTGGGTCCGTCCCTCGAGGAAGGATCGGAGCCACTGCAAAGCAGTGCCCCCGAGCCCCATATCCCTGAGGCGACCCAGAAGGATACCGTGATCGACGGTATCGAAAGCCGCTGAGAGGTCCAGCAGAACTAACAGGGACACACTCCCCCTGTCCAGTTCCCTGCGGAGATCATCTACCAAGGCGACCAAGGTTGTCTCAGTTCCATGTCCCGGCCTAAAGCCAGACTGTGCCGGATCCAGATAATCAGTGTCTACTATTATCCACATTTCAAAGGGGCTATCAATTTTAGGAATAGGCACCTGTACTTTGGGTAATATTTTTATTGTCCCACTGACTTGAAGACACTCTTGGCCATTGCTTCATTGACAGAAAGACTTCTTCCATGAATAGTTGAGCACATTGGGATGTATGCTATCATAAAGATTTCAGTACAGATTTCAGTTATTTCCCCTTTCCTTTTCTGCATTGGCTTCAGCATCTTTGGTGAAAGTGAACACTAATGATTGGGTTGCTGTGGGTTTTCCGGGCTGTATGGCCCTGTTCCAGAAGCATTCTCTCCTGATGTTTTTCCCACATCTTTGGTAAGCAAAACATCAGGAGAGAATGCTTTTGCAACATGGCCATACAGTCTGGAAAACTCATAGCAACCAAGTGATTCCGTCCATGAAAGCCTTTGACAACAAAACACTAATAATGTCTACCGGTAAAATGAAAATTTTGTCTCAAAATGTATGTTTTTTTGGGATGGTCAAAAATATTTTCTACATTTCAACAATAAGATATTTTGATTTATAAATAAATTTATTACAACATTACTTTTCAAAGTAACTTCCTTTTACTTGTTGAAGAAATTATTTAATGTGTTTATTTGTGTAGCTTTAGGTGTCCAAAGTTGGGGTATTTACTTCTTTAATTGCTGTAAAACATTTTTATTATATTTGGTAGTGTTCCAGGAATGTATAAATAGCCATATGACTGGCTATTCAAGTTAGTGTCTTATTATTTGATATAATATTAGGAAAAAATAACATGCTTCTTCTCCCATTAGCCATTGAAGACAGAAACTGTTCAGATCCTGGTGCTCCACTCAATGGGTTCAGGAAAATGATGGAAGATACTGCACTTCTCAATGGTCGCTATGCAAGAATTGGAACAGTCATCAACTTCTTTTGCAATAATTCTTATATTCTCAGTGGCAGTGAGCAGAGGATCTGCCAAGATAATGGGGAATGGTCAGGGAAACAGCCAATCTGCATAAAAGGTAATTTCAGTGCTCTCTCTTTTTACAACCTGTAAACGCTGGCTTTGTTTAATAGCTTGTTTATGGGAATACAAGCTCTTTCCTAATAAACAAACATAAACACAAGTACAGGCAGTCCCCAAGTTACAAACTATCCTACTCATAGTTTCAAACAACTCATAGTTAAGAACGTGGGTGAGACAAGAGGAATTGAGAGAAATCTACTCCTAGGAAGGGAATATGTCTCAACTGAAGCTTTCTCACCAATCCTTGTTTCCACAAAAAGCCATTTTTTTCAAAATCTTATCATGGGGACAGAGAGGTGAAATCTTCTGAACAGTGGCTCAGACAGCAAAACAAACATGCCAGGGGTGTTAACCATTCCCTATGCTATCCAAAATTTGGGGGGGTTTTTTGGCTGGAGTTACACTTAAAAATGTACCTGATCCCACTTGCATGCAAATTCAACTTAAAAACAAACCTACAAAACCTATCTTGTTTGTAACTTGGGGCTGCCTGTATGTGGTTGACTTCTGATATAGAGGTAGAAAGATTTGCCATTATTTATCTGTGAAAAGGTATCAGTTATCATTGCAGTAGTTGTATATTTGTAGGTTTTACAGCCATTAGAGACCCAGAATAAAATGCCCAAACCTAATTTTTACAAGAAATGTATGCCCAGACTTGAAACAGCACGTCTGTTTTATTGTTTCAAGAGGTAATCCACCTAGGATCACAGTCTGTGATGTCTTTTTGACTTAGTAGAGCTATAATAACTTCCTGCTCAGTCTTCACCATCATTTGAGTATTTGCTTCATTCCATGTCTTATGGCATCAGCTCTTGTGCTTATAAACTCTCCTTTGATTTCCTTCAAACTTACCCTGTCATTCTGCCAGGTTTCTGTCACTCCAAACCTATACATACTTACTCAGACATAAAGCCTAAACCCAGTCAATAATACTCCTCTGGAATAGACTCGCTGTATTAATTGTTGTTTTGTGCTTTCACGTCAACTCCAATTTAGGATGAGCCCATCTTGGCAAAATTTATTCAGAAGAAATTTACCATTATCTTCCAAAACCTCTAAGATTTGCCCAATGAAACCCAGTGAGTTTTCCTGGCCAAAAAGGATTCAAACCCTGGTCTCATAAAAGTCCTAGTCCAACACTCAGTGATGAGTGAATGAATTGCTGACTGGTAAATCAATCCTGCAGATTGAGTGGATCTACTCTGGGATTAGCTATTGTCGAAAGACATATTTAGATCAGTGTGTTTAGTAGGGATTTACAACTTTGCATCTCCAGATATTGCTGAACTACCACTCCCATGTTCTCTCACCATAGATGTGACTAGAGTTGATGGGAATCACGCTTCTCCAGAATGCAGTCTAAGTGTACTGTTTGCCCTCATTTGAGTCACAGTTTCGAGAGGTGGACAGAGATGTAAATCATAATATTTGAACATGGAAAAGGATTGTGCAATACTGTATTTTTTCTAGCTTGCAGAGAGCCAAAGATCTCTGACCTGGTGAGACAGAAAGTTCTACCAATGCAGGTTCAATCAAGGTGAGATTGCAATGCCTTAACTACAATGTTAATGAGAAATGTTGTTGCTTTTCTCTCTGTATCTTAACCTGATTAGGCATTTTTGTGAGCTACTCTGATGTTCTAGAAAGGTGGTTGGATAGATTGGGCATAGACATTGAAACTGATGGCATGAACAAGAGACAAAGGTGGATCAGACAAGCAAATATTTTAATAATAATGTCCCAGGGCTCTTTCATATTACACATTTTAACTGCCTTGATACCAGTATGGAATCTGGGATTTGCAGGGAGGTAAACAGGAGAATTTAGCATTCTCAGCCAGAAAGCTCTTGTTCCTTTTGACAAAGACCAGAATGCTATAGGATCCTGGCAACTAAAATAGCAGCTAAAAGTGCTCTAATTCTGAAACTTCTGTTACAACCTGAATGAGGAAAATGGAATAGATGAAAAGGAGAGAAGAAGGGTCTTAAAGCAGGGAAGTGAGGGTTAAGGCAGATCTCCTCCTCCAGGGCTCCTATTCTGACCCAAGGACCTTATAATATTATTCTAATGTGTTTCCCCAGCTTTTGTACAGTTTTCTGCAAATACATAAAGGTTGAAATTATGGTCAGGGGTCCTTAGGTCAGGGGTCCTCAAACCTTTTAAACAGAGGGCCAGGTCACGGTCCCTCAAACTGTTGGAGGGCCAGATTATAATTTGAAAAAATATATATGAATGAATTCCTATGCACACTGCACATATCTTATTTGTCATGCAAAAACACTTTAAAACAATACAATAATTAAAATGAAGAACAATTTTAACAAGTATAAACTTAGTATTTCAGTGGGAAGTGTGGGTCTGCTTTTGGCTGATGAGATAGGATTGTTGTTGTTGTGTGCTTTCAAGTCATTTCAGACTTAGGTTGACCATGAACGAGGGCCGGGTAAATGACCTTGGAGGGCTGTATCTGGCCCCCGGGCCTTAGTTTGGGGGCCCCTGCCTTAGGTACTAGCAATGAGAGCTTTAAACGAATACAGTATTTTTGATCTCACACATTCACCCTTGGCACCACCCACCATTGAAACTGAATATGTGAAATTGAAACTTAATCTCTGAAGTCCACACTCCCATTCTAAAGTAGAGTCCAAACGCTAGTGTTACAGGAGTGGCTAAATTAAGTTTGATTCCAGAAAATTCTCCATGGCCCTGTAATGAGTTTTGAGGCATATATAATGTAATTAATTGCAACATCTGACTGGAGAGAAGGAGCTTTCATTCCATCTTTTTAATCTGATCCCATGGGCAAGATCATCCCTTGGTGCTTATCCAGATGTATAAACCCACAAATTCCCAGTGCACTTTCCCCTAAAGACACAGATCTTTTTCTCTCTTAATCCTGTCTTTTCCACAGAGCTGCGACTCAAGATAGCATACAAATATTAAAACAAAGATAGGTAAAAATACATTAGTAAAAACATACCGAAATTAATGCTAAAACAAAATAAAATGTTCTATAGTGTTACATTTTTAAAATATACAGTGGGTCCTCCATATTCATCTATAGATTCAACCAGCCATGGCTCAAAAATATATGGGGAAAAATCCAGAACAGCAGTCCTTGATTTTGCCATATGCCAAACACTATGCCAATGTTTAGGCATATCATGGCCCCCTGCCATTTTGCAGATCCCCAAGCTCTCTCTGACACTCATTTATTTGCTAATTTATGTAAGACAGTGGTAGGACTTGTGTTTTATGGTTTTTATTGTTTTATTGCTTTTATATGGTTTATATTATACGTAATGTTTTTAACTGTATTTATGTTGTTTGGGGGCATGGACTGTTTATGTAAACCACCTCGAGTCGCCTCCGGCCTGAGAGGGGCGGTATATAAATATGGCAAATAAATAAATAAATAAATAAATAAATAAATAAATAAATAAACCTTTTTTTTTTTAACCAGGGACCACTTGAACAGGGACCACTCTTCAACATTAGTATCAAAAGGGTTACAAATCAGTTATTAGTCAACTTTAGATTCATTTTGGTTATTTGGGGTTCTGATTCAGAAAATTGCATTGGATAGACTACATCAGCTCTAGTTTCTGATACAGAACACATGCCATCCAGTAGTCGCCATCTGCTTACCCACAGTAAACCATATTTAATAAGCCTTAGCACTATAAGAGGGTTTCATGAGACCAGTCGCTCTCATTGCAATGGTGTAGTAATTGTGAATCCGCAGACCATATTTTAGTTCTTGCGGACCACAGGTTGGGAATTACTAATGTAAAGGATGCTATCTTACTACACTGTTGTATTTAGTGGATCTTAAGCATCCCTGGATTTTGATATCTATGCAGTGTCCTATAAAAAAAATTCAGCCAATACCAAACGGCACACTATATTCCTTAAACTGGCAAGAAATAAAAATAGTATTGTACACTGTTAAAGAGAAGGACAGTAAGGAAGGAACCAGCTTTGCTAGAAAGGAAGAATTAAGACCTGGGAGCAGCCACCAAGAAAGCCATGTCCTACATCCTTAACCAGACAAGCCTGCCAGGAGAGAGACTTTCCCAAAATATCTGAAGTGCTCATATGTGAGAATGTGAACCTCCAGACAGCTCTTAAGATACTTGTTTATGACATTTCAATACTATTTTATAACATGAAGCTATTTGAGTAACTTAGAACAAACAAGCACATATCTTAAGCAGTGTATAGTAACATTGTTATTTATTAATTGATTTTCCACCCCACCTCCATCCCCGCTGCCAAAGATTTAAAAAAGAACAAAAATTAGCATAACACAAGGAGCAAAATTCCCAGCAACCTTAGAATGAAAAAAAATGCATTTTTCTTTGTAAATGTCCTTGATGTTTTGATGAATTGAACCATCAATTCATCAAATTGGCAGAGTTGAAAAGTTGATGCTATAGGAAATAGCCAGGCATGTTTTTCCTAGGCTCCCATTTTAATTCTGGAATTTTCACTAAAGTTCTGCAAAGCCAGCAGCACATAAAGAGCATTGCAATAATCCAGATGTAATGAAAGCACATGATACTAGAGTCAGATCTGATATTTTCAGGCATGGACACAGTTGGCACACTAGCTTTAACTGCTCAGATGTATTCCTGGGCATGAGAAAAACGTGGACATTAGGCTCAGGGCTGAATCCAGAGGTGTATACATGCAATGAACCTGAGATTTTTGAGAGAGTATAATCCCCCCCCCCCCCACAATAGGCTGAATCTCTATTCCCTTATCTTCCTTTAATTGACAGGATCACTCCTGTGTCATGTGAATTAAGTGTTCAGTTTTTCACCCTTATCCAGTCCATTATTGACAGCAAACTAATACAGTTTTCTCAGACTTTGATGAAAAGGAGAAATGATGTTGAGTGTCACCAGCATATTGCTGTGGACTTTCATTGTATAATAGGAAAGGGAAAATCTTAAGCCTTATATAAATATGTAACCTGAAGATACAGCCTAATAAATTTATATCGGTTTGCTCCAAATAGGAATTGTAAGGTGTGCTCAAATCCAGAGCCTGGAAAAGGTACTGTTTTGACTGCAATTCCCAAAATCCCCCAGCAGCCTACTCAAAGATTCTGGGAGTTAATATTCTAAAGTAACTTTTTTCAGGAACTCTTTTCTGCCTCTAATGTTAAATTTCAAATAAAAACAAGGGTTTTTGTACAAATATTGTTGTTGCAAAAAAGTTCTATTTTTAAAAAATGATTGCTGATCATTTTCTTAATGGAATATCCATTTTGCTGAACACGAGGAAACATTTGAGTATTATTTACATTGTTAAGATTGCTGGATACAGCTACTGATTATAATATAGTAATGTCAAGGTTTGGGCTTTTAGTCATCCCTTTACATTTGTGGGATCAACTTTTTCAGATTTGTTTCTTTGTGGGTTGAGTTAAAAATTTTCCTCTAGGAATCTCTAGTCCTAGAGAGAAAATGGTGATCAACTTCCACTATAGAGTCACACTGGAGGATGCAGGGATTCCTTGAGAGAACATCCTGCTAGGAATTTCTTCATCCTCCAGTGCATTACTGTGGTCAGCATTTGCTATTGGTTGGCCATAGAGTTCTAGCGGGAGATTTTTTAAAAAATTAATTTTTTTAAAAAAATAAATTTTTGGAATTTTTTTTAAAATTTATCTCAGGTTTTAAAAAAACAGCGCTTTTTAAATTAGCATTTTATCTGATTCTGTGGGGCTCCTGTGCCCCTAACTTCAGCAAATGTTGAGACTAACCTTTTTCTCATTTTCTTTGTGCATCAACACAGAGAGACTCCTTTGCATCGGCTCTATTCATCTGCATATAACAAGCAGAAGCTGGAAGCATATCCAACCAAAAAACCATTATTGCCATTTGGAGAACTTCCTCCAGGTTTCCAACATCTTCACACGCAGCTTCAGTACGACTGCATTTCTCCTTTCTACTGCCGCCTGGGAAGCAGCCGAAGAACATGCCTGAAAACAGGGAAATGGAGTGGGAGAGCTCCTTCTTGCATTCCAAGTAAGACAGGTTATGAAGCATGGCACAACACCTTGCAAAATTACAAAAATAGTATCAGGAATAACAACTTTCTATTAATATGCTTTAGACATCTTAGTCATGGCATCTTGTTAGCTATATACATATCTCATATTCATATGGCTCATAACAATTCTTATTTATATAATTCACTTGAAGTGTTCAGAGTCATTCCTAGACATTAATTCCATCATCCCTATAACGGCTTTGTGAAGTAAGCCAGTTTGATTTCATTCATATTGTTCATTTGGGGTACAGGTAGGCAGCAGCACTGAAAGTATAGCTGTTAATCTGTCATCTTCTAAGTTTTCATATACAGTTTGTCACATTCTTAGGATGCAATTCCAGAGTTTATCCTGACACCTTCACCAAGCCCTAAGCTGGCACAGCAGCTTCCAAGCCTAGTCAAGCTGCTTTTCAGTTTAAGCCTGGAATGAAGTCTCACAATTACAGGGCCAAGCCAATACTTGGTTGGTTAAATCAACACTTATGTAGAAGTTCCATATATGCAATGGGTTATATTCAGTGGGTTATATTCAGTGGCGCAATGGATTAAATCCTTGTGCCGGCAGGACTGCTGACTGAAAGGTTGGAGGTTCGAATCCAGGGAGGGGGGTGAGCTCCCATCTGTCAGTTTTAGCTTCTCATGTGGGGACATGAGAGAAAACATCCCAGAGTCCCCTGGGACTTACTTACTTAGGCGATCCCTCGTTGGACGAGTAAGATGGTCTTCCTTGATTACTATTCTTGTGGGTTTGTAGGTGGCTGTTCCCCTGGGAAATGTCCTTGCAGATGGCCAATTCTTTCACACCAGAAGCGACTTGCAGTTTCTCAAGTTGCTCCTGACCACACACACAGAGAGATATATATGTATCCTCTCAATGTATCTATTCAGTTGGGATTAAGGCCCCACCTACACTGACCATTTAATGCAGTTGAAGCTAGTTTCAAACTGCATTGGCTAGACTTAAAACTCCCATGAAAAGTGCACAAAACAAAGCCCTTAATTAGTGCTCTATGATTTGCGTAAACATCATCCAGATCTTAGACTTGTTCCTGAATTTCCTGGGCAATCATCTGTACTGCGAAACCACTTTCTTCATTACTGGTTTGAAACTGCATTAAAAAGTATGTATCTTAAAGGGGGTATAGCCACAAATCTGTTTTGTCTCAACAATTATGTAGTTTTAGGAAGTTTAGAATGTGATCAATTATTGATGTGATCAGATTATTTGGTATATGAATGTGATCAGATTATTTGGTATAATTATCTTCTGTTCTCTTTGGTGCCAAATAAAATTATAATTTGGACCCAGATAGTTTGAAAGATAAAAGAAGTTTGATTTCCTTGTTTTCATTTTGATTTGGTCCAGTCTGTGGAAAGACAGAAAACATCACTCTTCAAAAACCATCCACAACCAGGTGGCCTTGGCAAGCAGCCATCTATAGGAGACCCAATGGAGTGAAGGCTCCCACTCATAGAAAGGGTGCATGGATACTGATTTGCAGCGGGGCCCTGCTGAATGAACGCACAGTGGTCGTGGCAGCTCATTGTGTCACCAATTTGGGAAAGATTACAGTTCTTAAAACAGCAGACATCAGAGTTGTTCTTGGCAAACACTACAGAGATGATGATAGAGATGAAAAGACTGTGCAGAATTTACGGGTGAGTAGAGCGTTGAGTCACTTAATATAGACATTATGCCTATATACAGATGGATACTGAGCCCTAAAATAAAATAAATGGATGCTTTTTACTCAGATATTCAGAATCTGGCTTCCAAGATTTAAGTTATGAATCTCTTCATATGTATAAACATCCCTGACACATAATTCTGCTACTCATTCTTTTGGACTACTTCTCTGAAATAGTGTATAGTCCTCTATTATTACATTTCAATTCTGACATCATCCCACCAAGATAGCTGCAGCTATTTTGGCTGCACCAAAATATTCTTGAAACCTGTGAAAGCAAGTCAATTAAATGAGTACAAAATATCTCACCATCTTGATAAATATTCTGTTGTTTTTCATCAAATGGGGATTTACATTCCTTACCTGTAGACTTTCATTCCTGCAATGGTTTTGTTGTATGTATTTTACAAATTTGTTTTAAATGTTTTAATTGTATATTGTTATGTTATCAAATGGCTGCTGGGTTGTAAGCTGTCTTGAGTCACCTTCGGGTTTGAGAAAGGCGAGATAGAAATATTGTAAGTAAATGAATAAATAAACATTAGGATCTTACAGCCTTACAAAATTCTCACATTCATTTTCCAGTAGTTAAAAGAATGTTTATAGTCTGCTGAAATTTCCCAAATTATCCTCTAATACAGGCTACAAGAACTTCTGGGCTGCAGAAGGGAAGTCTATCGGCCAATGTCCTCACAGGCCGTGTCCAGGGATTCCCTTCCTGGCTTTGTTCCTCTTCTCCATCCTACACCAGGAATGGGCAGGAGAGGAAAAACTAGACACATTTTTCAAAAAGTGTTTGAAAACACCAGCTGATAGCACTTGACTCCATCAAGTTTTCTTATAGTTTGGAGACTAGGATGTTCTGGAGTTTACAGTATTTCCACTTATTTCCCATTACTGACCTAGACTGTATATTTCCCCCTTTGAGTACACTGTGGTACCAACTACCCTATAAGTCTCTGATAAATTATCAACATAAAAACTGGTCCAAGTACAGTGTGATTCTCCAAATCCATGGAACCAGTATATGCAGTTTCACTTACTCATGGTTTCACTTATTCACTTAATGCCTCCTGTACAATTTACACTCTCTTCCCTACAGCTCTCTCATTCTTTCCATTGAAAATAAGGGGGTTCCCTATTATACACAGTGTCGCATAGTCATTCACAAATATGGGGGGTTGTACTATATAAAATATATACTGTTTTTTCAGTTTAAATAACTTTATCTTCCAGCATTGGGGTTTGAATGAAAATATTTGGCTCTTCTATGCCATCCTGTGTCCATTAATTTCCACTGATGAATAAAGTATTGATAGATGAGTGGTCATTTTGTTTCCTCTCCAGTATTGTCATCTACCATTAGATCTTAAGTGGCAGAGAATCAGAGCTACCTCCCAGTGATTCTTTGAAATACCTTGGCATTTCCTTAGTTTTATATTTCATACCAGCATTAAACTGATAATGTGGTAGTCACTAAAACATTTTGATAATGGAATCCTAACATTTGGTCCTCTGTTCTTTCTGTATCCTTTCCTAGATATCAGCCATTATAGTGCACCCAAATTATGACCCCATATTGCTTGATTCCGACATAGCCATCGTTAAACTCCTGGACAAGGCCAGAATCAGCAATCGCGTCCAACCCATATGCTTGGCCTCGATGCGCGATATTGACCCACCTGCTGATGACTTACAAATAGTGATTACTGGTTGGAAGATCCTAGCAGACATTGCCGATCCAAGCTACAAGAATGACACAATCCGTATGGGGAGTGTTCAGATAATCGACTCCTTGTTGTGTGAGCAGCAATATGAGGAAAATGGTATCCAGGTCAGCGTGACTGATAGCATGTTTTGTGCCAAGCAGCACCCTACTGCATTTTCCAATATCTGCCCTGCCGAGACTGGAGGGATTGCAGCAATACCTTTGCCTGGAAGATCATCTCCTGAGTTAACCTGGCACCTCATGGGGTTAGTGAGCTGGGGCTATGATAAAACATGTAGTCTAGAACTCTACACTGGTTACACCAAGGCAATTCCTTTCAAAGACTGGATTGAGAAGAACATGAAGTGAACCACCCAGTCCAAAACTGTTTCTTTTCTTGTTTTATGTTAAATGTAATAGTTTCTCTCATAGTCTCTGATGTGTCTTATTGCATTGATAGAAGACTTATGGGTGGAAACTATAAAGCAGGGGCCACTGATATTTGCTGTGACATCTAGCTGTTCAGTGAGTCCAGCTCGTCCATGACAGAGGCTTTGAGGCCCCTTTTTATGCTGTCATATAATCCAGATTATCAAATCAGATAATCCAGATTATCTGCTTTGAACTGGATTATGTGAGACTACACTGCCATATAATCCAGTTCTAAGGAGATAATCTGGATTTTATATGGCAGTGTAGAAGGGGCCTGAGTGTGGCAGATGGTTGATATGGCTCAGTTGTACCTTTTCTCCTGGTGGGAACAGGTACACTTGGATTATGGGCTGTAGTAGGAACATTGATAACCAGAACTAGCTGTATTCATTCCATATTTAATTATCATCTGGGTAAAATATTTGGGAGATATTTCCATTGAAGTCTGAGATAGTAAATTGGAAAAATAATTAAAAGACTAGATGATGTGTTATAGTCAAAGCCGTCTGTATTTGTCATATTTTATATTCTTTTCCCTCTCAAATACCTTACACATTCAAATAAAGAAAGGTTTGTTTTAAATCTGAGAACTAACATTTGATTATATATTTGTATGAACTGTCATACAAATATGTCATACAAGAAATGTCTGTCTGTCTGCCATGAGATCCTGTATAGGGGAAAGAATTCTGAATGGGATCCAGAGCATATACTTATATCATGGGTTGTATAGCTGCAGTTGCTATATGCCTTTGAAAAGTTCAAAAAGTAAATTTTCAAAGCTCTGCTGACAATGTGTCAACCTGCCAAGTAATACCCTTCCCAACCTGGTTTCTTCCAGATGTGTTTGTCAATTTGATTCTCATAGAGTTTATTCACACCAGCCTCCTGTCTTGTTACAATCCCATTGTTTAAGCAAACAGAAACATGCAATTATTGGAATTATCACTTTCACATATTGGTGCAATGGCATAATTCTGACACTGTGGAAATTCCCACAATAAATCTTTGCCTAGCCTTGCTTCCTACCCATGCTTGCCCTACCCACTGAATGTGCACTGTTTTTTCTCATCTCCCCCCTATTTTGCCACAACTGCAAAGTTGCACAGATGCAGCATTCTTACAAGAACGCCCTACACTTTGTTATATTGGGACTGCAGCAGAAAAAAATACACAAGGAAGAATGCTGGAACAACAGCAATATTCAATCGAGTCACAATTCTAGTTCAGTGCCACCACTGAACTTGAATTGAGACAGTCCCAATATTGTGTGGTAAGCACACATAAAACCACATGCATTTGTCAAGCCTTCAGAACAACCTATAATGTTATTCCAGGGGAGAGTAGGGTAGATTAAAACATCTAGCTTTACTCAATTTACACTAAGCAGCAGAAGTAACAAGACTACCCTTGCAGTAACAAGCTATGCTTTCTAGTTATCTGGAGCATGTTAAAATGTGCCATTTGCTGGAAGATAGTACCTTGTTTTCTCAGAATTGTTGCAATGAGAATTGTATGGCCATCCAGATGCTGTTAAATTGCAACTTTTCAAAGTGGTCATGCTAACAAGAGCAACTAAGAACTGTGATCACACATCTGGAGGGTACCATTATCCCCGCTCTTGAACCAGAACAATCACCATCATCATGGTTTAACACAATTCCATAGGAGTAACATATCTGGAGAGATGCCTAAGTCAACTTGATCTTTTCTAATCCTGGAAGGTAAGCAAGG